>NC_044322.1:200542431-201176931 GCF_007399415.2 Gopherus evgoodei | reverse complement strand
AGGGGGGTGCGGCAGAGGTTGGCTGGAGACAAGGCAGGGGGTGCAGGGCTGGTGCGGGCAGGGCAGGCGGTGTGGCAGGGGCTGGCTGGAGACAGGGCAGGGGGTGCAGGGCTGGCTGGAGATGGGCTGGCTGCAGATAGGAACTGTTGCATGCAGGCAGGCAGGAGGTGCAGCAGGGGTTGGCTGCAGGCAGCTGGTGCAGGTACAGGGGGTACAGCCCATCCTGTATGGTGAGTGCCCCCTCCTCCTCCCTCCCCCACAAGTGTAGCAGCAGCAGCCCGGGGCTCAGGGGCTATTTAAAGGACTCGGGGCTCCCCTGCTTCCACTGCCCCAGCCCTTTAAATAGCTGAGGGAGCCCTGGGGAAGCGATGTGGCTTTGGCGGCTATTTAAAAGACAGGGGCGGCAGAGGCAGCTGGAGCCCCGGCCCTTTAAATAGCTCCCGGAGCCCCCCACTATCCCAGGGCTCTGGGAGCTATTTAAAGAGCCTGGGGCTCCCCTTCTTCTACCTCCCCAGCCCTTTAAATAGCCACGGGAACCCTGGGGAAGTGGTGGGGCTCCAGCGGCTATTTAAAGGGCCGGGGCGGTAGAAGTGACGGGAGCCCTGGGCTTTTTAAATTGCCCCCAGAGCCCCAAAGCCCTATCCCAGGGCTCCAGCAGTGGTGCTCTGGTGGCAATTTAAAGGCCCTGGGGCTCCAGCCCCTGCTGGGATCCCCAGGCCTTTTAAATTGCCCTCTGGGGAAGCTAGGCCACCCCAGTACAGTGCACTGGCTTTTGCCAGTACACCGTACTGGGACTAGGGCATGGGGCCCTCTTAGGGGCGGGCCGATTCAGGGGAATTGGTTGAATTGGCCTAAAGCCCACCCTGGTAGCTGGCATTTAAAAGGCTCTGGGCTTTCCCGTTGTGGGCAGCCCAGAGCCCTATGAATCCAGGCTGGGGCTGGGATTTAAAGGACTCTGGGCTCCCCGCCGCTGCCGGCAGCCCAGAGGCCTATGAATCCCGACCATAGCTGAGATTTAAAGAGCTCTGGGCTCCCCGCGGCTGCGGGCAGGTCAGAATCTTTTGAATCCTGGCCGTGGGCTGCACAGTGAGCCTCTACGGGCCGCATGTTGTGCAGGCCTAGTCTATGGGATGGAGCATAGAATCAAGGGCAATCATTTGAATTATCAAAAGATGTTTGGGAAATGGTAATAACAGTATTCAGTTTAAACACTGAAAATTATCTTTAATAACATACTGCATAAACAGAAGAGCACTACACATCAGTATATATAAAAAAGTGTGATAGTGAAATGTAGTAACAAAATGAAGCTTATTTAATTGGAATGAAGTAACTGGATTAGAGCTGGCTGAACAGTAACATAATTGATTGTCAGTATTTTTTTCAGAGAATATACTAAATGTGGCTCACTATGATTCATGATATTTTTATTCATGAGTAGGAACAATGGAAAAATCAGAATTTCCATCCTGTGGGAAATTCTAATTATATGACATGGTTTTTGTCCTGAACTGGGACAAAAAAGTTGAAATCTTGAAATTTTTCACAGAACAAAATGTTCTGAACAATTTTGAAATGAAACATTTGGATTCAAATAAGTTCAACATTGAACGGCATCTGCCTGGGATGTTGTGATGCATTGTGGGAATTGTAGTTTTGGTGCTTTGTGTTCCCATTCTTCTCAAAGAACCAATCTTCCCTGCTCAGACTACATCTCCCACAGTGCACCACAGTCTACTCTGGTACTGCCAGGAGGCACCCTGACATGTCAGACAAATATAGATTAAATTGAACTGACACACAATGTTTTGATTCAGTTCAACAAAATTAAATCTTTCGATTTGGGTTAATCATATCCAAGACAAAATATACATTTTTTTGATAATTTATGTGAAAATTTGGGAAACAAGTGAGATTCACAAGCATCTTTGCTATGCAAATCCCTCTGCAGACTGAATAGTCATGAATAGAGCCAGTCAACAGTTTTTTCTTTCTTTGTTTTAAAATGCAGTTTCTGGGAAAATATCCATTTTGTTTAAAAATTTCCATTTTTAAACCACATTTTTTTTTAAAGAAAAAATTCTCGACCAGCTGTGTTCGTGGCTATTCAGTCTGCGGAGGGATTTGCATAACAAAAGTGGTTGTGAACCACACCTGTTTTCCAAAATTTCACATAAATGATCAAAAATGTGTCCCAGCACTGAATTAGACATTATTTGTTGTTTTATTGTTTTAATCAGGAGTGTGACTTGTGACAGTTAACCAACCCATAGGCTGGAAATTATTTAACAACACTCTGCACCAAATGCTTGCAACTAACAAATATGCTTGAAGAAAATCAGGATCAGGTTGCAGGGTGGGGAGACTAAATTTGTGAAGATTATTCATTAGTCTTGATTCTTCACTTTCTTACACCCTATGTCAGAATTTCCAGCTGTTCAAAACAAGTATAAAATGCTACTGTGTCAGAACAGTATCATTTTACTCTCCCTTTACAGAGCTATAAATAATGGCACAAAGCAGGGTAGAATTAGGCTTATTATTTGTAAGGAGCAGCCCTAGAAACAAGAAACCAGGTAAGCTCATATTTACAATAGTAGTTAAATGATGATTCACATTTACACAAAGGTCAGTGTATACTGTGTCATTACAGTTACATTCACTGTAAGGCACCTCTATGCTGCCAGAGTAATGTAGAGGGGTGTTAACGTCTCTGTTTGGGGCATACAGAGAGAATGGCCATTCACTAAAAGTTATAATTTGAGGGTTTGTTTAAATCCTCTAAGATGTTGTCAATTGGGTAATGTAATCTGTGCATTATGTTATTGATCTTTATGCAATGATAGTGGTTTCACTTGCTGTGCATCACCTTTTCAGGGATTCTAGTTATTATACTTGTAGTCCATCTGTTGTGCTTATTTACATTTAATTACAAATACTAAGATATGGTATCTGAAGGAGGTAATATAGAGCATGTGAAATGAAAGGAGGGGTTTTAAAAAAAGGGGAGGGGCACCAAAGCCAGAATATTGAGTATCTGAACCCTATTGAATTTTGGGGAAAGGTGCAGATTTTAAACCCCTGGATCTGAAATCCAACTCCCTGAAGAGCTTTTTTTTTCTGGGTCAGGTGTGGCTGAAATACCATGAGAACATAGCTACTTGATAGGTGACCAGAACTGGATGAAAACAGCTGATTTTGTCAGATTTGCACCATTCATGGTATTAACATATAAAGCAACATCAGAAAGACACACAGGGATTATGACTGTACTTTTCAGAAGGACACAGCACCCATAATTGAGGCCAGATTTTCAATAGGCTCAGCATGCTGGGTGCTAAGCTCATTTAAAAATGTGGTCCTTTTATGGTGCCTAAATGGCAGCTGAGTTCTTTCAAAAAATCCGGGCCCATGTGTGGGTGCTCAGTGCTTGAAAATCTGGCCTGTGTCTTTCTGTGATTCCACTTCCCAAAGCCTGTTACTCACTCTTCCTTCACCTTTGCTTCCTGCTGCTCAAAGAGGATGCTTCTGTTCTCTTGTTTGGTTTCAGGCTTCAGAACTCAGATCAGACTCTTCAAAAGCTTTCCCCAGGCTCAGGAACATTTGAAGTGAATCTGGGTCTGTTTTCATGCAAATCTTAATATGTTTATGGTTTTGCATTAAAACTCTGTGAAACTTGACATTTTGATTTGGGGTTTGTTCAGACTTACAGTTTTAAGCGAAACCCAGAGGATGTGAACTTACATGAACTGAAGTGGAAAAATGTTCACAGGAACCACAGAGAACAGAAACTGACTAGGTTCCCACGACACTATTAAAGAACCTCCCATTTTTCTTGGCCCCACTGTGAGCTCCATTTTTCACCTCCTTATGTTTATGGATATTAAGTTAATATGCCCGAAGCAGTAATGTAGTGGTAAAAAAACTCCGTATTCCCCAAATGAGAAGTGGGTAACTTGATTTACCCTTGACTACATTGCTGCAGGGGTGCTGCAGGAGTCAACAGGAGTTTATACTCTCCTGTAATTGGAAAGCTCATCAAAAGAGAGACCTCTCATTGTATGAGCATGATGCTAACAATATTGATTCCCAGCCCCCTTCACCTGATGCATTGACGAGAATATTGCAAGGCATCTACTCTGGAGAGGGGCACTTGTTTATTGTTCCCACAAAAATTTATAAACTTCATTCCATTGTAGCAAGTCTCATGGAAGAACTAGAACAAAAAGGTGAGCAGTGACCAAACTATAGATGATTTTTTTTTTCAAGGTGAAGGCTTTAGTGAGACTGTTCCAGTTTTATCTGGTACTCTGATCACATGGAAGCATTTTACATAATATCAGAACAACAGTGGCCAGTAGTAACTCCAAGGGTACAAGGCATCCCTCTGAAATTTTTTTGGAGAAGATGGTAAAAATGGCCTAGGGGTACTACAGCATAGGTAAAGGACTGTCTTATGCACAAACCTCCACGCATGCCTCCATTAAAAGAGAAATATTCGTATATTTCTGAATTTGTTAGTGTCCTCTATAAAAAGCCAAATCGTCGTGCCACTTCTCAACATGAATGGCCGAGTGGGGTACCAGACAGAGTCACAGGGTTGGGAAGAGGGGGAAGGAATCCTCCTTCACAGGTTATGGAGTAGATGCAGAGCTGCTCCACAGAGGCTACTTCTGCCCCATTGTTGAAGTGGTCTCCACATGCATGTTTTATTGTTGATGGAGCAGGGACAGGTTGGGCATCCAAAATGCATGCTGGATGCCAAGTATTGTCAAATATTCAAAAAAATCCTAAGTCGGGTGCCAAAACATGAGATTTTTAAAAGTTTTTTTTACTTGCCTTCCAGCTTTTGCACCATTAACTTTCTTGTTTTCCTACTTTTCTCTACAGCCTGGAGGGCTAGAAAGTTATTTTATTTATTTATTTTTTAAAAGTAAGTAGAGATTTTGGTGCATTTGCATGACTAGGGCAGGGGTGGCCAACCTGAGCCTGAGAAGGAGCCAGAATTTCCCAATGTACATTGCCAAAGAGCCACCATAATATGTCAGCATGCCCCATCAGTCTCCCCTCCCACTCGCTCCGAGTACCTCCCACCCCCCAGCAACCCCACTGATCACTGCCTCCCTCTCCCTCCCCAAACTCCCGATCAGCTGTTTTGTGACGTACAGGAGGCTGGGTCGGAGGGCGAGAGGGGAGGAATGAGGGTATGGGAAATTCAGGCAAGGAGATGGGAAGGGGTGGAGTAGGAGCAGGGACTGTGGCAGAGCCAGGGGCAGAAGTGAAAGTAAGCTGGGCCGGGCCGGTATGGAGTACCGGTTTAAAAAAAAAAAAAAGGGGTACAGCAGCCGACGGACAAATAAGTGGAACATTCAGTACTGGCTTACTTTCACCTCTTTTGGCTGCATAAAAAACAGTTTAAACTCAAAGCTAATAAAAACTTGGAAAGGGAAAAGTCACTGTCACACTGGTTTCTCTCCTATCTCCTCCAGCCAGGCTGCCAGTGCAGCTTGGCTCCGTGTTCCCCCCGACCCCCACGCTCAGGAGGGGCTGCAGGGGCTCCCCTCTAACTTGCAGCAGGGAGCAGGGGGATTGGCTGAGGGAGAAGCCTCCCCAAGACACCTGCTGCCTCCATAAGAACAGTTTGAACTCAGCTGTTCACTCTGCAGGATTAGGGGCCATTTATGACATCCTTGTTAATATCACTCACAGTTGTTAGGGGGTAGGGGGCCGCAGTGAGACCAAGGCAGGGGCAGAATAGAATAGGCATTTGGCTGCACAGCTTAAATCCAGAGCCAATAAAAGCCAGTGGAAGGGGAAAAGTGCAAGGTCATGCAATTAGGGTTTAATAACAAAAACTATTGCTATAAGCTGAGGAGGCATAAGTTGGAAGTAATAGAGGAGGAGAAGGACCTCAGGGTATTGGTTGATCACAAGATGACTATGAGCCGCCAATGTGATATGGCTGTGAAAAAAAGCTAATGTGGTCTTGGGATGCATCAGGCGAGGCATTTCCGCTACAGATAAGGAGGTGTTAATACCATTATACAAGGCACTGGTGAGGCCTCGTCTGGAATACTGTGTGAAGTTCTGGTCTCCCATGTTTAAGAAGGATGAATTCAAACTGGAACAGGTTCAGAGAAGGGCTACTAGGATGATCTAAGGAATGGAAAACCTGTCATATAAAAGGAGACTGAAAGAGCTTGGCTTGTTCAGCCTAACCAAAAGAAGGCTGAGGGAAGATAAGATTGCTCTCTATAAATATATCAGGGGAATAAATACCAGGGAGGGAAAGGAATTATTTAAGCTCGGTACCAATGTGGACACAAGAACAAATGGATATAAAATGGCCATCAGGAAGTTTAGACTTGAAATTAGATGAAGATTTCTAACCATCAGAGGAGTGAAGTTCTGGAACAGCCTTCCAAGGGGAGAAGTGGAGGCAAAAGACATATCTGGCTTCAAGATTAAGCTTGATAAGTTTACGGAGGGGATGGTATAATGGGGTAGCCTAATTTTGGCAATTAATTGGTCTTTGACTACTAGTGGTAAATATGCCCAATGGCTTGTGATGGGATGTTAGATGAGGTGGGATCTGAGTTACTGCAGATAATTCTTTCCTGGGTGTCTGGCTGATGAGTCTTGCCCATATGCCCAGGGTTTAGCTGATAGCCATATTTAGGGTTGGGAAGGAATTTTCCTCCAGGGCAGATTGGCAGAAGCCCTGTTTTTTTTTTTTTTTTGCCTTCCTCTGTAGCATGGGGCACGGGTCACTTGCTGGAAGATTCTCTGCACGTTGAAGTCTTTAAACCATGATTTGAGGACTTCAATGGCTCAGACACAGGTCTGATACAGGAGTGGGTGAGTGAGGTTCTGTGGCCTGCATTGTGCAGGAGGTCAGACTAGATGATCATAATGGTCCCTCCTGGCCTTAAAGTTTATGATTCTATGAAAATGGAAGCAACCCCCAGTGGTGTAATGCAGCTGCTCAGTGAGTTAGCATTTAACCCTTCCCTTATCTTCTAACCACCAAGGTGCAAACACACCATCAGAGAGCCTTCTCTGTTTGCAATGGACACTGACCACAAGAAACCTTTTGCAAAGTGCGCTGCTTCATGGTCAGATGCCAGATTTTGGTAATTCTCTGGTGCGAGGCCAGCAAAACAGTGCACTTCAATAAGAGTACAGGAATGATCATTCATACCAGCAAACGGTGAAGACCGACAGCGTTGAAAATTTACCTGACTAGCACAGGGAGCAGATTAAGTGGCTCAAGACTGAGTACAGGAAAACCAGGGAGAAGAACCATAACTCACCGACATTATGTCTGTTTTATGAGGAGTTTGAGGGGGGCTGGGCACTGTGCTGAGCACGTAGCCAATGAGTGTGGATGGTGCCTTGCCAACAGCACATTCAACAACCATTCTACACTTGCTGAGAATGGAATTAAACCATCTTTTGCCAGGGCCTCTGAAATCAGAGTATGGTTTCATGAGCCAAGCCAAAGGGGCCTGTATAACAATGGCATAGTACCCTTTGCCATTTACGTAGACGTGTGCTCCTTGAGGAGGGTAAACTATGGGCAGCTGAGTCCCATCAATGGCCCTGGTGCGTTTGGAAATCCCATTCTCTCAAAACCAGCAGTTACCTCAGGAATATCTTCTATGCCCTCATGCCCGATTGCCTCAGAAATCTCGGCCACCATTTTACCTCCATTCAACTTTCCAACACCACAGTGGTTGGCAATGGACTCATAGCAGTCTGGGGGTAGCCATCTTCCAGAGGGGTATAGCAACCTACTTCTGGACTGGCAATGGTGACCTCATTCGTGTATTTGTACATGAGAAGCTTGCCCCGACCCTCCAGCGAAGCTCCAGAAATGTAGCTTTCTTCATGTGAAAGTTCTCTACCTACTGTTGGTTATCCTAGGTCTGCATGATGATGTGATGCCTCTGTGCCTGGGGCCCTGCTCCAGAAATGCTAGCTTATATAGGGGGCATCAGCGGCTGTACCATGTGTCATGAACAGTATCAGTGAGTTTGTCTGCCATGTCTTACCTCTTTCCTCTTCACCTTACTTCACCATATGCTCTGTCTGGTGCCTTTGGTGGGTGAGAAAATGCTGCCAAAATGTCCACCAGAATCTCACGGGAGATTTGCCTCCTCCTGACACAGGAGTGAAGGATCAAGCAAGAAAGAGTTCTTCAAAAGGCACTATCTCCATGTTACTGGCTCCAGTAACTGGGAGTGCACAGACCAAAATACTGCCTGGCAGGCTGTGTTGGCGGGCTGTACAACCTTGCCATAACGTGTAGAGTGGAGGGTCAAGTTTTCCCACAGTGTAACATCATCAAAGAGTGAGAGTGGCCACATTTTGGGAGGGTACTAGGGAGTCTGAGATACGGTTGGTTTGACCTGGATCTGCATGCTTCAGTGTATGCCAGAGCCTCAGGTTCAAGACTGGGTTAGAAAATTCTTAATGTAGGGTTAGCAATCAGTGTAGACACTCAAGCCCTGCGTTCTCTAACCTATGGTCACCTGACTTGAGTCACGCTAACCCTAGGCTTACATTGCTGAGTAGACAGACCCTTAGGGTATAGCAGCACTACAACAAAACACCCAGAGCTGGCCTGTGTCTGCTGACTCTGGCTTGCTGGGCTCAGGCTGTAAGGCTATAAAATTGCAGTGTAGATGTCCAGACTTGGGCCAGCTGCAGGTGTTTTATTGCAGTTTACTGCTGTGTAGACTTCCCCACCTCACAGGGTCCTTGGATTCTGGGCTCCAGCCTGAGCCCGAATATCTACACAGCAATGAAACAGCCCAAGCCCAAGTCAGATGACACAGGTCAACTGCAGGTGTCTAGTTGCTGTGTATAGACATACCTTTGTGTCTACAAATTATATGGCTTCCATGACTCTAGTACCTGAGCACCTCAAAGATCAATGGAAGTGTCATTGCAACACCCCTGGGTGGTAAAGAAGTTGTTACTTGTATTCTACAGCTGAGGAACTGATACCAAGATTAAGTCACTTGCCCAGCGTCACACAGGAGGTCTGTGGCAGATCTAGAAATTGAACCTCTTTTCACATATCAACTCATATTATGTAAATAGTTTTCTCTCTGAAGAATGAATTCTTTGTCCACTGGGGAGCGTAGATAACTTAATGGGACTTGGCAGATGGTTATCAATACTTCTCCTTTCAAGCTTTGCCTTTACCTGCAGAAAAAACTGTTAACCTTACTGTCTGTTCCTTCTCCTGCAAATACCAACCGTCCAGTTAACAGTTTGATGCCATGTAGCAGAAGAGCTGAGCACTTTATTGCATAGTGTTGCTAGAGGTTTTGCAAAGGATCTGTGCCACTGTGGACAATCTGGAATGTTATTGTAGCCGTGTTAGTCCTAGGATATTAGAGAGACAAGATGGGTGAGGTAATATCTTGTATTGGACCGACTGCTGCTGGTGAAAGAAACAGACTTCTGAGCAACATAGAGCTTTTCTTCAGGTCTGAGAGAGGTACTCAGAGCATCACGCTAAATACAAGGTGAAACAGATCGTTAACACACATTCTAGAGGACCACTCAAGGTGAAGTGGACCATTAACACCCCTGCAGTCATAGGGCAAAAAA
This sequence comes from Gopherus evgoodei, assembly GCF_007399415.2. Lineage (NCBI taxonomy): Eukaryota > Metazoa > Chordata > Testudines > Testudinidae > Gopherus > Gopherus evgoodei. Next base: position 201,167,307 of record NC_044322.1, on the reverse strand, counting down.
CGGGTCAGTGTGTTTGTTTGGTGAAGGTGGTTTTAAGTGTATTAAGGTGGCCAATGTTTAGTTTCCTGGGGACAATAGCTCATATGGGGTACTGACTGGCATGTTTGTAAGTAGACCTGTGCAAAACTTTAATCACAGAACCTCCTCAGTGCCCTGAAAAGTATCCTATTATTAGTTATACCATGGTAATGTCTAGGAACACCTACTGAGGAAAAAATCATATGTTGGCCACGATGTGCCAGATGAACAACATAGACAATGCTTCTGTGGGTCTTGTTAAAAAACCTCAAATTAACTTTGTTTCCTAAAGGTTCCTGAGCTGGACAGATCTGTGGTATTTTTGTGGGGGGAGGAAACATGAGTTTTGAATGCATCTCACCTTTACTTTCATCTTAACTACAAATCAAAGTTAATTTCACATGGTGAGAACCTCTCTCAAATCAAAACTAGAAGAAAGACTGAAGGAAGTGTGTGTGTGCGAGAGAGAGCGAGAGAAAGAGAGAGTGTGAGATAAGGAACATACAATGAGGTGGTGGATGTAGATACATTCTGTTTCCTTCAAAAGGGCCAAAGAATAATTAGTAATTATATACAGGAAAAAAGTGAAACCAAGATTGAAACAAGCCTGACAAGTGCTCTGCTTTTTTTTTTTTTTTTAAATTTCCCCTGTCCATAGCTTTGTTTTTAGATGCAAGGCCCTCTACTGAGGAATAAATCACTGAGTCATCTTTTATATTTAAAAAAGGCAAGTTTATGTGATTCCTAACAGTAATAAATACTGGAACTGAAGTTGTATTTATTGTGACCTTAGGAGAATTCCAGACAGGGCCGGCTCCAGGCACCAGCTTCCCAAGCAGGTGCTTGGGGCGGCAATCTACAAGGGGTGGCAGTCCCTGTGTTTTTGCCCCCAAGCAGCGCTCCGAATTGCCACCGGAGATGGCGGGGGTAGTCCGTGTGCCATAGGGCGGCTTGCGCGTTTCCGCGGCGGCGGAAATTCAGTGGCAGTTTCTCTGTTCAGCTGTCTGTGGTGGCGCAGGTTCTGTCTTCCGGCTGAAGACAGAAGCTGCTGCCACCGCCGCGGAAACGCACATGCCGCCCTAACAGCACACGGACTGCTCCTGCCGTCAGCGGTGGCAATTCGGTGCACTGCTTGGGGGCAAAAACAGTAGAGCTGGCTCTGGCGGCCAGCAGTGGAGGCTGCAGAGCCTAGCACAATACCCCTGCCATAGGCAGTTGCAAGCGTTCAGCCCAGTGGGGTCTGGGGCCAGGTTCAGAGCCGGCTCCTCCTGAGCCGACCCCAGTGGGCCGAGCAGAGCCCATGGAGATAGGAGTGAGGACACTCCACATGCACCAGCACTGGACCACAGCTCAGTCGGGAGAGTGCCAGGGTCCCGTGTAACTCGGGTAGTGCCTGTGAGCTTCTGGTTGGGGCCGACCCATGGCAGCCTTGCAGAGTAACAGGTCAGCCTGGCCCAGGCGTGGCTGGAGGGAGAGGTGTCCCCTTAGGTGGCCTGGGAGGGATGGGAGACATGTGTTACCCCCGTGTAGCTCCCCCCGGAGGCCGGATACCACTCCCTGCCACCTTCCTGAAGCCGGAACGTTCCTCCTGTGGCCGGGTGCGCCAGTCAGACGAGTTGTAATGACACTGAGCGGGTGGGGTGGGAGGGTTCCGAGAGTTTGTAGTGGGCAGCTCGAGCTCGGTCCTGGCAGGTCAGTGGTGTGGCCTGGGAGAGCGGGGGGGCATGGGTGGCAGGAGCAGGTGAGGACTGAGGGGAAAGTAGAGTCATGCGCATGCCACCCTAATGGCACATGGACTGCCCCTGCCGTCTGTGGTGGCAATTTGGAATGCTTCTTGGGGCGGTGAAAACAGTAGAGCCGGCCTTGATTCCAGATTTGGATCCAGCTGTAAACTTTGCATCTCTGGCCTTTCTCAACCCTAGCCTAAATTGGAATGTTAAATCCAAGTACTAGAAAACTTTCAAGTACTTTAGATTTGACTCTACAGTCTTCTTCCACAGATTTAACAAGAAATTGGGCCATGTTTCACATGACTGTGAGCATGAACTGCTTATATCTTTTGAAGATTTTGCACATCCTGTCTCAGCTAATAAAAGCTAGTTCGTCTTTGTTATTTTCAGAGAAAATCAGAGGCAGTTGGAAAAAAAGCAAACCGCTGAAACAGTTTCTAGGGTAAGAGATGGAAATCTGCAGCCTTCAGAAATTGAAAACATTCTCTATGATTCAGAAGCTAATGGAAACCATGCATCAACCGAAAAAGAAAAGAGCAAACATTCATGGACTTAAATAAGATGAACAGAAACCACTTACACGAGACACACATTGAGTGTGATTCTCCACACCACTACTCCAGTTTTCATTAGAGTAGCTATATGGAAATGAATGGAGCTTCACTAGGGTGACCAGATGTCTGATATTTCGCTCCACCGGCAGCATTTGGCTTTTTTTGTGTGTGTGTGTGCGCTCCATTGGCAGCACTTGTGGTTTTTTTGCTCACCTCGTCCCCATGTGTCCCAATACTTTCTTCATCTCATCTGGTCACCCTCGGTGGAACTCAAGGACAATCAGACTCATTTACTTACCACAAACTGTTGCCTGAATAACATCAATGCTTTGTTGGTTTCTGGTTTCAGTTTGAACAGACTGAAAGGGGACATAACAGTTTTCAAGTATATAAAAGGTCGTTAAAAGGAAGATGGAGAAAAATTGTTCTTAATCTATGAGGATAGGACTGGGAGCAATGGGCTTAAATTGCAGCAAGGGCAGTTTAGGTTGGACATTAGGAAAAACTTCCCAATTGTCAGGGTGGTTAAGCACTGGAATAAATTGCCTAGGGAGATTGTGGAATCTCCATCATTTGAGATTTTTAAGGGCAGGTTGGACAAACACCTGTCAGGGATGGTCTAGCTAATACTTAGTCCTGCCTTGAGTGCAGGGGACTGGACTAGAAGACCTCCTGAGATCCCTTCCAGTCCTATGATTCTATGATAATCACAAGTTTGGAAAGTCATATTGGAAGGACAGAATTTTGCCATTTCCCCAGGCTTTTTGTAGTAATAAGAAGAGTGCTTAGTGTTACAGTGACTAGGCTAACTGCTCCTCTGACCCCTCCTGGTCTCTTTGGGTGTGTCTTCACTGAGTCTCAGAACCCAGGTCAATTGACACAGGTTCATGGGGCTAAAAATTGCAGTGTAGACATTCGGGCTTGGATTGGAGTTGAAGTTTTGAGACCCACCCACCTCACAGGGTTTCAGAGCCTGGGCTCCAGTCTGAGCTCAAACGTCTGTGCTGCAATTTTTAGCCATGCAGCCTGAGTCACAGTCAGCTGATGTGGGCCAGCCCTCGCCATGCCACGAGTCTTTTATTGCAGTGTAGATGTGCCCTTTGAGCACACCTCAACTCAGGTTTCATCTCTCAAGCTGTCACCTCTCTTGGGGAGGGGTGGGGTGGAAATCACATGATTCTCCCACTCTCAGATTCAGTCCTGGGCTGCAGTCCCCAGGTGCTAACCATGATTACCGCAGCAGCATAGGTGCCAACTCCACGGGTGCTGTGGGGCTGCAGCACCCATGGGGAAAAATTAGCAGGTGCTCTGCACCCACCGGCTGCCAAGCTCCCTCTGTCCCCACCCCCTCCTTACCGCTGCCGCCTCCCCCCTCAGCGCATTGTCCCCGCTCCTCCCCCTTCCAGTGCGTCTGCCTGCCACCTAACAGCTGTTTGGCGGCACTTAGAGCTTTCTGGGAGGGAGGGGGAAAGAGTGGCGATGCGGTGCGCACTGGGGACGAGGCAGTAAAGAGGTGGAGTACAGGCGGGGACTTGGGGGAAGAGGCTGGAATTGGAGTGGGGTAAGGGTGGTGCCAGTGGCAGGGGAGGGGTTGAGCATCCATGGGGCAGAGGGAAGTCGGCGCCTATGCCCAGCAAGCCTGAGTTTTGATCAGTACCTGCAGTTCTGTTCCTTCCAGGAGCTAAGACAGGTAGCCTGCAGTCAGTAGTCAACCTTCTTAAAACAAAGGACTGTATTTAGAACTAAAGCATTTCAGAAAAAACAGATCTTTAAACAATAAATAGTCTATACTCATGCCTGTCTTTCCTTAAAGTTGACCGTTCCCTGAAAGACAGGATATATCGGAAGACAACTGCTTCAGATGTTGGCACAGGATCTGTCTGTGTTCCATCTCAGTTCCTCAGAAACATCTCATGCATTACACCTTCCCCACTTCTTTCCGGAGAATCCTCTTAACTGTTCAGTGTCAATTAGATCTCTAGGGTCCCAACCTTGCCAAAACAGCTGTGTACATTTGGACTGGAGCCTGGAAGTAGCATATTCACTGCTAAAAGTTCAGTCACTGTCTTGTAATTGTCTCTAAAGTGTTTGTTGGGAGGTAGCTTATCTATAGCCATTGTGTTGCTTTCCTACTTGTTTTTCTGGTAGCTCCTTATTAAGCCCCTTTATATTCATAGAAGAAAGTCTCAAAACTCAGTAGAACTGTATAGTAACTTTACCTCACAGCCGGTGGGTGTAAATTATTACAGCTCAATATTCTTAGATTATGCTATAGCTACTCCATATTCACCACCCTCAACACTTTATAGGAGCCGGCCCTATAATTTTTGCCTATTATCCTGGCAAACTTTTGTGATGAAACTTAGAAGTGTAAACACAGATGTGGCAATCACATTGGCCTTTTGTTTTCCTCAATGCAATATTGCCCTTTCATATGAACTTTTCCCCATGAATGTCTTTTTGGGGCGGCCCTTTAAATTTGACAGAGGCAAACAGTTACAGACCTAAAATGACTACTTAGTAACTGCTTTCTGTTTGCTGCATCTTCTACTCTTTCCAGCTGGTAAGTAGCTGTTACATTTACTCCTAAGTTTTCTTCTTGCTAAAACAGTATATTCTTTCATAGTGTAATGATCAGATGGTTTATTGAAAAAGGTGCTTGAGACAAATCTTTTTCTGTGAGATCCATCTATTGTGTTTGTTTCCTTGGATTAAGAAAACACATGGCAATGAAATAAAGCTAGTATTTCTTGCAATGAGGTCTGGCACAGTGTGACTGGCCTTTTTAAAGGGAAATGGGACCAGCCTCATCTGTGTCATATTTAATTAGCTGCTTCTTAGCCTGAGAGGGTGCAAATAAGGAGGGTCAGGTGCTGTCTCGCATGACCTTCTCATAAACAAACTAGCGAAATGCAACCTAGCTGGAGCTACTATAAGGTGGTGCAAAACTGGTTGGAAAACCATTCCCAAAGAGTAGTTATCAGTGGTCCATAGTGAAGCTAGAAGGGCATAATGAGTGGGGTCCCTCAGGGATCGGTTCTGGGTCTGGTTCTGTCTCAATGATTTAGATAATGGCATAGAGAGGACACTTATAAAGTGTGCGGACAATAGCAAACTGAGAAGGGTTGCAAGTGTTTTGGAGGATAGGATTAAAATTCAAAATGATCTGGAGAAATTGGAGAAATGGTATGAAGTAAATAGGATGAAATTCAATAAGGACAAATGCAAAGTATTCCCCTTGGGAAGGAACAATCAATTGCACACATACAAAATGGGAAATGACTGCCTAGGAAGGAGTACTGTGGAAAAGGGTCTGAGGGACCACAAGCTAAATATGAGTCAACAATGTAACCTAACCCTGTTGCAAAAAAAAGCAAACATTCTGGGATGTGTTAGTAGGAGTGATGTAAGCAAGACATGAGAAATAATTCTTCCACTCTGCTCCATGCTGATTAGGCCTCGACTGGATTATTGTGTTCAGTTCTGGGCACTACATTTCAGGAAAGATGTGGAAAAATTGGAGAAAGTCCAGAGAAGAGCAACAAAATTATTAAAGGTCTAGAAAACATGACCTAGGAGGGAAGAGTGAAAAAACTGGGTTTGTTTAGTCTGGAGAAGAGTAGACTGAGAGGGGACATAACAGTTTTCAAGTACGTAAAAGGTTGTTACAAGGAGGAGGAAGAAAAATTATTTTTCTTAACCTCTGAGGATAGGAGAAAAAGCAATGGGCTTAAATTGCAGCAAGGGAGGTTTAGGTTGGACATTAGGAAAAACTTCCTAACTGTCAGGGTGGTTAAGCACTGGAATAAATTGCCTAGGGAGATTGTGGAATCTCCATCATTGGAGATTTTTAAGGACAGGTTGGACAAACACCTGTCAGGGATGGTCTAGCTAATACTTAGTCTTTCAACGAGTGCAGGGTACTGGACTAGATGACCTCTCAAGGTCCCTTCCAGTTCTATGATTCTATGATAGGGTCCTTATAACCTTCTCTGCTGCACTCACAAGAGCTTCATCACTTAGGCCTTGTCTATCCTACAAGCACTAACCATATTTTTTTGTAACCAGGTCACGATGCTCTCCTCTAACTCAGAACGAACACAGCGGAGTTGTGTCCATTTGGCATCTTTGTCACAACATGTCTGAGTAATTGCCTATATCAGGGTGCCTGACCTTGCTTGTATCATTGCATTCTCAGAAATTCTAGGCCACTAACCCACACTTCTTCAACAGGGGGCAGAGTGCCTGAAGGACATGTCCATAAGCCAGCAGCTGGGGCTGTGATCCACATGAACTCTGTGATCCACAGAAGGGACCATTGGTTAAATATCAGGCGTAGTTAGAGATTCCTGCCTCCCTTGCAAAACAACAGTGTGCCAGATGGGTTAGGGAATGACAACCATGTGTCAGTTTCTCTGCCAAGGGAAAAACACTGCTAGCTGCCATGATTACTAACTAGGGTTGCCAACATTGTATTTTAAAAAGGGCCAATTCTCTTAGCACCCCTGCCCCACCCCTCCTCCAGATATTATTATTGTTATTAATTAATTAATAATGAGCGGTACTCACCTACATTCGCCAAAGGTATTCCTTACTGCTTTTTGCAGCACTCAGCAACTCCCGATCTTGTCCAGAGATGAGAAAAAACAAGGAACACGCCATGTAATAAGGCACGGTTGGCAACCTTGTTGCTAACAGAATACTAATGGGGTGTGTGGGTACAAATGAAGTTGGCGGCATCCATATTCCTGACTGGCAAAACTTGTTTAAAAGTTATAGCGTATGTGCATCCTTCAGACTTCTTTACAACTTAGGCTGTAGGTTGCCTGTTTAAATCTATATCACCATGGATAAGTAAGAGCTGCTGACTATCCCTTTTAAAGATGTTCAGATGGCAGATAGCATTATTCATAATAATGACTAGATGACGCTGAAAAGTCTGATACTGCAATTTTTGCACAAGTCTGGCATGAGGTTGTTCTGTCCCGTGGTAGAGTTGTGCTTTGTAATTGTAAATGGCTGGAAATAGGCCACAGATATTACCTTCATTCTGTTTGCTAGCCTCATATTGTACTTTGTAATACCACCTTTAAAACTTGCATGAGACTCTACTACCACAGACTTCCAGCACTGGAGTCACTTTATCCCAGAGTTCTATGACACTGTTGCTGAGAAGCTGGCTGAATACAGCAGTACAGTATTTGCTAACATTAACACACACGCTGAATTCTTGTTCAAGTCAACCACTCTTCAATAGTTGTTCGTAATGCACAATTTATGAACATTTGTTGCTGATCGGATTTTGCTTGCATGTGTGTTTTAGGAATGGTTGTCCTTCGTATAAATACCTATTTGTATGTGAACAAGAGCATTTGTTATTCTTTATTCACTTTGTTACTTTTATTATGACTCATTATTCATTATTTCCACGTTAAAATGTTTCAATCAGAAAATCAAGGAGCCGAGATAATGCCATGTGACTTTAAACAGTCAGCATGAATAATGAATAATGAATAGTGAATAGCTGAATTAAACAGTTTGTAAACAACCTTTAGACTAAAAATTGTTAATATACTAGATGTCAGTTAGTGAAAAATAAATATATTTTTCAGAAACCAGAAGCAGTTCCTGAATGATTTGCAAAGGCTATCGTAAAATTTCCAAAAGTGCCTAAGTGATTTAGGGCCCACATCATGAAAGGTGTTTAGGCACCTAACTTCCATCAATTTCAATGCAAGTTAGGCACCTAAATTCCTTTGAGTATCTGGGTCTTAGGACCCTAAGAACTTGTTGAAACACAAAAGTTGTACTGCTTTATCTAGACCAGTACAGTTGAATAGGTACAACGCCCTTCCCCTCCCCCCCCCTGCACACAGTGTGGATGCAGTTATACTGGTAATAATGCGCCTTTATGCTGGTATAACTGCATCCACAGTGGGAGTTGAAGTAATATAATTATATCAGTAACAAAATTGCACTGCTAACCAAAATAGTCACACTTATAAAAAAAAAAAACAGTAGGGAGAGCAAGCCTAATTCCCATTTTCAAAAGTGATTTAGATGCTTAGGCTCCTCCGTCCCATTGAATGAGAGGCCCTGTATTAGGACCCTTTTTAATCTACAACATACACAGTACATATAGCCAGTTTTCAGACTGTATGTATGGCCAGCTATTCAAATAGCATGGCCTGTTGAAATATAAAATAAGGAGCACAGTAGAGTACTCAGCCCTTTGTGACTGTACACTTTTTCTGCTTGAAATTCACCCCTGTGCAGAGGATTAACACAAGTCTCACACAGCAATTTAATCCTAAACTGAGGGTATAAGAGGCACTAAAGTACTACATTAATCCTTGTGCTGGGCTTCTCTAGAGGAATGAGTTTCACCTACTCTGCATCTCTAAAGGCCATGTCAATATGTACAGCGCTGCAGCATTGCAGCTGTACCGATACAGCTGCTCTGCTGCCAGGGCAGGCTCTAACTTTTTTGCTGCCTCGAGCAAAAAAAAAGTGCGCCACCCTGCTGTAACACCTGCCCGAGTGCTGCGCCACCCTGCTGAACCTGCCCGAGCGCCACCCTGCCCCACCATAAACCCCCCCCAAGCGCTGCACTGCCCTGCCGAAACACCCCCCTGAGCGCTGTCCTGCCCTGCCAAAACCCCCCCCCAAGATCTGCGTCACACCGCTGAAACAAAAACAACAACAAAAACCTCGAGCACTGCCCCACCAAACCCAAAAAGAAAACAACAACAACCCGAGTTCCCCCCACCAACCCAAGATTGGCTGCCCCTTACAAAGTGCTGCCCCAGGCATGTACTTGGTTGGCTGGTGCCTGGAGCCGGCCCTGTCTGCTGCAGTGTGGCTGGTGAAGATGCTCTGTGCTGATGGGGGAGAGCTCTCCCGTCAGCATAAAAAAACCCGCCTCCATGTGCGGTACAAGCCATGTCAGCGGGAGAAACTCTCCTACTGACATAGTGCTGTTCACATGAGTGCTTATGTCAATGTAATTTATGTTGCTCAGGAGGTGGAATAGTCACACTCCTGAGGGACACAAGTTATACTGACATAAGTGGTAATATAGACATAGCCTAAGTTTGCAATGGCTGTACTTCATTATGGTACAGGGCAGAGCATGCTGTCAGCACTCAGATGATAAATACAACCAATATTAATGGAGTTAAGACTGTCATATATTAAACCGTGCTCTTTGAGTGCATCTGTTAAAACCCCCAGCGGGTGATGTAGATATGCACCCTCCACCAGTAGACGTCTTAGTGCAATTTGCATTGTCTAATCTCCAGGACTGTATTTGGTACTGGACAGGGAACTATCCTCACTGTAGTACATTCAGTAAAAAACAAGTAAACAAACATTGGCACTTTGATTTCCTTATTTTCAACCCAAGAGATTAGGATAAAAAAGCGACGTTCATTTAAATGACTCAGAACCTACTGGTAGTACAGCGATATAAAGTTCTTTGGAGGTGGAATGGTGCATTCTTACTGAAAAGTATTCCCTTGATCAGCAAAGCTCTTAAACATGTGTTGATGGGGATATTCAAATACTTAAAGTTAAGCACCCTTTTAAGTGCTTTGTTGAATCCAGGCCATATGCTGCAATAATGGACTTAACAGTCATAACATAAAAGAATTGTTTCGTTGCCACCTACCATTATGATTTCTTTGCTATTTAAGGAGCAAAACAAACAATATAGCTCAAATTGCCATAAGTGACACAGCTCCTTTGAAGTTCATTCATCTTTAAATGGGATTATTTCTCAGAAGTTCTTGATCTAACATAAATGAAAAGCAATAAAATGATGAATGTAGATTCATCATCTGAAAAGCGAGACTGTAAAAATGATATCTTTTTACTCAATAAATCTGCTCCTGGGTCCTAATTCTCTTCTCACTTATGCCACTGAATCTCTATGGACTTCAATGGATTTACACCAATGTGTATCAGAATTTGCATATAATTGGTCAGGTCAGTATAGTTTAGTAGCAAAATACATGTTGACAGATATTTACTCCTGTTAGCCCTGCAGACAGACATGTCAAATCAGTGGAAAAAACGCAGAAATTGGGCATGTTTTTGGCTAAATTGGCTTGTGAGTTGCTTGTTGGCTAGTTTATGGCTTGTATCTTGTTGTAGCTCATTGCTTCTTTTTTTGATCAGCTCCCAGCAAGCAGGGGCCAGGGTGGGAGAGAGTCAGGGATGCACAGCGGGCCCACCACAGTCCCAGACTGCAGGCTGGGGGATTCTAGAGTGTTGGGGTTCTTTGGGATTGGCTTGTTTTGGCCTTGTTTTGAAATGGGATTAGCTTGTTTTTTGGCTTATTGTGAAAGTCGAGGTGCTTATTTACCAGGCGAAAGTTGGCAGCTGTGCCTGCAGAGTCACCACTGCTAAGAGAGAATGAGTTGGATGCTATTCCATCCATGGAATTATTTACCAAATTCCAGTAAATAATGTCTGTCTGAAACCACTGAAGCTAATGAGATTATACTGGTGTCACTGAAGACATGCTTTGATCTTTCTTCCTGGTAATCGTATCTAAGAGAAGAAGAACCAAGCTTGAATCTTGGATCCCACGCTGAGTTTAGAAGCAAAAGGATCACATTCAAATGACAATCCTGCACATTGAGCACATTATATATGGAGTCATTAGGAGTCGATAAACATGGAATCCCATACAGTCACTTGGGTCACTTTTTGAAGTAAAACCACAATGTGAAGTTACCTGAAATACTGACCTTCTGGATATCAAGATATGGAATTGTATTATGGGCTATTGTCATGATATGAAACCAGGTTCAGTGATTTCATGCAGACTGGTCCCTCTGTACTTTTATTGAGATATAATGGTTGGTTTTGTTCCATTTATTCCAAGCAATCTAGAATAATTCAGGAGATTGTTGAAGTATCCATAATATATTCGGGGAAAATAAACATAATCCAGTTCCTTTAATCCTTCCAAACTGTATTTATCTAACCCCATGAAAATGATCAAAGGGATTGGTGGGTATGTGTGGGTGAAGGGAGAAAAAATATGGGGACTTCAGATTTTTCTTGTCTTTCTCTGCAGCTTCCTCTCTGAATAGAAACAATTTATATCTGATGAGCAGTGTAAGGAATAAAAGCAAGTTCTGTTAAGAAATAAGGGAATACAGAAGCAAAATTCTGAACAGACGAAACAGAGCCTAGTCCTGCACTACTGAAGCAACGGGAATGTTGTAGAGCTGGTCAGAAATGTTCTGACCGAATGTTTTTTCATTAGAAAATGTTGATTTGTTGAAATAGACGTGTTCCACCTCCCACCCAGTGGTATAGTTCTTAACTGCCATGTCTCCCTGCCAGCATGGCCCCCTAGCCCCACCCTCATGCTGCTTTCTAACCATACCCTCATGCCCTGTGTGTGCAGGGCACAGGGGTGGAGTGGAGCCAGAATGCCATTCCAGCATGCTCTGACTCCATTATGTCACTGCTCCCATCTCCTTGGCTCCTAGCAAGCTGCCATTGAGCCAGGGTCCCAGGGCTTGCAGATACCATGGTTCATCAGCAGACTGCCTGGCAGGATGATAAATGTTTCATGTACCATATGCTGGGTAAAAACATGCAAAGGCTCTGGGCTTGTCATACTAAACTGAGAGCCATTTACAGAGATGTTGCAACTTCACGCAGCATTCTAGCCATATACACACAGACTGCCTCCTCCAAAGTCTCCCCTCTTGCAACCTGTTCCTTCCAAGTTCCTTGCAGGTTGCTATAATAGCTTCCCCAGAAAACTCTTTGGTAAGCTTCTTCATTGTGGCAGCTGGGTGCTCATTTTGGGCCTGATCCAAAGCCCACAAAAATAAATGGAAAGACTCCAATTGATTTCAGTGGGGTTGGATCAGGCCCCTTTTCTGCGAATATATTTATGCTATTTTAGGAAATGATGAGAAGTCAGAACCCCATTTGATACTAGTTCCTTAGTGACTTGGCGGATAGTACAGCAACCTATGTGGCTCTCTAATCCTGGGCAAGCCACTTCACACTCTCCGCTTCTTCAGTTTTCCCATCTATAACCAGAAGATAATACTCACCTACCTCATCTGCCTGTTAAGAGAGAGAATGCATTAATATTTGTAAAAGTACTTTTCAGATGCTCCGGTGGAAAGCCGTATGTGACTGCACAGTATTCTTCTTCCCTTTATTCCCTTTGCTGCTACAAGCTATCTGCCCAATATACCAAATACGTGTGTTTTATTTGAGGATCAAGCTGCCTTTTGCTAATTAATGAGTTGGAACAATAATCAGTATCAGGTATGTAGAAGCTGGAAGAAAAGACATACTTGCTGCTAAATATTGCCTTCTCTAGTTGTTTATTGTATCAAAACAAACTACAAAGAGTAAATGTCTCAGGCAGACATAGTAGGTGAGGATTTGGCCCTCACTATTCATCAGTGTAGCTCTGTTGACTTCAGTGGAGCCATGTTGATTTAGACTAGCTAACGATCTGACTAAGGACTCTTTCCTGGGGGAATAATATTGGATATTCCCATTTTGCATATTTCCCATTAGTTATGACTTTGATTTGTATAACTGTATCAGGATGCCTGTATCATACTTTTTGCTTGTGTGGTTTCCTTTAGCTCCACAAAATTCACACCTTTTAAAAAATTTATTTACGGAAATTGACAGGACGTAGGCTGGTGAGTAGCAAGAAAAATATTTAGCTCTTACACAGGAAAATGAATGAATATGGAAAACCCCTAATAAGAATAACTCCAGCTGGAACTAAAATATTCTCCAAAATATTTAGTGCGCAGACTTTTATTCCCTTTTCATTCATACCAACAGAAATTTTGTGTCAGTGAGGACTGTAAGAAGGGGCCCTGCATGTAAAAATACTGACATGCCTATATTTCTTTCCATAAATGAATAAAATAACACTGTCCAAAAAGTACTTTTTGTGCTCTGAATAAACAGCAATTCCGGGAGGACCAAAGAAACATCTTGTAAACTTGCATTTGTTTTGATCACATCCTGGTGGAAAGTACAGTGTGAAAGTGATGGAACCACATTGGAATTTATAATTGATGTTGGCGTGAGTTTATGTACTGGCTAATACACAGAAACATTTCTGTGGTTGGAGACTGTATGGTTTTATGATTATAACCATAAACGCAGCATAAAAAGCATCATGTATTGGCCTGTATGTACATGATTAGGGAATGGAGTCTTGGCTCTCTCATTTGATGAGCTGGCCTGTGCATCTGAGCTGGCTCAGCAGGTGTTGTTGTCTGCTGTTGGTATAGGCCAACAAATTGTTACTTGGAAGATGACTGAGCCTCAGAGGGGTGTGTCTGAGGACCATGTCTTCTGGGACAAAGCAGCTTACTCACCACCCTGTGTTGAGGGCTAAGCTAGCCCTGTTTTGTTTTTCTACAGAGGAGCCACCCTTTCAATTAGTCCTCCTTCCTTTCCTTAACTTTTTTTATTGGGATGATGGGCTGGAATGAGCACTACGACATGCAGACAATTATTATTTTAGAGTACTTAAGAATGAAAATCTTCAGAAGCCACCCCTCTGCCATTGTAATGGTCTGGTCCTGTGGTGTGCTGAGCTCCCTCAGCTCCCATTTGAAGACATTGAGGGTTTTGCATCATTTACATTTGGTACTTGGGGGAGAGAGCATCACTAAACTGTTGAAGATATTATGGCTGATCTTCATGATACCATGTGTTCTAAATTGTCCAAGGGGTGGAGTTTTCATCCTTCTTGCCCTATGTAAAGCTGTTTGAAGGGTTGAGAGAGAGGTGAGATGGAATCTTCTAGGAGCACCACTAAAAGACAATTCATGGTTCTGATTTCATTCTTGAGGCTTTACTTTTCTAATGAAGGGCCTGTTCTGGTGAGGTCTTGAGCACCCTCAATGTGCTAAGTGAAATGCAATATGATCTACTGGAACAAGCCTGTGGGTGGACGACAAGGGCCTGTTGCATTTTAATCCTACCTCTGCTACTGAGTTGCTGTGTGGAGAGTTAATAATGTCTTTGTTTCCTCATCTGTAGGAATAGGAATAGACGTAATAATGTGTCTGTCTGCCTCACAAGGATGAAGTGAAGGTAAAGGTTTGCAACACTTTATAGATGCTAACCATTATTATTTTATTAAAGGGATCCCAGGAGAGGCTACCTTAGTCTGCTAATTGTTGCTGATTCAGACTCCCTTCCAAAGGCACCAGGTCTGCAATGGCACTGTAGGAGTACAAGGGAAGGCACACCTTGCTATACTCACTCCAGAGATTTTGGTTACTCTCCTTCCAGGGTAACCAACTCTTCCAGACATTTTGGCTCAGGGGGACCCTGTAAGGGGGAGAGTCCCAGAGTCTGGGCTCCAGCCTGAGCCTGAGGGCTTGGCTACACTTGAGAGTTGCAGTGCTGGTGATAGGGTTACACTGCTGCAACTTACTTTGTGTCCACACTTGCAAAGCACGGCCAGTGCTGCAACTCCCTGGCTGCAGCGCTGGCTGTACACTTGGTCTGCTTGGAGTGTAACGATTCCAGCGCTGGTGATGCAGCGCTGGTAATCGAGTGTGGCCAGCAAAAGCGCTTTTATTGGCCTCCAGGGTATTAGGAGGTATCCCAGCATACCTTTTCAGCCACACTGCTCATTGTTTTGCACTCCACTGCCCTGGGCTCAGGTGACCCGCCCTTTAAATGCCCCGGGAATTTTAAAAATCCCCTTCCTGTTTGCTCAGCCAGGTGTGGAGTGCAATCAGTCAATTAATCAATCACTGACCATGCCTCCATGCTCCAAACGAGCCCCAGCATGGAACACTTGTGAGCTGCAGGACCTCATCAGTGTTTGGGGTGAGGAAGCTGTGCAGTCACAGCTGTGCTTCAGCCATAGAAATTATGATACCTATGGCCAGATATCAAAGTCCATGCTGGAAAGGGGCCATGAATGGGACGTGATGCAGTGCAGGGTTAAAGTAAAGGAGCTGCGGAGTGCCTATTGCAAAACCCGTGAGGGAAACTGCTGCTCAGGTGCTGCCCCCACGACCTGCCGTTTTTACAAGGAGCTGGATGCGATATTTGGGGGTGACCCCACTGCCAATCTGAGGACCACGATGGACAGTTCAGAGCAGGGAGAGGAGGGGGAGGGTGTAGAGGAAACCGAGAGTGAGGCTACTGAGGTGGTGGGAGACACCCCAGAGTCCCAGGAGGCATGCAGCCAGGAGCTCTTCTCAAGCCAGGAGGAACCTAGCCAGTCGCAGCAGCTGGAACTTGTTGGTGAAGAAGAAGCAGAGGAGCGGGTTCCCGGTAAGGAGATTTTATTTTTAGGGTGGAACTGTTTTGGGAGAGGAGGGAGGGAGTTATGGCTGCCTGCATGCATGCCTAGATGTGGAATAGCCCACTGATGTGGTCTATCACGTTGCGGTAATCGGCCTCTGTAATCTCTTCAAAAGTTTCAGCCAGAGCATGGGCAATGCGCTTGCGCAAGTTTATAGGGAGAGCCACTGTGGTTCTTGTTCCAGTCAGGCTAACGCGTCCGCGCCACTGTGCCGTGAGAGGTGGGGGGACCCTTGCTGCACACAGGCAAGCTGCATAGGGACCAGGGTGGAATCCGCATTGCTGTAGAAGACCCTCCTGCTCTTCCCAGGTAACCCGCAGCAGTGAGATATCTGGCAGGATAAAATCCTGTGCAAAAAAGTAGGGATAGTGCAGGTCCCCCCCCCAGCTGCTCTCTGCTTTCCCCAATGCACAGAAACCCCAGTGAGCCCTGACTCAAGCAGCTCCCCTTCCCAGGTGAGCCGCAGCAACAACATGGCTTCATTAATCACTCATTCCACATTACTCACCTTCGCTGCTGTGGCCTCTCTGTGCTATGTTTGCTATGTGTAAATGATGCTACAAATAGTCTACAAACTCCTTCACTGTGATTATAAACAATGCTGCCTCGGTAATAAATGTTTCTATTTCTGTTTTTTTTAAGTGTCCTTGAATTCTCCAGCCCTATCACAGCCTGCTGAAAAACTACAGAACTTGAGGAGGAAACCAAGAAAAAGCAAAGAAGATTTGGTGAAAGCAGTTATGAATCAGTATGCCAGAGAGAATAAGAGGCTGCAGGACTGGAGACAGAAAATTGCGTCAGTGGAGGGAAACACAAAGCAGGAGAAAGGAATTGGCTACCAAGAAAAGCACAAAGCAGCTGATAAGCCTCCTGGCGCGCCAAACGAACTGTATGCAGTCACTCATAGCCATACAGGCAGATCACTACCGTGCTAACCCCCCATCCCAAAGCTCTCTCCCTTGTGCCCCACTGTTTGCTCAAAACCCCCTTCTCCAGCATCCTGATTCTTACCATCACCAGCTGCCCCCAACACCTGTACTTTCACCTACCATCCCTGAGAACTACGACCCTTACCCTATGCACTCAGCCCTCATCACCATGCAGCATAGTAATCCTGAAGTGCAGCAGGCATTGCACAGCACTCCATGCAGGACATATTCAAACCTCTGACTGTACAGTTCAGCACCCTACCCCCCTGCCCTTTTATGCCCTGTATTTTGAATAAATGATTTCTTGGCTTTTAAAACAGTTTTTATTATTGCAGAAAGTGAAACATACCGTACCCCAAGGGAAAAACAGGCACTGCAAATCATTGTAATCACTGCACTTCACTCCCATGCAAGGCACCGAACATTACTGTTGGCTTTCAGCCTCAAATTGCTTCCTTAAGGCATCCCTAATCCTTGTAGCCCTGTGCTGGGCCTCTCTAGTAGCCTTGCTCTCTGGCTGTGCAAATTCAGCCTCCAGGCGTTGAACCTCAGAGGTCCATGCCTGACTGAATCTTTCATCCTTCCCTTCACAAATATTATGGAGAGTACAGCACGCGGATATAACCTTGAGGATGCTGCTTTCCCCCAAGTCCAGCTTCCCATACAGAGATCGCCAGCGCCCCTTTAAACAGCCAAAAGCACACTCCACAGTCATTCTGCACCGGCTCAGCCTGTAGTTCAACCGTTCCTTTCTGCTGTCAAGACTCCCTGTGTACGGTTTCATGAGCCATGGCATTAACGGGTAAGCGGGGTCTCCAAGGATCACAATGGGCATTTCGATGTCCCCTAATGTGATCTTGGGGTCTGGGAAAAAAGTCCCGGCCTGCAGCTTCCTAAACAGGCCAATGTTCTGAAAGATGCGTGCGTCATGCACCTTTCGGAGCCAGCCTGTGTTAATGTCAATGAAATGCCTACAATGATCCACAAGTGCCTGGAGAACCATAGAGAAATACCTCTTCCGATTAACGTACTCGGATGCTAGGTGGGGTGGTGCCAGAATAGGAATATAGGTCCCATCTATCGTCCCTCCACACTTAGGGAAACCCATTTGTGCAAAGCTATCCAGAATGTCCTGCACGTTCCGCAGAGTCATGGTTCTTCTTAGCAGGATGCGATTAATGGCCCTGCAAACTTGCATCAACACAATTCCAATGGTCGACTTTCCCACTCCAAACTGGTTCGCGACCGATCGGTAGCTGTCTGGAGTTGCCATCTTCCAGATTGCAATAGCCACCCGCTTCTCCACTGGCAGGGCAGCTCTCAATCTCGTGTCCTTGCGCCGCAGGATGGGGGCGATCTCCTCACACAGTCCCATGAAAGTGGCTTTTCTCATCTGAAAGTTCTGCAGCCACTGCTCGTCATCCCAGACTTCCATGACGATGTGATCCCACCACTCAGTGCTTGTTTCCTGAGCCCAAAAGCGGCATTTCACGGTCCTGAGCATGTATAGCATGTATGTGAATGCCACAAGCAATTTTGTGTTGTACGCATTACGCGACTTGCTATCATCATCGTACTCCTCACTGTCACTTTGGATTTTAAGGAATAGCTCAACTGCCAAACATGATGTGCTGACAAGACTCGTCAGCATATTCCTAAGCAATTCCGGCTCCATTTCCCGCAGACTGAAACGGAACACAGAATCGTGCTGCACAGAAGCCACTGAAAGATGCAAGATGGTGCCAAACATGGACGGAAAGACAGGGATTGCTGGGATGTGAAGTGATGCATCACGGGGCATTGGGACAGGAAGCAGAATGACCTGCACCCTCCGCCCCCTTCCCACAACCCACGGCGCCAAAATGGGACCAGGTGCTGTGTGGGATAGCTACCCATAATGCACCACTCCCAGCACCGCTGCAAATGCTGCAAATGTGGCCACACTGCAGCACTTTTCCTACACAGCTGTACGAAGACAGCTTTAACTCCCAGCGCTGCACACCTGCAAGTGTAGCCAAACCCTAAGAGTGTCCTGGAATGTACCTTTAAACGACTGTGTAATATTCGGGGAAGGAGGCCTAACTATGTAATGGGTTAAGGTTGCAACAATTTTTAAAATGTG
The DNA here is from genome assembly GCF_007399415.2 of Gopherus evgoodei. Classification (NCBI taxonomy): domain Eukaryota; kingdom Metazoa; phylum Chordata; order Testudines; family Testudinidae; genus Gopherus; species Gopherus evgoodei. The sequence goes on along the minus strand of NC_044322.1, from coordinate 201,148,612 downwards.
GGAAGGAATATGGTTCCCACAACAGACTGAGTCGGGGCTTGTGTTTTGTTTATTATCTACTGGTTTAAAAGGATTCAGGTAAACTATTAATTACACAAAGGGTCTAATCATCAGCTCTTAATCACATGAGTTAAAACAGGAGGATCAAGCATTAAATAAGTAAACTGTTTTATGCATAGGTGTAGGAACATGGGGAACAAGGAGGGGCATTGCCTCCCCAATGACAAGCCTCGGGCTGGTGTGGAATTTGCCCCCCCCACTGGCCTGAATGGAGCTGCCCCCCAAATATAGAAGTCAAATTATGCCCATGGTTTTATGCAATGGCTTGTGTCATCTCTTCCCAAGAGAAAATCTAGGGAAAAGCATCTGGGAAACATTTCTTTGGTATCATCCTGCCAAGTGGGAAGTGCTTACAGGTTCCAACAGGGGATGAGAAGAGTCTTCCTTCAACTGCATGGATGTCCTGAGGTTTGTAGGCAATCCTGCTGAGGACTGAGGAATGGGATGGAGGGCAAACCAGTCTGTGTTATTCATTAGCTTCCCTGTCCTTTGCAAGCATCTCTCTCTTTTAGGAGCAAAGTTGCCACTGTGTGTCTGCCCGGGCTTTGGCTGTATATATGCAAAGGTGAAAGAAGGAACTCTAAAGATGCAGCCACAAGAACCTGCTGCTGCTGTGGTTTGAGAGGCTGGGGATCAGGAATGAAAATGACCCCTAGAGATGTATTGAGGGAGAGAGGACAGTACATGCTGGAGAGTCTGTTAGTAGTTGCACCTATATGTAAATGCTGATGCCCCACTGACTCCTTCTTTCCTCCTTTAGGGCCTTTGAGTTGAATTTCCACTCCATTTGTCCCTTTAGCACGGGGCAGGGTAAAGAGTAACAATGTCCCTCTGTGTCTCAGAAACAGTGTGTTTAAGATTTGTTTTTGTTTCCACAAGAGCTGACATCTTATGTGGCATGAAACAAGTTGATTTCTGACAAGGCTCCTTTCTCTGGCGCCAACAGAAACAAATTTTCACACCAGCTACTCTCCTCTCAGTGCCATAAATAGTGTGAGCCTGTTGAATTTAGTCCTAAGTGGAGCACAGGATCTGGTCCAAGAGGTGAATATAGCTGGACCACTTGGTGATAGTGACCATAATATAATTAAATTTAACATCCCTGTGGCAGGGAAAACACCACAGCAGCTCAAAACTGTAGCATTTAATTTCAGAAAGGGGAATTACACAAAAATGAGGAGGTTTGTTAAACAGAAATTAAAAGGTACAGCACCAAAAATTAGATCCCTGTAAGCTGCATGGAAACTTTTTAAAGACACCAAAATAGAGGCTCAATGTAAATGTATACCCCAAATTAAAAAAACATAGCAAGAGAACCAAAAAAGAGCCACTGTTGCTAAACAACAAAGTAAAAGAAGCAGTCAGAGGCAAAAAGGCATCCTTTAAAAAGTTACATCCTAGTGAGGAAAATAGAAAGGAAAATAAATTCTAGCAAATGAAATGTGAAAATATAAAAGAATTTGAAGAACAGCTAACCAAAGACTCAAAAAGTAATAGCAATTTCTTTTTTAAGTACCTCAGAAGCAGGAAGCCTGCGGTTTTCAAAAAAAATTTCTGGCGACCCAGTTGAAGAAAATTGTTGCCCATGACTCAACAGAGTTGGGGATGAGTGGTTTGTGGTGTTGAAGGGGGTTCTGGGCTGGGGAAGAGGTGTGGGCTCTGGAATGGAGCCAGGGATGATGGGGTTGAGGTGCAGGAAGGGGCTCCATGTTTGAGGGAGGGGCTCAGGGCTGAGGCAGGGAATTGTGGCACAGGCTTACTTCCAGCAGCTCCTGGTCAGTGGCACAGCTGGGGTGGAGAAGCAGACTTCCTGCCTGTCCTGGTACCGTGGACCGCTCTGCGCCCTGAAAGCGGCCAGTAGATCTGGCTCCTAGGCAGAGGCATGCAAGTGGCTCTGTGCGGCTCTCACCCACAGGCACTGCCCTCCCCAGCTCCCATTATCTGGTTCTCATCCAATGGGAGTGTGGCACTGGTGCTCGGGGCAGGGGCAGCGTGCGCAGCCCTGTGGCCCCCCTGCCTATGAGCCAGACCTGTTGCTGGCTGCTTCTGGGGCCCAGTGCGGTGTTAGAACCAGTAAGGACTACTAGTTTTTACTGGCCGGTTGCCAGGGTCCCTTGGTGCTGAGCAAGGCAACCCAGTGCCTTCCCAAACTTGGAAAACCACTGCGCTAAACAACTAGTGGGGCTGCTGGATGATCGAGATGCTAAAGGAGCACTCAAGGACCATAAGGCCATTGCGGAGAAACAAAATGAATTCTTTGCATTGGTTTTCATGGCTGAGGATGTGAGGGAGATTCCCAAACCTGATTCATTCAGGAACTTTTCATTTTGGAAAAGAGATACTAAAGGGGGGATATGATTGAGGTCTATAAAATCATGACTGGTGTGGAGAAAGTGAATAAGGAAGTGTTATTTACTCCCTCTCATAACACAAGAATGAGGGGTCACCAAATGAAATTAATAGGCAGCAGGTTTAAAACAAACAAAAGTATTTCTTCAGACAATGCACAGTCAACCTGTGGAACTCCTTACCAGAAGACAAGGCTGAAGTGAAGACCAAGACTGTAACAGGGTTAAAAAAATAATTAGATAAATCCATGGAGGATAGGGCCATCTGTGGCTATTAGCCAGGATGGGCAGAGATGGCGTCACTAGCCTTTGTTTGCCGGAAGCTGGGAATGGGTGACAGGGGATGGATAACTTGATGATTGCCTGTTCTGTTCATTCCCGCTGGAGCATTGTCCACTGTTGGAAGACAGTATACTGGGCTAGATGGACCTTTGGTCTGACCCAGTATGGCTGTTCTTATGAATATGATGGGTACATCCTGTTCCCATTGAAGTCAGTAGGAGCTTGCCCCAGACTGCAAGGTGGCAGGAGCAGGCCTAATGGTCACAGAGGAAATGAAACATTTAATAGTGTCAGAAATATCACACACTGAGTAGTAAAATTTATTGAATAAATCTGGTTGAATACCACAATGGAAAATTCCAGGCAAGATAGAAATTATCAGAGTGGATCAGAACCTTGGTCCATCAAAGCCAGTATATCTGTCTCCGACATTGATCACCAGCAGATGCTTTAGAAGATGGTGCAAGAAACTCCACCGAAGCTAAAACGTGTTTAAACTGGGCTCTGATGAGCCAATGTAAAATTGTTTTTTAAACCAGCTTGGCAATATTGATTTTTATCCCAGTGTACAGAGGGAGCAAACGAAGCAGGAGAAATCTCAATCTTAACTCAACTGATAGCAGGTCAGAACTCTTAAACCAAAACTACAGCATTGCTCTTAGCTGCCCTGTGTTGGTCTGAAACAACCTCTTGGAGTTAACTAAACAACCGTCTGCTCAAAGATAACTCAATAGCAGGTATTTAGTATCTCTACTTCCAAACTCTCCTAAGCATGCACTGAATATTAGTTATGCTACAACAATGATTTACAGTGTTTTCCCCAGGAATTGCAGTTAGGAGGTGTTTACATTTATGGAGGAGGGATGCAGGCTAATGAGGGATGAGACCATGAAGGTGAAGGTGGGCTGTATGGCACCATAGTAAAAACTGAAAAATGTTTCATGACCATTTTAGTAGATTTAACTCATGTTTTAAAATCATCACACAAATTAAAGTTGGCTACTCAAGCCTTCTGTGAAGCACGACATCTACATCCTTCTTGGTTTCTTATAATTTTGCACAACGCTGTTAATGAACTTCTTGAATGCAATGCATTCATCTTTGGTGGTTCTTGTGTGTCTGGTAATTCCATTCCTTCACTTGATATGGTCATTAGTTCATTCATATGATCAGGTAGAAGGCAACTTCTTTCAGAACACAAGATTCTATTCAATGATTAAAAAGAATGCTCAGTTGTAGCTCTTGTGACTGGGAGTAGCAAAAGATGAATTCCTATTTCTTTCATCCAAGGAAACATAGCACAAAGATCAGTCCGAGTCAGTAGTGATGATAAAAAAGAAGTTGATGTCAAATCTTTATTCATTTGTCATATGATATTCCACTCTGTGTTCAAATTCTATATTCTATCCTGATGACGTGGCAGCTGCATTGCTGTTAGTGCCTCACTCCACTCAACTGTTGGTGTTTTGTAAGAGAAGCATCTGTAAAAGCTCTGTAGAGGTTAGTAGAATCTAAAAGTCACTGTTGTAGATTTATAAGAACCAAGTCTGTGTACTTTGTTTAGCTGTCTTAACAAACACTTCTTGTCCTCTTCACTTAAGAAGTCAACATAAGTGCCTTCATCAGTCAACTTCTGGACTGAAGTCTTTGCTTCTTCCAGTACATTTTCAATGGATATCTCTCTGATTGATCCAAGAGTAGCTTCTATTGCTGGACAAAGATCTACTGCTGTAGCAGATGCCTGGATGGCATTGTATAACAACCCAAGGGGTTTCAACAGTAGACTTACAAGAGAGAGAATGGTGATAGTAATCTCTGAAGGTAGTAGCAAAAGTAGTCCAGCAGCCTCACTACTTAGAACTATCCCATCTTGGTTGGAACTTCCCAAAGCCAGTAATAATAGTTGCACTAATTGTAAGACAACAGCCAAGGATCACTCATGAGAAATTCTTCCAAGTTGGAATAATTTGAACTTCAGTCCCAGTGTATCTTCTATTTTTTCCAAGATGTTCAGTCTTTTTGGACTCTTGCTGGAAAAAAAAAGAATATAATGAAGACACTACATTTATGCCTTTTAAAATGTCTTTTGAAGAGTCTGCAGCTCATATTAGTGCTAGTTGGAGTAGATGGCCTCTGCAGTGTGTAGAGGAGAGATTAGGATTACACTTTTCTCTTAGCAAAGCTTGTGCTCCACCATATCTTCCAAAGAAGTTTGCAACTCCATCAAATGCAGAAGCAGCCATCTGTTTGGGGTTCATTTTACAAGCATCTAACTCTTCTAAGATGTGGGTTGTTACAGATGCAGCTGACATGTCTTCTATAGTCTACATATCTAGAAATGTATCTACTGGCCTACCACTAATATCAAGATAACATACACAATGTCTTAATACTTGATGCCTATTTGCATCAGTGCATTCATCAGCCATATATGCAATTTTTTGAATGTGGTGAGAGAGTTCTTTATTTATTCAACTGCAGAGTCTTTCACTGTTGCACCGTGTGCTTTTAACCAGTCAGTTGAGTTTCTTGCAGAAAGATAGTGAGTATTTGCTGGTCTTGTTTGGAAACAGTGTCCTACATCGGGATCAGGGGCGGCTCAAGACATTTTGCCGCCCCAAGCATGGAGGGTCCACTGGTCCCGCAACTTTGGCACACCTGCGGGAGGTCTGCTGAAGCCGCGAGACCAGCGGACCCTACACAGGCACGCCTGCGGGAGGTCCACCGAAGCTGTGGGACCAGTGGATCCTCCGCAGGCATGCCGCCGAAGGCACCTTGCCTGCTGACCTAGTGGCGACGGGCAGAGCACCCCCTGCGGCTTGCCGCTCCAGTCACGTGATTGGAGCGCTGGTGTCTGGAGCTGCCCCTGGTCGGGATTAACAAGTGACAATGCACTTACCACACACTGCAAACTGGAGGCCAATGTTATCTCTTGCTTAAATAGAAAATATGATGCAACAGCCATGTTTGTTCACATAAACTGTGTTGTGTCTCCAGCATTCTTAACAGTCTCATTAAGTATTTGTAAAATTGTTCTTGACAGTGACTGATTTATAAGGCTTTCTGCATTTATGTTTCCTAGTTACAAATCTAGCATTCTTGAGCAAAGTCACTACAACACAGTCCAACAAACAAATGTTCCTTTAACGTCCCCCTCCCGTCTCTCTGCCCCACACCCTGCTCACTGTTGTTGTCCTTGGTCAATGGAGACACAGAGTTCAGAGGTGCTTTTGCATGAGTTGACCTTCTCAGAGGAGGAGGGGTGAAAAGGCATCTTGCTCATTCCTCTAGCTGCTTGCTCTGGCCGCTGTTGGTTGTACTGTTCCATTGCCGATGGCTCTGTGCTGTTTCCTGCCACTGTGACCTCTGTGAGTTGGTCTCTTGAGATTCCACCCAGCTCTTGGTGATTTCAGCTCTAGTGCTCACTTAAGAAAACAAAGGACTCTCTGTGGAGCTGAATCAGCTCTGTTGTTTAACAGGGGAGAGGAGCAGGTCAAATAGTGCTTGTGACTCTTAGGCAGAGCCCACCCCACCAAGCAAAACACCTGTCCCCACCCTCTTTCTCTCCACTGGGGGTATGGCTACCATTGCAGCTATACAGCGCTGGGAATTAAACCTGTCTTCGTACAGCTGAGTAGGGAAAGCGCTGCAGTTTGTCCACACTGACAGCTACCAGCACCCTGTCGTGGCCACATTTGCAGCATCTGCAGCGGCATTGGGAGCGGTGCATTATGGGCAGCTATCCCAGCGTTCAAGTGGCTGGAACGTGCTTTTCAAAAGGGGGGTAGGGTGGAGTGTGACGGAGCATGGGGGAGAGAGTGAGTGAATTTTTGGAGCTGACACTGTGTCAGCAGCTGCCTTGCAAGTTCTGACCCCCTCCCCCACCCCTCTCTCACTCACGGAAAGCAAACAGCTTTTTTTCCTCACAGACCAGATAAGCAGCTGCTCCCGAAACGGACCCCCCCTCCCCCGCTCCTGTCTGCCACGGTACTTCTCTCCTCAAGCAAACACTAGCTGTGGGCGTTCCAAAGGGAGCCCCCCTGCCTCTGCTCATTCACAGCAAACAGGAGCTGTGTTTGTTTTTTTGATAAGCAGCTCTGAAGCCCGGAATTCACAACAAAACAAAGAGAGGAACCTTCACTTAAAGGATATGGGGAAGCTTCTGGAGGTCAGTCATGGCGTACTAAGGTTATTCCCTGTTTACACTGGCACCCCAGTGCAACAGCAGCAGTGCTATACTCTTTATTCCTCTTGGGTAGGTGGAGTACAAGCAGCGCTGTAGCCACGGAGATACAGCGCTGTATGTGCCTTGCCAGCGTGAACGGGGAGTGAGTTACAGCACTGTTGGTGGCTTTATTGCCCTGTAACTCTCAAATGTAGGCAAGGCCTGGAAGCTCGCATCTGAACTCCCTGATTAACCAGTGCAGTGCAGTTGAGGGTGACCCCCCAATCAGGACAGGCTAAGCACAGTTCTGCTGCCCTTTACTCATACAATAAGGATAACAACATTCCATTACCCTTGCATTCAATACTAAAGTGATTTGTAACCCAACACTAGCCAACACTGATCACTTTGGCAACACAGCTCTGTCTGCTGGATACCTAGGCAGAGAAAGTGTGTTCATATAAATACAGTCTGGTCCTGAAGCCTTTTCCCCCTTACCTGCAAGCTCATCACTAGCTGTCAGGGGAGAGCTCATTCAGGCCTTGCTTACAAATCATAATTTAAATTATTAGGTTGGCCAAGATCCCAAAAATGAATGGACTGACATTGTCATAAAAAACACAGCTGTGTGAGAAATGAGTTTTTGTTCATATTTTTCAAACATATTATGCTTTTTCAGGTACAATTATTTTATCATACACTTTTTATGCTTTTAAAGTGTGTATTAATGTTTCAATTTCAATTCAAATTTCCAGCCAATGACTAAATTGCCACACTGCATGTAACTAGTTGACCATGAAGGTGAGGGGTGCTGGAAAAATTCTGGGGCAGTGTAGGGAAATCCCTGTACCCATGAAATATGTCTGGTGGTGTTGGGGGTTTCTGTTTTTTGATAAAAGGTTATTTTGAATAAACTAAATTGATGTTTGTTAATTTAGATTTATATAAAATATGCCTGTTGCTCCAGGGGTGAAATTCACCCTGAGCAGAAGAGTTGAGGGTTTAAATAGGCTGTAAGTACTGCATAGGCCTTCTATACAGGGGTGAATTCTGCACTAGGAGCATATACACATTTTTTTTTAGAAAAAACACTCATATACAAATTGGATCAATGCCTATAATTAAAATTCCTCCACCCTGCCTAAACGAAAACATTCCATCCATTTCTACCCACTCAAACAGCCCTTCCCTTTCCTCCTCCCACACACACTGAGGAAAAGCATAGGAAAGTGAACAGATCATGCAATATACCCTGAAGGTCAGGAAATTCAGGCTGTCTGACCCAGGCTGAAGTGACTTCCAGATGCTAGAACTCCTCATAGAATGTACCCTGTCTTCATACCCCTCCACTTTAAACCATGGGGGATGGTAGCTTGAGAACCTCAGCTAACCTCAGTTACCTCAATATAACCCATAGAGTGTGAGGTTAAAACAAATGCTTTAAATGTATGTTATGTGGAAATAATATGGAAGCCAGTGCACATCAGTGGGGAACAGTTGTAACATGCTTTTTGTGGAAAGCACTGCTAAGTAATGTGGTGCCACATTATGCACCAATTCCAAAACTGTGTTTCATGGACCACCACTTGCTGGTGATCTGCAGTGAGCTGCCTGCTTACATGGTGTGATCTCTTCCTTCCTCTCAACTGCTAACCATCCATTAAAAGAAGCTACAAATTCATTAGCTTCCTAATGTGATTGCTGTAGCTTTGATGAGTATATTATTTGATCATGAGTGGGAAGAGGAGTTGGTTCATGTAATTTTGAATGGAGAAGAAGGTGCTCCAGGAGAAAATCTTTGTTAATATGTAATCCAGACTATGAAAAATGAAGGAATCCTTGAATTGGGTGAAGCTTCTGAGCTATTTTAAGATGTAGCCCCAAGTAGAATATGTTACACTAACCCAGTCTGGAGAAAACAAAAGCATGAATAACTGTGACAAGGAGCAGATGTAAAAGAAAAAACCCTGGTAACGTCCTGGTCAAGTGCAGTGGGAAAATAGCATTGGTCACTAGTCCCACTGGGGCTTTTACAACCTGGTCTAGTCCCCCTCCCTGGACAGGTACCAGTCTGTGTGTAAATAGACCCAGTGCCTGCATCCACATACTTCTGAGCTTCTTTGGGCCTGGCTAGTGACAGTTTATGGTTCCTAGATCTCATGTACATTCCCAGATGCAGAACTCATGTATGATACCCTTCTTGGGCAGTGGGACCCCTTAGGTCCTGAAACCAGTGCCCCAGCTCTTCCAAGCCCCAAGTTGCTTGGATACATTCCACCCCACCTCCTCCAGAGTTCACCTGGCTGTGGGAACTCCAGGTGCTAGTTAAACCCTTCAGTGACAATGTGACAGCAATGCAAGGAACACAGCTTCGCAAAGGAAATTCTTAACCACAGGTACTTTTGCTCTTGAAAGCACTAGACAATTACAGAACTGTGAAAAACAACAAATCATCAACTCAGCCCCCTGGTCTGATCTTACCCCTCCTGTGAGTCTTGTCTTTGGTCAGCATCAACCCTTCCTGCCTTCTTGGTTTGGTTGTCTTTCATGTGGCAGTGATCGGCCTCCTGCCTAGAGAAGCAGCCACTTTTTAAAACTATCTTTCTACCCTTCTTTCCCATGTGCTCTAGGCTGTGAAACTCCAACTCCTTCTCCCAGACATTTTTCTGTGTAGAGTTCATGGTTCTTGTGAACTGGTGGGTAACTGAGATACAATCAGAGTTGATGACTCTTTCACTGTTAGCCCTCATCACAGAGCTCCACCCTCTGGCATGAGCACTGACCAGTGTCCAGAATAGACTGACCTCTTCAGGATTAGACTGGTTTTCAATACTACCTGGGTGTCCTAATCAAACATGGAAGTTACAATTAAAAGTGAAGGTTCCATCACAAAAAGTTGCTCACAAAACAAAATGGAGTTTACAGTTTGACATACCCCCAATTTGTCACAAGGGATCCAAGCTTTTCCTTCTACCTATGATCGAATCAAATTGATTTATTCACTATGAATGCAGTGTGACAATCCATCCGTTGTGCAATAATGAGGATGTGTGAGAACCAATTCTCCCTGAGGCCTGGAGGCAGGGGGTGGAAGACTGGAGGGCATTGTAAACTGTACCAGTGAGGCCTTCTGTGGTTTTGATACTGTAGCTGCATGTTGCGAATGGTGAGCTGCAGTACAGAGTAAAACTTCTTCATGAATCTTTATTTTAATATGCAGCTTGGCAGAATGACATATAAAAAACCAGGGTGTTGTCTATACCTGGCATGAAAATTAACATCTCAAGAAACAATTATTGCTTCAGAATGCAGTAGCTTCTTTTTAAATTAAGTTAATCTAGTGCTGATGAAAAGTGCCAGATTAACACCCTTGGGGATTGAAATTTCCTGTCCAGAGAACAGGATTAGCCAGGCAAGCTTCCTCACACAGTCCTGCCAACTTGCCTCAACTCTGACCTGAGGTGGGGAACACCTTGGAGGAGTGAGTGGATAGTTCAATTAATCCTAGAGCTCTCCACTGACACCACCAACTCAGGGCACAAAGTAGCAATGATTGGGGTGGTGATTTTAGTGATGTGGATACTAGACGTTGGACTGAGATCAATGGTTTGCTTCACATTATCCACCAAAAAAGCCAGCAAACTCTCATTGGCTTTATGGGGAATGGATAGGACCCTTAAGGGAATAATTGAATGATTACTAAAAGGCCAGATTAGTTGGCACTCTCCCACTATTCAAGTGAAAGCAGCTGTAACCTTGGCAGGACCGGTGCAAGGATATTTTGCATCCTAGGCAAAACTTCCACCTTGCGCCTCCCTCCCGCCCCCCCAATAACATTGGTTCATTGAGAGGCAAATCCCAAAGAGCCTTTATAAACCCCAGAGGCCAGCCGTGTCCAGGGGGTCAACCGTGCCCAGGGGCTGCTCCCCAGACCAGGTTCCCCCCTCCCTGCCCCCCAAACTCCCCTGAAAGGTGCCCAGCCCCCCCATGAGCCTTCCCTACCCCACCCCGGCAGCCCCCACCCCGAGTCCACTCATTGGATTTGCCAGACTTGGACAACTGCGGCAGCTTGGCAGGGAGGAGCTGCCTTCTGGGGGCTCCTGAAGCAGGTGCATGAGGGCAGAGGCCGCTGTACGCGCCCCCAGTTCCCTGCTTGCCACGCTCGGGCTCTGCGGCTCCCAGGAGTGTGAGCCACTGCTGCCCCTCCCGGAGCTGGCTCGGGGCCCTGTGTCCCAGTGGCTCACAAGCCCGGGAGCTGCAAAGCCTGAGCATGGTGAGGAGGGAGCTGGGGGGCGCACAGGGGCCTCTGTCTGCATGCATCTCATAGACTCATAGACTCTAGGACTGGAAGGGACCTTGAGAGGTCATCGAGTCCAGTCCCCTGCCCTCATGGCAGGACCAAATACTGTCTAGACCATCCCTAATAGACATTTATCTAACCTACTCTTAAATATCTCCAGAGATGGAGATTTCACAACTTCCCTAGGCAATCTATTCCAGTGTTTAACTACCCTGAAAGTTAGGAACTTTTTCCTAATGTCCAACCTAAATCTCCCTTGCTGCAGTTTAAGCCCATTGCTTCTTGTTCTATCATTGGAGGCTAAGGTGAACAAGTTTTCTCCCTCCTCCTGATGACACCCTAGATACCTGAAAACTGCTATCATGTCCCCTCTCAGTCTTCTCTTTTCCAAACTAAACAAACTCAATTGTTTCAGCCTTCCTTCATAGGTCATGTTCTCAAGACCTTTAATCATTCTCGTTGCTCTTCTCTGGACCCTCTCCAATTTCTCCACATCTTTCTTGAAATGCGGTGCCCAGAACTGGACACAATACTCCAGTTGAGGCCTAACCAGCGCAGAGTAAAGTGGAAGAATGACTTCTCGTGTCTTGTTTACAACACACCTGTTAATGCATCCCAGAATCACGTTTGCTTTTTTTGCAACAGTATCATACTGTTGACTCATATTAAGCTTGTGGTCCACTATGAGCTTAATATGAGTCAACAGTGTGATACTGTTGCGAAAAAAGCAAACGTGATTCTGGGATGCATTAGCAGGTGTGTTGTAAACAAGACTGCTGCAGCCTGCAGGAGCCCCCGGGTGGGGGCACCAGGCTGCAGGCTGGGCAGGAGGGACTGGGGGCATGGCTGCTCCCCGCTAGCAGTGCCACTGCCTTTGCAGGGCTCCTGCCCCCCTGCGCTGCACCGGCTCGTCCATGGCTGGGGCTTGCTGCTGCTGCAAGCAGGACACTCTGGCTCTCTGGTGCCTCCGGAAGGTGGCTCCTCCCTGCCAAGCCAGGACACTGCTTTTTGGCGCCCCCAGGGCCGTCTTTAGGATTTATGAGGCCCTATGCAGCATTATTAAACTGGTGCCCCTATGCCTGATGGGAGCCTGAGCTTGCAGCCTGGCGGGGGCGGGGGCGAAGGGACAAGGCAGAAAGAATAACAAGATGCCCGGCCCGCCTCATGGTGGCAGAGAGTCACAGTTCCCCGCAGAGACCCCGGTACCCTCTCCCTCATGCAGAATGGACATGCAGAAAGTACCTAATTAAGAGCACTAAATTTGGGAATAAAAAATGTCACAGGTTTTTTGATATGCCCTGAAGTTTGTCAGACATTTATTTGCAAAAACTTTGTAGTAAGGGTGAGTCAGCTGTCTTGCTGAATCCAACATTCAGTATTACGGAATACAGGATGCAGCTTTTCTCTGTTTTACAATTTCTTAATCAGTATTTATAAGATGATTTTATATTTTAAATGTACTCTTAAATGTACTCATTGCAGATTACTACATATTTAGCTCACTGAAACAGACATTATTTTAAATTAATCAGTCACAGAGATTTAATGTGTTCATAACAATGTTCATTGCTTTTAGAAAAAGGGAACACTAATTTACTATGTGTGATCTCCAGAACAATACACATGTTTATGAAATTTCACCAACTTTAAAAAATATGTTTCCAAAGATTTTAGGCATAACAAAGGATTTGATATCTTATTAAGGTAATGATTTTGCTTAAAACTAGTTCATCAGAAAGTCAGAAGTAAAGAAAGGGAAACTTTTTGTCCATCTATCTGGAAGCAAAGGGCTGTTGCTTCCTCCAGGGGGGGAGTGGGGGGGAAGGGGAGTGGAGAGGGGATGAAGGGAGAAATGGATGGACAGAAAGAAGGGGAAGACTTTGGAAGTAAGTTTTTTTACTATAGTAATGAAAATGTTTATTTTAGATAAGGGTGGTCTTTTGAAGAATTTATTTAAAAAAACATGTATCTGAAGATCCAAGCATTTAAGGCTAAAGATGGTTGTGCATCTAAAAATCTCTGCAAGATTTTAGAGATGTGATTTTATAATCTTCACCAACTCACTAATGAAATATTTTTAAAGCAAATTTTAAACTAAGGTCCTGTAGATTGACATGTTCTGAGTAAATATTACAGTCATGCATAACTGTTTTTCTCAGTACATTCTGGGCTGGTCCACACTACGGGGGGGGGGAAATCGATCTTAGATACGCAACTTCAGCTACGTGAATAACGTAGCTGAAGTCGAATATCTAAGATCGGATTACTCACCCATCCACACCACGCAGGATCGATGTTCGCGGCTCTCCCTGTTGATTCCGGAACTCCGTTGGGGTTGATGGAGTTCTGGAATCGATATAAGCGCGCTCAGGGATCGATATATCGCGTCTAGATGAGACGCGATATATTGATCCCCGAGCATTGATTTTAACCCGCCGATATGACGGGTAGTCTGGACGTAGCCTCAGAAACTGACAGTAGATAACTGTCTAAGCCTGTTAAATGGCTTCATTACCCCTTGAATGGCTCTTTAACAGTTTCAGTGTTGTGCTAATAGGTCTGGCAGGCTGGAGACTTTCTCTCTTTTAAAAGACTCAGAGCCTGCAGGAAGGGTCAGAACAGGGATAAGAAAACCAGTAGGGTGGACACTAAGACCCAGTGGTGCCCCAAATTTTCAGGGGTCCTACCCAACTTCCTATGCGAATGGATGGCCCTGGGCACCCCCAACCGCTTGCTGCCCAAGGCCACCACCTAGTTCGCCTAGTGATTGAACTGGCCCGAACCTTGGTTTAACTTGCCAGTTATGTACATACAGTACAGATGCAGGGCTGCCTGGGAGGGGGGCAAATGGGGCAATTTGCCCCAGGCCCCCGGCCCTGCCTCTGCCTTCCCCCATCCCCTGGTGCCCAAGCGCGGTGCGTCGGGAGCGGCCCTGGCCAGCGCTGCAGTGGCGGGACCTGAGCTCCTCCCACTGAGTCAGAGCCATGTGGTAAGGGGATAGGGCTGAGAGCTCTGGTCCTGCCAGAACCACGCTGCTGCAGTGCTGTCCAGGGGCCAGGGCAATTCCTGGATGCGGCGTACTGAGGCTCCAAGAGAGGGAAGAGGCGGTGGTAACCCAGGAGTGACCCTGAACAGCGCTGCTGGGAGTGGTCAGGGGATGGGGAACAGGGGGTTGGATCGTGGGCTTTCTGGGGGTCTGTCAGGACTCGGTGGGGGAGTGAATAGGGGTCGGGGCAGTCAGGGGATGGGGGATTGGTGGGGGTTGGGGTCCTGGGGTGGTGGTGAGGGGACAAGGAGCAGGATGGGGCAGGCAGTTGGGGGGTGGGAAGTGGGTGGGGGTCGGGTAAGGGGCAGGGCCAGGCTGTTTGGGAGGCACAGCCTTCTCTACCCTAAAGCTCATTCAGCAGTTTGAGGCTTGCAGACAGCTATTTAACACAAAGAGCCAAGCTGTTATCTTTTCCCTTAGGCTTAGGGCTACCATCCCTGTCACTTCTCAAATGTCAAATTATAGTCTACATTTAATTTCAGTGTCATAGGGAGATTCATGTCAGGGGAGGGTAACTTCATTTAAAATTAGCCACTTTAGTGATAGAGCCAAGAAAGCCATGGGGCAGGGATCACATGAGAAGAGCAATATCCTACACCACCTACCTCCTTCCCAACCCTACCAAGGGAGACCCCCCCTCTACTGCATTCCCTGAGGCTCCAGAGGGGTTAATTCAGTGGTTCTCAAACTTTTGTACTGGTGACCCCTTTCACATAGCAAACCTCTGAGTGCGACCCTCCCTTAAAAATTAAAAACACTTTTTTATATATTTAACACTATTATAAATGCTGGAGGCAAAGCGGAGTTTGAGGTGGAGGCTGACAGCTCACGACTCCCAGTAATAACCTTGTGACCCCCTGAGGCATCCTGACCCCCAGTTTGAGAACCCCTAGGTTAATTTAATGTTAGCACCTTGTGTCCATTCACATGCATGTGCTATTTTGAGCATTTCAGTTTTCACAACATAGGCTCATCCCAGATTCTGGAACAAGCTCAAATGCTCAGTTAGTTCATGGAGTATGTACATAAGCTATACTAAAGTCAAACCCAGAGTAACCGTCTCCAGTTTGTGAGGGACCCCATGGAGCCAGTCTCTAGGAAACAGATAAATTCATGGAGGTTAAGTTCATTAATGGCTATTAGCCAGGATGGGTAAGGAATGGTGTCCCTAGCCTCTGTTTGTCGGAAGGTGGAGATGGATGGCAGGAGAGAGATCACTTGATCATTACCTGTTAGATTCACTCCCTCTGTGGCACTTGGCATTGTCCACTGATGGTAGACAGGATACTGGGCTCGATGGACCTTTGGTCTGACCTAGTATGACTGTTCTTATGTTCCTATGTTCTAACCTAAATGAACCTAAAGTTATGGAAACAGATATGAGTCAAGGAAGCCAGCAGAGTATCAGAAACCTGGAAAAATCTCTGACTGGATGGGCTCAGGTGTTTGGTCACAAGCTGAGGTGGTTCAAAAGTTTTGATTTTTTTTTTTAAGCAGAATTTTTTAATTGCTTCTTCAAACAAGCAAACACAGCAAGCAGCAAATGTTTGGCCACACGCTTCTGAAACCCCAAACCATGTTCAGGTTTTGGCAGACTAATTTCAGCTTTTCAGTTAAAAAAAAACACAACAAATTTTGAAGGAAAGCAGACATTGTCCGTGATTTTTTCTGCTTTTAAAAAACCCCTAGTTTTTGATCCAAAAAAAGTTTTGACGGAAAATATTTATCCAATCCTTTTAATGAGCTTTCGTGCCTTTTAGCACTAGCTGATGTTGAGAACCAGTGATACCTTGTAAAGGTGACTTGAAAAGTTTTCTCTAAACTGGGCTTGTGCCAAGATGTGGAAGGTTTTTAAAGTTTTATTTTTCCCAGGGCTGCCTGGGGCAGCGGGGGGCAAGTGGGGCAATTTGCCCTGGGGCCGCAGAAGCCCTCACAAGAATATAGTATTCTATAATATTACAACTTTTTTTTTATGGAAGGAGCTCCCAAAATTGCTTTGCCCAGGGCCCCCTGAATCCTCTGGGCGGCCCTGTACAGATGGCAGCTGGGAAAGTTGGAATTGCAAACATTTTGTGCTGCTGCAGGCCATGTGTTCTCGCTGTATCTGAACAACCTATTTTCAGAATTCTGACATTTTTAACGCCTGCAGCGTTGCCAACTCTCATGATTTCATTGCAAGTCTAAGGATATTTTATTTTTCTTAAATCCCCAGATCCTGGAATCATGGGTTTAAACAAGAAACTCAGATTTCATTTAAAAAAGAAAAAAGAGCTGCTGGGAAAAGTTTGAAATAATGACCCCAGTGCACCTTGCACCCTCAAAAAGAATATATATATAAAAAATCCTCATGATTCTAAAGCCAATCTCATATTTTTTCAGAAGAGTAGCTGTGTTAGTCTATATCAGTAAAAACAGTAAAAACAACGAAGAGTCCTTGTGGCACCTGAGAGACTAACACACTTAGTCCACCCTAGTTGAAATGGCCTCATTACCGCTGACCCCCAACTTGGTAAGGCAACTCCCATCTTTTCATGTGCTATATATTTATACCTGCTTACTGTATTTTCCACTCCATGCATCTGATGAAGTGGGTTCTAGCCCACGAAAGCTTATGCCCAAATAAATTTGTTAGTCTCTAAGGTACCACAAGGACTCCTCATTGTTTTCACATTTTTTGTGGCCATAACTCATGACTTTTGAATGTTTTGGGTTGACAATACTGTGATAGGGCCAACTTCAATGAGCATTATTTTCCTGAATGATGCTTTAGTGAAAGTATTTTAATTCTGAGTCATCTTGGATTACAGATGAATTGTAGACACGGTCAGCTAGTGATAGGCTTGATTCATGAAGTCTAGGTCCAAAGCGGATTGCAAACTTTCCCAAATTCAGGCAGTGAGTGAGGATGTTGTAGTAGGGTGCAACATACTCATAACCTTATTTCTTTTCAGTAGATTATTCCAGTGGTTTTTAACCTTTTCCATACAGGAATTCCCATCCCACTTAGCAATGTGGGAAGGGCAGGGTTGGTATGACTCTCTGACACTTGTTTGTGACCACCGGATTGAGAACTGATGGATAAGTCAATAATGGCTTCACTACTGTAGACCAAATAGTGTCCTGATGAAAAAGGGAACTGCTGCCAGCTTCAGTTAGCAAGTGGACATGAATAAGCAAGAGGGTATGTTTACAAAGGGGATTTTTACCTTGAGTTAGCTAGTTGATTGTTTTTTGTTTTTACCTTCAGTTAATAGATAGGGCTCAAGCTAGGGTGAGCTTCAAAGGCTTAAGATGTGCAACATATATTTGAGGAGCATTCAGATTAGCTTTAAGAAGTGGGTAAATGACCCAAGTTAATTGTCACTAGATGTTAGTGAAGGGAATTTCCATATAGTGGATCATTGACCATTAAGAAATCCTTACATGACAATATGAAGATAATTTAAATGACCACCAGTGACTGAAGGAGAACTGGAGAGAACAACCAATCAGCGCAACAAAAGAGAAGGAGAATCAATTAAAATCCATTACTGCTTTGGCTGAGCTGTCATGCTAAATTGCTTACTGAACCTGCTATTTCAGCATACAGTTAGTACAAACCCTATAAATCATTCAAGTGGATGCAATCGTCCCCATGTGTTTTCTGCCTTTAACAAGGTGAAGCAAGTTTCTATTAATAACTGAAACACTTGGTAAACTCTATTGGCAAAGACTCTGTATGTTTTTCCTTGGGATTTCATTGTGATGGGTGTGAATTTGGTGTGATTAAAGTTCATGTTTTCTAGCTCTGTATTTGATCAGCGTCTGTAAAGGATTTTAGTCAGTTAGTTTTTGCTCAGTCCTGAAGTATGTCATCATCCTCAACTCTAGGGCATGATTCATAAAATCTTCTTTTGAAATCCTGTGTACTCAAGACTATTTGTCATTTCTTACAATACTTTGGATAGCTTTGTCCACCAGTTTGTTCTCTGCTATCGTGATAAGCTACACTACAGGTATCCCCATCTGTACTAACTCTGTTATTAGAAATATAATTTCATTAATAAAATCACTTCTACATAAAGATACCCTTTCTTATTGCCATAAGGCCTGATTCAGAGTCTGAAACTGCGACTGCTGCTGCTAGGCATATCCAGCATTATTGTAACTGTTTGGTTGTCATGACTGCTACAAAATGATATTATTTTAGATGTACTAATTCTGAATGTTAGTATACAATAAGCCAACCCTACTGTTCCTGTTTTTTCTTTTTTTGGATCCATCTGCATATATTTGACAAAAACTATTTCACTTTTTATCTATGTATTGGAACACTTCTTTTTTTTTATACCTATTGTCTCCTTTTTACCTTTAAATTTATAGAATAAATCTAAATACACATTTGGACACGTGGCTTTCCATCCATAACTAATTATCCTATGACAAAAAGTTTTGACTTCATTTTGCTTTTCCATGTCTTTCAATTCCTGCATCCACATTTTAACTTGAATGACATGTGGAGTTCTAACACCATGTGCTATAGTTTACCTATTGAATTCCCAGCAGTCCTCATATTTTTTGTTTGGTACTTTCATCATCACAATTCCCATTAACTTTGGCTTAGAAAGTTAGGTCCAGTAGTTTCATTTGTAGTGTAATTAGCATTTCACTAGCAGCTATCTGTAGTATGCATATGGGTGTTTCTAATGTGCTGGACATGGTTCATTACATGGGGAATGTAAGAATGATAATATATTTAAAATGCATTTTGTTGCCTTTGAGTACACGGCATTTCTACAGAATGTGTTAGGTTAATGATGTTGTCATCACTTACCAACATTAACAGTGTTTAATGAAGTTTTCTTGGGATTTCAGAATAGAAATGGGCCTGAGTCATAAAATTTCAATCTAGATACAAACTTCCTCTAAATTTGGGTGTGCTCAGCTGCAGTATTTTTCTTCCTGCATATTTAGTGTAAGGTTACTAAAATGCTTCATTGTTGAATTCTCCCTTTGACTTTCATCTGCAGACAGCAGACTGTTTAAATAATACAATGGCTTTGGTAGCGTTTAAGTGAGCCTCTGCCCTTGGCCTTGACAAAGTTAAATCAACCTAAGGGTATGGCTACACTTGCAGCTGTACAGCGCTGGGAGTTAAAGCTGTCTTTGTACAGCTGAGTAGGGAAAGTGCTGCAGTCTGTCCACACTGACAGCTGCCAGCGCACTGTCGTGGCCACATTTGCAGCATCTGCAGCTGCATTGGGAGTGGTGCATTATGGGCAGCTATCCCAGCGTTCAAGTGGCTGGAACGTGCTTTTCAAAAGGGGGGATGGGGTGGAGTGTCACAGGGAGAGTGGGGGAGAGAGTGAGTGAATTTTTGGAGCTGACACTGTGTTAGCAGCTGCCTTGCAAGTTTTGACCCCCTCCCCCACCCCTCTCTCACTCACTGAAAGCAAACAGCAACTGTTTGTTTTTTCCTCACAGACCAGATAAGCAGCCACTCCGAAACGGACCCTGCACACCTGCCTGCCGTGCTGCTTCTCTCCTCAAGTCCCCTCCCTCCCCCTCTCTTCAAGCAAACACTAGCTGTGGGCGTTCCAAAGGGAGCCCCTCTGCCTCTGCTCATTCACAGCAAACAGGAGCTGTGTTTGTTTTTTTGATAAGCAGCTCCGGAGCCCGGAATTCACAACAAAACAAAGAGAGGAACCGTCACTTAAAAGGATTATGGGAAGCTTCTGCAGGTCAGTTACAGCGTACTAAGATTATTCCCTGTTTACACTGGCACCCCAGTGCTGCAGCAGCAGATCTATACTCTTTATTCCTCTCGTGGAGGTGGAGTACAAGCAGCGCTGTAGCCACGGAGATACAGCGCTGAAAGGGCTTGCCATTGTGGATGGGGAATGAGTTACAGTGCTATAAAGCCACCAACAGCGCTGTTACTCTCAAGTGTAGCTAAGGGCCTAAGTCTCCAGGGAGGTGGATTACCTAAGCCATCAGTGTAGTTAATTCTACACCGATACGCTACGGTGGCACAGCTACTGCACTACAGTTTCACTGCTGTAGCGTTTCAAGTGTAGACAAGCCCTGAACCAATTAATGATTATCTTTGAGAACCTGTGAAGGATGGGAGAGATCGCAGAGGACTGGAAAAGAGCAAATATTGTACCCATCTATAAAAGGGGGGATGAAACAAGCCAAGGAATTATAGACCAGTCAGTTTAACTTTGGGACCTGGAAAAGTAATGGAGCAAATATTCAAACAATCAATTTGTAAGCACCTAGAAGATAAAGTGGTAAGTAGCAGTCAACATGGATTTGTCAAGAACAAATCATGTCAAACCAACCAAATATCCTTCTTTGACAGGGTAACAAGCCTTGTGAATAGGGAGGAAGCAGTAGATGCAATGCATCTTGACTTTATTAAGACTTTTGACACTGTCTCAGATGACCATCTCATAAACAAACTAGGGAAATATAGCCTAGATGAATCTATTGTAAGATGTGTGCATAACCGCTTGGAAAACCATATTCAGAGAGTAGGTATCACTGGTTCACAGTCAAGCTGGAAGGGCATATCAAGTGGGATCCCACAGAGATCTGTCCTGAGTCCAGTTCTATTCAACATCTTCATAAATGATTTGGAAAGTGGCACAAGGAGTACACTTAAAGTTTGCGGATGGGGTTGCAAGCATTTTGGCGGACAAGATTAAAATTCAAAATTATCTTGACAAACTAGAAAAATGGTCTGAAATAAATAGGATGAAATTCAATAAGGACAAATGCAAAGTACTATGCTTAAGAAAGATTAGTCAGTTGCACAAATATAAAATGGGAAATGACTGCCTAGGAAGGAGTACTGCAGAAAAGGACCTGGGGGCTATAGTGGATCAAAAACTAAATATGAGTCAACAATATAGCACTGTGTACTCCTGGGGGAATTCTGCATCACTATGCATATGCAGAATTCATGTCTCCTGCAGATTTTTTTTTTGTTTCCCCTCAGAACAATAGATTCTGACTGGGAAGCAAAGGGAAGCCGCAAAAGGGGTCATACACCCGCTCCCTGGAAGAGGTCCTGAGCTTGCACATCAGTTTGGATGTCGGGAGCAGCTGGGAAAGACATAAACCACTGCCTCAGGCAGGTGGGCAGGACTGGGCATGCATGTGAGAATCTGCCCCTCTTGCTTGTTATCATGGTGCACCCAGCATGAAGAGGCAGGGCCCCAGGGTGTTCCTGGGGCAGGCCTGGCCCTTGCGCTGTGTCAGGGTCAGGTACAGCCTCGCTGCCAAGTCCATGTCTGGGGTACAGGACGGGATGGGACTGCAGGGTGATTCTCCGCCTCTGTGCAGCCAGTGGCCCGTGCTTCTCGCTGGGAGGCAGCCCCAGTGTGTACCCCTTCCCCCTTGCTGTACCTACCTAGCAGAGGCATGGGGCTGACACAAGCAGCTGTGAGAAAGCTGTGGACAGCCTTGGCCTGGGTGCCACTTAGGAAGGGTGGGGGAGGCACCTGCCCTCCTGAGTTTTGCACCAGAGGTCTGCTCCTGGTACATGCCCCAGCCCCAGGCAGACCTCTTACCTGCAGTGCAACACAGGCCGGTCGCCTCCTCTAGGAGCCGGGGTTCTCCGGCTGTGGCTCCCCGTCAGTTTCCTCCACTGCACTAGGGCTTCTGGGGTTGGAGGAGGCAAGGCAGAAGTAAGTTAGGATGGAAGGGGGGGAGCACAGGGTCCCCAATGGTAGTGGTGGTGGGAAGCACAGGGTCCCCAGTTGTGGAAGTAGATGAAGAAGCAGAGGGTCCCCAGTGGTGGTGGAGCACAGGGACCCCAGTGGCAGAGGAGGGTGGTGTTGGAGCCTGGGGGGGAATAGTTGGGTGGGAAAGGGGAGGTAATCTCCAGGGGAAGGGAGAGGTGAGGACATAGGATCCTGAGGGAGGTGGAGCTGAAGAAGGATGGGGGGCTGGGAGCAGCTAAGGGAGTCCTGGGGTTCGTTTGCCCTAAGAGAAGCAGGGAGCCCCCTCACCACTCCCGGGGAGGAGAGGGTCATGCTACAAGTCCTTCTCTAGTTCTCCTGGGCTTTTGGCTATCTTGTGTGAGTGAGTGTGATGTTTCTCCCTCATGTGCACACAGATACATAGCTGCAAACCAATCATTCCCCAAACTTTTGTTTATTTTTAGACCCCCCAGAAAACCCCTTGGGGCTCCTGACTCAACTCCTACTTGTGTTCAATATAGGTTTTTATACTGCCCTCATCACCATGGTATTTGAGTGCCTTCCAGTAATGCATTAAGCAGTGTGACTATGTATCTGTCATGTGTTGCTTGTTCTCTCCTCCTCTCCTCAGAGGGAGAAGCATGTGGAATGTAGTGTCTTGTTTTGGTAGGGTTTTTTCAAGTATATGTGTTTATATTAAAGAGGCAAAGTCAAAAAAATTCATCTGTCACTTGGAGCAGAAATTGATGAGGTTTGTGATAGTCCTTAGTTACTGGGGGAGTTCACTGCACTGTCTCAGACCACCCCCAGACTAAGTTCTGTTTCCTGTGTAGATGAGCCTTCGGCCTGGTATACATTAGAAAAGTAGGTTGGCATAATTACATTGCTCAGGGGTGTGAAAAAATTCACTCCCGAGTGGCATAGTTAAGATGACCTAATTCCCCATGTAAATAGCGCTAGGTTGATGGAAGAATTCTTCCATCAACCTAGCTTCTGCCTCCTGGGGAGGTAGATTAACTATGCCGATGGGAGAATCCATCCTGTTAATGTAGGTAGTGTCTACACTGAAGCTCTACAGAGGGTCAGCTGCATTAGCTCAGCTTTGCTACTGCAGCTTTTTAAGCGTAGACAATCCCTTACTCCAGACTTCACATGACCTATGCCTGTGGAGAAGCATCTATTGTTTCAGTTTACTATACAGCAGCTCAGTTGCTTTTTACACTGACCCAGAATGAAGGGCAGCCGTTAGCCCTTCAGATTCAGTAAAGTTTTGCTCACCCCCAGCCTAACAACCTGCAAGATGGTGTCATTGAGGCAGCCCTCATGGAAGAGGAAAGTATCTAAGGAGTTAATGGCAAAGGTTACACAGAGCAGGCAAAATAATTCCAGAGTTGCACAATGGATGCCACTTTCTTTACGTCAGTCTCCACTTTAGAGAGGAGGAAGAAGGGCTTAGCCACTGGTAGCTAGGGCTGCCTGATGTTTGAAGCTTAGCTGCAAGGCTGACCACTACTTCCTGTCTGTAATCAGCTGAAGCGAAGACACTGGCTTTACTTGAGCTTTCACTATGAACCAAGCCATTTTTCCTGAGGTGAATAATCCAGAGACTTGGAAAGCACCATCCCAATTCAGCATGACCTGCCTATTTGATGGGACTTTTTCTATTTTTCCAGTGATGTGTGGGAGTTAAAACAAATTGAAACACGAAGATGCTCCTGGCCCAAATGAATGGGGATGGGGTGGGGATACTATTTATTCTATGCTGCACCTTCTACTTTGAAACTGGGGGAGGAGGACTATCTCCAGTCCCACTGTAGTGTCCTCATTTGTGATTTTCTGAGGTAATTAGATTGGAACCAATGGTGATAATAACATGACAATACTTAAAAAGAAAATCACAATAGCAAATCTGCCATGGGTATCCCTCCCCCCAGCACAAGAGGAGTTATGTCTGGACAAAGTCTGCTGTCCCAACGAAATAATAAAGATACCTTTTTGGGGGGACTTGAATTGGGAGGGTTTACTGTCTGCCCCAGATTCTGTCATAGGCCCTGATTCAGGAAAGGAGTTAAGCATGTGCTTACAGCCCACAGAAGTCGATAGGAATGAAGCATATACTTTAAGTTAACCACGTGCTTAAGCATGTGCTTTAGAGCTTTCCTGAAGAAGGCTGGACTCAAGTGCTTCTCCCAGTTCCGCATTGCCTGGAATTTCCACATTTGCTTGGACAACACACTAGAACCTGTCATGTAAGGAGCAGTCCTGCATTGCTGAGTTGGATTAATTTGTTCCTGTTGAAAGTTTAATTTTTAATGCTATTGGTAAGATTTAGTAAGTGTCAGAGTGCCCACATCTCTTTTATAGGCCTCTTTTTTTCCCTTAGTAAACTTAAAATAAAATAAATTGCGCCCCAGCAGAATGGATTATATGACTGAATACCGCTGCTCTAAACCTTTCTCTTTCAGAGGCCCCCCAACATGGCATAAAAACTCCATGGCCCCCCTGTGCCACAACAACTGTTTTTCTGCATATAAAAGCCAGGGCCAGCATTAAGGAGTAGCAAGCAGGGCAATTGCCTTTGGCCCCATGCCACAGGGAGCTCTGCAAAGCTAAATTGCTCAGGCTTTGGCTTCAGCCCGGGGTGGTGGGGCTCAGGGCCCCGGGCTGCAGTCGTATGTGGCGGGACTTTGACTTTCTGCCCTGGCAAGTCTAATGCTGGTCAGGTTTGGTGGACCCTCTGTAATGTGCTTACAGCCTCCCCAGGGTTAATAGATATTTTCCATTTCTATCATCTATGACTATGTCATTGTTAGAGCTGGACAAAAAGAAGTTCCTAGTAAAAGTGAAACCAATGAATCTTTGGCTTTTTGTCCTTGTCTCTTACGTGTCAATTTCTGGCATTTCCCCGCACCTGGACAGCCTCCTGGAAATAAGTATCATTTTTCTGTGTACATAGCTTTCTTGCAGAACTTGAAAGGGGCCATTGCTTCAGGAGTCTGTAGGTTTAGACAGGAGACTTGGGGATGAATGAGCACCTCTGAAACCCATCGGTGTATAATTGAGGTCTGTTTCAGTGTTCTGGTGAGCTGTTCAGTGTATTTTACTTCTCATACGGTAGATGGTTAACTCTTCTGAAAAGAAAGGGCTGGGGCATACACACTCCCACACATGGTAACTCTGTTGGAATGTTTGAGGCTTTAAAAAAGGAGTTATACTTGGATAACAGGGAATGTTCTGTTGGTATGACTTATTCCATGGGCAGAGCCAGCAATACTAGAGGGATATGATCTACTGGTCTGAGCCTGGGCCCTGAATAACAACTCAAGAGACACAGGATTGGAGTTTGACCTCCTGGATGGTCATTTAGAGCCCAATCCCATTTAGAGCCCAATGTAAAAAAATACAATACTTTTTGGTTTATTTAAAGTTAAGATTTTTCTGTACTTTTTAAAAATTTACACTTTTTATACATTTTGTAAACTTTTGTATAAGTTTATAAAACTGAAAGCATATAACATGTCACCCTTCACATCTGCACATCATCCTAGAAAGATGTTTACTTCTACAAGTGTTAAACTATAGCTCATCTGATTTTACAGCAGCTTGGGTGCTCCCTGATTGGCTGCTTTGCTGCGCTACAATAGCTGCGGCACCATGTACTCTGGCCTCAGCTCCTGCCTTCTCCAACCTGCCTATGCTTATTCCTGCAATGCCCCTACACCAGAGGTGGTGAGGAGTAGGAGCAGCATAGGGCTATCTTGCCAGTGTTATGCTGCCTACCCTCCTGTGCTTCGGGGGGCTGGAGAAGCTGACGTTGCAGTCCCAATGCAGCAACTGATAACAGAATCAGGGCCTCTTTTTTTCAACAGGCATCTAGACACCCCAGTTGAATTCATGCCCATTTAATATATGGGTATCTTAGTGGCAAGTACGTTTTCAGTAACACTGTCACAGCCATTCCTCAATATTGCCAACTTCAAGTATTCAAAAATCATCATCCCCAGAAATCTTGAGACCAGAAGCAATGTGGAGAGGGGACATGTGAGGTCACGTGCCCCCCAGATTTGCTGATTGGTTTATACTGAGCATGCTCGCATGGACTGAGAAGGCTTAGTAATACTGCTGAAGCCAGCTGCCCTCACTCTGCCCTCACCACTATCTACAGGCATGGGTCATCTCTGCTTGAGACTGTGTTAAGACGTAAGAACATGAGGGCCTGACTCAAGTCTAACTGAAGTCAATAGGAAGACATCCAGAGGAAGTGAAATCAGGACCTTGAACACTGGGTTGGGACTTTCAGAAGTGCTCAGCATTGGCTTAACTCTGTTCCTACTGAAGTAATTATTCCCATCATTGGTAAGTCAGTGCTAAAAAACTCCCTTGATGTCAAAGGGAGCAGAGTTAGGTCAACACTATATGCGTAGAGCCCTGCAAATCCGCTTTATATACACGGATAGCCACATATGCAGATGAGGATGAGGATATCCACAGATCGTTTCTGTGGCTCGTGGATTGGATATGGATATTGGATATCTCTCTTCCCCATTTTTGTCCATCTTAGCAAGCATTGATAATAATAATACATAGCTTTTATGTGTAACTTTTCTGTTTCTTTCTGAATCACACAAGCCAACATTACAGTGTCTTTGAGTTCAACTTCCTTGTTTCTCTAAACCACAATTTAATTAATTTTACTGGGGAGGTTTTGAAAGTAGTGTTTGTTTATTAACTTGAGCTGCTTCTATTATTTGCCTGCTCCTCTAGGGGCAGCCACAGCAGCAAACAGAGATGATATGTGCTACCCTAGGTGGTTATTATTTTATATCCTTTATGAGACAAAGTGTTTTTTAAAAACAAAGCTATTTAGGATTTAAGGCGTTGTCTTCACTAGGGAAAAATGTGTGTTCTTAACTCAAGGTAAAATCCTAGAGACGACAAGGCAATTTGTAGTTCTCATGTGAGTTAGCAGCTGTAGTTAAAGATTAGGTCCCCTCCCAGACTTTAACTTGACTTGCTAACTCATATGAAAGCTACGCATGGCCATGTCTTCACAGCATGAAAACACTCAAACCAGCATTAAAGCTGTGAGATGAGAAAGCCACAAGATGCAGAGTTAAAAACACTTCCAGTAGGGCCCAGTTAACATTTGATTGGGCTCTGCCGATGATGGTGCTGAATTGGAGGTCAGGATAGAAGCTGCTGTTTCACACATCTCCTCCAGCTTTCCATCTTGAGCCCCCTGTATTCTGGAGGAAAGGGGAAGATCTATCCTTTGTGGTTGATTCTCCATGGGGAAGCTCATAGTTTAGAGCACTCTGGGCCAGATCTTCAACTGGCATAAATGAGCATAGCTCCACTGAAGTCAGTGAACCTTGCTCTTGGATCCTGTGAGTCTTGAGTGTGAGAGAACTTGTATAGGGGGATCTGAGTTAAGAACACATCTTTTTCCCTAGTGAAGAAAAAGCCTGATCCTAACAACTTATACAAATACATATCACAAAGCATGGGAGTGGAAGCAAAGGCAGAAAGGGGTGATGTGATGTTCAAGGTCACACTGCAGGTCAGTTGCAAATCCCCAATTGGTACTCATGCAGTGGTTTCCCCAGGAATTGAAATTAGGGGGGGTGTTCGAATTTACAGGGGGGGTGTCATGACCAATGAGATATATAAAAGAGATATGAATAAAGTAAATGTTTTGTTGGGATAATGCAAATGTAACATAAGAATAATGCAAGTTACATCAAAATGCATAACAGGTCTAGATTTTTAAAAAAATATAAATTAAAAAAAAGTAATTTAAATTGACTTTTGAAAAGTAAGTCATCATGGGATAAGAGGGAAGTCCTCTCATAGATCAGTAACTGGTTAAAAGATGGGAAACAAAGGATAGGAATAAATTATGAGTTTTCAGAATGGAGAGAGATAAATAGTGGTATCCCTGAGAGATCGGTGCTAGGGCCATTACTGTTCAACATACTCATAAGTGATCTGGAAAAAGGGGTAAACAGTGAGATGGCAAAATTTGCAGATGATACAAAACTATTCAAGATAGTTAAGTCCCAGGCAAACTGTGAAGGGCTACAAAGGGATCTCACAAAACTGGGTGACTGGGCAACAAAAATGGCAGGTGAAATTCAACGTTGATAAATGCAAAGTAATGCACATTGGAAACAATCTCAACTATACATACAAAATGAAGGCATCTGAATTAGCTGTTACATGTCAAGAAAGAGATCTTGGAGTCATTGTGGATAGTTCTCTGAAAACATCCACTCAATGTGCAGCGGCAGTCAATGATTCCCAACATTTTGTTTGCTTTTTTAAAAAGAACAGGAGTACTTGTGGCACCTTAGAGCCTAACAAATGTATTTGAGCATAAGCTTTCGTGGGCCCACTTCATTGGATGCATAGAATGGAACTTATAGTGAGGAGTTATATATGCATACAGAGAACATGAAAAGATGGGAGTTGCCCAACCAACTCTAAGAGACTAATTAATTAAGATGTGCTATTGTCAGACAGTTGGACAAGAAGGTGTGAGGATACTTAACATGGAGAAATAGAGTCAATGTGTGTAATGGCTCAGCCATTCCCAGTCTCTATTTAAGCCTAAACTGATTGTATCTAGTTTGCATATTAATTCAAGTTCAGCAGTTTCTAGTTGGAGTCTGTTTTTGAAGCTTTTCTGTTGCAAAATTGCCACCTTTAAATCTGTTACTGAATGGCCAGAAGGGTTGAAGTGTTCTCCCACTGGTTTTTGAATGTTATGATTCCTGATGTCAGATTTGTGTCCATTTATTCTTTTGCATAGAGACTAACTGCTTTGGCCAATGTACATGGCAGCGGGGCATTGCTGGCACATGATGGCATATATCACATTGGTAGATGTGCAGGTGAACGAGCCCCTGATGGTGTGGCTGATGTGATTGGGTCCTATTATGGTGTCACTTGAATAGATATGTGGACAGAGTTGGCATCGGGCTTTGTTGCAAGGATAGGTTCCTGGGTTAGTGTTTTTGTTCTGTGGTGTGTGGTTGCTGGGCAGTATTTGCTTCAGGTTGGGGGGCTGTCTGTAAGCGAGGACAGGTTTGTCTCCCAAGATCTGGGAGAGTGAGGGATCATCTTTCAGGATAGGTTGTAGATCAGGGCAGGGGCGGCTCCAGGCACCAGCACGCCAAGCATGTGCTTGGGGCGGCAAGCCAGGAGGGACGCTCTGCTGGTCGCTGCGAGGGCAGCAGGCAGGCTGCTTACAGTGGCATGCCCCCGGAGGGTTCGCTGGTCCTGTGGCTTCGGCGGACCTCCCGCAGGCACACCTGTGGGAGGTCTGCCAAAGCCGTGGGACTACCGGACCCTCCGCAGGCATGCTGCCATAGGCAGCCTGCCTGCCGTGCTTGGGGCAGCGAAATGCCTGGAGCTGCCCCTGGTTCAGGGGTAGGCAACCTATGGCATGGGTGCCGAAGGTGGCATGCTAGCTGTTTTTCAGAGGCACTCACACTGCCCAGGTCCTGGCCACCAGTACGGGGGAGGGGTCTGCATTTTAATTTAATTTTAAATGAAGCTTCTTAAACATTTTAAAAATCGTATTTACTTTACATTCAACAATAGTTTAATTATATATTATAGACTTATAGAAAGAGACCTTCTAAAAACGTTAAGATGTATTACTGGCACGCGAAACCTTAAATAAGAGTGAATAAATGAAGATTCGGCGCACCACTTCTGAAAGGTTGCCGACCCCGTTGTAGATCTTTGATGATGCACTGGAGAGGTTTTAGTTGGGGGCTGTAGGTGATGGCTAGTGGCGTTCTGTTATTTTCTATGTTGGGCCTGTCTTGTAGTAGGTGACTTGTGGGTACTCTTCTGGCTCTGTCAATCTGTTTTTTCACTTCAGCAGGTGGGTATTTTTAGAATGTTTTAAGAATGCTTAATAGAGATCTTGTAGGTGTTTGTCTCTGTCTGAGGGATTGGAGCAAATGCGGTTGTATCTTAGAGCTTAGCTGTAGACAATGGATCGTGTGGTGTGTCCTGGATGGAAGCTGGAGGCATGTAGGTAAGTATAGCGGTCAATAGGTTTCCGGTATAGGGTGTTGTTTATGTGACCATCGCTAATTAGCACAGTAGTGTCAAGAAAATGGACTGCTTATGTGGATTGGTCTAGGCTGAGGTTGATGGTGGGATGGAACTGTTAAAATCATGGTGGAATTCCTCAAGGGCTTCTTTTCCATGGGTCCAGATGATGAAGATGTCATCAGTGTAGCACAGGTAGAGCAGGGGCATTAGAGGATGAGAGCTAAGGAAGCGTTGTTCTAAGTCAACCATAAAAATGTTGGCATACTGTGGGGCCATGTGGGTACCCAAAGCAGTGCCACTGACTTGAAGGTATATATTGTCCACAAATGTGAAATAGTTGTGGGTGAGGACAAAGTCGCAAAGTTCAGCCACCAGGTTTGGCATGTAACTAGTTCAAAAAACTAGAGGGGGGAGGTGCTGGGGAAATTCAAGGGGGGTGTACACCCCCCCAGGGGGTATGTAGGGAAATCATTGTACTCATGAGTCCTGACTCCCAGCCCAGCACAGTGTGTTGTACATGTCTCCCTAAATCATAGCACATTGATTTTCTTTTTGTCTGTAGTAAACATTTGAGTGGGAAGGTCGGTTTGACCTGTGATGTGCTATAGGAGTTTCTCATCATGAACCTTAAAATTCCACCACCAAGCTAAAGGGAAGTCTGGAGGGCCTTCTTTCCCTCTAATGGAAATTCATTTGCTATCTGGTACTGCTAATTTTTCCTGGCCAGTGCCCTGGAGTTCAAAAAATGCTGGTGAGGAGAAACTAGCTTATTTCTGGAATGTACCAGATTGCAGCAAGTGTTAGGTATTTTTTTAAAACTGTCCCAGGGAGAGATTAGCCCTGGTGTGTGTGTGTGTGTGTGTGTGTGTGTGTGTGTGTGTGTGTGTGTGTGTGTGTGTGTGTTTTCACTGCAGAGTTAGAGTGGTAGCTGTGTTAGTCTGTATCAGCAAAAAGAACGAGGAGTACTTGTGGCACCTTAGAGACTAACAAATTTATTTGGGCATAAGCTTTTGTGGGCATCTGATGAAGTGGGTTTTAGCCCACAAAAGCTTATGCCCAAATAAATTTGTTAGTCTCTAAGGTGCTACAAGTACTTCTCGTTCTTCTTACTGCAGAGTTAGTTCAAATTATCTATAGTAGAGAGACTCCTCTTGAGTGTGCTGATTTCGAGAGCAGACACATTGTGGCTACGTCTACACTATAGGATAAATTCGAATGAGCTTAAACCGATTTTATAAAACAGATATTATAAAGTCGATTGTGCGTGTCCACACTAGGCACATTAATTCGGTGGTGTGCGTCCATGGTCCAAGGCTAGCGTCGATTTCTGGAGCGGTGCACTGTGGGTAGCTACTGTAAAATAATGAAGCCAATAACATCGATTTGCGTCCACACTAACCCTAATCTGATATAGTAATATCGATTTTAGCGTTACTCCTCTCGTTTTGTAGAGCACAGAAATCGAATTAAAGAGCCCTTTAAGTCGATATAAAGAGCAGTGTAGTGTGGACGGGTGCAGCGTTAAATCGATTTAAAGCTGTTAAAATCTGTTTAACAGCGTAGTGTAGACCAGGCCTGTGAAACACCATTCAAGCAGCTGTGTCCGCACTCACACTGCGCTCACTCGGATATGCATTTGCTCTTGAGACCTCTTTGCACTGCAGTATGCTGATCTGCACTCTGAATTCTTTCCCACTGAACTGTGAGAAAACTTGTCTATCGGGGAATTGTGGGAACTGGGAAGGCATGGAGGACTAGCAGTATTTGAGTGATGCTAGCCTGCATTCATATTACAGTGTGGTTGTGTTATCAGTTGACGAGTTGTGCTCACTTGATTTTTAGTTGGCTGTATCCAGTGATGGGCCAGCAAACTTATGTTAAGTGCACCACCACACTTGAGTTAATTGTTTGTATGTGTGTGTGTGCAGGGGACTTGAGTGAGGGACAATACTCAAGTTATAATGGAGTTAACTTTGGAGTGAATACAAGCCCCAAGGGACCCAATTCTCCATCATCTTGCACCCTATGTAGCCACTTACACTTACGCAAAGTAGGTGTAAACGCTACCAGAATGATAGCATTTTACAGCCCCTGAAAGCAAATGTGTACATGAGATGCAATGCAGTGCAAAATGAGGCCAAGGTCTGCATTTCAAAGAATGCCAATTGAATACTAAGCTGTGCTATCAACACTTCAACTCATTAGCTGATTCTTTCAAAGCCATATAAAGGACTAGGCTGGCCGATAGCGATTAAAATAAATGGGAGCTGGGCAGCCAAATCCCATAGGCAGCTTTGCAGATTTCAGCTAATATGTTTTTTGGGTTTCAGCATAAACTTTTCCAGCAAACTTCAACTTAATATAAATCTGTGTGCCAGGTGGTGCTTTGCTGTAGTTACGAGCAAGTGTTTTTGTTTCAATGCCAATGTACACGAATAGCAACCTGGTATGCTAGGTGTGCCACAGGATAAGAGGGGAACTTGGTGCCCAAGCTAGTAAATTGGAGTGTCCCAGATTTTCTCCTCTTTATGGAGTAAGTGTAAGCTTTCTGCCATTTTCTTGCCTGAACAGAAACTTTCATATCATTCCTACAAATAAGGCCTCAACTGAAAACCAAAGCAATCTGTAATACGTCTGAAAACAGTTGAGCAGTTATTGTTTGTCTGTACTGTGCTTTCCCACCTTTAGTCAGGTTTGTTTTTGCTGCTTGTTTAAACTGCTGAAACAGTCCAGTCTTTTAAGTTCAACATGACTGTTGTTTGTGTTATGCTTCTTCTCATCTCCATAGCCATTTGGCAACACATATGTACTTTTGGTTTGCTAGGCTGTACTCCAAAATATGGATGGCTATTCTGGATTGAGGAAACTTTTGTAGGGTGATTAACTGCAGTACAAGTTTGCTTGTCTTGCATTTCCTTGCCATGGTTTAGTCCGTTCTTACGACAACTGTTTGAGCACATCCAAACATAGTTGTCTTGCAACCGAGATAGGACTCCTGAATATGTGGCAGGGTCTAGCACTTCTGGGAGCAGCCTCTTTTGGACAACCATAATGAGGTGGTGTTAAGTTAAGAGGGCAAGCTGCAGCGATGAAGCTGCAATGCTTGGAGCTGACTGTCTGCTCTGGTTCTTGTGCCTGTGTCACCCTAGTTGAGCTGGAACTGAGCTAAAAGGCTTGTCATAGATGTTGTACAACCAGCATTTGCAAAATCCTGCTATGATGGTTTATGTGGATGGAAGGCATTTCACAGATGGGCAAGCTCAAGGTGTTCCAACTAATAGTTTGTAGTAACACCTATTGTAAACAGAGGCTGAACAGAAAACTGAAACTGACTTGTTTTTCAGGAACATGACACAACAATTACTCCTGAGAGGCGTTTAAATCAATTTTCAGTTTCCTTATTAAACCAAATAAGAAAACCTAAAAATAGAAGTGCAGCATTCTGGGTTTTTAATGTAAATTAATGTTGCAGACCAAAGGATTTTTGGGTATTTGAGTATTTGAGTGATATTTGGGTATTTGAGATCTCTTTAAAGGGGGTGATTTTTAACAGTCAGGCGTCCAGCACTTCCTGAAAATCAGGGCTCTTTTAAATGTGTCTAGATGGGCCCCCAAAATCACTAGTCACCCTTGAAAAATCTTGGCCTAAAGCCCCAATTTATCTAGTATGAAAGGAAAGAGGGAGGACTATCTGTGTTACTGAGATAAGAAATATATCATAGAAACAGGGATACAGATCCATGGTAAAAATAAAACAAAGCAAAACCAACCCCCTCCCCCATTTAATATCAGGGTTTGTACTGCCCTTTCTGGATGAAATTCCCAAGTTATACTGGTATGAAAATGGGTAATGAATCAGGTTTACAAATCCGAGGGATGTCATGACACCTTATGATCTTTAAATTTTTTTTAATCTGCATTAAGAACGGGCTGATCAGAATTAAAATAACACAAGCCAAAATGAATTCACAGTTCAAAAACCTTATAGATGGTTTAAAAGTTGGGAAGGTTTTCCCTTTCCCAATCAGGGCCCGATTAACTTTTTGTGGGCCCGGTGCCAAACATATGTGTGGGCCCCCATGGGGCAAGGTGCAGGGGGGCGGGATGATCAGTCTCCAGAGTGAAGGGCGGGCTGGGGGCGATGAGGCACAGTGTGGAGGGAGCAGTTCCACTCTGCACAGCCCAGCAGGAGGGCTCTGTTTACAAACCTGCAGCTACCAGGCTTACACTGGCCTGCCCAGCCCTGTGCTGCCAGCATGCCCCTTCCCCTTGAGGGCAGGCCCACCCCACACTGCCCAGTGCCCCACCCTTAGGCTCAGCATCCCCTCGCTCAGAGACCTCCACCACAGATCTCTATGCCCATCCCCACCCCACTCAGAGACCTCCCCCGCTGGCCTCCCACCACAACTGCACAGCACCCTGCACACCACACTGCTCCCCCAGCATCCCCCACCCATAGACCTTCCTCACAGTCCCACCATCACAGCTGCACAGCACTCCATATTCCTGAGAGGATTCTGCACCAAAATATTAAAAATTCTGCACACAATTTTTTAAAATTCTGCACATTTTATTTGTCAATAAATAAATGTGGAGGCTCTGACATGGCAGTGGGGAGCACAGGCCACTGGCTGCATGGAGGTGGGAGATTGTCCTGCAGCCTCCCCCACCCCAACCCTTCCAGGGACAGGGACTCAGCAATGGGGCTGCACTAGACCCTGACACAGTGCAAGGGCCAGGCCTGCCCCAGAAATACCCTGGTGCCCTGCCCCCCTGTGTCAGGTGCAGGTGAGCAGGCTCAGCCGGGCAGCAGGATCCAAGTGCAGAGGGACTTAGTGTGAGGGAATCCGGGGTGGGGTGGGGTGGTAAGAGAGTTCTCTGTGGGGCAATCTGGGTGTGGGTGGCTCAGTGGGAGATCCGGATGCACAGAAGCTCATTGGTGGGTTCCAAGTGCTGGGGCAATGGGGCTCTGCAGGGATCCAGGTGAAGGTGTTTGGGGGTCAGCATGGGGGGTCTAGGTGCAGGGGAGGAGGGGTTCCTTTGGGTGGGGTCCAGGAGCAGGTGGTTGGGGCTCAGTGGGGAGGGTGTTTGGGGAGGCTCATCGAGGTGGTACAGATGCAGGGGAGGTGAGGCTTGTCAGAGTGAGGGTTCGATGGGCCTGCTTAACAGAGGAGCCCTAGCTTCTGCCAATGGGATGCCACATGCTGGGCTCCAGCTTCCTCCCTGCTCCTACTTCCCCCATCGCTTCTCTTCCTCATCCCACCCCCTTCCTTCTCCACTGTCTCTTTACCTCCACCCCCACTTCCCCTGCCCCCTTCTCTTCCCCATCCCATGCCCCTTTCTGCTGCTGCATCTCCTCCCCAGGCTTGGGGAGCAAAGGGGAAACCACCCCACAGCATGAGCCGGCAGAGTGGAGTGGGTTGGGGCTGGGTCGCTCCACTGCCTGCTGCCTGATGATTGTAGTGCTGGCTCGACCTCTGCTGCAGTCCCCTGGCTAGGACATAGTTCAGGGGAAGAGGTGGAGTGGGGGTGGGGCTGAGGCAGAGCAAGAGTGGGAAGAGTCGGGGGGAGCAGGGGCAGGGGCAGCTTTTCTGGCTGGTTCATCCAGCCCGGGAACTGAGTTGGCCATGGCCTCTTCTGACTCTGGGCCTGGCGCCACTGGCGCCATGGTAAACCTGGTACTGCTCACATTGCCTCTAATATTCTATTTTTCCGTTATTTTGACATCAGGTACTCCTGCTGGGCTGGCACGACGTTTGACATACGATGTTAAATTAGGCTCTGATCCTGTAATTTACAGCATGCTGTGTTCTCTTCAGTAAGGTTCCATTGAGGTACAGCAATCCACTGTGCAAACTGTAGGATTGGGACCTTATTTCCTTGCTCTCTGTGTGTGGTTTTTTTTTAAAGGAACAACATGAATTAATAGTTCTGACACCTTTTTAAAAAAGCAAACATGAAAATTATTGGGATTCAAATCAAGGGGTAAAGTTCAGAAATCTTGAAACCTGCAATTAAACTGAGTTATTAATTAACTTCGGGGTATACGATTCTGCATGATTTATGGATCAATATATGTCATCACACTTGTAATAAATCACCTCCACCGATTACATAAATGCCTGGTGAGACAATTTTACAATATGTACAGCCAAAAAAAATCATGTTAAGATCATGGCAGCTGCAAATTAGTAGAAGCCTGATCCTGACAGATGCTGAGCAACTCCTATGAGGTGCTGAGTGCTTCAACTCCATTGCCTCTGTTGGGTACTCAGAACCTTGCAGGATTGGGGTTTCGGTTTGGGTTAGAGTTGGGATGCAAGAGCTGCCCAGGATTATTCATGAGGTAGCCTGTAAGGGGCAGCCATCACAATGTAGGGTGAAGGCCCATATGCAAAAACCTAACTGAATTTAATAGTCAACTAAAGTCTCTCTACACATTTGTTTGGAAGCATCCTGGTCAGTTTAAATGGAGAATTCTATCCCTGATAATAGAACTCTGTGGGATGGTTTAAAAAAAAAATTATAGACAGGATCTCGTCTCTACTAAAGTCTGTGGGTTTTAAGAGTAATTTCTAAAGGACACAATGAAATTTCCATGGGCCCCTACTGATTTCTTTAGGCCTCTTCCACTGCTGGGAGAGAGAGTGATGTTTCTATGGCTGTAATACTGCATCCAAGAGGAATTGCATCTTGATATGGTTAGGATTGGGAATGCTATTTATTGCTGTTGAATCACTTCATTTGCTGTTGTTCAGTGTAGGCTACAACTAGGGAACTGGTGCACTCTCACTGCTCCTTGGCAGCCATCAGTCTTTATGTGTGAGGAGTGGGGGATGGTCTGTCTAGGGAGCAGAACTGAGGGCCTACATTTTCAAAGTGACTAGTGAAAGGGGGCTCGTCAGTTGTTGGGGGCTCAACCTGAAACACATTAAAGGGAACTGATTATTTTTTCCAGAAAATGCCGAGCACCCGCTCTCTGAAAACCAGGTCCTTTCAAGGTGTTTCAAATTAGGCACCCAAAATCATCAGTCACTTTTGAAAATTTAGGCCCAGCTGATCTTCTGGGGTCAGAACCAGAGACTTTATAGTCTGCTCAGCCAGACATAATTTCCAGTTAAGAATACTTTGCTTTTCCTTATAAGCAAACTGGCTGCTCACTGTAGTGGCTTCCAGGTGATCTGGGAGCTCCTTACATGCATGGGGCTGAGATGTTAAGATGATGAGGACCAGATTTTTCAAGTGCTTAGCACTCACATTGGGGCCAGATTTTCCAAACTTCCAAATTTTCCCCAGTTTTCATTTAGGCACCTAAATAAACAGCTAGATTTTTTTCCCCTAAGCGCAGGGGGGCTGGAACAATGTATATAGTGGGGATGTTGAGAGCTATTGAACCAAATTGTCAACCCTGTATATGATGGGAACCACTTCAGGCCAGGGGGTATGGCAGCAGCACCCATATTCCTAGTTCTAGCACTTACACCTAAGACCTCAGCACATTGGATGCATGGTGGGTGCTGAGCTTTTTTGAACACCTGGCTACATGTGTGGGTGCTAAGTGCTTGAAAATCCGGTCCACAGATCCAGGGAGGGGGATCTTCTGTTTTCTCTGTGATTTAAAATGTTGAATTAAAAATATTATACCACTTATTCTTATTCTGCTTTCCCCCTCCACTCTAACAAATGAATGTTAAAAGGGTCTGCTGCTAAGAAAAGGAGAGTAGCCCTCTATTGGGGGAGCCAGACAGGCATTCAGGTGAAGATCAGAGCAAAAGAGCTGGGATACAGCTATTCTCTTGCTTCTGTAGCAGAAACTTTTATTTTGTTAACACAGGAAACTAGAGAAAAAGCTGGAAACAAGAGACAGGTCAGTCTGTTTGTTTGTTTGTTTGTTTACTTACCCAAGTTTTAATAGTAAATATAATGTAGATGTTACAGATGACCAGTGTCATTGGAAATCCCTTGGTTTGATCAGCTTGTTTCCATTGCTTGTTGGAGGTATTGTGAACTCATTTACAGAGCTGGGTATTTTAGAAAAGCTCGAAATCCAAACTGAGTCAGAATTCTGCCACTGGTCCTTCTCTTTACCTCTCTATCAACTTGTGTACCCTCATCACCATAGTGCCTCGCAACCAAAAATAGGGAAGTATCATCTCCATTTTACAGACAGGAAACTGAAACATAGGGTAGATTAATGATTTGCCCAGAATTGCACAGGAAATCTGGTCCGAGCCAAGAATTGAAACCAAGTATCTTCCGTCCTAGTGGAGAACCCTATCCATTAAACCAGGCTATCCCCCTTGGATCAAGTCAGACCTCCAGATCTGACCAGGCTTCTGACTTCAACAGTAAACAGTAACAGTATTGGAAGTTTTCATCCCAGGCCCAGCTCTATATATTTATGTGCTTCCTTATATCAAAGATGTTTTGATCCATGGTGCTGTGTCAGGATATTACCCCAGTTATAAATCATTCTGAACTGAGGATTTCTTAATACTGTTTTGTAATGTATATTTTTCCATCTTTCCATCTTTCCATATTTCCAAGATATTGACAAGCACAGTTAGAAACTGTGCTAAGGAAGCACTTGCTGACTTGTTTTTTATGTTGTAGGCTTGGATGGAGGTGGGACGGATTACAGAACAAGTCCAGCAAGTTGTAAGTATTATGTAATTGCATTGCAGGCATGGATTCCGGTAACTGCTACTCGTAACTGCTTCCAGTAACTTTACGTAACCACTAATCAGATGACATATTTTGAATGCCAAGAAACAATCAGCACTAATAATCTATTAACCGACACAACACACAACTGTAGCTTTCTCATGCAATCTGATGCATTTTCCAAGGGAACTTATTAATTCAAGCTGATAATATTCTACCTTTTCAAACAACAAGTAGCTGAAAGGTACAGGAATCTGATTAAATGTACTCTGGAGCCTGACAAGCTTGGCACACTCAGAAATAGCAGAGTGGAGGATTAACACAGGTGCAGGGATAATCCCAGGGCTCTGCAAGAGAAGCAGGGACTGTTGTAGGTTTCATAACCTTGTGGTGAGGTTTCCAGGGGCTGAGGATAGCCCTGGATCAGATGGCATTATGCTGAGCAAACCTGGCTAGAATAACATTGCCCCTTTTGACCCGAATTTGGGATATTGCAAGTTGTTCTAGATTACACATAGCGTCCTGTTTTCCTGAACACAGCAGGAATCAAATAGCAGGCAACAGTTTTTGTGCTCACAGTTTTGGTTTTGCCTTTTCAGACAGTCTCTGTGTTCCCAAAAGCTCTCTCTCCACTCTCTTTCAGGGCAGCTTTACCAGCACTTCTGTTACTATCCGTTTGGCTTGTTGGCTGCTTCCTTGTCTCTTGCTTCTCTTTTACATATACTTGTGTGTATATTATATTTAAGGCTAAGATTTTTTCAGAGTTATTTTTAGTAAAAGTCAGGAACAGATCAGGGCAATGAACAAAAATTCACAGAACCTGTGACTTGTCTGTTACTTTACAACAAATAACTGGGGGCAGGGCTAGGTAGGGGGAGGAATGGAGTCCCATGGGGGGGGACTGATAGCTCCGACTCCAGTGGCCGCAGCAGGGGGTGCAGCCACAGGGGGCTCATAACCCCTGCTTCAGAAATGGTCCAGATATGGGACAGAGGTGCGTGGCCCCCCCCGCAGTCCCTGCCAAGCCCCAGGCATGAGAGGGGTATGTGGCCCTGGGAAGCCGCAAGGGGGTACATGGCCCCGGCTGCAGCCCCGGCAAGCCCCGGAGGAGGCGAGGCTGGAGCATATAGTCTCACCTGCAGCCCCTGGTCTTGGCTGCAGCCCCTGGAGGAAGCAGCAGGACTGGAGCTGGCAGGGTCCTGGCTCCACCAAGCCCCAGCTGCAGGGCAGGGGCGCACAGTCTTGCCTCCTCCTCCTGAAGCCCTAGAAGTCATGGAGGTCTGGTAAAGTCACAGAATCCATGACTGCCGTGACCTCCATGACTAAAATTAATTATACTCTATTATAAAACACATGCACACACACAGAGGTCAAACTATATCCAGAAAAGCTTAGCTGACAACAATAAGTTAAGAGGCCTGGTGAAAAGAGTATGGACCACAGTCTCCACTCTAGTAAACACCAGTTTTCCCCTGTTGTGACTCCACTGAAGTCAGTAGAGTCACGCCACCATGAAAGGGTGTAGTGGGAAAGAGCTCTTCCATTTGCTGGAGCTCATTTGAACTGACTTGTAAAATGATGCCTATGGGATCAGTTAAAGAGAGCACAAGAGATTTTGGTGCTGATCCTCAGTTATGCCCCCTCAGTACCCGCACTGTTCAGGAGGCAGGCAGAGTGCAAATAAGGTGGCAGCTTAGGCTATCATTCTTATTCATATAGCAGGTGTGTTTTTAAGATCCCTATTCTTAGGTCTAAAGATTTAGGTCTGAATATCATGGCCCTGGTTTTCCCTCTCACCTTACACCCTGTGTGAAACGATTCTAAAATGTTTCTAAATCAGAACTCTCCACTCCCACCAGTATTGAAATTTCACATCCTATGTTCACTCTGTTTGCAAATGCCGACATAAGGACAATTGAACCCAATGGCCCTGAAATATCTCAGAAAGCAAGTTTTCTCTTCACTTATGTCTAAGGAGTTCATATCCAATATCTCTCTTTCCTGCTTATCCTGATCAAGTTTCTTCAGTTCAGATTCTGCTGCTCTAGTTGACAAGTGAGGTGTACTGAGGCTTGGCTACTTCATTGCCTACTTCCCTTGAATTACTTGTGTCCTGTAACTTGATACATTTCCTTTGGGGCGCATGTTGTTTGTGTCTCTTTTCTTTTGTCAAAATATCTGAGAACCAGGTTAGCAGTTCTAGGATATGCCCTCGAGGCAGCCATCCAGAATCATTCTCAGATGGTCATGATCCCTATGTCTTTCACCTGAGGGTGGATGATGACTTGGCTGCATGTGAGGTCAACCGGAGGCTTTTATCTTGACCTGTCAGATCTCAGTGGAGTATCTTGGATGGTTTCTTGCCTCCCCTACTGCATCTACTTGTGACTGGAGGAGAAATGGTGCAGAGGCCCTGCCTCCCCCACCTCCTGTGTAGTTAGGGTTTTGCTTTGCTTTTGCTTTGCTCTTCTCTGCATTTTGTAGCAGAGAGGAAGCATGCAACCCCCTTAGACTACAGATCTGAATCCCCACAATCTTCATCTTCCTGCTCTATTCTTTGTGTTCCTTCTTTAAGTTCCTTATTTGGGAGCGCGTTCTGGTTCCAAGTCAAAAATGACAAAAGGCTCAAAGATCTCCAGAGAGGGGTTTGACATTTCCCCCAGACTGACCTCCAATAAGCATGCCCTGATGAACAGTCAGTGAAGAGAGATGCTTGATAGAATCGGTTTATTAATAATACTTCACTTCTGTAGCACTTTCCTCCAAGGGTCTCACAACACATTTCCAAACAGTAATAAGGAAGCCTGACAAATATCCTTCTAAGAAAGATAAATTGAGCCCCTAAGAGCGACAGAGTCACATTCCCAAAGCCATACAAAGAGTCTGCTTAAGAGCTGGGGATATAACCCAGGGGCCCTGATTCCCAGTCTCCTCCTCTGACCATTGGACATATTCACTTTGGTTTCATATCAGTTTCTATGTATAATATCTCTTGACTAAGTGAAGCTTTCCACTCTTCTGGGCTGCTTAAATTCAGACACATCAAGCCTGATTTCCAGGAGGGCTAAGTAGCCAGTGGGAGCTGTGGATCCACAACATTTAGGCACCTGATGTTGGGCATTCAGGATTAATGGCCTCTTTTGAAAATTTGAGCCTGTGGGTAACATTTTCAAGGCACTTAAGTGACTTAGGAGCTAAAGTCCATTCACTTTCAATGAGATGTAGGCTACACTAGGTGCCTAAGTCAATTTAAAAAATGGGATTTGGGATCCTAAATCACTTAAACACTTTTGATCAGCAAAGTGGTAGTCTCGACAGAGACACTAATACAATTATTTTGACAGCTATAAATACATTGCTTTTTCCTATTCATGTTTCAGTACATAGGTTCCTCAAAGTGGATTATTTCTCTTCTTTTCAAAGATTATAGCGACACTGTGCAGGTAGTGCCAAGGTGACTATAAATGGCCATTATGCAAAATGCTGAGGTGAGGGACAGAGACCATCTGCGTGGCACATTTGTCAAGTGCTCTGCCATTTTATGGAGCTGTATAAATAACAATGACCCTGTTTCAATGCTGGTTTATCACATTATAACCTTGTCCCTTGTAAATCAATCCTCCTGTTTAATTACTTGAGAAATGAGATGTCAGCAGATGTGGCCCTCCTGCTGGTAGCTCACCAGACTGCTGTGAGAGAAGCCAGCCATTGAATCCCTAGGTGTTTTAAGCTTCTGGAGTCTGAGCAGAGTCTAGGGTCAGGGGCAGCAGGTTTGTATAATTTTTGGTGGGGTCCAGAAAGGTCCAAGTCCTGCCCCCAACCCTGCACACCTGCCCTGTAAGCCAATATATATTTTTAAAAAATAATGTAAAAATGGACTGGAAACAGTAAGCGTTTAACAGTTTTTCTATATTGCACAATATCACTATTGTAAGAAAAAATTATTTCACTAAGAATGTCAACTTTATTAATACTCTTTTTGAATACGGAAATAATCAAGCACTCTTGGATCAATAACGCTCAAAAGCAAATACTTTCTAAAATTAAAACAAATGTAGCCCCTTCTTTTGCGATGTTCTTTACGAGGCAGCAAACACTTTTCACTGTTGTTTGTTCTTGAAATGAAGTCATCCAGGAGACTTGTCCAATGTCCAATTCAGAGGTAGAGTTCTTCTGAATGTGCAGAAATGCCAAGTGATTTAGACATTCTTGGCCCATTGTTGTTCGCAAATAATTTTTCAGTCAACTGAATGATCATTCAGAGGTTGTAGTCAGAATTTCAAGAGAATAATTTCAGGAGAATTGTAACTTCTAACAACATGTCACTCAAGCCTTTATTTTGTTTTAGAAATTGCTTCACTTTGCTCACTGAATTAAGCTGGCAATTTCTTGATCTGCACATATCACTGAACATTTCTAAATGAAGAGATAGCCTCTCCGTGTTAATGTCACCATGGAAAACTTCACTTATTGGGATAATGTCCTGTTTCAAGCCATTTGCTACATCAGTTATATGCTTCTCCAATTTTACTGCAAATGGAAAGCTTTCTGTTGAAAACCCCCGTTCAATGGCAGCTTTGCAAGCATCAATGATCCCAACATATCTATTTGATGAAAATACTCTTTGGGATCACTGAAGGTATGAGGAAAGCTTCCGTGGTCAAGCCATTTCAGTGGCTTGTGTTTTCTCGGGGGTGTAGGATCATCTAAATAAAGATTTCTTGCCTTCTCTGTTTCCCAGGACTGATTGTATGACAATGCGCATCCCATTCAACACCTCTTGCAACAGGCCAACTTTCTTCATAACGCTTGCCAATGACACATTTGGGCTTTGAATTTTCGAATTAGCTTCTTCTGCAGGACCCATGGCTTTCACAAGAACTGTTAATGTAAAGTATATTGAAAAAGATTGAAGTTGCTTTGAGAATCCACATTTTGAGCCAAATTCATCTGAAGAGTAACTAAATTCATCTAGGCAGTTCCTCTTGCCCTCCTACTTGTGGAGCAGTGATTTAATGCTACTGTTCCTTAGTGTCCATCTTGTTGGGCACAATGGTTGTAAAGAAGGCTCCCCTTCATTCTGAAACTCTCTGAATGCTGCTATACGCTTTGGTGACTCCCAGAAGGCATTGATGAGATCTTTCACCATTGAAAACATATCATGAAATTCTGGAATATTATGCAGGGCATCCTGCATGGCAAGGTGAAGGGAATGTGTAGCACAATGCAAAATTCTGCTTTCAGCTTTTGATCCTTCGCTCTGGCTTGGACCCCAGTAAATTTGCCGGACGCATTACTGGCTCCATTGTAACACTGCCCTCGGCAATCAGAAAAGTGCAAATCACACCTCAGAAGTGTATCTTCCACAATTTTGAAAAGAGAAGCAGCATCTATTGCATCAGTTTGGTAAAACCCAGTAAAAGCCTCCTAAAATCTCCCAGACT
The DNA here is from genome assembly GCF_007399415.2 of Gopherus evgoodei. Classification (NCBI taxonomy): domain Eukaryota; kingdom Metazoa; phylum Chordata; order Testudines; family Testudinidae; genus Gopherus; species Gopherus evgoodei. The sequence goes on along the minus strand of NC_044322.1, from coordinate 201,104,545 downwards.
TCACTAGAAAAGAACCTTAAAGAAAAACGTACTTGTTCTTTTCTTGACAGACCAGTAGTTTCATCCATTACAATGGCATATAACTTAGAAGCCTTTATCTTTTTACCAATTTGTATCAGCATCATCATTGCCATCATTTCGATTATTTTGTTAATAACTTTATGTCACAGCCACTAGTATTTCGTGTGACTGAGTCACTGTCTCAGTTCCTTTGAATCTGTGCTGCGTAGTAACAAGAGTTACATCAAATTTGAATCACTCTCATTATGTCCCCATAATTTTATTCCTTGTTGAGCTAGATACTGAACACTGTTAAAAATTTTGTGCAGTGTAATCCTAGCGGATTGTGGTTCTTTTCTGTAACTGGCCAACATTAGTGCAGAAACAGAGCAGCATACATTATCGCTTCCTTGTGACAGGAGGATTTTTCATGTGATGTAAAACCATGCAATGCATGTCTCCAATCTTGAAATTCGGGTGAAATAAACATTGGTTTAGTCTTCGTAGAAAATATTATTAAGATCTTCTTTTCAGAACAGCTTTTGCAGACTGAGCAAAAAGTGCTGTCTAATATGCTATTGATAGCCAAGATTACTGAAAACTCCTTTTCTTATCTTGTAGATTTGCCGCATCTTTCTTCTGTATAACTTCAGTTTGAAAGCTGGGTGTCGAACTCCAGCTGTCACTTGATGAATTACCCTTTTCTTCTTTTTCTCTGGGTAACTTTATTAAGAATTTATCCATTGTTGATTATTACTGGTCCTACAAATCAAGAATTTGTTGCTGGGATAAAATGAAGCTACAGCACACCACAAGATTACAAGGACCAAAATAAAAGTGGAAAGTCACAAGCAGCACTTGCCTGCTTCAATACATTATATTTTGTTGTATCCGTATATAACCAATTATATACCTTAAAGGCAGCAAAGAGTCCTGTAGTACCTTATAGACTAACAGACATATTGGAGCATGAGCTTTTGTGGGTGTATCCGACAAAGTGGGTATTCACCCATGAAAGCTCATGCTCCAATACGTCTATTAGTCTATAAGGTACCACAGGACTCTTTGCTGCTTTTACAGATCCAGACTAACACGGCTACCCCTCTGATGCTTGATATCTTAAAGGGTGTTGTCAAGGTTCCTCCCCCACTCTGAACTTTAGGGTACAGTTGTGGGGACCTGCATGGACACTTCCAAGCTTAATTACTAGCTTAGATCTGGTAACACTGCCACCAGCCAGAAATTTCAGTATCTGGAACACTTCCTGTTCCCCCAAAACCTTCCCCTCCCTTGGCAGCCTTGAGAGGCTTTTTCACCAAGTTCCTGGTGAACACTGATCCAACCCCTTGGATCTTAACACAAGGAGAATTTAACCATCCCCCCCTTTTTCCCGGTGAGTCCAGATCCAATCCCCTTGGATCTTAAAACAAGGAAAAATCAATCAGGTTCTTAAAAAGAAAGCTTTTAATTAAAGAAAGAAAGGTAAAAATTATCTCTGTAAAATCAGGATGGAAAATACTTTACAAGATAATCAGATTCATATAGCCCAGAGGAACCCCCATTAGCGTTAGGTTCAAAGTTCCAGCAAACAGAGGTAAAATCCTCTCAGCAAAAAGGAACATTTACAAGTTGAGAAAACAAAAATAAGACTAACATGCCTTGCCTGGCTGTTACTTACAAGTTTGAAACATGAGAGACTGATTCAGAAAGATTTGGAGAGCCTGGATTAATGTCTGGTCCCTCTTAGTCCCAGGAGCGAACAACCCCCAAAACAAAGAGCACAAACAAAAGACTTCCTTCCACCAAGATTTGAAAGTATCTTGTCCCCCCATTGGTCCTCTGGTCAGGTGTCAGCCAGGTTTACTGAGCTTCTTAACCCTTTACAGGTAAAAGAGACATTAACCCTTAACTATCTGTTTATGACAGGTGTAAAATAATGAGGTATTGTGCTAACATGATCATACCCGAAACTGACTGCCGAATTTAAGTTGAATGTTTTTTCCTTCAGGTGAGGGCTCTGGGATGGGGCTGGGGATCAGGGATTCACAGTGCAGGAGGGTGCGCAGGGCTGGGGTGCAGGGGGGTGCAGGCTCTAGGGTGCGGTGAGGCTGGAGATGAGGAGCTTGGGGTGCAGACAGGCAGCCTTGAGTCTAGGGCCAGATAGGAGGACTCCCCTTAGCCATCTCCCTGCCAGCAGCAATGACTTCGGGGGAGGTGTCCCCCGCTTCCCCCACAGCAGCACACTCAACCTGCACCACTGTCACTGCACATGCTCCTAGGGCCCCTCTCAGGTCCAGGAAGTCCCCTCACCTCCCCTGTGGTGGGTGCAGGGTTGGGGGGCTGCCATCAAGTGTGTCTTCCTCTGCTGCTGCTGCCCCTCACCGTAGCCTCACTGGGAGTGGGGGGATGGGGCTGCGCCTTGCCCAGCATGGGGCAGGAGCGGTGACTGTGGGTGGTGGGGGGCAGGGTGTCACAATACTAACTCAAGCCCCAGCTGCTCAGGTCTAGGAAGCCCCTTTGCCTCCCCAGTGCTGGGGCGGCGGGGAGGGAGCTACCTTCACTTGTGGCCTCCTCCCCTGCTGCAGCCTACTGCCCCTCACCATAGCCTCACAGGGGATGAGGCTGTCCCTTGCCCAGCATGGGGCAGGAGTGGTGGCTGCAGGGCGGGGGTGTGTGGCCAGGGTCGTCCTTAGGATTTATGGTGCCCTAGGCAGGATTATTAAACTGGTGCCCCTGTGCCTGTCTTGCTCTTAGCAACACAAACATAAGCTTACACTATTGGAAACCTTGCCTCATGCATGTTATTAAAACCAGTTTAACTTAATTAAGCACACTGTAATGCTGATGGACTAGCACTAAAGAAGTAGCACTATAGAAAAAATTCTGATTTGACAGAATGATGCAAATAATACAATTTTTTAAATTTGTCAACATTTTATTGGAAATTTATATGAAGAGGTATTGAAACAAGGATTCATTTTTAATTAAAAGCAATGTTTCTGGCTTTTTTGGCTCCAAAATCAGTAATAATGTCATCGTATGACAAAGACAAAGTGATGTCTTGTTTGACTGAAAGAATAGCAAGACCAGTCAAGTGTTCCTGACTTCTTGTAGAGTGGAGAGTTTTTAATGAGCTTTAGTTTTGAGAAACTCCGTTCTCCTGAGGCTACTGTTACAGGAATTGTCAGTAGAATACAAGTGGCAATGTACATATTAGGATATATGTCAACAATGTCCATCATCGATTTTGCATGTGGCAACATTGAGAATGTCCTCAATTCTTCGTACAGTTCAAGTCCATTTAAATGAAAATGATCGCCGTGTTTCAGGAGGCTCTCTAGGTCAGGGATCCCCAATGCAGTGCCCGTGGGTGCCATGGCGATCACAGGGGCCTCTCAGTGCGCCTGTGAACTGGCTGGCAGACCAGCATCCGCTGAAATGCTGCCGAAATTCGGCGGCCTGTTGGCGGCGATGCCTCTGGATGATGCCGCTTGCTGCCGAATTTCGGCTGCATTTCGGAGGATGCTTGTCTGCCATCACGGTCCTTCGTCTGGCACCCACCAGATGAAAAAGTTTGGGGACCACTGTTCTAGGTTCTTGCACTTTGTCATTAGTTGCTCCTGTTTCCCTATTTGGTCGAATTTAGTCCTGTTCAGCCCGCTACCAGCTGAGTGAATGGAACCCCAGGCCGACAGCGGGTTGAGTGGCTCAGCCAGGGTATCAGCCGCCGGCCTGCTCAGCCTGCTGCCAGTCTGGGGTTTCTTGGGGGTCCCTAGGCCAGCAGTGGGTGCTGAGTGGGGCTGGCGGCCGGGACCCCGGGTGGCAATGGGGCAGCAGCCAGAACTCCGGGGCAGCAGCCAGAACCCGAGAGCAGCAGTGGGCTGAGCTGCTCAGCCCGCCGCTGCGTGCCAAAAAAAATCAGCTCGCGTGCCACCCTTGGCACATGTGTTGTAGGTTGCCAACCCCTGCTCTATACACTACTAAGGAGATGAGCATATTACAGTTGTTAGAGGGCTCTATTTAGCAGTAACAGGGCTATAGGAAAGTCAGTCAACATTTTTTGTTTCTCTGATAAAAACTGGCCCACTCTCTTCCCCATACCAAACTTGTCACAAATAACTGTCAGCAACTTAGTTTTCTGTTTTTGGCTAAGATATTGATTTTTTTTTTAAATATTGAAATTGAATTCAGGATTTTTAGCAAGCATTTTTGGCAAACAAATTTGTTAAATGACAATCTAAATGACAACACAGTACTGCTTTCATGCTTGGCTTACCTCTCAGCCTGCTGGTCCAACAGCTGCAGTAGAGGAGGAGATAGGTGGAAAACTGCAGGACCCCAAAATCCACCTCTTGGGGTGCAGAGTGGCAACAGCAGCAGCAAACCCTCAGGTCCGATAACACGCCAATGGGCACCACCGCCAGCCCAACGAACCATGGTGAAGTTAGCACAGCATCTGATCTCAGGGACAGAGCACCCATGGAGCCACAGTAGCCATCCTGCCCTGCGCAGCTCCCCCCGGATGAGATGGATAACTTCCAGCCCGGGGGAGAGATGTGCTCCCCAGCTAGGGTGACCAGATCTAGATATCTTGATTTTATAGGGCCAGTCCCAATATTTGGGGCTTTGTCTTATATAGGCACCAATTACCCCCACCTAGGGTGACCAGAAAGCAAGTGTGAAAAATTAGGACTGGGGTGGGGGGGAATAGGAGCCTATATAAGAAAAAGACCCAAAAATTGGGACTGGCCCTATAAAAGTGGGACATCTGTTCACCCTATCTGGCTATCCACAGCGCGGCCCCATGCGACCATTCCAATCCTGGCTGCCTGCCAAGGAGGTGAGTTACTTTCAAAGAATCAGTCATAGAATCATAGAATATCAGGGTTGGAAGGGACCTCAGGAGGTCATCTAGTCCAACCCCCTGCTCAAAGCAGGACCAATTCCCAACTAAATCATCCCAGCCAGGACTTTGTCAATCCTGACCTTAAAAATCTCTAAGGAAGGAGATTCCACCACCTTCCTAGGTAACCCATTCCAGTGCTTCACCACTCTCCGAGTGAAAAAGTTTTTCCTAATATCCAACCTAAACCTCCTCCATTGCAACTTGAGACCATTACTCCTTGTTCTGTCATCAGGTACCACTGAGAACAGTCTAGATCCATCCTCTTTGGAAACCCCTTTCAGGGAGTTGAAAGCAGCTATCAAATCCCCCCTCATTCTTCTCTTCTGCAGACTAAAAAATCCCAGTTCCCTCAGCCTCTCCTCATAAGTCATTTTTGTTGCCCTCTGCTGGACTTTTTCCAATTTTTCCACATCCTTCTTGTAGTGTGGGGCCCAAAACTGGACACAGTACTCCAGATGAGGCTTCACCAATGTTGAATAAAGGGGAATGATCGCATCCCTCAATCTGCTGGCAATGCCCCTACTTACACAGCCCAAAATGCCGTTAGCCTTCTTGACAACAAGGGCACACAGTTGACTCATATCCAGCTTCTCATCCACTGTAACCCCTAGGTCCTTTTCTGCAGAACTGCTTCCTAGCCTTTTGGTCCCTAGTCTGTAACAGTAAATGGGATTCTTCCGTCCTACATGCAGGATTCTGCACTTGTCCTTGTTGAACCTCATCAGATTTCTTTTGGCCCAGTCCTCTAATTTGTCTAGGTCCCTCTGTATCCTATTCCTGCCAGGGCTGTAGCAACAAAGAACGTGGCCCCCGCCGAACATATGTCCGGGGCCCCTTACAATGCAGAAACTGGAATGTGGTATTTATTTTATACAATATACAGGGTTCATATTATGTATACATAGGCCTACAGTGTACATATATTCCGTATTTACGCAAAGCGCTTCTTTCGAGCCTTGTTCTCCGCAAATTGGTAATCAATGCGTCATAGTCCAGAGATCTGGCAATCTTGTTTTCGATTGAGATAACTGCAAGCGCAGAAAGCCTGTCATCTGTCATGGTTGAGCGCAGGATATTCTTGATCAGTTTCATTCTGCTGAAGCTCCTTTCAGCACCAGCGACAGTAACTGGTGTGGTCAGAAGAATTCTGATGCAAATGCAAAGATTCGGATATGTCTCCTGAAGGCTGTTCTTGTATATGTACGTTAAAAAATTGTTTGCCGTGACAAGTCCTCTCTCTTTCTCGATGACATAAATAAAACGATTCTATTCCATTATGAGTTCGTTGGCCTCAATGTTTCCCATTTTTCTTTCAAAATTTTTGCTGTGATTCTCCAGTTCATTTTCTCTGTGACACTGCTACAGGCTGTTAGCGTTGTACAGAAATCCAAACAACTTATACCACTCCATGAGTTGTTCAAATCGCGATGAAACAGAAGATATGGCCTGATCAGTGAGAACAAGAAAGAACTGCGAATATTTTGCTTTTTTAAGCTGTGCTATGTTGGCCTCTTGAATGTTACTGGCAACAAGTTGAATCAGCTCATTTTGGATCTGTGGACTGAGGTACTGAACATGTGTCTCTGCCTTCTTAATCCTCTGTAAAAGTTCGTTGAGGACAGTATCATACTTTGCAAGCAATTCAAACAGTTCCAAAAAGTTGCCATTCGAAGGATCGCCAAGCTTTTCATTACTTCCTCGAAATGCCAAGTTTCTTTCGGACAAGAAAATAACGACATCAACCATGCGTTTGACAACATTTCTCCAGAAATCTCTTTCTTTCAGAAAAGCCTGCAATTCGAGTTGGTCAATAGATGTACGGTTTACTATGCCTGACCGAAGTCAAACCATTTCACCATACAGTCTTGATGACCTTTGCCTGTTTCATGCTGCTGAAGTCTTTTTGACAGTGCTTTCCAAGCAGATGTTCCACGACGTAGTGGTATGTCGCCAGTGCCAAATAATTTACAACAAAAACAAAAAATGGCATCTTTCTGAACTGAGTACATTAACCACGAACGTCTTATTTTCTCGCCATTTGCCATGGTTCGATAGAAATGAGTACTTGTGAACCTCCGTCTTTCCTCATTAAATGGAAATTCGTAACTTTCATTCTGCTGCGGTGGGCCACGTGCAACAATGTCACACACTTGCCTGTCCGATATTATAGACAGCCAATCTCCTGGATCGTCAGTCAGTGGTTCAGATTCAGATACTTCTTTCCCGGCAGCTGCTGGAATATCTGTCACAGTTTGTTTGATAGAACAACTAGCTTCACCTTCGACCTCACTTGAAGCACTTCTGGATACTTCTGGATACGATTTGTTGCTGCTAGCACTGTCCGTTTAATGTGCCTGTACCTGTACGTTGGATTGCAGCACAAAATACGTTGACAACTTTGGAATTTTCTCAAGTTCCTTCTCGGCATCTTTTGCTGCCTTTCGTTTACTAGCTCCGCTCTTATACATTCTCTTAGACATCACAAAGCACGCTTCTGCATTGGAAACGATAAAAAACTAAACAACTAAATTAATAACATTTATCTGCCGACCGCCATTATGAACGCAAATACACATTCTTTGAATGGGTCCAACTAAAATTCGAAACTGACCGACAGACAACTGATGTAGCCAATAGCATTATGATGTATCATAATGACTTCATGGTTTTGTCAGTAAAACGGACATGGATTGTGCAATAGCGTCAATAAATGTCACTTACCTAGTTATACCTTACATTTTTTTGCCACTTTTAGGGGCCACCTTCCTTGCGGGGCCCCCTCCGGTTGGAGGGTATGGAGGGCGCTCGCTACACCTCTGATCCCTGCCCTCCAGTGTATCTACCACTCCTCCAAGTTTAGTGTCATCTGCAAACTTTCTGAGAGTGCATTCCACGTCATCCTCCAGATCATTAATGAAGATAATGAACACAACCGGCCCCAGGACCGACCCTTGGGGCACTCCACTAGAAACCAGCTGCCAACTAGACATGGAGCCGTTGATCACTACCCGTTGAGCCCGACGATCTAGCCAGCTTTCTATTCACCTTATAGTCCAATCATCTAGCCCATACTTCTTTAACTTGCTGGCAAGAATACTGTGGGAGACCATATCAAAAGCTTTGTTAAAGTCAAGGAATAACACATTCACTGTTTTCCCCTCATCCGCAGACCCAGTTATCTCCTCATAGAAGGCAATTAGGTTAGTCAGGCATGACGTGCCCTTGGTGAATCCATGCTGACTGTTCCTGGTCACTTTCCTCTCCTCTAAGTGCTTCAGAATTGATTCCTTGAGGACTTGTGTCATAAACAGATAGTTAAGGGTTAATGTCTCTTTTACCTGTAAAGGGTTAACAAACAGTGAACCGGACACCTGACCAGAGGACCAATCAGGAAACAAAATACTTTCAAATCTCAGTGGAGGGAAGCCTTTGTTTGTGTTTTTTGGGTTTTGCTTTGTTCTCTCTAGGTCCTGGAAGGGACTAGACATGCAACCAGGTTTCTTGCCAATCTCCCTGCTACAGTCTCTTATATATTCAGAATAGTGAGTATTTAGTAAGAAAGGCGGTTTAGTCCTCTTGATTGTTTTCTGTGTTTGCAAATGTGTAGTTTGCTGGAAGTATTTTAAATTGTATTTTTGCTGGGGGGAGGCTTCTTTCTAGTGTCTATAAGCTGACAGACCCTGTAACTTTTACCATCTAAATTGCAGAGATAACTTTTACTTTTTTTCTTTCTTTTTATTAAAAGTTTTGCTTTTAAGACCTGTCTGATTTTTCCCCTTGTTGAGGCTCAAGGGAATTGAGTCTGTACTTAACAGGGAAGGGGAAGGGAGGGGAGAAGGGTGGAATCCCTTTGGTTTAGATTCACGGAGCGTGAATCTGTCTATCTCTCCAGGAGCCCAGGGGGGGGGACACTTGGAGGGGAAGAGAAGGGAGGGGAAGTCTGGGAGAGGCAACGGTGAGGAAAGGGGTTTACTTTCCTTGTGTTGAGATCCAGGGGGTCTGGGTCTTGGGGGGTCCCAGGGAAGGTTTTGGGGGGACCAGAGTGTATCAGGCACTGGAATTCCTGATTGGTGGCAGCTTATCAGATCTAAGCAGGTAATTAAGCTTAGAGGAATTCATGCTGGTACCCCAACTTTTGGACTCTAAGGTTCAGATTGGGGAAAGATACTATGACAACTTGCTCCATGATTTTTTCCACGGACTGAAGTGAGACTGACTGGCCTGTAGTTCCCCAGATCCTCCTTCTTACCTTTTTTAAAGATGGGCACTACAGTAGCCTTTTTCCAGTCATCTGAGACCTCTCCCATTTGCCATGAGTTTTCAAAGATAATGGCCAATGGCTCTGCAATCACATCCGCCAACTCCTTTAGCACCCTCGGATGCAGCGCATCAGGATCCATGTACTGTGCTCATCCAGTGTTTCTAAATAGTCCTGAACCACTTCTTTCTCCACAGAGGGCTGGTCATCTCCTCCCCATACCGTGCTGCCCAGTGTGCAGTCTGGGAGCTGACCTTGTTCATGAAGACAGAGGCAAAAAAAGCATTGAGTACATTAGCTTTTTCCACATCCTCTGTCATTAGATTGCCTCCCTCATTCAGTAAGGGGCCCACACTTTCCTTGACTTTCTTCTTGTTGCTAACATACTTGAAGAAACCCTTCTTGTTACTCTTAACATCTCTTGCTAGCTGCAACTCCAAGTGTGATTTGGCCTTCCTGATTTCACTCCTGCATGCCTGAGCAAATATATTTATACTCCTCCCCGGTCATTTGTCCAATCTTCCACTTCTTGTAAGCTTCTTTTTTGCGTTTAAGATCAGCAAGGATTTCACTGTTAAGCCAAGTCTGCCATATTTACTATTCTTCTTACACACCGGGATGATTTTTTCCTGCAACCTCAATAAGGATTCTTTAAAATACAGCCAGCTCTCCTGGACTCCTTTCCCCCTCATGTTATTTTCCCAGGAGATCCTGCCCATCAGCTCCCTGAGGGAGTCAAAGTCTGCTTTTCTGAAGTCCAAAAGTCCAGTCACTTTCATTCCTCAGCAGGCAGCCAGCCAGCCAGCCTCCCCTCCCACACAGCACCTCACTCAACCCTGACAGAGGGGAGAGAGAGGTGCTCCATGGGGGGCAGAGAGAAAGGGGGTGTGCTCCGTGGGGCAGGGGGGAGAAGAATGAATGTTTTGGGGGACAACAAGCCTGCCTCACCTCACACTGGGAAAAGAGTCACACTCACAGGTGAGTTCCTTCCCCCACCCCTTCCCAGAGACCCCAGCAGCCGATCCCATTCCTCAGACTGTGCTGCATTCGGCTCTCTCTAGGATCCAGCAACCCTGCTCTTACATGCTCCACTGCTTCCTGTCTGTCCAGGCTCCCGGCAGAGCGGTGCCCCCAGACCTAGTGGTGCCTCAGGCGGCTGCCTGTTCTGCCTGTGGCTAAGGACGGCCCTGAGTGTGGCAGGGGGCAGTTGCTCACTTGAGCAGGGGTGGCTCCAGGCACCAGCATGCCAAGCGCGTGCTTGGGGTGGCAAGCCATGGAGGGCGCTCTGCCGGTTGCCGAGAGGGCGGCAGGCAGGTTGCCTTCGGCAGCATGCCCTGTAGAGGGTCTGCTGGTCCCGCGGCTTTGGCGGACCTCCCACAGGCGTGCTGCTGAATCCACGAGACCAGGGACCTCCCGCAGGCAAGCCGCCGAAGGCAGCCTGCCTGCCATGCTTGGGGTGGCAAAATAGCTAGAGCCGCCCCTGTACTTGAGGTAGGGACGTTTGAGGCAGGGCCTGGCGTTGGAGCATAGGGGTGGTAGGCAGGGACTGAGGACCTCCGGGAAAGGCGTGCGGGGGTGGCGGGCAGGGTCAGGGGAGAGAACCTGCTCTGAACATTGGTGGAGCCGGGCTCCCGGGCCCTGAATATTCCTGGAAACCATACAACTTGCCGCCCCTGTGTAGGGTCTCTGACTTGAGGTCCCTAGGCACTCTATCTAGAACCCTGTCCTCAGGCTTTAGACCATGTGGCCCTGCTGCCTAGACCCTCGAGTCAGTACTGACTCCTCAGGCTCTCCACCATTCCCCGTTACTTAAGCACACCCTTTCCCAGAACTTCACCTGAAGGATTGAGTATTCTGGTTTACTGTTTGACTCTCTCAGGAGGCACATGCTAAGATGTAACACAGACACACACACTTTGCACACTCACTAGCTCACCCTTCCCTTGGGAGTCCCTCTGTATTAGGAAGGCAGGGGTCCCCCACCTCATCAGGCTCCTACATGCAGCTCCTCTCAACTTGAGCTGGTGAAAAATGGCCAAGCCCCAAAGAAGTCAGCTCCTATCCTTTTATAACCTTCCAGACCCTCTGTCAGGTGACCTCCTGGTCAGTTCCAACAAGTGACCTTGTTGTTAGTTGACCTCTCCCCTGCTAAACCAGTTCCCCTATTGGGAGCCAGTCTAATTGTCTAGGGCTATTCCATTTCAACAGAATAGCACTCAACTCAATGACAATTGCTATCCCTTTGCCACCAGCAAACCTCCAACGTGGAGGTAGAAGTACAACAAAGGCAGCAATTAGCGCCCATATTCAAAATAGAGTTTGCAGCTTGGTAAAGAGATACATTCAGAAAGTTCATAATCTCACACAGATTTCACAAATTGTACAGATTGTCCAAATCATCACCCACGTCTCCACATTCTGACATGTCTGATATGACAGACAGCATTAGGCATTATGTGCTATGAATGTGACAGCTGACAGTCAAATGCCAAGCACCATTCTGAACAGTGCAGTACATAAACTTTGTATCTGTATGCCCACCATTTATAATTTAGCTTTCTAAAGGGCAGATGCTGGTAAGAGGTGCCCAGAAGACTGAATTCTCCCTTACTGCAGCTTAGCTATAGCAGAGGCAACAGTAGTGCAAACGTCCTCTCTCGCTGTGCTTCAATCTTCATTTATAGGGCCCTAGCAAATTCACGGCCATGAAAAACATGTCATGGACTATGAAATCAGGTCTCCACCTCCCATGATATCTGGTCTTTTGTGTACTTTTACCCTATCCTATACCAATTTCATGGGAGAGACCAAAGATTCTCAAATTGGGGTCCTGACCCAAAAGGGAGTTGCAGGGGGGTCGCAAGGTTATTTTAGGGGGGATCATGGTATTGCCGTGCTTACTGTGGCACTGCCTGCAGAGCTGGGCAGCTGGACAGTGGCAGCTGCGGCTGGGAGCCCAGCACTGAGGCAGCGCTGCTGCCAGCAGCAGCGCAGAAGTAAGGGTGGCAATTTCATACCATGCCTTATTTCTGCGCTGCTGCTGGCAGCAGCTCTGCCTCAGTGCTGGGCTTCCAGCCTGCAGCCGCCACTCTCCAGCTGCCCATTCTGAAGGCAGCACCGCTGCCTGCAGCAGTGCCAAGGTAAGCATAGCAGCACCTCAACCCCCTCTACACTAACATTGCAACCCCCCCCCAACACCTTTTTGGGTGAGGACCCCTACAATTACAACACCGTGAAATTTCAGATTTAAATAGCTGAAATTGTGAAATTTACAATGTTAAAAATCCTATAAACAGGAAATGGACCAAAATGGATTGTGAATTTGGTAGGGTCCTACTCACTCAATTGGAAAAGAGAATGAAAGGAGGCTTGTCATAAACAGATGGTTAAGGGTTAATGTCTCTTTTACCTGTAAAGGGTTAAGAAGCTCAGTAAACCTGGCTGACACCTGACCAGAGGACCAATAGGGGGACAATATACTTTCAAATTTTGGTGGAGGGTAGTCTTTGTTTGTGCTTTTTGTTTTGTTCATTGTTCGCTCTTGGGACTGAGGGACCAGGTGTACACTCAGACTCTCCCAATCTTTCTGAATCAGTCTTTCATGTTTCAAAATTGTAAGTAATAGCCAGGCAAGGCAGATTAGTCTTATGTTTGTTTTCTCAACTTGTAAATGTTTCTTTTTTCTGGAAGGATTTTTACCTCTGTTTGCTATAACTTTGAATCTATGGCTAGTGGGAGGTGTCCCTCTGGTCTATATGAATCTGAGTACCCTGTAAAGCATTTTCCATCCTGATTTTACAGAGATAATTTTTACCTTTTCTTTCTTTAATTAAAAGCTTTCTTTTTAAGAACCTGATTGATTTTTCCTTGTTTTAAGATCCAAGGGGTTGGGTCTGAACTCACCAGGGACTGCTGGGGGGAAAGGAGGGGGGATGGTTAATTCCTCCTTGTTTTAAGATCCAAGGAGTTTGGATCGGTGTGAAGCCTCTCAAGGCAACCCAGGGAGGGGAAAGTCTGGGGGGAAAGGAAGGGGGATGGTTAATTCCTCCTTGTTTTAAGATCCAAGGGGTTTGGATCTGTGTTCCCCAGGGAAGGTTTTAGGGGAGCAGAAAGTATGCCAGACACTAAATTCTGGCTGGTGGCAGTGTACCAGATCTAAGCTAGTAATTAAGCTTAGAAGTGTTCATGCAGGTCCCCACTTTTTGTACTCTAAAGTTCAAAGTGCGGAAAAAAACCTTGACAAGGCTGAATGCTCATTCACATCTGGGCCTCCGTTGAGGCTATCAGCAAAGCTCCAGTTGTAATGCAAAGTCATTGGGAATTTTAGAATACAAGCTGATTGCCTGCATGGGCCCATCAATAATTCTGCATCCGGCTCCCTTATAATATTTCGTAACTGGTTAGGTATATTGGTTGAGATTCCCAAAGCCAGACTTTCTCCAAAGATATTAGAGTCTGGTCTCCAAGCCAATGTAATAAAACTCTTTCAGTAATAGGGTGACTAGATCACCACACTAAAATATGGGGACACATTGGGGTGCCATCAGCCCCACCCACCGTCCATCCACGCTCCTCTGAGGCTCTGCCCCCACTCGGCCCAGGTCCCACCACCTCTCCGCTCACCCCCCTACTGTGCCCTTCCTCATCCCATGGCCTGCTGCTGGCTTGCTGTGTTCCTCCTCAGTTCCCTACCCACCGCTCGCCTCCCTGCGTGCTCGCTCGCCTACCCGTCGCTTGCCTCTTCATCCCCCCACCTGCAACTCACCCCTATGATGCCAACTTCCCCTTTGCTGGGTGGGAGCTCACCCACCACCTGCCTCTTCCCACCACTGTACCGCCCTCACTCTGCCCCAATTCCACCCCCTTCCCCCAAGTCCCTGCCCCTGCCCGGCCTCTTTTCTGCCTCCTCCCCTGCGTGCACTGCGTACCCGCTCCTCCCCCCTGCCTCCTGGAAAGCGCTAAGTGCTGCCAAACAGCTGTTAGGCAGTGGGAAACGTGGGGGGAGCGGGGACGTGGTGCACTGCAGGGGGTGGGGGAAGGACGCAAGGAGTGGGGAGTTTGGCTGCAATTTTTCCCTGTGGGTGCTCCAACCCTGGAGCACCCATGGGGTCAGCACTTCCCTCCCGTTTGCCTTCTTACCTGCATATCGGGACAAATGGCATCCTGATTGTACATTGATCGGGACGCGGGACAAAGGGTTAAATATTGGGACAGTCCCCGGACATCTGGTCACCCTATTCAATAATAATCCTATTACTTCTAGTGTTAGACTCAAAAGCATATGCAATAGGGGTGAGATTTTTCAAGGACTCAGTGGGCTTGGAGTTAGGCCAAAACTAAGCACCTCTGAAAATCCTGCCCTAAGGCTATGTATTTACTGAAAAAAAGCTTTTTTTTCACATGGAGGTAGCTAACTTGGGGTAGCTTGTCATGATGTAAAACCATAGTAGAGACAAGACGTAATATTTTCCCTGATGTAGCTAGTTGAGGTCAATCCCAGGATTGACCTCAACTAGCTATACTGTGGTAAACGCTACCCGTGCCTTGTTTCCATTAGGATTTTACAATGGGATAGCTAACTCAGGAAAGTTCTCTCCAGGTATAAAGACACCTCTCTTTGCAGTGAAGACAAAGCCTAAGACAGCTTTCATGCCTGGGTAGTCACCTGTTGTTTATATAATAAAAATTTCCTGTATTGATTAAGGTTGGCTACATTGGTTGAAGTACTGTATTAAATAGTTATCTTCATATTTGTCCCTCTTTCTCCCAGAAATTAATTGTCTTGGATTTAATTATTTTCTAGGATTCTTCAGAACATTTAATTCATTTCTTTTCTAAGGTGACAATTTAACCCTTTTCTTTGTAACCACTTATGCTTCCATGAGGAACAGTGAAGAGTTGATAGAAGGGTGGTACGTTGCCTAAGCTCCACTCCTTGGAGAGACTCAATGTCTGTCCAATCTGCAGGGGATGTCAAGGTGAAGCTCTGCAAGATGATGGTGAAATATAAAAACAACTCTCCCTTGGACAAACTCTCTCTGAGACAAACTTGTTTTCTTAAGACAAGAAGACAGGAGTCTAAGAAAATCAGATCTTGTAAATATATTTAGGAAAGTGCTATGAATTATTCGTATCCGCAGAGGCAGGTGGGGCTTTCAGTCAGAAGTTTCCCTTCCAAAGTAATTGGTATTGTGAGAAGCCATAGACATAGTAATGTTTGGCTAAATTCTCTACATTATTGTTTGATTTAAATGAGAATTGTGCATCTAATAGGATTGGGCTGCTGGTGGGGAACTGGTAGCTTATGATTTAGGGTACAGAGCATTGTCTGATGTCTGCTCGGTGGCCTCTCTAAAAGGAGTTGGTGGTCTGGTCTTTTTCCATTTCCTAGTGGCCACATCTCAAGACCACCAGCACTAATTGCTTCCTTTGTTGGTTAGTGTCAGCAGAAGGGCCAAGAACTTGGGAGGATATAAAGTTTTAACCAAAGCTCACTCTCTAAAAGGTGGGTCCAGTTGATCAGAGTTGAAACAGGTTGGTGCGGAAAGTCTATCTTTGTTCTGTGGATAGAATATTTCAGTCTCCAGGGCTGCCACCTATCACTTTTCACCAGCCGTCGATCTACTTTAAAAATGCAAAAATTGTGAAAGAACTTCTTGGACCTGTTCCCACATTTAAACTTACTCTAGCTACCTTGGACACTTTTCACTGAACTCTTTCAACATACGATTCAATACATATTGTGACAGGTTCAGTCCAGATGGCTACAGAAGAGTGTTAGAAGGCAGATATATTAGTCCCCAATTAAGTAGATCCCTTTTATCTAGGTAAGGTAACAGGGGCAGTTCCAGAACAAGCAGGAACTAAGTCAGGCAGACTAATTAGGATACCTGGAGCCAATTAAGAAGAAACTGCTAGAATCAATTAGGACAGGCTGGCTAATTAGGACACCTGAGTTAAAAAGGACCTCACTTCATCTGTAGTGTGTATGTGAGGAGCTGAGAGTAGGAAGGTGTATGGCTGAAGGATTGAAGAGTACAAGCTTTATCAGACATCAGGAGAAAGGTCCTGTGGTGAGGATAAAGAAGGTGTTGGGAGGAAGCCATGGGGAAGTAGCCCAGGGAGTTGTAGCTGTCATGCAGTTGTTCCAGGAGGCACTCTAGACAGCTGCCAGTACACAGGGCCCTGGGCTGGGACCCAGAGTAGAGGGCAGGCCTGGGTTCCCACCCCCCTAGAAACCTCCCAACTCCTGATCAGACACAGGAGGAATTGACCTGGACTGTGGGTTCTACCAGAGGTGGCTCCAGGCCCCAACACGCCAAGCACGTGCTTGGGGCAGCAAGCTGTGGGGGGTGCTCTGCCGGCGCCATGAGGGCAGCAGGCAGGCTGCCTCCGGCGGTTTGCCTGCAGAGGGTCCGCTGGTCCTGCAGCTTCGGACCCTCCGCAGGCATGCCGCCGGACGCAGCCTCCCTGCCGTGCTTGGGGTGGCAAAATCCCTAGAGCCGCCCCCAGGGCCGTCCTTAGCCATAGGCAGAAATAGGCAGCCGCCTAGGGTACCAAAAGGTCTGGGGCACCGCTCTGCAGGGAGCCCAGACAGAGGGGAAGCAGTGGAGAATGTAAGAGCAGGGCTGTTGGGTCCTAGAGAGAGCCAAATGCAGCACAGTCTGAGGGAGGAGATTGGCTGCTGGGAAGTCACTGGGAAGGGGTAGGGGAAGGAACTCACCTGCAGGGGGTGGCAGCTTATAGGGCTCAAGGTGCTCAAGCACCAGGAATATTCAAGGCTGGGGGCTGTGCTCCACCAATATTTGGAGCTGGGTTTTCTCCTCTGCCCCCACCTCGGAACTTCCCTGGCTGAAATAAAACAGCCAGTGCCTCTCTCCTTTGTTTGGGCTGCTTTTGCCTAAGGCTATAGAGATCATTGGGAGACAGCCTCTTGGAGCACTGGGGGAGGAGAAGAGGAAGAGAGGAGGGGGAAAGAGGCACACACATGCTTGGGAGCTCTCTCCCCCGCGCCCCCCCCCCGGCACTCAGTGGCAGCAGCAGGGATGGGGAGGCCACACATGATGGCAACCCCCCTGCCCTGGTACCCATCATAGGGGAGGCGAGTGGGCTTTCTGGACCTGAGAGAGTCACTAGGAGCATGTGCAGTGACTGTGGCGCAGAGTGAGTGTGCTGCGGGTGGGGGGCAGGAAAGAGAGGAGGGGTCCCTTCCCTGGAGCTTGCTTCTGCCAGTAAGGAGGGGGGAGAGTCCTCTCTGGCCCCAGCCCTGGGCAGCCTGTCTGCATCCCAAGTTCCTTATCCCGAGCCCTGCCCCACCCCAGAGCCTGCGCCCCCAGCACCCCAACCCTGAGCACTCTGCTGCAGTGTGAACCCCTCATCCCTAGCCCCATCCCAGAACCCTCACTTGAGGGGAAAAACATGCAACTTAAATTTGGTGGTCAGTTTGGAGTATCATTGTGTTTAGCACAATACTTGATTATTTTACACCCTTTAAAGTATACAGTGTTACAAAGTGGGAAGTTTCTTAATGTTTTCTCTGAATACTGTGTGGTGCCTCAGTTTCCCCTATGCATTTCTCAAGGATCTAGATGGTGGGATAAGGATGTTGTGATTGTTGTAGAGCCCTAGAGTGCCAGGTGGATGCCGTTTGCACAGAGAATGGCTGAAACCCTGTCTCCGGGAAACTGATGGCCTGGGTCGCTCTCCTGCAAGGTGCCAACTGAAGGTGTTGGAGAACAAAGAGATCAGGTGGCCTCCTAATGCCTGGAAAAGAGACAAAAGCCAGAGGAGAGAGTGTCAGTGCCTGTTTGGACTTCCGGGAAGTGCATGGTGTGGAAGAGGATGCTGGGATGCTTGGAACTACTCCATACAAAGCCAGTCAGGACTCTGGGGGAGCCTCCTCTCTCTGAGCATACTGTCTCCAGAGCAAGATGCTTACACCTTCCTGGGTCTGACCTCAGAGCATTCAGCATGCCCTTCCACACTGTGCGCTTTCCGCAGCAAGTCTGTCCAGGCAGGTCCTGGGGCAACCAGAGGTCCCTGCATCCCAACTCTGCAGTCAGACATGACTGTCAGCCAGCCAGTAAAACAGAAGGTTTATTAGATGACAGGATCACAGTCTAAAACAAAGCTTGTAGGTACAGAAAACAGGACCCCTCAGTCAGGTCCATCCTGGAGGGTGGGGAGCCTAGACCCAAGTTCTGGGCCTCTCCCCATTTCTCCAGCCAGCTCCAAACTGACACTCCCTCCTCTAGCCTTTGTGTCTCTTCTGGATCTCTTCTGATCTCTTTGTCCCCAGCACCTTCAACTGGCACCTTGCAGGGGAAACTGAGGCACCCACACAGTATTCAGAGAAAACATTTAGAACATTCCCACTTTTTCACAAGTGCAACAAAATATAATGCTGTATATGAAGCAGGCAAGTGCTGCTTCTGAGTTTACACTTTAATTGACCCTTGTAATCTTGTGGTGCCAACTCATTGTAGCTCATTTTATATTGGCTTACAGGGTGACACGGGGGGGGAAGGGGGGCGGGCACCACCATTTGGGCACCACCAAAAAATTATACAACTTGCTGCCTATGGCTCACGGTGAGTTTGACTCTTTCCCCTGGCATGAGGTGCTGTCAGGGCTGTGTTGGGTTGAGGTGCTGGGGGGGAGGTGAGGCTGGCTGCCTACCTGCTGAGGAATGACAGTGAGAAGTGACTCACTTCCTTGCAGGCAGCCAGGATTGGAATGGTCACACACAGCTGGGCTGGGGATAGCCAGATAGATGTGCGAAAAATCAGGACAGGGGGTTTGCGGTAGGGGAGCAGATGTCCCACTTTTATAGAGACAGGCCCATATGTTGGGTCTTTTTCTATATAGGCTCCTATTGCACCCCACCTCCCATCCTGATTTTCATACTTGCGGTCTGGTCATCCTAGGTGGGGGTAATTGGTGCCCATATAAGACAAAGCCCAAATATCGAGACTGGCCCTATAAATCAGGACATCTGGACTCTGGTCACCCTAGCTGGGGAGTGCATCTATCCCCCGGACTGGCAGGATCCCATCTCATCCCCCGGGGGGAGCTGCACAGGGCAGGATGAGCTGCTGTGGCTCCATGGGTGCCCCGTCCCTGAGATCAGATGCTGTGCTACTTCACCATGGTCCGTTGAGCTGGCGGTGGTGCCCATTGGTGTGTGATCAGACCTGAGGATTTGCTGCTGCTGTTGCCGCTCTGCAACCCCAAGATGTGGATTTTGGGGGTCCTGCAGTTTTCCACCTCTCCTCTTCTACTGCAGCTGTTCAACCAGCAGGCTGGGAGGGGTGAGCCAAGCATGAAAGCAGTACTGTGTTGCCATTTTGATTGTCATTGAGCAAATTTTTTTGCTAAAAATGCTTGCTAAGAATCCTGAATTCAATTTCAATATATATATATTTTAATAAATCAATATCTTAGCCAAAAACAGAAAATTAAGTTGTTGACAATTATTTGTGACAATTTTGGAATGGGGAAGGGAGTGGGCCAGTTTTCATCAGAGAAACAAAAAATGTTAACTGACTTTCCTATAGCCTGTTACTGCTAAATAGAGCCCTCCAACAACTGTAATTTGCTCATCTCCTTACTAGTGTATAGAGCAGGGGTCAGCAACCTACGGCACATGTGCCAAAGGTGGCACATGAGCTGATTTTTGATGAACGCAGTGGTGGGCTGAATGGCTCCAGCCACCACTGCTCTGGGATTCCGGCTGCTGCCCCATTGCCACTCAGGGTCCCAGCTGCCACCCCACTCAGCACCTGCTGCTGGCTGGAGACCCCAAGGACCCCCAGGCTGGCAGCAGGCTGAGCAGGCCGGCGGCTTGAGACCCAGCTAGGCACTCAACCCGCTGTCGGCCTGGGGTTCTATTCACTCAGCTGGCAGCGGGCTGAGTGGGACTAAATTCAATGAAATAGGAAAACAAGAGCAACTAATGACAAAGTGCAAGAACCTAGAGCAGTGGTCACCAACCTTTTTCGTCTGGCGCGCGCCAGACGAAGGACCGTGGTGGTGGACGAGCATCCGCAGAAATGCTGCCTAAATTCAACGGCAAGCAGTGTCATCCAGAGGCATTGGCGCCAAAATGCCACTGAATTTCGGCGACATTTCTGCAGATGCTCGTCCTCCGGCCAGTATGTGGGTGCACTGAGAAGCCCCTGTGGGCGCCATGGCACCTGCGGGCCCCACATTGTGGATCCCTGACCTAGAGAGCCTCCTGAAGCACGGTGATCATTTTGATTTAAATGGACTTGAACTGTACGAAGAACTGAGTTGTTGCCACATGCAAAATCAGTGATGGACATTGTACAGTTTATTCATACCAGCAAACTTGCCACTCATATTCTACTGACAATTCCTGTAACAGTAGCATCAGGAGAATGGAGTTTCTCAAAACTAAAGCTCATTAAAACTATCTGCACTCTACAATGAGTCAGGAACCTGACTGGTCTTGCTATTCTTACAATCGAACAAGACATCTCTTTTGTCATACGATGACATATTACTGATTTTGCAGCCAAAAAAGCCAGAAAGATGTGCTTTTAATTAAAAACTAATCCTTGTTTCAATACCTCTTCATATAAATTTCCAATAAAATGTTGACAATTTAAAAAATATATTATTTGCATCATTCTGTCAATCAGAATTTTTTCTATAGTGCGACTTTTAGTGTTAGTTAATCAGTATTACAGTGTGCTTAATTAAGTTAAACTGGTTTTAGTAACATGCTGTGGCAAGTTTTCCAATACTGTAAGCTTATGTTTGTGTTGCTAAGAGCAAGACAGGCACAGGGGCACCAGTTTAATAATCCCGCTAGGGCACCATAAATCCTAAGGACGGCCCTGGCTGCCCCTGCCAGAGGGGAAGGTCTGCGGGTTGTTCCCTGACCCACATAGTGAATCTCTGAGGCGAACAACATCCTCAATAAGTGCAGGACCCCACCAAGTAGAGGGGGAACTTTGTCACAATAGGTACTGTGCTAGTGTTTTATTCTCGTTGTAGGTTACTGTCCTGGTCTGGGTTCTCGCTGTATGGCACGTTTCCTTCTAAAAACAAAATAAAATACTCCTTCATTAGAAGGAATCTGAACTTCGATGCATAACTTTGGAGGACTTTGGGGCAAAGATTGGCAAATTCAAAGCTTGCCCCATCCACTGTTTTAAATTGTAGAGATGCACAATTTCCAGGCTTTGCATCAGTGACAGTCAATGCTATACTGACTTATTTCGCTGGTTAGTTTTTTACAGGAGTTCATTCTGGAGGATTTAGCAAAGGGTTGGGAGCCAGAAACTCCTGAATTCTATCCTGGATTTGCCATTAGTTCTTTGGTAAGTCACTTTCTTCATGATAGTTTCCCCAGCTGTAAAATGGAGATATGATATTTATCTATTTCACAGGCATAAGGTGAGGAGGATTATCTAGTTGTTTGGAAAATACTCTGAACACATAAGGCACTATGGGATAGATCAGACCTTTAAGGCAAGCCCAGTGTTGAATGTGGTATGGAGCTGCAGTGCCTCTGAGGCATTGTCTATACTGGTGGCAGTGTGTAGGCTATATGTAGCTACCTGCTGCAGTGAAAAGTGGGCTGTGTCCACAATGTGGTGTGTAATATGCATCAGTGAAAGGCTCTGGCAGCTCCCTGTGGTGGGGAAAGGCTCCGGTAGTGGAGAGTTGCTGGAGCTTTTCCCTGCTGCCTCTCCCCATCAGAGCTTTTTGGCACTGTTGTAGGAAGTGAGGAAAGGCTCTGGCGGGGGGGAGGCAGTGACACCAGAATGCTAAAATAGCAGCGTGGAGAGGGAAAAGGCACTGCTTGGCCATGTAGAGAAACCATGTAGGGTATATACCCTACGGTTCTGGTGTATCTTTACTCTGCTTGCCTAAGCAGTGCCTCACTATCTATATTGCTATTTATACCTGAGCTAGGGGGGCATGTGGAGTGTGTATGCTACATGCTGCTGTAAGTGTAGACATCGCCTTAGAGTTCCTCAGTGTGCTGAGAGCAGCACAAAATGCTACACCCAAGGGATACAAATAATCCTTGCTTGATGGCTGTGACAGCCCTGCTGATACTATATTGGGGAGTGGGAGGCAGAGCTATAGCTCTGCGTATTTGCAATACCTGTGAGGAACTGCACTCCTTGTGGGGAACATCTCAAACAGCCCGGATGTGCTGGGGCTGCAATTCTAGCTGACCACAAGCACGAGGAGGGTCCCTACCCATCCTCCTCACTGTGAATCTAGCCCTGTGGAATGCTAAGTCTGGTTATTATCTTGTTTCAGTATGCATAGCAATAGGAAATGACAAGATCTTCCTCCTGCACATGGAAGAGGTCTTGTGTT
This sequence comes from Gopherus evgoodei, assembly GCF_007399415.2. Taxonomy (NCBI): domain Eukaryota; kingdom Metazoa; phylum Chordata; order Testudines; family Testudinidae; genus Gopherus; species Gopherus evgoodei. The sequence continues at coordinate 201,082,019 of NC_044322.1, read as the reverse complement.
GTTTAGCTTGATGACAAACTCATACCCATGGAAAATGGCACGAATGCATTGCTCTTCTTGAAGCACTCATTTTCATCCAAAAAATGTCCTGGGTTGAGGTTTTGGGGTTACTGAGTGTTTCAGATCACTCAGGACAGATCCCAGCAAGGGGAACTAGTCCATACAACTGAAAGAAGAACAAACTTGTACTTGAAATAGTGTGTGTGGTTTTTTTTTTAAACCAGCAGAGAAATCTACCACTTTAATGACATATAAGAGCGCCACTCACTGGCTGAGTGGTTTCTAAACCTTTCCTCCAATAATAAATGGATAGTGAGTCTGGATTCCAGGGCCAGACCTAGAATAAAATAGCCATCCAAAGAATGCGCTCATTTTTGTAATGGTTAGAATCATGTTGCAGTGCTAAACCAACAGTATTTCATTTACTGATCCCTGTCTTCAAGTCATTTCAATGTACAGATTACCTGAAGGGCTCTAGTTTAGCTTACATAGTATTGGCTCAGCAAAAGTGTATTTTGTAAATTAGAATGGAGCAGTCACAGAAGCTCTGGAATCATTACCTTCGGAATAGTATAGCCCAGGGGTGGCCAGCCTGTGGCTCTGGAGCCACATGCGGCTCTTCAGAAGTTAATATGCAGCTCTTTATATAGGCACTGACTCGGGCTGGAGCAACAGGGGCCAACTTTCCAATGTGCTAGGGGTGCTCATTGCTCAATACCTGGCTCTGCCGCAGGCCCTGCCCCCACTGCACCCCTTCCCACCCCCTCCCCTGAACCTGCCATGCCCTCATTTCTCTTTTTCCCCCCCTCCTGCGAGCCTCCTGCATACCGTGAATCGGGAGGGACAGGGAGGTGCTGATCAGAAGCTGGTGGGCAGGAGGTGCTGGGGGTGGGGGGGAGGCTGCTAATGTATTACGGTGGCTCTTTGGCAATGTACACTGGTAAACTCTGTCTCCTTCGCAGGCTCAGGTTGGCCGCCCCTGGTATAGCCCCTGAAGTGGGTGTCCCAGATCACTGTATGAGGGAGACTAAGGGGGAAGAAGTAGATGACTCTTTGGCTCTCATGAGTCACAGCATCAAGTGGATTGTGTACACACACACACACACACACACCAGACCCAGCTAGATGTGTTGCCCTTCTTACCACTGGCCTAGGCTACCACATGGGTATTGCCTGGTGGTCAGTATACCCTCTGATCATGCCTCTAAAATGGCCCAAACTACACAGCCCTACAAGCTGCTGGTACTGCTTTGCGTTCATGTCCCCTGGCCACTCTATTCCCTACTGAGGCAATCAGCGCCGGCGCTTCCATTTAGGCAACCTAGGCGGTCGCCTAGGGCACCAGGATTTGGGAGGGCGGCAGACTGCTCTGGTGGACCTCCTGCAGGCGTGCCTGCGGAGGGTCCGCTGATCCCATGGCTCCAGTGGAACATCAGCAGGCACGCCTGCAGCAGGTCCACCGGATCTGCGGGACCAGCGGACTGTCTGCAGGAACGCCTGCGGCAGGTCCACCAGAGCCGCGGGACCGGCAAGCCAGCCCTGTGCCTAGGGCGCCAAAAACACTGATGCCGCTCCTGGAGGCAATATGGGGTATCTGCTCAGAATGCACTGCTGCAAGCAGGCAGCAATGCAGGTCTGTACAAATATGGCTGGTAGACAGCTGTGTTGGGGGGAGGGGGAAGCTGTTGCCTTGACACAGTTCAACGATGCATGTGGAAATTGCCAAATGTATGTGTTTAAGTTGGTTACAAAAACACAGTTAAATTATTACAAGACTTAAATGCTGCCTGCTAGCAATAACCACAGTTACAGGGCTGCCTGATAAAGGTACCTGCCTGGACAATGTAACTATGCCCACATTTATATCTGTGCGTCATTTAGAATAATACACACCCTGTCAGAGTGAGAGGACGTGGGATGAGCCTCTGTAGAATATCAGATTACGGGGAAAAATTGCAGGTCTTGGCTTTGATCTCAAAGGCAACAGCAGCAGCAGATCTCTGTCAGGTGCTGAAGCTCTCACCTCTAGGCCCATAGGGTTGCCAAGTAAGAGCCTTACCCTTTGCACCACCACACTGCAAGGTTAGACAGGGAAACTGCAGATGATGCCCCACAAACAGAGGCTACACCTGCTGACTCAGCAGGATCAGCTGACAACCAGCCAGTGGTTGATTGGTCACCGCCTAATATAAATCTTCCTGTTCCTTCCCTACCCCTTGTCTGAGCAACTAGTTGCTTGGCCTGCTGCTGGCCAGACCTTCTAAGACCAAGTTCCTGCCACCTTGCTGCTGCTCCCTCCTCCTGACCCCAATTATTGACTCTGGTGTGACTTCAGATCATGACCCAGACTCTACTGTGGGGTTTGACTATTAGGTCAGACTGCCCACATTTGGGCCCTGCCAATCTGTAATGGATGGTCAGACAGGGTTTTCTGGGGTGTGGTGAGCAAGACATTATTGACAGGGAGTTAGATCAGTTTTGAGTTTGGATCAGAGATTCTTTGTTCAAAACATTGACTCCTACTGTTCTTACTTGGTAATACAAGATGATACAAGGGCTCTCTCTGTATAAAGCTCTTCATTAGAGATGTAGTCTTGCATCAAGATTATGTGGTTGCCCAGAACAGGCTGATAAAAAGCCACCAAGGAATCACTGATATTGATTTATGAATGGATTACACAGACTCACATGTAAAGGATTATTATAATCATTCGTCAGCACTAAGGGACTTTCACAGGGAACTCCCTATGAAGCCAGGTCTACACTAGAAACTTGGATAACTACATCGCTCAGGTGTGAAAAATCCACCCCCTTGACTGATGCCATTGTACAACTTAATCACCGGTGTAGACAGCGCTATGTTGATGGGAGGACTCCTTCTGTTGACCTAGCTACCGTCTCTTGGGGATTTGGAGTACCGACACCGAGGGGAGAATCCCTCCTATTCGGGGTAGGTAGCATCTTCACTGAGGAACTACGGCTGTGCCACTGCAGCTCTTAAGTGTGGACCCTATGTCAAGATTATAACTGCAAGTCAATTATACCAAAAATTCAGCCATTTCCCCTCTCTTCACAAACCATTTGTGAACTGATCCAAAGGATGGTCGCATGGCTAAGGCGATGGCCGGGGGTTCAGGAGAGTGGGTTCAATTTCTGGCTCTGCTGTAGACTCTGTGAGACTTTGAGTGGATCAGTCTGTCTCATTGTGACTGAGTTCCCTATCTGTAAAGGGAGATAATATATCTACGTCACACTGGTTTGGGAGGATACATTCCTCTGTGGTTTTGAGGTACTGAGGTTTTCTTGTTTGTCATGGATCCAGGACTCCCTTGTGCTTGGTGCTGTACAAACACAGAACAAAAAGATGGCACCTGCTCCAAAGAGCTCATAAGCTAAACAGTGTAATGGGTGCCCCATAAGAACCTAGACAAATGATCCCTATTCTTGTGAATTTGTTACTTACACTTTTTTGCCAAGTAGTTTATGAAACCAAATCTCAGCCCACTGGGGCTTTGCAAACTGTTCACTTTGACTGCATGGTATTTGATTAGTCACCTTAGTCACATGGTATTGCTTCCACTTCCTGGTTGGATAAAAGAAACTTAAAAGATGAGGCAGGGTGGCTTAATGGCTAGAGCACTGAACAGGGAGTTGAGGAGACTTGAGTTCTTTTCCTGGCTCTGTTACTGGTCTACTGGTCTGACTTTGGACAAGTCACTTCCATGCACTCTGCCTCAGTTTCCCCATCTATAAAATGATACTGGCCTCCTTTGTGAAGAACTTTGACAGCCACAGATGAAAAGTGGTATGTATTATTAGTAGTATTATGGCAAATAGCAAATAACAAAGAAATAAAGTGACAAATGAAGTTATTTGTCCAAACAGCATCCTTTCACTAATATGTGTGTGTGCGTGTGTGTGTGTGTGAATACAAACCCACTTATACAGAGGTCTGCAAATAGTGAATGAGATGAATGTGGTTGAATTGAACAGCTGTTTGGAATCTGAATGTCTGCAAATAATTACTCGTGCCATATTCATCTAGCCTGACTAGAGTTCAATAGTCAAAAGTGCCTCTGACTTAGGAACCCTTGAAAATGGGATTTAGGCTCTTAAGACTTTTGAAAATTTTACCCTAGTCAAGATGTAAATAGTAGTCCTTTAAGTAACTTACTAAGTTTTCTAGACTAGAAAATTTCTGTTGTAAAAGTGTGCTTGCAGGCATGTTTCTTACATTTATTCTTGTACTAATTAGAAAACAAATATAATTCAGAGATATACATGATACTGAATCCTGCCTTAGTGTGGAGGAATGGACTAGAGGATCTCTTGAGGTCTCTCCCAGCCCTACATTTCTATGATTTCTTCTCCTTATATCCAAAAGCGAGACACTGCTTTGTCCATGAGAACTAACATGAGTTTCATGACTGATTAAAGGCCTTATCCTGCTAACACAGATGTTGGTTGCAAATTTCCTGTTGACTTCTATGTATAGAGCTCTGCATGGATCCAAAATTTATATCCACGTCAGATCCACAATCTGCAAAAATGATCTGTTTATATAAAGTGGATATCCACAGATTTGCAGGGCTTTAGATATAAAATTTGGATCTGCATCTATCTGCAAAAATGGTCCATGGATATCTGCATCCGTGGAATCAGTGGAATTCACATTGATTTGCTGTTTGAGTGTCAGACTTTAGGCATCAGATATTTTGATGTAGAGGCAAGGAAACTGAGAGTATAGAATCATGAGGCAAAATCTTCTCTGCTTGTGTAATTCTAAACTTCAATAGAGTTACACCAACAAAGAATCTGGCCTCTCTAGTTTCCTTGGTGATTAGAAAGGGTAGTTCAAAAGGGATCATAGTGTTTATCCTTCTTCCAGAAGTGACATGGAATTTGGCCTTTGAAACATGAGGATCACCTGAAGTCAACTGCAAGCCTTGTTTTTTTTTGCACTAACTCCTGCTTCACCCAGCACCTTTGGAACACAGGTCCTGGCCCATACTGCAGCGGGCTCCCCTGCTGGCAGAAGCTCACCAGGGGATTGGCCGTGGAGTGACAAGACAGCATGACAGAGTCAGCATTAACTTACTATGCATTACACATTGCATGGAGATGATGCTGTGGAGAGCAGCCTGGATATCCTGATCGTTGTACAGCTCCCATGGAAGAAAACTTCCCTGGGCTTAGGGGAGGTGAGCACTGTTCAGAGTTAACATTTCCCTGTACTGTGCTGCTGAGCTGGGTTCTTCTTTGTTGTGCCATACTTGATTTCCAGAAGCAAAGGGGACTAAAAGGGCCTTCATTTGTTAGCAGAGGGTATTCTGGAATTAAATTTTGAACACTTGTTCAAACACATTATTTTGCAATGGAATTATTCTGCACTGTGCAGTATACAGACTTTGCTGTATAGAAGAGTTGTTGTTTTTTCTGGTCAAGTTGGGCCACGGTATTATGGCAACAAATTGCCAGAACTAGATCATTCTCAGTCACTAAACAGAACAAGATGTCATAAATATCCAACTGCTGTTATTTCTCTCACACAGCACTAGTTCTTCCATTTTGATGAGGAAACAGTCACTGAAGTCCTGCAGCCAGCTAGAGGGTCAGTTGACCCTTGGTTCTTTTATATCATCTTTTGAAATAAAATCTTTTCTCTCTTTGAGATGATACAATCTGTCATGGGGCCTAGGCAGGAGCTGCATGACATCAGAATACATGCTATAGAGCTGCAGAGAGGAAAGAGCAAGTAAACGTCTTCCACTTTGGGCGAATGTGGGTTCTTCAGGGCCTGATTATCCATTGCACTTTCCTTCCTCATTTGCACCTGTGGAAAATGGATGTAAAAGTCCACCCTTTTGGAATTCTCCATTCACCTCCCTAGGGGTAGCCATTTATGCCCACTTTGCACATTTGTATTGATCAAAGAAAATACAAGGCAATAGATAATCAGGCCCAAAGGGTTTACTTTCACTTTGGAGAGGGAAATGAAAAATACTATGCAACCATTTATCTATGGTACTTATCAACCCCTCATCATAGTATCTGAGCACCTCACAATCTTTATTATATTTATCTTCACAATATCCCTGTGAGGTAAGACTAAGCTGTTATCCCAATTTTATAGATAGAGAACTGAGGCACAAGGAGGGTAAATGATGGGTCTAAGGTCTCACAGGAACTCTGCAGCAGAGCAGGGAATTGATCCTGATGCTCCCAAGTCTTAGGCTAGTGTGTAATTGTTGCACCATCCAATCAATACTCTGCTCCTTCAGAATCATACCATGGATTTAAAAGCCATACTCCAGCACCATTTTCCTAATCCAGTGCTCATCACTTGCCTGTCCCCAGGCTGACCTCATGAGCACAGAACTATCGTTCAACATGGAGACTAGATAAATAAATTTCTCATCTTCATAGTCAAACCGCTTGCCGATTACAATGGAAGAGATGACATTGGAGATTGTGTGACCAAGACACATTGGTCGTTGATATATAGACAGTAGAAGAGGGTAGGTATAAATGGACAGCATGTAATCATAATTAAACGTGTCATCTACAGTAAAATTCTAGATATTACTGCAGGAAAACTGAAGGAAGACAGAAAAAGATGATATTCCTAACTAATTTGACCTCACTATCCTGGTGGTAGTACCACCATCTACCAGCAGTTATGACTATGAATAAATGGACTGGGGTTAATGACTAATAATAGCAGATGTCTGGTTAAGAAAAGTAATAAGTGGCGACCTATGTTAAAGGAGCAAAGCTATGGTGTTAGCCCATATTCTGCTCTTTTATATTCTTCTTTTGTGTGCATCACAGGTCAATATCTAGCTTGATCAATCATCCAAGCACTGCATCACTGAGCATAGCAAAGTGTTGCAGTTCATTCTCCTGAATTAACACATTGGGGCAACTCCCCTGAAGTCAATAAGTCTGCCTAGGTGTAAATCTGCAGAATTTGGCCTGCTGTCTGAGCCATGACCTACATATTCCAGAAAAAGGGAAAACGAGGTTTAAAATGATCTGCAGTAAATAGATCTTGGAAATTATCTCTGAGGATATATAGTTTTCAAGAGGAATTGCTAGGTAGGGTACAAAACAAAGCAGTATTTCCCTACAGGATTCCGCTTGGGTCCAATTGGTTTATATGACACTTCTGTACTGTACACGATTTACTGGATATTACTCTGAAATGGAATGGTCTCATTGCAGCACTCCTGTGATCTAATCAACAGAGCTGCTTTCAACTTTCACCACTGGAAAAAGCAATCATGGGAGGAAGCAAGGGAATCAAGGGCGGCTCCAAGCACCAGCAAAGCAAACAACTGCTTGGGACAGCCCATTTGCAGGGGTCGCATGGAAGCTTAGAACCAACAGGGGGGCTCTGGGAGCTGTAGTTCCTTGGTTAGCTCCCTGCCTATAGAGCCAGACCTGGAGCAGGAAAAGAACTACATTTCCCAGCATTCCCTTGGCAACTACCAACTGGAAAGGAAGGCGGGGGATGTCATGGGGCAGCCTGCTGTGAATGTTAGGGGTACCATATTTTAACATTAAAAAAACAGGACACTTCACGGGGAGGGAGGCTAGCCCCACCCTGCCTCTATTCACTCCCTCCAACTGCCCCCACAATAACTCCAACCCATCCAACCCTCCCTGGTCCCTGTCCCCTGATCACCCCCTCCCGGGACCCCTGCCCCTGTCTTAAGTGCCACTGTTCTTTGTCCCCTGATTGCCCCCTCCTGGGACCCCTGCCCCCCAGGACCCCCACCCCCATCTAAACCTTCCTTCTCCTTGCCCCTGACTGCCTCCCCGAATCTCCGCCCCATCCAACCCCTCCTGCTCCCTGTCCCTTGACAGCCCCTGGAACCCCCTACCCCTTCTCCAACCCCCCAGCCCCCTTACTGCGCCACTCAGACCAGCTTGTCTGGCTCCGCTCAGCGCCAGACACGCTGCTGCATGCTGCCGTGCTCCCCCGCGGAGCCCACAGTGCACCCCCCACACCCAGCACCTGCCTTCCAGATTTGAACACCTCAAAATTCAGGAGTGCTCAAGCTCAGTTTGGGCAGCTGTTACTTCATTTCTCCCAATCAAATATACTGATCCACTGTAACTTGCTGTAGAAAAAGTAGGATAAAACTGAGCAAGAAATGCTTCCCAGTGGTTATTAGAACTGGAATTGCTATTTTCAACAGCCATTGCCTATTTTTTTGTTTGTTTAAAAGGAAGACAGTGATATTGCATTGGCAAATTCCCCATAGGAAAAAAGAGTGGAACAAAATAATAATAAAGGCATCTCAACTTTTCCTCATTTATGTAGGACAGTCTTATAATATGCATCCAGATATCCTCCAATCACACAAGCTGAAAATTGTTCCACTTTACTGCAGGTCTGTAACCATACGGGAACCAATCCTGTCTGTGTTTTGTGCACATCTAAAATTCCTGCTGAATGACCCGCCCTGGGAGCGAGTTACCAGTAATCCAGGGCTGCTGCGGAAGGAGGGTGCAGTGCTGGGGGGAGGAAAGAGCCCAGGGCTGGGGCGGCCGGAGGTGTGTGTGAGGGGTACTGGTGGGGGGAAAGAGGGAGCCCAGGGCTGGGGTGGCAGCAGGGTGGGGGGAGGGCACTGGTGGGGGCAAAGGGGGGCAGCCTAGCGCTGGGGTGGCAGGGGGTGTTGGTGGGGGGAGAGAGCCCAGGGCTGGGGCAGCAGGAGGGTGCGGGTGGGACCTCAGTGCTGGGACGGGGGCAGCCAAAATTTTTTTTGCTTGGGGCAGCAAAAAACCTAGAGCCGACCCTGAAGGGAATTAAATTAAATATAGATTCGATGTGAGGAGAAACATTAGAGATGTTGTGGCCCAATTTTATCCTGGAGGGAATCTTCATCCCACAGTTATAGAACCCCAGATATCAAGGTTCTTAATGGAAAACCAAATAGTGCTACTGAGGGGCATTAGATAGGGTGTTTCTGGCAAACTGAAGTAGTCAGTCTGTGGGAGTTCCATGCACATATAGCAAGCAGAACATTTGATTTGACATTTCTCATGTAGCTTTGTAGAAAGGGAACAGTCATGGGCTGGAGTGGGTGAGGGATTTTTTTCAGGATTATGGGGGCTGCAGAAGGACCCACACAGTAGAATTGCTGAGGGTCCACAGTAGGGTGGGGGGAATTACCGGTGGAGAAAGTGAATGCGGGGGCTCCATACTCTGTGTTTGTGTGGAAAGTAGAGTGGACTTCACAGGCTGGAGTAGAGGTGGGGTGGACTTCACAGGCTGCATACCCTGCCCATAACTGAGAGAAAGTGGATTCTATTCCCCTATAAAATCCATTTACTTAGATTTTTCTGGGTGGGTTGCGAATTTCACCATTAGTGAAGACGTTGGGTTGCGTTTGATGAGTAGAAGTGAAGAAAAGGGGTTAAGTATTAGGAGGGAACTGCTTTGGTCAGGCACTAGGGCCTCAGGAATGTGGGCCACACAGCTAACACACAGACACTAAAGTCCAAATCCTCACAGGTATTCAGACTCTTAAGGAGTTAGCCACCTAAAGCCCTTTGAGGAGCTGGCTCCAAAGCCTCAGCATTTAATGTTGGCCTCTCAACATGCTGAATAAAGATGGTTTTTCCTATAAATCTGTCTGCTGCATCCAGGGGCGGCTCTAGGTATTTTGCTGCCCCAAGCACAGCAGGCAGACTGCCTTCGGCTGCTTGCCTGCAGGAGGTCCCCGGTCTCGCGGATTGGATTTGGCGGCAGGCTTGCGGGAGGTCTGCCAAAACCGCAGGACCAGCGGACCCTCTGCAGGCATGCTGCCGAAGGCAACTTGCCTGTGCCCTCGCGGCGACAGGCAGAGCGCCCCCCGCGGCTTGCTGCCCCAGGCATGCTCTTGGCGTGCTGGTGCCTGGAGCCGACCCTGGCTGCGTCATTTATCACTGTAAAACTCTGGCAACTTTCGGTTGAAAGTAAAAATATTGCCTTGTTATGCATTGGATTCACTACATTTCTTAAATGATTATTACTGTTATATAATGGAAAAGCAAATCCTGCTAGAGTGTGACAGTAATGCTCCAGTGAAAGCAGAAGAGCCATATAGCAACATTGTGCAATATCTAGTTATCACCATCGGGAAAGGAATCAGCCTGAACCATGAAAAGCAAATTATAGCTTAAACCCACCCCCCGCCCCCGGTAAATATTTTTAAAATTCTTTCAACTACTTATTGGATTCTATTGTGTAGCTGCCACCTCATGGTGCAGCAAAAGATAAGAACCATAAAACAGATTAATCCCCTCACCATATGAATATTTACTCCCCAAAGCCTGTGAAGTTCCTCTCAATTGTTTCTGTTTCTCCTCTTCCACTGACTTCTTCTGTTAGGTCCACTAAGACTTCCTTCGTAGCCTCATACTGTAGAGAGCCACAGCAGGACATAAGGCCAGATAAACTGTAATTCTGAGCTTTTCACTCAGTTTTATTGAAAGACAAGAATGCATGGTGAAGATCTTATTGTTACACTGGTAAGTCTGCTGGGAAATGTTACATTTAACAGTAGATGCTGAGAGTGACTCCTGGTACAGCAAGAGCTACAATCCAGCTAGTACTGTAATATAGCAACAGATCATCTGCCTAAGATTGGCTTTCTGAAGGAACCTGAATGCATGGCTCTCCTTTTACCTGTGTGGAAGGATGAGACAGGAGGACCAGATGACTCCACAGCACTAATTTAGGTGCCCTTGACTCTGCAGTTTGTGGGGAGGGACAGAGGCTGCAGATGGAGGGATATGCATCATCCCCTGTGCCAAATCTATCTGGACTCTGAAGAAAAGTTAAAGCAGGTTGGGACTTCATGAACTTTTCTGTGTCATCTCCCCCTTTAAGGGGTTCATTAGGAGCAGTAACAGGCAGACTGGGACTATAGCTCAATTGCATTTCCACTGCCAGGAAGCTGAAGTGAGGAACAAGGGTCTGTAAGCTGCAGGTCTGAAGGAACTGAGCCTACATGTGGGAGGCTCTGTATAGTTCTAGTGGCTCTTAGGGGATCCAAGGAATAACAAGGTGGCTTGCTCTGCTAGAGAGCCTGGGGCTAAGCCAACCCTGATTAATGAGCCCCACCTTTGAGGAATCAGGTGCTTTCAGTACAAAAGGAGCAGGAAGTTGTAGTAAAAGGGGGTCTCACAAAATTGCAGCTATGGCTGTAGTGACTACAGAGAGTAGAAGAAGGCTCCTGTAGCCTTGAGTCAGGAGGAGAAGGAGGTACTACTTGAGTGATCCTGTGGAAAAAGAGAAGCTCCAAGCAGGAAGCATGGTGGAGTAGACTGACCCTTGAGGAGGAAGGGTTGTGCCTTGCTGAGACTGGGATGAAGACTGTGTTACTTGGGGCTACGGGGAGGGAGAGACAAAACTAGGGTTGTGACCTGCAGAGCCAGTGTCTATCCAGAGGACTAAATCATTGGGACTCTTTGAGGGAATTGTTTGGATTGGGGAGTTCTTAAGGAGCTCTGAAGAGGAAGACTGAAGGGCAGGCTGCTACAGAGTGATCTCTGCCCACAGGGGTGGTGGGGTGTGCTCAGGAGGCAGCTACTGCTTGTTAAATAAGCCTATGGAGGCTGACAGGGTGGGACCCTGTCCTCCCAAGGTGTGATCAGAGGAGCTAGTGGAGTAACAGCAGTGTAAAGCAGATTAAAATTAGGCTTGCTAAGTGTGTGTGTGTATAAACCAGTATATATAACATGTGCAACCAGAACTAAAATGTGTTAGGTCCTGGGATGGGACACCTGGCAGAGTAGTCACCTTATGTCCTATGCAATGCTGGCATCTTGTGGCCATTTTATTTTGCTCACCTGAAAAAAAATTGTGATCCGTTCTAATTGCAGTGTTAAACAATAGAATAACAATTGAAATGTATTAAATATTTTTGGCTATTTTCAAATATATTGACTTCAATTACAACACAATACAAAGTATACACTGCTCACTTTATATTTTTGATCACTTTTACAAACAAAATTTATTTGTAGACAAAAGATAGTATTTTTCGATGCACTACAATACTTGTATGAGGTGAAATCTCTTTATTGTGATGGGGCAACTTAAAAATGTAGATTTGTTTTTTGCAGTTACACAACTGCATTCAAAAATAAAATAATATAAAACTTTAGAGCCTACAAGTCCACTTAGTCCTACTTGTTCAGACAATTGTTAAGACAAACAAATTTTGTTTATATTTACAATCTTTTTGTCCCAAGTTTATTACCCTCAAAGTCTTTTGCAAGGTTCTAATTTTCAGTCAAATCAGGATTCTGATTTGACTGAAATTTCTCTACCTTTCAATGGGTTTCCTTAGTAACTGGGTAATGTCTTTTTTGCTTTACCTTATATTTCCCTAAAACTCATGGACTACCAGATGCTGGGACTGGATGACAGGGAATAGCTCACTAGATAATTGCCCAGTTCTGTTCATTCCCTCTGAAGCCCCTTGCACTGGTCACTGTCAGAAGACAGGACACTGGGCTAGATGAACCATTGGTCTGATCTGATATGGCCATTCTTGGGCAGGAATTAGTGTACTACTTTCTTCTGATAGGGGGCTTTAAGGCTGCATAGTTCAATGCCTTACACTGTGATATCTGCCCAAAGGCCAGCAGTTGTGCATTGCTTTCACTCCCAGGGCTATGAACAGTATATTGCCAGCCGTTAAGTTACCACACAGCTCTTTCTAAGCAAGCATGCTTTTTCTGAGAGTAAAAGCATTACAGAGAACATTAAAAAATAGAAGTTCATGTGTATATATATATGCTAAAAGCTTACCAAAGGTCACCCCTGTCATCTTGGGCCTATTAGGGCCCCATTCTTCCCACCTCTTCCAGAAGGCTGGGGCGGGAGTGCTTTAGACAAAAAGCCCTGTCTATTTGCTGGAGCAGAAAGAAAGTTCTATCAATTCAAACTCAGCCTTTTAATATCAAAAGCTTCTCCTCCTCCTTTTGTTTGAGTCTCTGGAAAACACAACCTAAACCAGTATATGTAAATGATCTGGGGGTGATGCTTCTCTGGAGGAGTTTGCAGGCCCCAGGGTTAATCTTACACCTTTTTTTTTTTAGTTCCTGGAAAAGCAGTGTGCTCCCATATGCAGCAGAACACAATCCTACAGAAACTATTCATAAATTTAATATAGTAGTCCCCAAAGCTACTGCATGGGGTTGGCCCATATGTCAGTCTGAATCATCAAAGCTGCTGGGCTGCGATTCAGGAGACCTGGACTGATGACATATTGGGAGGATCTCCCATAGCTGTTGTGCTTCACTAAGCTGTGCCACTCCATGAATTCTTTTGCAGTATATTGTGGGAGAACTTTCCTGTCCTTTCTGGGCCCCTGTATGGAAGTGCTCTTAACCCACAAGTGTTGTTTTAAAGTAAAACCACTTCCAACTGTTGATAAGGCATGGATCCAACCCAGGATGACTTGTTTATATTGTTGGCCTCAATGCAGCTCTCATTTTGGCAACAGGAGGCAGATGCAGAGTATGAGAAGGCAGAAGGTATCTTGTTAGTGGCTTGTCTCCATGAGAAGGCAGTAGTGTGCCTTTAAGGAGCTCATGTGGACAGAGTGCAGTGGAGACAGCAGCTGCAGCTTTTAATTACTTGTTTTCCCCTGCCCCCCTTGCTGAGGGGCGGCTCTCGATCAGGACCATGAGCACAATGTGGTGGAACTACCGACATGCAGATCTGAGAAGACAAGCAGTGACTCCAGAACTTCTGCATAGCAAAAGTCTGCCCTTTCCGGAGCTGTGTGTGGAGCCCTTCAGCCCCAGGATATGAAGATAAGGCTGTAACAGCACAAAAGCAGGTACTGATTGCCATCTGGAAGCTGGCTACCCCAGCCTGCTACAGGTTAGTAATTAGCTTGCAAATGCCAAACTGATTATCAGTGCTGTGGTTATGAAGCTTGCAAGACAGTTATTGCTGTGGTTCACCCATGGTTGGTGAAGACTGCTAATCTCCCTGACATAGTAACAGGTTTAGAGTGCATGGGCTTCTCAAACTGCTGGGCCTGAAAAATAAGCAAATAGTATCTTCTCCAGTGGACATGTTTATGTGCCTGTCAGAGGGGTGGAGGAGGGAGGAGATACTATTTGCATATTTTGCAGGCCTGGGTTAACCACAGAGGGAGATTCATGAGCACTAACCTGGGATGCACTGGCATGATGCCATGGCATTCTGAAGAGCCAGTGTCTTCAAATTTGGACATGCTGGGACTATGATTCTGCTCAATAATATGGATATCAACTGGGTGTCTGTGCTCACCGTTGGGATGGGTCTCTCAAAATATCCTCTACTGCCCTGGCTCATGAACATAAGAACGGCCATACTGGGTCAGACCAAAGGTCCATCTAGCCCAGTATCTGTCTACCGACAGTGGCCAATGCCAGGTGCCCCAGAGGGAGTGAACCTAACAGGCAATAGTCAAGTGATCGCTCTCCTGACATCCATCTCCAGCCTCTGACAAACAGAGGATAGGGAGACCATTGCTTACCCATCCTGGCTAATAGCCATTTATGGACTTAACCACCATGAATTTATCCAGTTCCCTTTTTAAATGCTGTTATAGTCCTAGCCTTCACAACCTCCTCAGGTAAGGAGTTCCACAAGTTGACTGTGCGCTGTGTGAAGAAGAACTCCTCCTTTTATGTGTTTTAAACCTGCTGCCTATTAATTTCATTTGGTGACCCCTAGTTCTTGTATTATGGGAATAAGTAAATAACTTTTCCTTATCCATTTTCTCCACATCACTCATGATTTTATATACCTCTATCATATCCCCCCTTAGTTTCCTCTTTTCCAAGCTGAAGAGTCCTAGCCTCTTTAATCTTTCCTCAGATGGGATCCTCTCCAAACCCCTAATCATTTTAGTTGCCCTTCTCTGAACCTTTTCTAGTGCCAGTATATCTTTTGAGGTGAGGAGACCACATCTGTACACAGTATTCGAGATGTGGGCATACCATGGATTTATATAAGGGCAATAATATATTCTCAGTCTTATTCTCTATCCCTTTTTTAATGATTCCTAACATCCTGTTTGCTTTTTTGACCCCCTCTGCGCACTGCGTGGACATCTTCAAAGAACTGTCCACGATGACTCCAAGATCTTTTTCCTGAGTTGTTTTAGCTAAATTAGCCCCCATCATATTGTATGTATAGTTGGGGTTATTTTTTCCAATGTGCATTACTTTTCATTTATCTACATTCAATTTCATTTGCCATTTTGTTGCCCAATCACTTAGTTTTGTGAGATCTTTTGAAAGTTCTTCACAGTCTGCTTTGGTTTTAACTATCTTGAGCAGTTTAGTATCATCTGCAAACTTTGCCACCTCACTGTTTACCCCTTTCTCCAGATCATTTATGAATAAATTGAAAAGGATGGGTCCTAGGATTGACCCTTGGGGAACACCACTAGTTACCCCTCTCCATTCTGAGAATTTACCATTAATTCCTACATTTTGTTCCCTGTCTTTTAGCCAGTTCTCAATCCATGAAAGGATCTTCCCTTTTATCCCATGACAGCTTAATTTACGTAACAGCCTTTGGTAGGGACCTTGTCAAAGGCTTTCTGGAAACCTAAGTATATTATGACCACTGGATCCCCCTTGTCCACATGTTTGTTGACCCTTTCAAAGAACTCTAATAGATTAGTAAGACACAATTTCCCTTTACAGAAACCATGTTGACTATTGCTCAACAGTTTGTTTTTCCAGGTGTCTGACAATTATATTCTTAACTATTGTTTCGACTAATTTGCCCAGTATCGATGTTAGACTTACTGGTCTATAATTGCCGGGACCACCTCTAGAGCCCTTTTTAAATACTGGCGTTACATTAGCTAACTTCCAGTCATTGGGTACCGAAGCTGATTTAAAGGACAGGTTACAAACCTTAGTTAATAGTTCCGCAACTTCACATTTGAGTTCTTTCAGAACTTTTGGGTGAATGCCATCTGATCCCGGTGACTTGTTAATGTTGTTTATCAATTAATTCCAAAACCTCCTCTAGTGACACTTCAATCTGTGACAGTTCCTCAGATTTGTCATCTACAAAAGCCGGCTCAGGTTTGGGAATCTCCCTAACATCCTCAGCTGTGAAGACTGAAGCAAAGAATCCATTTAGTTTCTCCGCAATGACTTTATCATCTTTTATCATTCCTTTTGTATCTCGATCATCAAGGGGCCCCACTGGTTGTTTAGCAGGCTTCCTGCTTCTGATGTACTTAAAAAACATTTTGTTATTACCTTTGGAGTTTTTGGCTAGCAGTTCTTCAAACTCCTCTTTGGCTTTTCTTATTATACTCTTGCACTTAATTTGGCAGTGTTTATGCTCCTTTCTATTTGCCTCACTAGGATTTGACTTCCACTTTATAAAGGAAGTCTTTTTCTCTCTCACTGCTTCTTTTACATGGTTGTTAAGCCACGGTGGCTTTTTTAGTTCTTTTACTGTGTTTCTTAATTTGGGGTATACATTGAAGTTGGGCCTCTTTTTTATGGTGTCTTTAAAAAGCACCCATGCAGCTTGCAGTGATTTCACATTAGTCACTGTACCTTTTAACTTCCTATCAACGTTCCTTCCCCACTCTGAACTTTAGGGTACAGATGTGGGGGACCTGCATGAGAAGCTCTAAGCTCAATTACCAGCTTAGATCTGGTCTGGCTGCCACCATTCACAAGCACTCCCTTCCTTGGGTAGCCTTGAGAAACTTCACCAATTTCCTGGTGAACACAGATCCAAACCCCTTGGATCTTAAAACAAGGAAAAATCAATCAGGTATTAAGAAAAAGGCTTTTAGTTTAAAGAAAATAAAGGTAAAAGAAAACCCTCTGGGAGAGATTAGCATATCGGCTACTCTCACAGACAACAGATTCAAAACACAGAGGATGTTCCCCTGGGCAAAAACTTAGTGCACCAATGAAAATACCCAAATACCCAATTTGATTCTACCTCTAATTGCACAAGACAGGTTACAAAGAAATAAACATAAACCTATTTATTCCTTTCTAAAACTTACTACTCTGATAAGAGGCTGATTCCTTGATCTTTTACTCCAGCTCAAACTGAAAACTAACAAAGGAAAAAACCCTCCTTCCTTTTGAAACATCTTGTTCCCCCATTAGTTCCTCTGGTCAGGTG
This sequence comes from Gopherus evgoodei, assembly GCF_007399415.2. NCBI lineage: Eukaryota > Metazoa > Chordata > Testudines > Testudinidae > Gopherus > Gopherus evgoodei. The sequence continues at coordinate 201,064,843 of NC_044322.1, read as the reverse complement.
TCAGCTAGGCTAGGTGAACTTCTTAACCCTTTACAGGTAAGAGGCATTAACCCGTAACTATCTGTTTATGACACTTCTGTTTAACTAACCTCTTCATTTTTTGCATAGTTCCCCCTTTTGAAATTAAATGCCACAGTGTTGGGCTGTTGAGATGTTCTTCCCACCACAGGGATGTTGAATGCTATTGTATTATGGTCACTATTTCCAAGTGGTCCTGCTATAGTTACCTCTTGGCCAGCTCCTGCGCTCCACTCAGGATTAAATCTAGAGTTGCCTCTCCCCTTGTGAATTCCTGTACCAGCTGCTCTATGAAGCAGTCATTTAATGGACTCTCTTAATGGCTTTCCATGCGTCTCTGGACCCTCTCAGTTCCGGAGCTCGGACGGTTACATTGCCTGAGGGTGGTGAGAGGATGGGTGATCGGTGCGGAGGGGATGGGCCTGAGCCTGGCCAATAGGGGCAATCTCCACCAAGACTTGAGCCTTTACTCCACGCCTGTTAGAGCTCAGGGTTATGCTGATTGTGACCCCTCAATTGAGGATAGCCTCTGGATTGCAAGTCCAACCGCCACCTCCTCGTGGTGAGAGTTGGTAACTGGCTTGGATAGTCAGGCGGAATGCGGAGGATGGACCCACATCCCGTGTGGGTGGGGTTGGGCAACCCATCAAAAATATGCCCCCCAGGTAAGGGTAGCCTCCCCCAGGTAAGGATAGCCTCCCCAAGGTACGGGTTAGTTTCCCCCTGGTAAGGGTAGCCTCCCTCAGGTACGGGTTAGTTTCCCCCTGGTAAGGGTTAGTTTCCCCCTGAGAAGGGTATATCTTTTAGCCATGGAGAAAAGAAATTTTGATTTATATACCGGATTGGCGCTGGACCGGGCTAAAAACACCCCCGCTGCCTGCTTTGATCCCCCGGCCGGCAGTGTTAAATAGGTTAGGGGAGTGATTAGAGTCGCTGGGCCGATGGATAAGACTGGAGGGATAAAAATGAAGTCTCAAGAGATTGAGGTTGAAGACCAGGTCCTTCCAGGCCATGAGAGTGTGGAGGAAGAGGAGAAATTTGGTAAGGACCGAGGTGAGGAGATTTTATCAATTTTACCAATGGTTTTTACTGGGAGCGCTTTTAGTAATTTATTGATGGACAATTTTAAATATTGGATGGATAGATTTTAAATATTTGAGTAATTTTGATGATCCATATATTAGGGAGCCTGTGGATTTTAATTGTGATTCACAAAAGGATTTTAATTTGTACAGGCTGAAAAAGGGTTTTAGTAAAGATATGGAAAATGGGATGGATGATAAAATTAATATCTCAGAGAATAGCTCTGTGAAAAATGGGGTTTTCTATTTAGAATACCCAGTAGACAAATTTAATTGTCTGATTTGTCCACAGATTTTAGCATCATTTGGGAAATGGGCTAAACATATTAATGTGGTGCATCATAGTAAGGCCATATGGGTATTGTGCAGTAAATATGGGAAATCTTCTCAGTTTCATAATATCGCTTGCCACTACCCCAAGTGTGCGCCCAGGGAGGTGGATACCCCATTAAAGGGTCATGCCTGTTCTGTTTGTGGGCTTGCATTCCATACTCAGTCGGGTCTCAGCCAGCACTGTAGGCATAGACACCCAATTGTTAGAAATGAACAGAGAAAGGAGGCTATGGTTGCCAAGAGAAAGGTGAAAGAAGGAGCATCGCGTGTGCGGATATGGACGAATGAGGAAATGGATGAAGTTAGGAATGTTTTAAGGGAAAATAAAAAAGATAGTGCCCCTGGCCCAGATAAAATCAAAGTAGGGGATCTATGGGATATTTTTCATTTAAACTCCTTAATACTCACAAAAAATTTTAATATGTGGTTTTTAGAGGGACAGATCCCTAATGATTTTAAAGAAAATAGGACAATTTTAATATCAAAAACACAGGATGAGGAGGACTTAAAAAAGCTAATGATTGGATCGATATGGATTAGAATTTATACAAAGATTTTAGCTAAAAGATTATCGGAGGCAGTTAAAATATGTAATAGACAAAAAGGATTTATAGCTGCCTCCGGATGTGAGGAAAATATCTCAGTTTTAGATAATTTAATGAAAGGAGCGAAACGCAATGGTGATGAGATAGCCATAGTGTTTGTGGATTTGGCTAAAGTGTTCGATTCAGTAGAACATGGGCATATAATAGCGGGGTTAAAAAGATTTGGTGTAGACCAACATTTTATTGGAATTATTAGGGATCTTTATGAGAATTGCACAACAAGGGTGTGGGTGTGGGAATTTTATTCTGAATCTATTTTAATTAAAAAAGGGGTAAAGCAGGGTGATCCTCTGTCCCCTATTTTATTTAATATTGCCATGGATCCGCTTTTAACGACATTGGAATCTGAGGGGAATGGTTTTTATGTACAAGGTAGTAAAGTCACATCGTTGGCTTTTGCGGACAATGTGGCGATTTTAAGTAATTCTTATGTAGGGATGGAGAGAAATCTGGGCATTTTAGAGAGATTTTGTAATAGTACCAACCTTCAGGTGAATGTGAAAAAGACTAAAGGTTTTCACACTTTTACTAAGTATAAGACCTATATAGTGAACCCTAAGGAAAAATGGAAAATAGGAAAGGAAGAGATCGAATATGTCCAAACAGGGGAATTTGAGAAATATTTGGGTGCTAGGATAGATCCGTGGATAGGTGTGGGTGGACCTCCATTAAAGGAGAAGATGAAAGAATGGAGTAAGAGTTTAATGGAAACTCCTTTAAAACCAGCTCAAAAGTTATTAATCCTGCAGACTTATATTTTACCGAGATTATTTTATAACTTGCTTTTAATGGAGCCTTCTTTTAACCTTTTAGACGACTTAGATGGTTTAGTTAGAAAAATAGCAAAGGAGATTTTACATTTACCGCAGTGTACTGCCGATGGGTTATTTTATTCTAGAGGGAGAGATGGAGGGTTAGCCCTTATGAAATTTAATATACAAATCCCCAATACGTTAATTCGTAAATGGAGGCGGCATATAGTCTCTAGAGACAATTGGGTAGATTTATCATATTTGTATGCCGGAGAAAATCTTGTTGATAAAATATTGGAATATAGTGCAGTAACTCCTCATCCTAGAAAGTCGAGAGAAGAGGAGTTCTTAAGATGGTCCAAATTAAGATGTCAAGGTATAGGGATTAGATACTTTACAAATGATAGAATTAGTAACTCGTTTTTTAGAAATTCAGATAAGATTAAATCCGCAGCATACATAGCAGCATTGCAACTAAGGGCTAATATATATCCTATAAGGGAAACATTGGCGAGAGGTAGGGGTGGAATGAATGCCCTATGTAGATGGTGTGGTAAAGTTAAGGAAACTGTTCCACACATCTCGGGCCAATGTTATAAAACAAAGGACATAAGAATTAAGCGACATAATAGAGTAGTCTTGGCGGTAATTGACAAGGTGGGTAAACTAGGTTGGAAGGCAATGGTTGAGCCTCACTTAAGAAATAGGAAAGGGGAATTAAGGAAACCAGATATTATTTTTGTAAAGGGAGATACAGCAGTGGCAGTCGATGTCACAGTGCAGTGGGAGGATAATGATGGGAGTTTGGAACGGGCTCACGAAGAAAAGGTGGCCTTGAATTGGAGGATGAGATCAAAAAATTGACGAGAGGTAAAAATATCCATTTCTTTGGGTTTGTAGTTGGGGCGCGTGGCAAGTGGAGTGAGGGAAATGATGAGTTATTAAAGATTTTAGGTATTGACAGAGGGAAAAATTTTAAAGAAAATATATGTAGACTTGTTTTATATCAACAGTTGACATGCTGGCTATGTTCAGTGACTGGTAAAGATCCCGGAGTCCCCATTCCGTGTATTTTGCCGAAACTAAATTTTAGCTATGTTTGTTTCCATGACTAAATTTAGTGCTATTTACTATCTGTCCTTTTAGAAGATGGTTTGTTTTTATACATATATATATATGTATATATAAATATTTATTAAATAGGTTGATTTTGTTTATATTTTTACATTATTAATTGCTATATGGCTAATTTTAAATTTTACCAGATATGACTGCGGACTGGCCACAAAAAGTAACCAGGAAAGGGCAGGTAATCATGCCTGTACATGAAAAGCATCGAGGAAATTTTATCTCTGCATTTTGTCCTGAAGTGAAATGTTCCCAGTCAATATGGGGATAATTGAAATCCTCCAGTATTACTGGGTTCTTAATTTTGATAGCCTCTCTAATTTCCCTTAGCATTTTGTTATCACTATTACTGTCCTGGTCAGGTTGTCGATAATAGATCCCTAATGTTATATTTTTATTAGAGCATGAAATTTCTATCCATAGAGAGTCTGTGGAACATGTGGATTTGCTTAAGATTTTTACTTCATTTGAATCTACATTTTCTTTCACATATAGTGGCACTCCCCCCCTGCATGACCTGTTCTGTCCTTCTGATATATTTTGTACCCCAGAATGATTGTGTCCCAACGATTGCGCTCAGCCCACCAGGTGTCTGTGATGCCTATTATATCAATATCCTCCTTTATCACAAGGCACTCTAGTTCACCCATCTTATTATTTAGACTTCTAGCAAGACCTACCCTGATGGGACAACGCCTGGCAGAAGCTTCAGTTAAGCACTGAGCAGCAGCAGGAGGATGGTGGAATGTGCATTTGGCCAAAGGCAAGGTGTTGCTGCCTATAGCCCCTTTGGACGCCAGTGTGTGTAGTGTCATTTGTGGTGTTGGGGGCCTGCTGCACGGTGCACTGCATGCTAGGAGAAGGGAGACTGCTTTCCCCAGGCTGTACTGGATTACTTGGCTGGCACATCAGCCAAAAAACACACCCCTGATAACTGAGGCTGAGTCCACATAGCAAAGAGAAGTAAAGGATGTGGGCCCAGTAGGTATCCTTGTTTTAGAGAGGGAATTGTGGTGATGTGACTGAGTGGATAACATGATGCATTGTGACTGTCGATGTACCTGTGAGATATATTTCATTTTATGTATTGTTAATCTGAGCCTTAATTAAAAGCTGTTTTGAGCTGGCAGTGGCTATCTGTTTTCTAAGCACTTGCAGGACACTCAGGATTGAACAGTAGCAATAACACCTCAAAGATATACATTGGAAAAATGAAGTTGGAAGGGTTATATTTGTTCTGTGTCCCATGACATCAGTGTATCCATCCCCTCCTGTGTAGGGGAGTGGATTTCAGTATGTACTCTGCCCATACACTGGCTCATTTTTCCCCCTCAGAATTTCCAGTGATGTGATAGCATGGAGGGATGGCCACTAGAGCAGGCTGCATCAGAGTACGGGAATTCTGCCTGCAGGCCATCACACCAAGCAGCTGCTCAAACAGTTCTGTCTGTGGCTGGTGATCCTGCTCTCCCATTGCCCAGCTGTGCTCTATGTAATTCATTGCTGTCTTTTTTTCTCTGTGTCATGGCCTGTATTTCAGCTTGGCTTTGCCTGTCATGCTCCAGCATATTGCTGTAGTTTCAAGAGATGGTTGGAGTTGCTGGCAAAGCCTTCTGCAGCTGATCATCCCTGGCCCTCTTTCTTACCCCATGGTGGCTGTGGGCCCTTTTGCTGATGGGGAGTGCCCTGGGTAGGTACCTCATTTCAACTGGGATAGGAGTCACTGCAATTTTTTTTTCTATGGTGGAGAGGGGGATGAGTAAGAAGCTTCTCCCTTTAACATTCTGCACAACAGTAAGGGAAATATTGCAACATGTATCTCATGGTCACACAGTTGCCTCGATTCCTCTGGTTGGACTGCATCCTAGTTTATCCTGATTAAAAGAAGTGTGTGTTTGTGGGAGGGGCCAGGGATCTGTTACTAGTGATGGACTTAACATTGTTTTAGGCACTAAAACGGTGGTCCTCAATCTTTTTGGCTGGCGGGCGCCAGCCGAAGGACCCCTGCGGCTGTGGAGCATCCGCCAAATTTCAGTGGCATTTCGGCGGTGATGCCTCTCGATGACACTGCTTGCCATTGACGAGAGGTGTTGCTGCCAAAATTCGGGGGCGATGCCTTTCTGTCACTTGTCAACGGCAAGCGGCGTTAGCGAGAGGCGTCGCCCCCAAAATGCCAGCAGGTGCTCTCCCGGGGGCCAGGACACGGGTGCATTAATATGCCCCCGTGGGTGCCATGGTGCCCGTGGGCACCATGTTGGGGACCGCTGCACTAGAAGATGCCAACTTGCTGAAAACTCCAGATTGGAAGAGGACCTGTTCCAGGCCTCTGGTTGAAAGCCATCCAGCTAAACCATGGAGAATTTTAGTCACTCAGTGACTAACACGGAGAGTAATGCCTGGTGGGCTCTAGTGAGTGGAAACCTTACTCTCCCTAGAAACCTGCAGCAGTTCTCAAACTGTGGGTCAGACCCCAAAGTGAGTCGCAACACCATTTTAAGAGGGTTGCCAGGGCCAGTGTTTAGACTTGTTGAGCCTGGGGTTGAAGCATGAGCCCCACTGCCCTGTAGTAATTTTTGTTAGAAGGGGTTCATGGTGCACCGAAATTTGAGAACCGCTGTGACCGACCATTTGGAATTCTTTCTGTATGAGAAATTCCCTGGCTTCATTACCCAGGAACGGACTAAAATTTGGGCAGGGTGCTAGACATGCCATTGCAGCCTCCCGCCCTCTCCATGTGTAGTAGCCAGACCTCTGCAACTGTACTACTGAGACTTTCCACGTACTTGGGACTTAATTTTGCCACAGGCCATGCAATGGATTTAAGAGCCCGGCTATCTCTGAAAACACTTTGCCTTGGGGTGGGAGGGAAGAAAGCATACTGCAATATAATATACTTCTCTGCTTGTACGAATACCTGCTTTGCTTGCATGCAGCACTGCATGTGCCCATAAATCACTGGTTACTTGGAACCCCCCCCCCCGCCAGCTTGGAATCCATCTTAAATTTTATATGGCCAAGGAGGGTGTGGGGAATAGTGGGGACAGGGAAAATGGAGATCTCTGCCCTCCAGTAAAGCTTGACTAAAAAGCCTGTCCCACAGCATGTAAAATCCTCCACTAAAGGAGTGATCTTGGTGGCTAGCTTTGCCGGTTTATGACCAACAACAATTTACAGACAATGTGTTTTTTACAAGGCTGCAGTGAGGCTAGGTCCTCTGCCATATCCTCCCCTGGCCTGTTCTCCTGTCTCCTATCCAAAGACGTCCTTGACCTCTGGCCAGAGATCATCCTGGCTGATCCCCAAAATAGGGTGTTTACTCTGGTCCATCTGCCTTCTCTGGCTCCTAGTCCCAAAAAACCTGACTAACAGGAAGGTGAGGAGGGGGCTGCTGCCCAGGGCGGTGCCGAGCATTGAGTTAAACTGTTTGTTGGATGGGCACATCTTTAGAGAATTGAGTCAGTTTCCCTGAATTGAGATGTCTTGACAACCCCCTCTGCCTATTTCTTGAAGACTTCCTTGCAGAACTGCTTTTTTGGAGAGTGGGAGTATGTATCTCTCCAAATTTTGGATCTGGTAGATCTCACACCAGAGGGTTGCTGGCAGCATACTGGGAGGATGATTTTTTTTCTAGATGGCATCTCTGTTCATGTGATGTAGCAGAGCATGTGCAATATGGGATTTAAACACTGACCAACAGTGTAGTATTTGGAAGGTGACTGCAGGTGCAGAAGAAGGGAATATGTAGAGGGGAAGAATACATGGCTCTGGGGGAATTGTGGGGAAGGTGCTGGAGGACTAGCAGCACCTGTATTTAATTAGCCTGTGTCCTTACTGCAAAGTAGGAACCTGGGCTGTAGCCATACCCTTAGCTATGCTAGCTAGCCTGGGTGTAAAGTACCATCCTAGCCTGGGCCAGATGCTTTTGGGTTTGGCTGGTGCAAGGCAGGCTTTTTAGGGGCACTACCCAGGTTACAGCCGGGGCTAACTCTCTGCAGTGAAGACATAACTATGTGACCTTAGGCAAGTTACTTCATCTCTCTGCATGCTGGCTTCCTCATTCTTAAGAGAATAATAGTGAAGGGCCTGAAGAGACATGGGATGTAAAATGCTGATAAGTGTTCATCATCATCGGAATCGGTAAAATGTGTTAATTTCCAAAGTTTGAGAGAATCTGAAATGTTATGATTTTTCTACTGCCTAGAGGTGTTTGGGTGTGTGTGGTTGGTGGGGTGGGGGAGAGAAACAGTCTTGAATTCATCTCCCACCCCAACTCATTCTTAAACCAGCTCTCTTAATAATCAGTGGGTTCAGTTTCTGTAGCTAGAATCTGAACCTTGAGGGATAAGGGGCAAACATTTTGTGGAAATATAATTAATGGACTTGTTTTAAGACATGGGGTGTGATCTTGAAGCCTTTGCTCACAACGGAAGTCTTATGAAAGTGGTCCCATTCACTTCAAGGCTGAAAGAATAAACAGTATGTGACCAACGTGCAGTCATGTTGTTTAATGCACTACTGGAAGATGCTCAGATACACTAGTGGTGAGTGTGGTATAGAATACATGAATAAGAGCTACTGTCAGAAGTAATGGCAGAAGAGCTGGTTTCCAGTGCCTCTGTCCTGAAGCCAATAGAACTACTCACAACTATAAAGTTAGGCATATGTATAATTGCCTGCAGAATCCAGACTGTTTTGGATCTGCTTATGCAGAATTAGTTGGAAAAACAAGAAGAACATGATCTCATAGACTCATAGGGCTTGTCTACATCAGAAAGTTGCAGCGCTGGTGAGGGAGTTACAGCGCTGCAACTTTGAAGGTGTACACATCTGCAGGGCACCACCAGCGCTGCAACTCCCTGTTTGCAGCGCTGGCCGTACTCCCGTTTTGTCTCGGGTGTAGAGGATCCAGCGCTGGTGATCCAGCGCTGGTAATCCAATGTAGACAGTTACCAGCGCTTTTCTTGACCTCCGTGGAAGGAGGAAGCCTCTGGTAATCAAGCTGGTTTCCTTTCCCGGTTTGCTCTCTCAGTCCCGGAGCCACCCAGCAAACCGCAGGGAAGGAGACCTGCTTGCTCGGGGTTCCGGGACCGAGAGAGCAAACCGGGAACGCCGCGGTTTGCTCTCTCGGTCCCGGAGCCACCCAGCAAACCGCAGGGAAGGAGACCTGCTTGCTCGGGGTTCCGGGACCGAGAGAGCAAACCGGGAAAGGAAACCAGCTTCGCCGCGGTTTGCTCTCTCGGTCCCGGAACCCCGAGCAAGCAGGTCTCCTTCCCTGCGGTTTGCTGGGTGGCTCCGGGACCGAGAGAGCAAACCGCGGCGTTCCCGGTTTGCTCTCTCGGTCCCGGAACCCCGAGCAAGCAGGTCTCCTTCCCTGCGGTTTGCTGGCTGGCTCCGGGACCGAGAGAGCAAACCGCGGCGTTCCCGGTTTGCTCTCTCGGTCCCGGAACCCCGAGCAAGCAGGTCTCCTTCCCTGCGGTTTGCTGGCTGGCTCCGGGACCGAGAGAGCAAACCGCGGCGTTCCCGGTTTGCTCTCTCGGTCCCGGAACCCCGAGCAAGCAGGTCTCCTTCCCTGCGGTTTGCTGGGTGGCTCCGGGACCGAGAGAGCAAACCGCGGCGAAGCTGGTTTCCTTTCCCGGTTTGCTCTCTCGTCCCGGAACCCCCCTTGAAGCCGCCCAACAGCGCTGCAGTGTGGCCACATCTAACACCACTTGCAGCGCTGGTTGCTGTAAGTGTGGCCACTCTGCAGCGCTGGCCCTATACAGCTGTACTAATACAGCTGTAACAACCAGCGCTGCAAAATTTTAGATGTAGACATGGCCATAGACTCATAGGTCAGAAGGGACCAATCTGATCATCTAGTCTGACCTCCTGCACAAGGCAGGCCACAGAACCCCACCCATCCAATTTTATAACAACCCCTATCCCAGGACCGAGTTATTGAAATCCTCAAAATTGGTTTGAAGACCTCAAGCTGCAGAGAAACCACCAGCAAGCGACCCGTGCCCCACGCTGCAGGGGAAGGTGAAAAACCTCCAGGGCCCCTGCCAATCCGCCCTGGAGGAAAATTCCTTCCTGACCCCAAATATGGCGATCAGCTAAACCCTGAGCATGTGGGCAAGAGTCACCAGCCAGCACCCAAGAAGGAATTCTCTGCAGTAACTCAGTTCCCATTCCATCCAACATCTCCCCGCAGACCATTGAGCAGACCTATCTGGTGGTAATCCAAGATCAATCGCCCAAATTAACGATTCTATCATAACATCCCCTCTCTAAAGACTTGTTCTTAATCCCCTTGGATTTGGAGGCACATGATTGTAGTCATAGACCTTAAGGCCAGAAAAGATCATTAGTTGTCCTAGTGTGCTCTCCTATGTAACACAGACTGTAAGAATTTAATTTTCAATTTAATAGGCCCTATAATTAAACTATCTGGATCATCCAAAATGTTATAAAAGTACCTTCCAGCATACCATAACAAGAGTATGATACCTAAATCAATGGAAACTAGGAGCCTAAATATCTTTAAGGAATGGGGCCTTAAAATAGCTGGATGGAATTGCCTGAGAGAGAACTTGATCAGGAGATGGATGAATAATACTACTGGTTTGGGGAAAAGTATTAGGGGCTCTCCAGTAACCACTTGGTCAGAACCTTGGTTTTCCATCACATCAGAAAGGCAGCACCTCCAGCAGTACAGAGTCCTTAGCACCCTGCTGCAACATGTGTTTGGCACTAAAAAGCAAGACAAATGTTTTCTGACAGTTTCTTAGGCAATTGAGAGGGACATGTGCTTTAGACAAATATACAAGAATACACGTGATATTGAATGAGGGTGGATGATACTATATGTAGGTGTTTAGCTGCTAAGTCTGCACTCATGCACCTCCCTGTTGCTACTGATGAGTCTATAGTTCTGTTAGCAGAATCTGCAGGCCAGTCCATTATCTTTACATGCTGTATCAGCCCAGCAACATAAAAATGGTTCTGGAAGTGAGGGTTTTGCAAAGTAGGATTGATCATGGAGGTAAACAGGTCTGGATTTAGAGGCAAGCAACCCTGGCGACCATCTGGGGTGCTGGGCTTGGGGAGTGCCAAGATCAGGGTTCTGTTTTTATTGTATAAACCCTTCCGTGCAATTATCTTATATGACAGGGCTAAGTCATGCATGCAAATTGTGTGTCCAAATCGTGAAATGTGCTACAATGCAATAAAAAAAATAAGGTATTTAAAAGTTTAACAAATGGGGAGGGAGGCCCTGAAGATGCTCCTTGCCTGGGGTACCATTTGGTCTAGGGACAGCCCTGGAGGTAGATAGCACTGAGATTCCAGCCTTCTCAGTCAGTACTTATCTGGCACAAACTCTCTGTTTAACACCTTTGTTTCACTTTCCATCTTCCTTCCCTGGTAATGCTTTTTAGATTTCGTTCATAATCCTGGGTTATCCCATCAGGTGCCACCCTCAAAATTTACACAGATGTCTGCCTTGAGGAGGTCGTCCCAGCTTTGTATGCAATGTCCTTTGTCTGAATAAATCGAGACAAAGTATAAACTTGCTGTGTTTTTTTTTTGTTTGTTGTTTTTGGTTGTGTTTGTACAGTGCCCAGCACAATAGAGTCATAACCATGACTGGGGCTCCCGGGTGATAGAACTACTTCTAATACAAATAAATATATTTCAAAATCATTCTCTGATGACAATGGGTCTTGTTAAATTGGTTAAAGTTTCCTGTTGGGTGTACATTTCACAGACATTTATCAGGAGATCATAGACTCTTCAGCCCATGAGCATATTCTTGCTTTTGGGTGATTTTTCTTAACCAAAGGCATTACCTTTGGTTAAGAGCTCCAGTTTTCTTTAGACATGCCCATTATCAGTATCTCAAGTCTCTATACAATTGATCAAATGTCACATGTCCTACTTATATAGTAATATATAGTGCAGTATGGCTATTGAAAGATGCTAAAGTGTGGGCTACTGTGGAATATTGTAGTGTGTTTGGGGCTGCTGACTGTTAGGGGATTTTGGACTAGTGGGGTGGGAGTGTTCTGGGCTAGATCTGTACCAAAGAGAGAGAGGAGAAGAATGGGTAGTGCCCTCACACCTTTCATACCAGTACCACCTTTGCGATCACTACTCATTGGTGTTGAGGGTCAATTTACCTCTCTGCCACAGATATAAGTAAGACTAGCCTTCTCTCTGGTTTGAGAAAGCAGTGCTGTATTGGCAAGAACTCTCCCTTGTGTTTAAGCACTAGGTGGCCATATGGGTACAGGGGATGTTTGGGTGGCCTATTGAGAAAGGGCAAAGTGGGGTGATGGGAAGGGAAATGGTAGGATTCGAGATGGTGACTTGTGCGCCAGTAGGGATGAATAAAGATGTCTGTCTTCAGTCGGCTGAATTCTGTGCAATTTGGTTCAGCGTAGTTTCTATGTAACAGCTGCTGCAGCTTCTCTGTGGACCTAAACTTGTAATGGCAAATAAATCTCTCCCATCTCTACTTATTAGGAACTAAATGAGTCAACAATGTAACACTATTGCAGGGGGAAGAAAGAGCACGTCAGTCTGGGATGTATTAGCAGGAGTGTTTGTAAGAGAGACAATGAAGTAATTCTTTCATTCTTCTCTGCCCGGACAAGGCCTCACTTGGAGTAGTGAGGAAAGATGTGGACAGTTTGGAGAAAGTCCAGAGGGGAGCAACAAAAATGATTAAAGATCTAGAAAACATGACCTACAAGGAAAGATTGAAAAAAAATTGGATGCATTTAGTCTGGAGAAGAGAGGACTGAGGCAGGACATAAGGTTGTTATAAAGAGGAGGACTGGACAAGAAGTAATGGGCTTAAATTGCAGCAAGGGGGATCTAGGGTTAGACATTATGAAAACCTTCCTAACTGTCAGGGTAGTTAAGCACGGGAACAAATGAGTAATGTCAGTGGAGATTTTTAAAAGCAGGTTGGACAAGCACCTGTCAGGGCTGGTCTATAACAGTGGTTTTCAAATAGGGCCACTGCTTGTTCAGGGAAAGCCCCTGGTGAGCCAGACAGATTTGTTTACCTGCCGTGTCCGCAGGTTTGGCTGATCGCAGCTCCCAGTGGTTGCGGTTCCCCACTCCAGGCCCATGAGGGCCGCGGGAAGCGGCGGCCAGTATGTTCCTCGGCCCGTGTCACTTCCTGCAGCTCCCATTGGCCTGGAGTGGTGAACTGCAGACACTGGGAGCTGCCATTGACTGAACCTGCAGACGTGGCAGGTACACAAACCGGCCCGGCTTGCCAGGGGCTTTCCCTGAACAAGCAGTGGCCCTAGTTTGAGAAACACTGGTCTATAATATTCAGTGCTGCCATTAGTACAGGGGACTGGACTGGATGGCCTCTCGAGGTCCCTTCCAGTCCTGCATGTCTGATTCTGTTCCTTAAAAATATTGAAGGAATAATAAGCAAGCTAAGCATGACCTCTAGTGGCACATTATATAATCCTACTGTAAGGCAGTTCTGGCTTTGTTGGTATCCCAGTTATTCATCAGTCAGAATAGTGGACTTTCTGTAGTAAAGGTGAACTGTGTAAATCTATGAAAGAAAAAAATGAATACCAGAGAACCTTGATAATTAGCACAAAAAACACTGTCCCCATTTCTCAAAATAGTGTGAGGGTTTATATACATTTCTTAGTATTCACTAGCAAAGAACTATGTTAGTGCAGAGTTAAGGCTGCATGGTGATAAGTCATCCCCTTGCATAATGTTGAGTTGAGCAATATGCTCTGTTAACATACACTTTTACTCTGCCAGTCCCACACTTCCTGAAATGTACAAACTTTTCACTTTCTCTTACATACTAAGAGCCTGTAGTAGGCAATGCTCATGCAATGATGTACTCCTTGCTCTCCCACAAACTTCAGTAACCTCATGACTGAGGAATTGTCCAGAATCCACATGTTGACAATCCTGGCAGCACACATTTCTTTTCCCTCAGCAGTGGCTCCTGTGCTGTCAATTCCAAACCTCTGTGCTATGGATCTTTGGAAATGCCACATTCATCTGCTCCAAGACCAGGAAGTAGCCACTTGTCTCTCTGTGTTCCCCATCTAGTCTAGTAAAATACAGATTTTTCTTAAACAGCCAATCCAAGGCTTGCTTAACACATGGCCTCATTGCATTGCCCTTGTCCCTTCCCCCTGCAAAGCCCTCTGGCTCCCCTGTAACTCCATATAACACAGCTTTTGGTTAGACTGGCTGCTGACTATTCTGCTGTATTCACACACATGTCCATTATAAACATGTACATTTTCTGAAATAGTGTTCTTAGTTTGGTCCCCTAAAGATTTAGTGAGCGCTACCTTGGGTAAAACTCAGAGTGAGACCATTTTGACTTGCATCACATCAATAGTTTGCTCTCTAGCTTTGGGCAAAAAAACCCACCCAGAAACTTTTAAAAAACAATAGCATTTTTTTCCCCAGGGCTTTTCTCTGCAATCCTTTGCTGAAATTACTCCAGATTTGGGTCACTTTCCCTACCCTACAGCCTCCTGAGGCACACCAAATTTCAAAGAAATTTGACTAAGCATGTCTATTTCAGAGGACTTAGAAAAGTTGACATTAAACACGTGGTGACGCAACCTTACCTGCTACTGCACTACTATAATACTATAAGGAGTTATAATAAATAATTAGTCCTAATAAATAACTAGCCCTGTCAGGGTTCCCTCCCAACTCTGAACTCTGGGGTACAGATGTGGTGGACCCACATGAAAGACCCCCCCCAAGTTTATTTCTACCAGCGTAGGTTAAAAACTTCCCCAAGGCACAAATCCTTCCTTGTCCTTGGATGAGTACTGCTGCCACCACCAAGTGAGTTAGACAAAGATTCAGGAAAAGAACCACTTGGAGTTCCTGTTTCCCCAAAATACCTCCCCCCCCAATCTCCTTCACTTCTTTTCCTGGGAAGGCTTGAGAGTGACCAGTGTGAGCACAGACCGGACCCTTGGGTTTTTAGGACACTAAAAACCCAATCAGATTCTTTAACAAACAACAACTTTATTATAAAGAAAAAATAAAAGAAGCACCTCTGTAAAATCAGGATGGAAGGTAATTTTACAGGGTAATCAGATTCAAAATCTAGAGGATTTCCCCTCTAGGCAAAATGTTAAAATTACAAAAACAAGGATAAACCTCCCTCTTAGCATAGGGAAAATTCACAAGCTAAAACAAAAGATAATCTACCACATTTCCTTACTATTACGTACTATTTCTGTAATATTATATGCTTAGTTCAGATATGGCTTAGGGAGATGTATTTTCCCTGCCCTGGTTCCTCACTGACCCAGAGAGAACATAGGAACCCAAAACAAAAACCTTCCCCTGCAGATCTGAAAGTATCTTCTCCCCTCCCTGGTCCTTTTGGTCAGGTGCCATACAGATTATTTGAGCTTCTTAACCCTGTACAGAGTGAAGAGGGATTTTATGTTACCCATAGCTGTATGTTTATGACAAACCCTATTTGTCAAACAAAAGACCAAAGTAAATTGTAGGAGGCAATAGCTTTGGTTTATTAATGTGGTCACTTATAAACATTCAGCAACTTGTTATAGGACACTCTCTTTTTATTGAATGGTTGTAAAACTACCCAAGATTGCAGCACTGTTGTGCAGCATAATAACCTGATTATCTTGGACTTCATATCTGTCACTGCAGTGCCAGGTTAGAGCGGAAGTCCTCTTGCTTTAAAAGCACAAGCCCTAATTGCTCCAGTTAAGTCAGAATCCACTTTAGCTATTAGCTGTATATGGCCCTGTGATACACAGTTGAGCAGCAACCAATTCACTCAAAACAAGTAATTGCATTACTAACAAGATATTGGTGAATTGGTCTGCTTATTTATCTGCCAAGAACAGAGTTCCAGCTCCTGAATTTGTCTTGCAATAGCTGGTGACATCATAACCACTGAACTTCAATAAGACCTCACATGCCATAGATAAAGGAGGGGTCTAGATTCTCACCGCCATTCCCCTTCTGTGGTCATTTACACCTGTGCAAAGTGTGTGGCATAATACTATTGTTCTGGTTTGTTAATATTGTACAGTCACTTTGAACAGTTGTAAATGAGTAGAATGTGCATAATATACTGAGCACTCTGGGTTCTAGTGCAGTCAGTGTGAGTTGTGCCTGCCCAGCACCCCTGAAAATCAGGACATAGGTGTCTTAAGGTGGGCACCCATAATTACTGCATTTGTCCCAATTAGAGGCGAGCTGCACTTTAGACCCCTTTTAGTCCTTTTTGAGTGCATGTGCATCCCTCTTGTGATGCAGGTTTCACTGCCATCACCTTTGCTGGGTTAAATCACATGGTCCAGCTAGTCTAGATCTCTGAGCTGCAGCCCCCCCCCCACCCCTTCACCAATTGTGCTAACCTGACAGATCTAACTGTTTTGGTCATGTGTAAGCCCCTTTCCTCTAGGAAATGAGACAAGTGGCTGATTAAAGTGACTCAAAACAGCTTTTTCAAACTGTAGCATTTTTTATTCACCCACAGGTATGTAGCATGTAGAGCAAAGGGATAAAAAACAAAAGACCTATTTGCCTGAGTCTGACCCAGTGGTTTCCCCAGGAATTGAAATTGGGGGGGGTGTTTGAATTTACAGGGGGGGTGTCAGGTCCAATGAGATATATAAAAGAGATATGAATAAAGTAAATGTTTTGTTAGGATTATGCAAATTTAACATAAGGAAAATGCAAGTTACACCAAAACACATAACAGATCTAGATTTCTAAAGAAAAAATAATTTTAAAAATGTATTTAATTTAAATTGACTTTTGAAAAGTAAGCCATCATGGGATAAGAGGGAAGTCCTCTCATGTTAAAAGATGGGAAACAAAGGGTAGGAATAAATTATCAGTTTTCAGAATGGAGAGAGATAAATAGTGGTATCCTTGAGGGATCAGTACTGGGACCAGTACTGTTCAACATATTCATCTGGAAAAATGGGTTAACAGTGAGGTGGAAAAATTTGCAGATGATACAAAACTATTCAAGATAGTTAAGTCCCAGGCAGACTGAGAAGAGCTACAAAGGGATCTCACAAAACTGGGTGACTGGGCAACAAAATGGCAAATTAAATTCAGTGTTGATAAATGCAAAGTAATGCACATGGAAAAGCAATCTCAACTATACATACAAAATGATGGCATCTGAATTAGCTGTTAACACTCATGAAAGAGATCTTGGAGTCATTGTGGATAGTTCTCTGAAATATCCACTCAATGTGCAGCAGCAGTCACAAAAGCAAACAATGTTAGGAATCATTAAGAAAGGGATAGATAATAAGACAGAAAATATCACATTGCCTCTATATAAATCCATGGTACGCTCACACTTGAATAGTGGGTGCAGATCTGGTCACCCATCCTAAAAATATATATATTGGAATTGGAAAAGGTACAGAGATGGGCAACTAAAATGATCAGGGGTCTGAAACAGGAGGAGAGATTAAAGTGACTAGGAATTTTCAGCTTAGAAAAGAGATGACTAATGGGGACATGATAGAGGTCTACAAAATCTTGACTGGTGTGAAGAAAATGAATAAGGAAATGTTATTTAATCCTTCACATAACAGAAGAACTAGCAGTCACCCAATGAAATTAATAGGCAGCAGGTTTTTAAAAAACAAAAGGAAATACTTCTTCACACAGTATAAAGTCAACCCAGGGAACTATTTGCCGGGGATGCTGTGAAGACCAAAACTATAACAGGATTATAAAAAGAACTAGATAAATTCCTGGAGAACAGGTCCATCTGTGGCTATTAGCCAGAATGGGGAGGGATGCAATACCATGCTCTGAGTGTCCCTAGCCTATTTGCCAGAAGCTGGGAATGGGCAACAGGGGATGGTCACTTGATGATTACCTGTTCTGTTCATTCCCTCTGAAGCACCTGGCATTGGCCACTGATGTAAGACAGGGTACCGGGCTATATGGACCATTGGTCTGACCCAGTATGACCATTCTTATATAAAAATTAATTATAATAATAAAAATGTTTAGTACAGAAACTCCCCAATATAATGACCTCCCAAGATAGCAATAATGTGAGATAACAACCTTGGCAAATAATGCATTTTAAAAATCTTGGCCTACTAGGAAACATATTTATATAAGTTTCCATTCCCAGGCCTGGTCTACACTACGCGTTTAAACCGATTTTAGTAGTGTTAAACCGATTTAACGCTGTACCCATCCACACAGTGAGGCCCTTTATATTGATATAAAGGGCTCTTTAGATCGGTTTCTGTACTCCTCTCCAATGAGAGGAGTAGCGCTAAAATCGGTATTACCATATCGGATTAGGGTTAGTGTGTCCGCAAATCGACGGTATTGGCCTCCGGGCAGTATCCTACAGTGCTCCACTGTGACCGCTCTGGACAGCAATCTGAACTCGGATGCAGTGGCCAGGTAGGCAGGTAAAGCCCCATGAACTTTTGAATTTCATTTCCTGTTTGTCCAGCGTGGAGTTCTGATCAGCACGGGTGGTGATGCAGTCACAAATCCAAAAAGAGCTCCAGCATGGACAGTACGGGAGATACTGGATCTGACCACTGTATGGGGAGACAAATCTGTTCTATCAGAGCTCCGTTACAGAAGATGAAATGCCAAAGCATTTGAAAAAAATCTCCAGGCTTTGATACAGAGTCCACAGCACAGTGCTGCGTGACATGCGTAACGGAAAGCCAAAGAATCAAATGGACACTCATGGAGGGACAGAGGGGGTACCGAGGACTTCAGCTATCCCACAGTCCCTGCAGTTTCCGAAAATCATTTGCATTCTTGGCTGAGCTCCCAATGCCTGTAGGGTCAAACACATTGTCCGGGGTGGTTCAGGCCTATCTTGCCAATTTACCACCCCTCCCCCTCTGTGATAGAAAAGGGGGAAAATCGTTTCTTGACTTTTTTATATGTCACCTTATGTATACTGCATGCTGCTGGTAGACACGGTGCTGCAGCAGTAAACAGTAGCATCCTCTCTCCTCCCCGGTGGCAGACGGTACAGTGCAGTAGGACTGATAGCCGTCCTGGTCATGAGCCTGTGAGTGCTCCTGGCTGGCCTCAGGTGATGCTGGCCAGGGGCACCTGGGTAAAAATAGGAATGATTCCCGGTCATTCCCAGTAGATGGTACAGAACGGCTGGTAACCGTCCTCATCATAGCAACTGGGGGCTGAGCTCCATCAGCCCCTCCCTTTCATGTGTAAAGAAAAGATTCTGTACTGCCTGGACTATCATAGCAGCGGGATGCTGGGCTCCTCTCCCCCACACCGCTTAATGTCCTGCCTGGACTATCATAGCAGCTGGAGGCTGCCTCCCCCTCATTTTATCTCAGTAACAAGTCGGTGTTTCTTGTTCCTGCATTCTTTATTACTTCATCACACAAATGGCGGGGACACTGCCACAGTAGCCCAGGAAGATTTGGGGAGGAGGGAAGCAATGGGTGGGGTTGTTGCAGGGGCACCCCCTAGAATGGCATGCAGCTCATCATTTCTGCGGGATCTGACATGGAGCGGCTGTGCTCTCTGGTTCTCTAGTACACTTGCCCCATATAATAGGCAGGACTGACTCTATTTTTAGATACCATAAAGGAGGGATTGACTTAGGGAGTCATTCCCATTTTTGTCTTTGCACCCCCGGCCGACCTCAGCCAGGGGCACCCATGACAGCAGCAGACGGTACAGAATGACAGATAACCGTCATCTCATTGCCAATTTACAATGGCGCAGCAGCCGGTACAGAATGACTGATAACCATCTCTGCTGTCTTGCAAAGGCAAATGAATGCTGCTGTGTAGCGCTGCAGTATCGCCTCTGTCAGCAGCATCCAGTACACATATGGTGACAGTAAAAAAAAGCTGAATGGGCTCCATGGTTGCCATGCTATGGTGTCTGCCAGGGCAATCCAGGGAAAAAGGGCGCGAAATGATTGTCTGCCGTTGCTTTCCTGGAAGAAGGAATGACTGATGACATTTACCCAGAACCACCCGTGACAATGATTTTTGCCCCATCAGGCACTGGGATCTCAACCCAGAATTCCAAGGGGTGGGGGAGACTGTGGGAACTATGGGATAGCTACGGAATAACTACCCACAGTGCAACGCTCCAGAAATCGACGCTAGCCTCGGACCATGGACGCACACCGCCGAATTAATGTGCTTACTGTGGTCGCGTGCACTCAACTTTATACAATCTGTTTTACAAAACCAATTTATGTAAAATCTGAATAATACCGTAGTGTAGACGTACCCCCAGTCACAAATCTAGCATTCTGGAGCAAAGTGACTAAAATATAGTCCAACAAACAAATGTTTATTTAACATGCCTCTCACTTTTCCCTCCACCGCACTCCACTCACTGGTGTTGTCCTTGGTCAGTGGAGACTCAGAGTTCAGAGGTGCTTTCACGTGAGTACACCTTCCAGGTGGGGGACAAGAAGGCACTTTCTTTGTTCCTCCAGCTGCTCACTGTTCACTCTGGCCATGTCTGTTCGTTGTGCCACTGTTCACTCCACCACTCTGTTGCCAATGGCCCTGCACAGTCACCTTCGGCTGCCACCTGCCACTGTGACCCTGCGAGTTGGTCTCTTGAGGTTCTACACAGCTCTCAGTGATTTCAGCTGAGCTCTCAGTGCGGGAACCTCGCTTGCTGCTCGTGCAGTCTGGGTTGTCTCTAACAGAAAAACGCTCTACCCACAGGAACACTGTCCCCACAACAGGACTAAGCTCTTAGACCTGATTGTTACTGATTTCAGCTGCAGTGGTCACTTAACAGAACAAAAGACTATCTATGGAGCCTAATCAGCTCTGTCTTTAAACAGTGGAGAGGGACAGGTCCCCACACTCTCTCTTGATGTCTTCAAATCATCACAGGCTACAGTTCTACTGCCCTTTGCACATACAATAAGAACAACATTTCATCCCCCATTCCCCCCACATTCAAGTGGTTTGTAACCCAACCCCAGCCAAAATCTGTCACTTGGACAACACAGCTCTGTTTGCTGGATACCTAGGTAGATTAGGTGTGAATGTAAATATAATCTGGCCCTGAAGCTTTTCCCCACAGCCCCAGCTCATCACTAGCTGTCAGGGAGAGCTCATTTAGACTTTGCTTACAAATCATCATTTGAAATTATTAGGCTGGCCAACACCACCAAAATGAATGCACTGGCATCATAAAAAACAGCTGTATAAGGAAGCAAGGAAGTTAGTCTATGTTCATACTTTTCAAATCTACTATACTTTTTCAGATACACATATTTTATCATACACTGTATAAGCTTTTAAAGTGTGTATTAATGTTTCAGTTTAAATTCAGATTTCCAAACAGACACTGAATTGGTATGTAACTAGCTCACAAAATTAGGGGGGGTGTTGGGGAAATTCAGGGGGGGTGTACACCTCCCCTGGGGCGGGTGTAGGGAAATCACTGGTCTGACCTAAATTTTATTCCTTCCTTGCAAGTTTGGGTAAGTTCCATCTAGACCCCAACTGACTTGGAAGAGAGAGGGTGCCCCTGCCACATTCTCTGTGTCTTTGCCCGACATTTCCCTCCAGCTGCTGCTGCCTACTTCCTTTCCAGGCTGGGTTATTTAATGGGTTAATGTCCCTTTGTTTGTAGATTTGGAAAAATTTACCTGCTAGATTGGTTAGAGGTAGGTAGGTGGCAATAGCTGCCCCATTGCTCACTTAAGGGCCGTTAGTATTCTATCTGGTGTTACCTTATTTCTGTCATTGTTTTGTTTCCCAACAGCCTCCTTTGATTTAACTCCATGCAGTCAGGATAATATCCAGCAGGTAAACAGGTGCATTTGATATCCATGAAAATGCTGATAACTCCATATTTCTGGACACTTATGAAAATGTGTATGCTGCTGTACCTACATATTTCACAGAGGAGTTAGGCTTAATGATGTGTAAAGCAACTTGAGATTGTTGGATGAAAGCTACTACTAATACTAAATAAGTGTTAATGAAAGCACCCCTATATTCACACCCTACATGCTTTTGTAATAATTTGTATACAAAATATACCTTGTGAAGTATAATCTGAAAACTAATAACACACTGGTCACTAATATCGTGGTGAAAGATATGTAGCAACAGTATATGTAAAGTTGAGAATTCCCTCTGTATGGTATTACTAGCACATGGTCAAAACCTGTCAAAATATCCTTTAAAAAAAAATGTGTTTACCTCAGTTTGCATATAAATTGTAAACAGGGCCCTCAAGACAGCAGGGGGAAGAGATGGCAGGAAACAGAACAACTTTTATTTTAGGAAACAAATGTGGAAAGAGCATGGAGCTTCCTTCACCACCAGACTCCATGTTGCCTTCCTTACTGTTTGAATAAATGTTGCTTTGAAGGGTAACCCTCAAAAGAATCCACTTCAAAGGTTTACTGGATTTTAAAAGAAAGGGACAGAGAACCTCAACTTTTCTCTCTTGCCTAAGAAGACAAAGGATCAGCACCTTTGAGCCTCTGGGGGAGATCCTGGCTGAGGAGAGGGTCAGTCACCATCCTTCTGGAAGGCTGTGGGTGAGAGAGGCCATCTTAACAAAGCCTTGAACCAAAATTTGCTAGACAAAGTTTTACACTTTTAGATGTGTTTTCATTTTTATTTTCAGGTACTCATTTCTAACTTTCTCTCTTACATTCCAATTATCTTTAAATCCTATCTTCTTTGTTAATGTTTTATTTTTAATGTAAACTAATCCAGTGTTGTGGTTAAAACAGTTTGGTAACTCCAGTTAAAGTAACAAGCTGTTGAATATGGACTCCTTACAGGTAATATCTGAACTGGCCAGGAGAGGGCTGGACATTGCAGAATACAGGGAAAATCTGGGACTGGGAATGGTTTGAGGTCACCCTTCAAGTAGTAACCAAAGCTGGTGGAAGCCAGAGTGTGGCTGGAGGGTTGCTGACAGGCTGCTGGGGTGAGAGCTGTTGGATGAGGGGCTATACATAGACACTCAGGGTGTGACCCGCAGGCTGATTGTGAGCAACCCAGGTTGGGAGCTACAGCAGCAAAGCATTGTGCACCACCCAGAGTAGGTGGTGAGAATCCAGTCATGGGTCTAGATGGCACCCCAGACAATATATATTTTTTAAAATTTATCTTATAAAGCTATATTCTGCTCTGGACCTGATCTGTTTGGCTGTGTCATTTCGCTGTTGGCAACTAATCCATGTTAGTGGTTGGGAACTCCCCTAAGAGACAAGTGTTGCCTAGAGGATGGAGCATATGAATCAGAAGCTCCTTCTAAATTCTAAGGGCATATCTAGATGGACTCTTATTGTGTAGCAAGCTGAGGTGTAAATCTACAGCATGGCACATGCTAATTGTCCCTGTAGACACGGCTACTGTGCACTAAAAGTCCTTAGTACCCTTTGTGTACTGCTGTTTCAAACAGCGGTAGGTCAATGTAACTCCTCGTCTCAGCTGTGGAGCTAACCCCCTTCTGGCTTTAGCCAAGTTGTTTGTTTGTGTTTCCCCTCTGTAAAATGGGCATAATATACCTACATCACAGGGTTGCTGTGGGGCTGAATGAGATAACATTGAGAATTTAGGGAGAGGTTCTCAAAAGCACCTAAGAGAGTGTGCCACATGTCCCGTTGCCTACTTCCAGGCACTTCTGAGAATCTCCCCTTGAGTATGTTCGCCCCCAATGTTTTTTCAGATATGCTGATATTTTTAACAATAATCACTTGTGGTTTTTATCTTTGATTTTTATTAAAACACTCATCCTTTCTGACAGGGCTAGTCATCCGACCCCATGCTAGATCCTAAGTGAGAATGTTTGTAGGGAGTTTTCTGGGTCACGTGGCATAGATCGCACACAATAGGCACTTTCTTTTCATCCTGGCTGCACTGAGGACATAGTAAGAAATCTGAGAGCAAATTTCTCGTTAGACAGAAGCAACCTTTTCCCTTTTGTAAGGGTTGTGCAGGGCCAAAGGCTCTTTGTGGGTGCTGGAGAGAAGGCAGCTTTCCACCTTGTGTTTGTTCCTCTGGTTCAGTAGAAGCTAGTAACAAGCTAACAATTGCAAACCATTGCCATACCTATTTCTTCTTGTAACTATGGTGGGAAACTGTGGTGTCTGATACCACTGCATGGTAACTTTATGTAAATGTGGACTTCAGTGCAATCTCTCTACCTCTTACTCAGCGAATATGCCTCACAGCTGCGCCCTGGAGAAGCTAAGCCTTCCGATAGATTTTCCCTGGAACAGGGCAGATGTTCTCAATATGAAGAAAAGGGAATTGCATTAGGAACAGAAAGGGATATTTGAATGGTGGAACAAAAGGTGACGGTGTGCCAGACTCTGAGAACTGCATATTCTATCTGTGGTCCTTCAGTGAGAAGCTCTCAGACTGCCTCTGTGAGCAATAGCCTAGCACTCTGAGCACCTGTTGTGCTGAGCTGGGAGCATAAGGACAGGCAGGATGGAGTCAACTGTCTTGGTTTATGTATATGGTTAGTGTTCACTGTTCTAGTGGCTAGGGAGAAAAAGTCCTGTTGGGGGAAAGGATTATAGGTAAAAAGGACAAATTATGAAAGATCCTCTTTGAGAGAGTATAATTTTCCCAGCATTCTGTGTTCCAGGTCACAGGCTTAAAGTCAGTTTATTTAACAGTGAGAGGAAAGCAGTTTTCCTGATTTTTATTTAACTGATCGAAGAATCATCATAGATATTATGTAGGATTTTCTATACTGTATCAGGCCTTAATTTAGTCTACTCTGCCTTTGTCTGAAGCATTGTCTAGTGCAAGAGTCAGAATAACAAAGAAACAAAACAAATATATAAAAACATCATAAACTAGGCAGAGCCTTGCATGAGAAACCCACTTCCTAGTACAAGTGGGTGATCTGCTTGTGCAGTGAAGCATGAGATTTGATTATCCTTATCTTATTCCAACCTTATTGGACTTGGTACAGCTGAAAACATTATTAGTGGTGACAAAATGATCTGGCCCTTCTGAAAGTCGAGGCGCTGCAGCCAGGTTAATGATTTTCTGAGGCAGTGAATCTTACAGGCTGGCTATGTGCTGTTGAAAGCAATAATTCCTTTCAAAGCTTCTGCATTTGCTCTCCTTCAATTTCACTGAGTTTCCTCTTGCCGTGGTTCGATTGGCTAGGATAAAAAGACTGCATTATCAGAATGCATGCATTGCAAAGCATTGACCATTTTGTCATGCTACTGGGACTGAGATTCTGAATTGCATGTTTATTTAAAAAAAACAACAAAAACACCACATGTCAGCCCAACGTATCTGGGTTTTGCAGGCAGTGCAGAAGCAGAATCTGCTCCTGTCAACATACAGCAACGTCAGCACAAGTTTTAAGAAAACTCATTTTAAATTATACATTGAGACTATTGGATTGCAGCAATCTGCACTGTCAAACTGATGCTATTGAATCCGTGTACCCTAGATGGCAGCAGAACAGTGTTACATTGCTCAGTAGGCAGAGAAGACTGTCACATTACATAACTAGAACTAAAGTTTTGTCAACATTACTGCAGTTTTCAGGGTGGTGTTTTTCTCAATACTTACACAAATCTGCCTGAGACTGCAAACTGCACCTAAATTCTTGGCAACGTTTTTAGTTTGTTAGATTGAAGACGAGTCATCGTCATTTTGAACATTTTAAAACATGCCTGTGAATCCCAAATTGGAGTTTGCATTTTTCTGAGCCATTTAAGCACTTATACATGTGGAAATCTATTTTGCTGATGAAGATACTAGACCAAAACATACATTTATTGTATTTACTTAATCGATTTTGCAGGAATAGGGTAGTACTTCTGCACTACCTTCAGAGCAGGGTGCCTGGCCAACAGGCACCGCTCGCTGTCTGCCTAGCTCTGCAGGCAGCACAGAGTAAGGGTGGCAATACCGTGACCCCCTAAAATAATCTTGGGGACCCCCCAACTCCCTTTTGGGTCAGGACCCCCAATTTCAGAAACGCTGGTCTCCCCCGTAAAATCTGTATAGAATAGGGTAAAAGCACACAAAAGACCAGATTTCATGGAGGGAGACCAGATTTCATGGTCTGTGGTGTGTTTTTCATGGCTGTGAATTTGGTAGGGTCCTATCCATATCTTCCTGACTATGTGTAGTTGAATGCGGTAATCTTGCATGCTCTTCAGAAAAGATGTCAGTATTCCAGTTTATGTCTACAGCCGTATTTCTAATATCGCTTTCCACAATCAGCGTGCAAAAGGTGAGCAAGAAGGCAGTGTCCTGTGTAACTTGTTTATTCGGCAGAGGAACGATGAAACACAGATCAGACAACCTGCGTATGGCAATGTACCCTTCCTAAATCATGGCTGTCCTGGCTGCTAGCATGAAAGTGAACTAAAAGTAGGGAGCTTGTGACCATGAACATAATTGTTAGTGCACAGAACCATATTTTCCTTCCTCCTCACCAACACTTTCGCTGATCGTTGGTATAGGATATATGGTGCTCCTATAGGAGCTGGCTGAACTTGGATATGAAAGTCTGGACACTGCTGGAGGCTCTTCGTGGTTGAGACCTGGTCCATACTGGATTTTATTGGTAGATCATATTTTCTTCGATGGTTCTGTGAACTTGATTGGGCACTGTTACTTCAAACCTATAAGCAAAAATTCAGGCAGAAAGGGCACTGGGAAGGGGATAATGTTAGTAATCTTACTCTAATAACGCTGCTTGCTCAGGGTTAAAAGAAAGTGACTTTCCTTGATCCTTTACTAGTGTGACATGACAGAACAATTCCTAAACTGAGTGTAGGTCAAGGCGATTAGCATTTTGTTTGTAAACTGTCTTTAAATCTTTCCCCTTTATGTTCTCTTCTACAGAATCACAGTGCAAGATTTATTTTTATTTAGTGCACATCCATACTGGCATGATCCATCTGAGCCTGGCAACCTCAAGGAGCTTCATGTGCATTTGTCTGCTGCTTACTAAATCTCTTCCATTCTGAAGAGCTGTGAATACTGCCAGAGGGGAGTGCTCTGGCCAATATTTATTTGCACTGGCTTTCTCATGGCACTTTTGCCTTTTGTGAACATTCATGAGAATAAAAATTCACTCATCAGAATGCTCAGGGGAGAATGGTCAGATCCTCCCGTTGATGTCAATGGAAGTGCTGAAATGGATGTCCCATGGAAATTGAGAGCACCAGAAAAGTGAGTTAGCAGTTTTTGCTCAATGAGATATTTGTTTGCTCTATATTCCCAGCTTGAGTAAGGACGTTAGGATTTGGGCCCATTAATTGGATAAAAATCCATAAGCAAATTAGTCCTGTGAATGATTGATTGTTTCTCTACACTGTATCGGCATCTACAGTATAATTTGTGTTTATGTATCACTTAGGGGTCCATTTACTAAAGAAAACAAGTGGGCAACATGTAACCACAAGTTAACATTTTAGCCTAAAGGCAGGTGACTGAGAAAATGATTAATGCACAAAATAATCAAGTAAGACTTCATAGAAGGCTATGTAATGCTCATTGAATATGCCTGCTGTGGAGCAAGTAGGTTGCAGCACTGATGTGTAGCTGGCACTACCGTTTTTACTGCTAGAATGAAGTGCCACCAGGTGGCAGTGCAACCCAAGAAATGTAGGAGCCGGGCA
This sequence comes from Gopherus evgoodei, assembly GCF_007399415.2. NCBI lineage: Eukaryota > Metazoa > Chordata > Testudines > Testudinidae > Gopherus > Gopherus evgoodei. Next base: position 201,037,275 of record NC_044322.1, on the reverse strand, counting down.
CTGCGGTTTTTCATGACCGGTTCTCTAAGAACTCATCATGACTATTTTAAAGGTGCCGAACTTCTTAAATGTGGTATGTTTTTCTTAAATCTACCCGTCACATCAATGGGCCTTCATCATTTGAGACGACAGACCACTGATGCCAGATAACTAGATTTCTATGCATGTCCCCAGATCACCTAGGAGCCCTTGAAAGAGCTTCCTAGATGGTACTTTTTGGCTTATGATCTAATCTCTTTCTGATGCTGCAGCAGCATCTCTGAAAAGGCTGCTTTGCAGGGGTAAATTGGAGAAATAAAGTTAAGTAGAGTTGGGAGGCCATTGCATTTAATCTGTTATCAAAAATCTAATCCATCCCTAGGTCTTCCAGTGAGTGAGAGCTTGCACTTTGGATCCTGATGTCATTTGTACTCTTAAGGTTTTATGCTGCAGCTCTTCTAATCCTTTTATAATGCACTCATCACCATGGTATCTAGGTACCATCATTCTGATGTGTTCAGAGTTCCGTGACCAGAGCAGTAATTTTGTTACTCACATCATTGAACAATGGTTGCTTTAGAATAATGTGAAATTTGTCATTGTCATGCTGAGACTCGCTGGTCAGGGTCAAAGTGTGTTATGTGTTATCCTCTGTGTTCTCTCTCTCACTCTCTCTCTCTGTATGTACGTACTGTATATACTTCAGGGAATGTTTAGGTCATCAGACTGTAATTTCCTGAATTGGAATTTGGTCACAAGGGTAACTACCCAATCTCTTATGATAGAGTTTAAAAGATTCTTTGTGGCCTCCTCCAGCAGCCCATGCTGGTGCATTGCCTCATTACTGACTCAGAGGGAAGAATTCCACCCACTGGATCAAACTACTTTTCCTGAAGCATGTATCATTGTTTATGTGTTATGTGCTGACAGTCTGATGCTGTCTAAGACAGACACTTTTGACATTTTTACCCCATGCTATCTTCTAACTCCCATTTTCAATGGGCGTTAAGCACCTAACCGGCTTCGGCACTTTGGAAAGTCCCACTAAGTGCATGGCTACATCTCTGGGTACCTAAAAACCTTATAGAATCTGGCCTTTAGTTGCTGAGGAGGCTAAATCCCTTTTGAAAATGAGTCTTAAGTTCCTAATTTACTGAGGGGCTTTTGAAAATTGAACCAGTTGTCCCTGACATAAGGAATTTACCATCTATATTAATGGTCTTCCATTCAAATACTCACTCTGTCTGAGCCTGCTTATCTTGTGAGCTAAGACTGGATCAAGCATAAGGTGCTATGACACTAGGCCAGCGTTTCTCAAATGCGGCCACCATGGTCATATGTGGTCACAGACCTCCTAGGTGGTGATTGGGGAGGAGGGGAAACATCGGTCCCTTTCCCTCACTTCCTCTTTCTTCTGGATGCACCACCCTGCCTCTGGAGACAGGTGGGGCACTGCGCTGAAGGAGCAAGGTGAGTTCTCTACCTATGGGAGGGGGCACAGTGGGGCTTAGGCTTCCACCCTGGGGTAGTGGGTGGTGGGACTTAGGGAGCCTGGCTGTGCAGAGCAGGGCTCAAACCATGGGGCTTCGGGCACTAACACCCAGCTCCAGCTGTGATGTTTCAGGTGTTGACCCCCAGTTCTGGCCACATGGCCCTGGGCCATGGCCAGCCTATGACGCTTCAGGATCCAGCCCCAGGCTGTGCGGTGGTCAGCTCCAATCCTTGGCTCTGGCCGTGCATGTCGCCAACTCTGGCCATGCGTTCTGATCCCCAGCCCTGGTCGCTGACCCCAGGCACTAGCTCTGGACACCAACCTGTAGCTCTGGCTATGTGGCAGCAGGCTCCAAACCTGGGCACCGGTGAGTGCTGGTCCCAGGCGCTAATCCCCAGCAGCAGCCACCGACCCTGGCGCCGGCCCCAGCTGTGGATCCACAGCCCTGGTCACTGACTACAGGTGCTGGCACTGGCTGCTGACCCCTAGCTCTGGCCGTGCAGCAGTGGGCCTCTTGGTGCAGATCTCTGGTGGCAGACTCCGACCCCTGGATGCCGACCCCTAGCTCTGGCTGTGCAGTAGTAGCCATTGGCCCCAGGTGCCGGCCCCTGAATCCTTGTCATGGTTGCCAGCCTGGACTCTGTTGGGTGCTGACCCTGGGTGCCAATCTCCAGCCCAGGCCATGCAGCAGCGGGTGCTGACCCGGGCTCCAGAGGTGGTGGCCCTGGGCACTGAGCCACAGCCCCTGGCTTTGGTTGTGCAGATCCTGGCCCTGGCTACAGCTGTGCAGCACCTGCCCCGGGCACTGACCCCCAGCTGCACAGCTGCTGATTCCCAGCTCTGGCCACAGGACTTAACACCCACCCCCATCACTCCTGGTCCCTACTGCCTGCCCTGGCCCTGCATCCATCTCTCCCCCACCCCGCCGTCCCATTGCCCGGCTGGACCCTACTGCCTTTCTGGCCCTGAATCCAGGTCCCCTGCCCCATTGCTCACCTGGGCCCTGCTGATTTCCCCTCCAACCCCCCACCCCATCCAGGGCTTAATTTTTCCTGGGGCTTGCTGTAAAAAGCTATATTAACAAACATGCAAATATCACTTTTCACAGCATTTTTTGTGTATCTGCCAAAAAAAATAAGGCCCTACATAAATAAAATACAATGATTTGGCCATGCAAATGTGCATATTTTTCCTAAAGTTTATCAAGTATTTTAGGGAAAAGTGTCAGTGCAGCCACCAACAAGAGTTGGTGGTCACACTCTGGGGCCACCAAAATAATTGTTGTGAGAACTCCTGCTCTAGGCAAATGGGGTATATGTGTCACTAGGGAGTGACACAAGAGACGCTTTAAATCTCTCCCTTTCCTTCCCGGGCCTCTCTCCGTAATACTCCCAGTTCCTGAGAGGTGCAGAAGGAAGTGTTGAGGTTGTCCTGACCTTTCTGCATGGTTGTACTGTGTTTTTGTTTCTGTGGAACTGGATAGTTTGCACTGTTTACACTGAGATTCTGAAGGGAAATGATGGGTTTGGTTGTGTGATAAACCAGATGCTAACTGCTAAGCTATTACCCACAGCCTGTGAGAGTTTCACCTCTGTCCCTGGTTCTTTGGGAATGAAAGGAAACGTTTCTCTATTTGTGTGGCTGGAAATGCATTTAACATGAATGATAATGATCTCATTAAGGTCTGACAAACCTGTTTTTTACATGGGGCGGTTTGCATTTCCATAGATAAATTGAATGTTAGCCTTTGAGTACGTACAAACTTGTAGATAATTATAAATCCGGATTAGTCAGATAGTAGATGAAAAATGAGGGTCAGACACAAACCACTCAGGGTCAGGCACAATTGCCTTTGCTGTCACACAAGCTGGTCAGTCAGATTTTGGATAATTTGCACTATGAGACCTTCTTAAACACAGCCAGATTTTAATAAGGTATTGGTAATTTCTGTAACCTATACAGAAGAATATACTCATCACCCTACTAACTTTCTGAAAACTTGACCAAGGTGTCTAGAAATGGATTTAGGAGCTCATATTTCTGACTTCATCCTTGCGAGTGGGAATGAGGAATCTTCCCCTTACTCTAAAATGATTTAGGGCTGTGTCCACTTGGGATTTACGTCAAGGTATTTGTAATTCAGTATATCCCTCCATTTTAACATTGTGTGCCTCCAGCTATCTTGCCTCCTGGCAGTTATTTTATGTGGATGGTGGACAACTGTATTCAACTTAACCCACGTAAAGTGGAGATAACATTCATGGACTGAGGAAAATGTTTGAAGGAACATATCAGTAGTGAGGATTCTTACTCAGGGAGTAAGACACAGGTTCATGCAAGAGGTCCAGAATTTAGGAGTTGCTTTGGATTGCTCTCTGATCATGGAAGCCTATGCTGTGACAATGATCCTGAATGGCTGTTCTCTCTGAGTTCTCTGGAAAGCATGCTCTTCTTTCTCCAGCATGGACCTCACTGTTATGCCAGTCCAACATGTTGCTACTAGGGAGGGTTCATGTGTAGTCCTGAGTCAACACAAGCTAGAAGCACAGAGTGCTTCCTATCTGATTCTGTGTCCTTCATTTCCACATAGCAAAGTGAATAGCTCTGTGATTCTGTTTATCCTTGTAAAGTATTCAGATATTATAGTGATGAATGAAGTATAATTACCTAGGTAGAAGCCCCTTTTCCAGCCCAAGACCTCTGCCATTCATATTGCTCTCTGGCATATTGTGAGATCTACTGTTTATGCATATTTTTCTTTATATTTAGGTACCTAACAGCTGTATATAGCACTGGTCTTCAATCTGAAGTCTAAGTGAAATTACTTTAGTAGGTGGTTTCCCTTTTCAAAACTACCTGTCACCATTCATTTCGTAATACTCCAAATAGTGGAAATGTCTCTTTTGTCTTAGGAAAGTTAAACAGCACAAGAGATCTGTGTGTTCTGATAGGTCATGGGTTTTGTGCAGACCCAGCTCTCATCATATTTTATTTTTAAATGTATTTTATTTTTTATAACAAGCCTGCAAAGTAGTTATATCTTGATCTCTTACTACAAAATTCAAACAGACTTAATTAATTTTTTGAGTCAGGGAAAAAAAGTGCTTTTAATCAGAGAAGTCTATAAATATAACCTGGATTGGGAAGAAATATTTCAATGGGGAATTATTTGAGTACATAAATACTGCACAGGAGAGCCAGAACTCTGCATTTTTTTGGGTAGTTAAAGTCAAGGGATTGTGAATTAGAGTCTAGTGTGGCTGGAGTAAGATTTATGTTTTATGTGGTGATCTCATAGACTTTGCCAGGGCTGTTGACATATCTGTTGTATAGCTGAGTGTAATGGAGTGAACCAGACACAAAGTAAATCTGGGACAGTTACTTTTAAAAGAAAAAGTATAGGATTGTATGGGCAGATAGCTTAGGCACTTTATTAAAAAAACCCTAACTTTAGAGGTTTCAAATCCTATGAAACGCACTCAGTTTGTGATTAAAATAGGGTCCAGGATGAGAGTACACCAGGTTGTCTGCTGTATGCAAGTTAACAGGCTGTAGCGCGCATGCTAAGTGAATAGGAGTACACAGTCAGAATGCCGAGCACGATGTAAGTGCTCTTTCATCAGTAGACCATAAAGAATTTTACAAAGATTGGTAAGTGTCCTTGTCTCCATTTTATGGACAGGTTTAACTGAGGTACAAAGTGGCAATTTCCTGTCCCATAGAAGAGCCAGGGATAGAACCCAAGTCTTGCATCCCAGTCCAGAGCCCTCTCCCAGTCCACTATGTTATCTTCAAATAACCTCTTAAAATGGCATTTATAAGAAGCTGTTTTCCTTTTAACTACATAGAAGAACAAATATTGGTCTAATTTCTCAGTAAAATATAATGGCCAGATGTTAGGGTCAGCTTCTGTTCAGGGTGCACCTATGGCTTTGAGATACCTTTGCACTTCCTTGATCCTGGTATGAGAAGGGGTTCTGAATGGGGCCCCTGGCATAATGCAGAGAAGCTTGGCTGCTCTGTTCTGGCTGCCTCCAGCCCCAGTGGCCCTCTCCCAGCCAGACATCACTGGGACATAGGGATGCCCTGGCCAAACCCTTTCCCTCAGCTGCTCCACCTGTGCTGGCTGCATGGAGGTGGGTGGCGTAGAAGCCATTAGAGTGGCCCTGTGCCACTGGAGCACTTGCCAGTGCAGCCAGAGTCCTCGGGGTCCGTTAAAACTGAGGTTTGTGGCTGGCATAGTATCTGTTGCGGGGGTGGTGGTGTCAGGATCTGGCCCTTTACCAAGGGTCTCAGAAGAAATATTCCCCTCCAGTAGGGAACAATTCTGCCCCCCCCCCGCCCCAGAAGCTCATGCAAAGAGGGTGGGTGAGATTCCTTCTGCCTCCATCTCTAGTATCTATGATGTGGTGATGACAAGCTCAATCCAGTATGGCAGGTGTATTCCTTCATGGTGGCACCTGGGAAGGTGCTGAAGATAGCTGGTGGCAGAGAGGACAAAAGTGCTCTGCTCATTCCCAAATACAAGCCGAATGGTTCATCTGCTCAAGTGGCAGAGAGAGAGCCTGCTCAAGCGAGGGCCAAAGCAGCATAAGCAGGAGTAATAGCTCCACTGCCCAGATCCCCCGTCACCCTAAAAGGCCACTTTCATTCCCGCACCTCCTCTGGAGTTGGTGCAGGGGTAGAGGGCACCAGGCTACTTACTCCTATTATGTCATTGTCTGGGGCTCAAAGCACAGGCTCGTGCAGCCCCCGTGATTCTCTAATGGAGCCTCCTGCTGCCAGAGCCTGGATGAGGATTGTGGCACTGGGAATTGTCAGGGTGCAGGTCTGCTCAAGCACCAATGCTTCGTTCTTTGATTGGCCCTGCTCTGCCCCATCCTCAAACACCACCTGTGCCAGGCAGAATGTACCAGGAATGGAGAGGGAGCTGTGGTAGCAGAGGGATGAATTTCACCCTCTTCCTTCCTCACCCCTTGTGTAGTTGCAGAAGCCTATATGGGTAACATATGCTTGGGGGCTTGCAGGTTTTGGGAGGACCATGAGGGATTGGCAGGGCAAAGTCCAGGAACAATTGCTCTGTACAGGATGCTCCACTGGGTGGCTGTCCTGCAGGTCAAACCAGTTTTTCCCTCTGTGCACCCCTTATCCTACTCACAATGGGGAGCAGAACACAGGTCTGGCAAAAGAACTAATGGCAACATGGCTTCTACAGGGGTTGTGATTTAGGAGGACTGTTCTTATTGCAGTTGCTCTAATTGCTTTGCAAATCTGCTGTAACACCAGGCTTCCAAGGCTACATCTCCTTGCTCCTTTTGTGAGGCTCCAAGCCCACTCACCTCAGGGAATCATTCCCCAGAAACCCCAGGAGTTCATTCTCTGTGAGCCTTTCCGCTGTTGTGAGCATTTCCATGGAGGGGGGCATGTTTTGTGGAAAATAACTAATTGTGGTTGGCTACTTACATGTTTAGAATTTATTAGACATTATCTGCAGATAGTGGCCCTTACGATACAGATGAAATGAAGCCTGGACATAAAAACAATAAGAGAAGATACTTGCTTTTCATAGCTTGTCTGGAGTTCACAAACGTGGTGGTGTTTACAGCTGTGCATGCTTATGAGTTATGAGATGATGATTATTAGGCACTAAAGACATTTCATGGCAGTGATACAGCTTTCAATAACTCCAGCACAACCAAAGTTCCCTGCAAATAAACAAAAAGTTGAGTCCAATAAATTTACTTTTTATTATTTGAAAATTGCTGCTGCAATTGTTATAAATGCTTGGGAAGCAAGAATAGAACATTATTAGAAACTTGTATAAGACATGTATGGACAGCATTGCTAGCAGAGTGGGGAGAGGGAAGCACTCGCATGAAAACAGCAAGGTCTGAAAAATACTGTTATAAGTAATATGCTACTAAAACTACAAACAAGTTCCCCTTTAGTGGTCAAGGAAATGAATGGCATTCCACCTTGCCAAGGATTTCTTTTCAGCCCCCCAGAAATGTTGTTGTCCTTGCAATGCCTTCTTTCAATAATAGATCACAAAGCATTGGGGAAAGGTAGCCTACAGCTGCCATTTGTATGTTAAGTAAACATTATGGTTTGCTATGCATATTGTAACAAGGCGGTGTGGCTCCCCTCCTCATCCGGGAGGGTCGAGCCCCGTCAATCATCCATAGGGGCGGGGCCTTGAAGTGAAAGTCCCGCCCCCCAGAGGGTCAAGCGGCGATCCGCAAGAATAAAAGCCGGCCCTCAGCCCTCAGTTGGAGCCTAGCCACCGTCAGGAGCAGACCTGTCCACGGGAGCTCCTGACTGGGAAGCTGCTGAGGCTGCAGGCCGGTGTCCGGACTGGCCAGGACCTCCCCGCTACGATGAGGAGCTGCTGGAGCTGCCCCGCACCCACTACGACGAGGAGCTGCCGAGCCGCCCCGCCCTTGTTGCGGCCCCGAGGACCCCCCGGAACAGGCCTGGCCGGACTTCCCAGAAGAGCTGCCGGACCTGCCGCCCAGCCCTGGCTGTGAGGAGCCGATGTGGTGGGACGTCCCTGAAGCTGATCCCACGAACTAGGTAGGCTCGGAGGGGGATACTGGAAGTAGCCTGGGGGAAGCCGACCCGAGTCAGGCTGCAGACCTCCCAATACCCATGGCAGTGTGTTGCGGTCAGGATCCCCACTGACCACCTGCAGCGGTGATCACCACTACTAGGGCCCCGGGCTGGAACGCAATGGAGTGAATGGGCCTGCGTTCCCCCTGCCACCCATAGCCGGGTGGCAGAATCCCCCTCCCCCTGGCCTGAGAAGGCCATTAGGCCTACTGTGTGTTTGCCTAACTCTGACGCAAGAGGATCTGAGCCTCTATAACTGTGTCTGGTGCCCTGCCCGAACCAAGGGCTGGGCCCCCTCTGACTTTGCCACTGCTCTACCCTGCTCCAAAGGGCCAGAGCTGCTATAACTGTGTTTGGTGCCCCGCCTGAACCAAGGGCTGGGCCCCCTTTGCCTGTGCCACTGCTCGGCCCTGTCCCAAAGGGCCCGAGTGACCAGCACTCCTGCCAGCCCGCCCTGAACTAAAGGGCCAGAGCTGAGATAACTGTGTATTGTTACTCAGCCCTGCAGCGGAGGGTCTGAGCCCCGAACTGACTGTATATTGTTGCTCAGCCTTGCAGCAGGCGGCCTGAGCTCCTAATTAACTGTGTGTTGGTGCCCGCCCGAATCCAGGGCCGGGCCCCCATTGACTGTGCCACTGCCCGGTCCTATCCATAGGGACCGACTACCCGCACGGTGGGCGACAGTCCTGAGACTGAGACCCGCAGACAACAAGTCGAGGCTGGTGTGGCTCCCCTCCTCATCCGGGAGGGTCGAGTCCCGGCGAGTCTCGTGTACAACTGGCACCTGACCAGGGACCTGCTTCAATCCGAGCCCCTGTGAGAAGGGGCTGGGAGGAGGACGGTAGCGCGACCAACCCTCCGTAGCCAGAGACATGGATGTCGAACGGCTGTTCCAGCTGCTGGCGGAGAGCCAGGAGCGCCAGCAGGCGGCGCAACTCCTGCAGCAGCAACAGCTGCAGGCCGCCCATCTCGAACAGCAGCAGCAGCGAGACGCCGTGCACCTCCAGCAGCAAGAACAGCAGCATGCCGCTCAGCTGGAGCACCAGCAGCAGCTGATACAGCAACTGGGAGGCCTGCTGCAGCTGCTCCTGGGGCCTGCGTCCCGCCCCGTCGATGGAGCCACGGGAGAAAGACGCCGGGGGGCTTCCGCCCACCGGTTCCCCTGCGCCTGACCAAGATGGGCCCGGGGGATGACCCGGAGGCCTTCTTGGTCACACGTTCGAGCGCGTGGCCCTTGTCGCAGGGTGGGCCCGTGACCAATGGGCCACTCTTTTGGCCCCATACCTAACCGGACCAGCCCAGCTTGCCTATTGTGGGCTGGCGACGGAAGAGGCCAAGGACTACGATCGGGTGAAGGTGGCGGTCCTGGACACCTTGGATGTCAGCCCCGAGACCTTAAGGCAACGGTTTCGGGGCCAGACCTACCCGACAGGCACCCGGCCCCGGCTGATTGCCCAAGGCTTGAAGGAGGCCTGCCGCTGCTGGCTCCAACCTGAGACCCGTACGGTGGAGGAGGTGACCGAGCAGGTAGTCTTAGAACAATTTGTGCAATTTCTACCTGCTCGGGGAAGGGCTTGGGTACTCTGCCACCGGCCAGCCACGCTGCTGGCGGTGGTCTCCCTGATGGAGGACTTCCTGGCCGCGGAGGCTTCTATGGGGTCTGCCATTCGGCCACCCACCCTGGGGCCCGACCAACTCCGGGGAGAGACGAGGGCATCCGCCTCATCCGGGCCGCAGCGCCCGAACCGCGGGCCAGACCCCGCGATGGTCTTCCGGGCCCCACGCCCAGATCCTGTCCCGCACTCAGCCCCGCGGGCCTCTCCCGTGGGTCTGTTGGGGCCCCGCCGAAGCCCTCCCCGAAGCTCTCGAGCTGCCAGCCCCCGGGGAGGATGCCCAGGAATTGGACTCTGCTTCGGATGTGGGAAGGCCGGTCACTTACAATGGGACTGTCCCAAGATGGAGTGTGATTTGGGGCAGGTCTGTGCAGGGGAAGGCCGAGCCCAACGGCCCCAACCCCCCAAACTCACGGTCCCAGTGGTTGTAGGGGACCGTGCCACAACGGCCCTAGTGGACTTGGGCTGTGGGCAAACGCTGGTCCACCGGGCTCTAGGACCACCGGTCGATCTCGGTTTGGGGCCCATCCATTTGCAGTGCATCCACGGGGATGTCTGACCCTACCCGAGTGCCCAGGCCCGTTTGACGGTCAATGGCCTCACGCGGTCATTGGTAGTCGGCTTGGCCCCCTGACTATCCTACCCCGTGATCCTGGGACGCGACTGGCCCGCCTTTGAGGGGCTCCTCCGGTCCATACCGGCCTTTGAGGCTGAGCCCCAGGAGCCCCTGGTGGAGACAGAAGGGGATGCTGAGGAGGTTGGGGCAGGAAACGTGGAGGCCACAGGCCAGGGGGAAGAACCCCCCCCCCACCAGACCTCACTTTGACACGGACTTCTGTCGGGACCAATGGGCCGACCCCACACTCAGCCGGGCCTATGAGCAACTGGCGGCAGTCGATGGATCCGTTGTCGACCCTCACCGTGCCATGCAGTGGCCCCACTTTGAGCTCCGGCAGGACAGACTTTATCGGGTCAAGCAGGATCCCTGCACACGGGAGCCCCGGATGCAACTTCTCGTGCCCTGCTGCCACCGACGCGCCGTGATGAGCCTGGCCCATGACGTGCCGGCTGCAGGGCACCTGGGGCACGAGAAGACCCTGGCCCGAATCCGGACGCGGTTCTACTGGCCGGAGCTCAATGGGGACGTAAAGCAGTACTGTAATTCCTGCCCGGGGTGTCAGTTGGCCGCCCCGCCTCGAGTGTCCAAGGCCCCCTTGATCCCCATGCCATTGATCAAAACGCCATTCGAACGCATTGCCATGGACCTGGTAGGCCCACTGCCCCGGAATGCGGCTGGTTTCCAGTATATCCTGGTCCTGGTCGACTATGCCTCCCGGTTCCCAGAGGCTATTCCCCTGAGGAGCATCACGGCCCGGACCATTGCCGGCGAGCTGGTGAAGGTATTTTCCCGCATAGGATTGCCTAAAGAAATCCTGACTGACCAGGGCATTAACTTCACCTCCTGGTTACTGAAACAGATCTGCCAACTCCTGGGGGTGAAACAACTACACACCTCCATCTATCACCCCCAGATGGATAGGCTGGTGGAATGGTTCAATTGGACCCTTAAGGACACGCTAAAACGGTTCCCACCGGACAAGCTATGCCACTGGGACCAACTCCTACCATCCCTGCTACTAGCCATCTGGGAAGTTCCCCAGGCTTCGACCAAGTTTTCCCCCTTCGAACTCTTGTACGGGCGGAGGCCACGGGGCCTCCTGGATTTAATGAAGGAGACGTGGGAGCAGTCGGCCTCCCCAACCCAGGGCCTCCTCCAGTATGTCCTCCGGCTGTGGGAACAGCTTACTCAGGCGGGGACCCTGGCGCGGGAAAACCTAAAAGTAGCCCAAGAGAGGCAGGAGCGGAGTTTAATCAAGAAGCGCAGGTACGAGAGTTTGCCCCGGAGACTGGGTTCTGCTGCTCCTACCCTCCAAGGAGTCGAAATTATTGGCCGGTTGGCAGGGCCCCTACGAGGTAACTCGGAAGGTGGGCCCCATTAATTATGAGATTTACCAACTGGGCCGTCGGAAGAAGAAACAGATATACCACGTCAACCTGCTGAAGCCATGGCGTGACCGGGAGGACCTCTTGATCGACCCATGCCTGCCGGACTTGGAGCTAGGCCCGGAGGTGGTCCAAACGAGAGACCTGACGGAGCCCCCATTGGGGTGTTCCCTGACGGACGAGCAACGTAAACGGGCGCAGTGCTTCCTGCGGGCGTTCCGGCAAACCTTCACGGCACTACCGGGCTATATGACGTTAACTTGCCACACGATCCAAACCGAGCCTGGGAAGGTCATCCGAGAAACCGCCCGGCCAGTGCTGTATCGAATGCGGCAGGAAGTTGAGGAGGTGGTCCAGGCCATGTTGGCCCTGGGGGTCGTCGAGCTGTGTCAAAGCGCGTGGCGCAGTCCGGTGGTCTTGGTGCCCAAGCCAGATGGCTCCTGTCGGTTCTGCATAGACTTCTGGAAGGTCAACGCCGTATCATGCTTCGATGCCTACCCGATGTCCCGGGTCGACGAGCTGCTGGGCTGCCTCATGGAGGCCCGATTCATCACCACGCTGGACCTTAGCAAGGGCTACTGGCAAATCCTGCTCGAGGGGACCTCCAAGGAGAAGACTGCCTTTGCCACCCCATCGGGGTTCTATTAATTCACATGGATGCCCTTTGGCCTCCATGGGGCCCCCGCGACCTTTCAGCGGCTCATGGACCACCTCCTGCAGCCACATCAAGAGTACATGGCCACATACCTAGATGACGTCGTGATCTACAGCCGCCGCTGGGAGGACCATCTTAAACCAGGTCACGGCGGTCCTCAGAACCCTGTGGGAGGTGGGGTTGACGGCGAACCCCAAGAAATGCCGGATAGCCTGGCAGAAGACCACCTACCTCGGCTATACCGTCGGGCAGGGACAAGTCAAATCCCTCATGGGGAAAGTTCAAGCCCTCGCAGAGTGCCCCCCCGACAACCAAACGACAGGTAAAACGCTTCCTGGGACTCGTGGGGTATTACCGGCAGTTTCTCCCACAATTTGCGTCCATTGCTGCCCCCTTGACCGGGCTGCTGACTAAGAATAGCCCGCGACAGGTACAATGGACCCCCAAGTGTGAAGCGGCCTTTAAAACGCTCCAAAGCTGCTTGTGCCAGGAATCCGTCTTGTATAGTCCGGATTTTGACAAACCATTTATCCTCCAGACGGATGCATCTGATGTTGGCCTACGAGCGGTCTTGTCTCAGGAAGGGGACGGAGGAGACCATCCTGTACTGTACCTGAGCCGAAAACTGTTCCCACGAGAACGGAACTACACCATGGTGGAAAAGGAGGCCCTCGCAGTAAAGTGGGCCTGCAAGGCCCTTTGGTTCTTCCTCCTGGGGGCCCCTTTCACTTTCATCACAGACCACGCCCCGCTTCAATGGCTCATGTGCATGAAGGACAATAACACCCCCCTTATGCGCTGGTATTTGGCCTTGCAGCCCTATGCATTCACCATCCAGCATCGGGCTGGCAAGGACCATGCCAATGCGGACTTCCTATCCCACCTCGAGGAGATGGAACTGTCCAGCCCTGACGAGCGGGAGCTGGACTTAAGGGGGGGGTGTGTAACAAGGTGGTGTGGCTCCCCTCCTCATCCGGGAGGGTCGAGCCCCGTCAATCATCCATAGGGGCGGGGCCTCGAAGTGGAAGTCCCGCCCCCCAGAGGGTCAAGTGGCGACCCGGAAAAATAAAAGCCGGCCTTCAGCCCTCAGTTGAAGCCCAGCCACCATCAGGAGCAGACTTGTCCACGGGAGCTCCTGACTGGGAAGCTGCTGAGGCCGCAGGCCAGTGTCCGGACTGGCCAGGACCTCCCCGCTACGATGAGGAGCTGCTGGAGCTGCCCCTCGCCCGCTACGACGAGAAGATGCTGGAGCTGCCCCGCGCCCGCTACGACGAGGATCTGCCCCGCGCTCGCTACAATGAGGAGTGGCCGGAGCCGCCCCGCCCTTGTTGCGGCCCTGAGGACCCCCCGGGAGAGGCCTGGCCGGACTTCCCAGAAGAGCTGTCGGACCTGCCACCCAGCCCTGGCCGTGAGGAGCCGATGTGGTGGGACGTCCCTGAAGCTGATCCCACGAACCAGGTAGGCTCGGAGGGGGATACTGGAAGTAGCGCAGGAGCAGCTGACCCGAGTCAGGCTGCAGACCTCCCGATACCCATGGCAGTGTGTTGCGGTCAGGATCCCCACTGACCACCTGCAGCGGTGATCACCGCTACTAGGGCCCCAGGCTGGAACGCAATGAAGTGGATGGGCCTGCATTCCCCCTGCCACCCGTAGCCGGGTGGCAGAATCCCCCTCCCCCTGGCCTGAGATGGCCATTAGGCCTACTGTGTGTTTGCCTAACTCTGACGCAAGAGGATCTGAGCCTCTATAACTGTGTTTGGTGCCCCGCCCGAACCAAGGGCTGGGCCCCCTCTGACTTTGCAACTGTTCGGCCCTGTCCCAAAGGGCCCGAGCGACCCGCACTCCTGCCAGCCCGCCCTGAACTAAAGGGCCAGAGCTGAGATAACTGTGTATTGTTACTCAGCCCTGCAGCGGAGGGTCTGAGCCCCGAACTGACTGTATATTGTTGCTCAGCCTTGCAGCAGGCGGCCTGAGCTCCTAATTAACTGTGTGCTGGTGCCTGCCCGAATCCAGGGCTGGGCCCCTGTTGACTGTACCACTGCCCGGTCCTATCCATAGGGACCGACTATCTGCGCGGTGGGCGACAGTCCCGAGACCGAGACCCGCAGACAACAAGTCGAGGCTGGTGTGGCTCCCCTCCTCATCCGGGAGGGTCGAGCCCCGGCGAGTCTCACTTACAATATATTTAAAATCCAAAAATTCTAAAACAGTATGTTGAACAGTGAATAGACACTTCTGGTTTTGATCGCTTTCCAATATTCAGGGGGGAGGAATAGCTCAGTGGTTTGAGCATTGGCTGCTAAACCCAGGGTGGTGAGTTCAATCCTTGAGGGGGCCATCTGGGGCAAAAATCTACCTGGGGATTGGTCCTGCTTTGAGCTGGGGGTTGGACTAGATGACCTCCTGAGGTCCCTTCCAACTCTGATATTCTGTGAGTCTATGCAAATGAGAGAGTCTCTTAGTTTAGGTCCTGATTCAGCAAGATACCTGAGCACATTCTTAGCTTTAAGCACATGAATAGTCCCACTGCAGTTAGCTGTTTTGAAGTCAGTCACTTTATTCATGTGTTTAAAGTTAGGTGCTTGCATAAGGGCCTTGTTGAATTGAGGCCACAGCAAACAAATCCAACAGAAAATAATTGTTTATGGGAACCTGTTTCTACTGGAGCCAACTTGCAAACTTCCATTGGAGTCAATGGAAACAGTGCTGGGTTCTAACTAAGTTTATGTGCTCAATTTTTTGTTCTGAGCTCAGTAGTAAAGAGTTTCTTTCATATCAACAATATAATCCAATTATGAGCAGATATGATGAGACACTTAAAATCCTAGGAAAATGTACTTTGGTATGTTAGCTGTATAGCTTCAGGAACCAGCAGAATGCCTAACCGGTGACATAAACAAATTGTTCTCTAATGAGGGTGAGGGTGATATTGTGTGTCCTGGAATAAACTATGCCAATGGTTCTTAGCCTTCGCCATACTGTAACCCCCATATTAAGGGGGGTGGGGAATCTCTCCTTCCTTCCATCTAGCTGTAAAGAAAGGGAAGAGGATGTGACTCCTAGGTTTAGTACAGCAGCATGACTAGAATAAACACTTTGGACCAAATTCTATTTTCCATTGCACGGGTGTAATAAAAAATGGAGCCAGGCGTAATGGCAGGTAAAATTATTTGTGGACTTTCTGGTGAATAAGAAACTGAATTTGGATTTGGCACTGTCACACCCCTGTTTTCATTTTCCCTAACATTCAGAGACAGACATGTATTCACCTGACTTCATATAAAACAAATTCCTAGCTCTTGGTTCTGAAATGAAACAAATTTGTTTCCAGCAGAAGTCTACTGTCATGGCCATCTGAGAATTCTTTTTGAGGGGGCAGGGAGGGCTACATGAATGAAGATGGAAGCAAGTAAAGGTGAGAAGGAGAAAATGAATGGATGAAGAGAGAGTGAGAGGGGCAATGGAGGAGAAACAGGTTTTTTTAATTGTTTCTGAAGGAGTCTCAGTATTCTCCTAGATTTGACTGTATCTAGTCTAATAACCTCTTATTCCACTGGCTGCCCACAAGATTGGCTGCCGTTGCAACCTAATCAATTGTTGCCCAAGGAATGTCCAGGCAGGATGCTAAGGAACTGTAAGCAGCAAGGTAAGAAGGGTCTTAAATACAGTTTTTTGAAGTTGTGTTTCTGTCTGGGGCCTGGTCTACACTATGCGTTTAAACCGATTTTAGCAGTGTTAAACCGATTTAACGCCGCACCCGTCCACACTACGAGGCCTTTTATATCGATATAAAGGGCTCTTTACATTGATTTCTGTACTCCTCCCCAACGAGAGGAGTAACGCTAAAATTGGTATTACCATATCAGATTAGGGTTAGTGTGGCCGCAAATCGACGGTATTGGCCTCTGGGTGGTATCCCACAGTGCACCACTGTGACTGCTCTGGACAGCAATCTGAACTCGGATGCACTGGCCAGGTATACAGGAAAAGCCCTGCAAACTTTTGAATTGCATTTCCTGTTTGGCCAGCGTGGAGCTCTGATCAGCACAGGTGACCACACAGAGCTCATCAGCACAGGTAGCAATGCAGTCTCCTGAGAATCGAAAAAGAGCTCCAGCATGGACCGCATGGGAGGTACTGGATCTGATCGCTATATGGGGAGAGGATTCAGTGCTAACAGAACTCAGTAGTCACTTAATGGCATTTGGCTGGGTCTTTTTGGTCAGGTCGGTCAGTGGGGCAGCGATTTGGCTGTAGTGTGGTACAAATCGCCTGTAGTACCCGGCCAAGCCTAAGAAGGATTGGACCTGCTTCTTTGACTTTGGGACAGGCCACTTTTGGATAGCATGCACCTTGGCCTGTAGGGGGTTTATGGTTCCTCGACCCACCTGGTGCCCCAGGTAAGTCACTCTGTTTTGGCCTATTTGACACTTTTTGGCCTTAACAGTTAGTCCGGCCTGCCTGATGCGCTCAAAGACCTTTTCCAGGTGTAGTAGGTGTTCGGGCCAGGAGTCTGAAAAAATGGCCACATCATCGAGGTAGGCAACTGCAAATTCTCCCAGTCCAGCTAGTAGACCATCTACCAGCCTCTGGAAGGTGGCGGGTGCATTTCGAAGGCCGAAAGGAAGGACATTGAATTCATACACCCCCGCATGGGTGACGAATGCTGACCCACTCCTTGGCAGGTTCATCTAGCGGTACTTGCCAGTACCCCTTGGTTAAGTCTATTGCTAGAGATGAACTGGCACGTCCCAACTTCTCCAATAGCTCATCAGTACGTGGCATTGGATAGTTGTCCGGACGAGTTACAGCATTTAGCTTACGATAGTCCACGCAAAAGCGTATTTCCCCATCTGATTTGGGTACCAGAACCACTGGAGATGCCCATGCACTGGTAGATGAGCGGATTATACCCATCTGTAGCATGTTCTGGATCTCCCGTTCTATAGCAGCTTGGGCATGAGGAGACACTCGGTAGGGTGGGGTTCTGATTGGGTGAGCATTACCTGTATCAATGGAGTGGTATGCCCGTTCAGTCCGTCCTGGGGTGGCTGAGAACAATGCGGCGAAGCTAGTGCACAGCTCCTTGATTTGTTGCCGCTGCAGACGTTCCAGGGTGGTTGAGAGGTTCACCTCTTCCACGCCACCGTCTTTTTTTCCGTCGTAGTGGACACCGTCAGGCCACTCAGCATCATCTCCCTGGACTGTAAACTGACAAACCTGTAAGTCTCTGGAATAGAAAGGCTTGAGAGAATTAACATGGTACACTTTAGGCTTTAGTGAGGAATTGGGAAATGCTATGAGGTAGTTTACAGCTCCCAGGCGCTCTTGGACCGTGAATGGCCCTTCCCATGATGCTTCCATCTTATGGGCCTGTTGCGCCTTCAAGACCATAACCTGGTCTCCTACCTTGAAGGACCGATCTCTGGCATGTCTGTCATACCAGGCCTTTTGCTCTTCCTGAGCATTCTTTAGGTTCTCTCTAGCAAGGGCTAAAGAGTGTTGGAGGGTGCTTTGTAGGTTGCTTACAAAGTCCAGAATGTTAGTTTCTGGAGAAGGCGTAAACCCTTCCCATTGCTGCTTCACCAACTGTAATGGCCCCTTAACCTCGTGACCATACACAAGTTCAAATGGTGAAAACCCTAAACTGGGATGTGGTACAGCTCTATAGGCAAACAGCAACTGCTGCAACACTAGGTCCCAAGTATTGGAGAATTCGTTGATGAATTTTCATATCATGGCCCCCAAAGTTCCATTGAACCTTTCCACCAGGCCATTGGTTTGATGGTGGTACGGGGTGGCAACCAAGTGATTCACCCCATGAGTTTCCCACAGTTTTTCCATGGTCCCTGCCAGGAAATTAGACCCTGAATCTGTAAGGATGTCGGAGGGCCAACCTACCCTGGCAAAGATGTCTGTTAGGGCCAGGCACACAGTGTTAGCCCTGGTGTTGCCTAGAGCTACTGCTTCTGGCCATCGGGTAGCAAAGTCCACTAAAGTCAGTACGTTCTGCTTTCCTCTGGGCGTCTTTTTTGGAAAAGGGCCCAGAATATCCACAGCTACTCGCTGAAATGGGACCTCAATTATGGGGAGTGGCTGGAGAGGGGCCTTGACCTGGTCTTGAGGCTTTTCCACTCTTTGGCATACCTCACAAGACCGGACATACTTGGCAACGTCCTTGCCCATCCCCTCCCAGTGGAAGGACTTCCCCAACCGGTCCTTGGTTCTGTTCACCCCAGCATGGCCACTGGGATGATCATGGGCTAAGCTTAAGAGCTTCCCCCGGTACTTAGTTGGAACCACCAACTGTTTTTGCGGCTGCCATTCTTCCCCGGTGTCCACCAGAAGAATTTCCTTGTATAAAAGTCCTTGGTTTATAACAAACCGGGATCGATTAGAAGAGCTGAGAGGCGGTGGGGTGCTCCGTGCCGCCGCCCAAGCTTTCTGAAGGCTGTCATCTGCTTCCTGCTCAGTCTGGAACTGTTCCCTTGAGGCTGGGGTCACCAGTTCTTCCTCAGACTGTGGACTTGGGCTTGGTCCCTCTGGAAGCGATGTAGGTGATGGGGTTGTTTCCGTTGCTGGTGAACCGCTCTCCGCTGGTGCACCTGAGGGTATTTCAGGCTCTGGCTGAGCCTTTTGGGTATGGCTGTCTGTTGCTTCTGCCAGTTTTGGCTCGCTGGCGCCCTCTGGCGTTGAGTTTGAAGATGTGGTTGCACTTGCTGGTTGCTGTTCCAGTTCCGGGCCTGGGACTGGAGATGCTGTGGCTGTTTTAGTGGTTGGCATGGAATCTGGATCCACTACCTCTGTCTGGGTCTCTGGTAACACAGACGGGGCGTCTGTGGACGGCTCAGGAACAGGAATGGGTCTGGAAGCTTGCCTGGGTTTGTCTACGTGTAACCATTCCCACTCTCTTGGCCGCCTCACCTGGTTGGCCAAGTCTTCCCCCAGTAGCATGGGGATAGGATAATTGTCATAGACTGCAAAGTCCACATTCCTGACCAGCCTTTGTACTGGACAGGCAGTTGAGCTGTAGGCAAGTCTACAGCTTGTGACATGAAGGGGTAAATTGTAACTTTGGCTTTGGGTTGATGAATTTGGGGTCAACGAAGGATTGGTGGATAGCTGACACTTGTGCCCCCGTGTCTCTCCACGCTAGTAACCTTCTTTCCGCCCACTCTCAAATTTTCCCTTCGCTCCAAGGGTATTTGAGAGGCATCCGGGCCTGGGGATCTTTGGTGTGATGGTGGTGTAATGAATTGCATCGCATGGTGTTCTTGGGACAGTGGCCTTGATTATGTCCCAGTTCATTACACTTAAAGCATCTTCCATCTGATGGGTCACTGGGCCGAGGTGAGTTACTGGAGACTGGTGAAGTGGAAGGGTAGGGTATCTGTGGCTTTACTTGGGTGGTATGTGGGGTCTTTGGCTGTCCTCGGTTGTAGGGTTTATGGTCTGTGTGCCCCCTGTGGTAATCGTTCCCCTTGACAGTAGCTTTCTTGCTTTCTGCCAGTTCATCCATTTGGCTCCAATCTCCCCCGCCCTCAGCGATATCTTTGGGATTTCTATCTTGTATGTACCGTGTGATGTCTTCAGGAACACCATCCAAGAACTGCTTCCATTTGTATGAGGAGGTTCAGTTCTTCCAAGGTTTTGAATGTTGTTTCCTGTTAGCCAGGCCTCATAGTTTTTTGCAATGTAGTAGGCGTGTTTGGGAAATGACCTCTGGTTTCCACTTTGGGTCTGAAGCGCCGACGGGCATGATCTGGGGTTATCCCCATCCCTGTATCTGGCCTTGGTTTTGAAAAAGTTTATAGTCATTCATTTGCAGCTTAGGCATTTCAGCTGCCACCTCTGCTAAAGGTCCACTGAGCTGTGACCTCAATTCTACATGTAATGGTCTTCGGGGATGTTGTACCCAAGACAGGCTCTTTCAAAATTTCCAAGAAGGCCTCGGTGTCATCACCTGCCTTGTAGGTGGGAAATTTCCTGTGCTGTGGAGCAATATTTGGCGCCGGGTTGTTAGGGTTGGCTGGCACATGCAGCCCAGCTTTTGCCAAGTCCAGTTCATGTTTTCTCTGTTTTTCCTTCTCTTCATTCTCTTTTTGTTGTTTTTCCATTTCTTTTTGTTGTTTTTCCATTTCTCGGCGGTGGGCCACCTCTTCTTCTTCTAGTTTTCTTTTGTGTGCTGCCTCTTGGGCTGCCTGTTCTCTTTGGAAGGCTGCCAGTTTGATGCTTTCTTCCTTTTCTTTCATCTCCATCTGTCGCCTGTGTTCAGCTTCTTTGATTTGTACTTCGGCGTCTATTTTTGCCTTAGAAGTCATGGTTCCTGTTTTCTTGTGTTGGGGTGCCCTCCGGTGTTTATCTTCTGAACTGCAGGTTCTCTGTTGCCTCCTGAAGTCTGCCTAGCAACAGTGCCTTTTCCCTTTTCTCTCTCTAGCTAATGTTCAATGAAGGGAAACCAGAAAAACCACTTATATGCATGCATATAAGTGCTGGTACTTGCCTCCTAATGGAGGGCTATTGCATGACAAAAGACCCTCAACAGTCTCTTAATGCCTTCTCGCTTAACATGCAAGCCACAACTGCCAGAGAGAGCAGAAAAAAAATTCTCTCTGGTTCCCTTTTAAAACCAACTGTTTCTCTCTCTGCTAAAAAAGCCCTAGCAGAGAAAAGAAAAATATAATATTCCTACTGGCTCTGGATTCTGTCTATATCCCACCACTGCACCACCATATCATAACCTTAGTCCCAGATCTGGACCTTAGCATCCAAAATATGGGGGTTAGCATGAAAACCTCCAAGCTTAGTCACCAGCTTGGACCTGGTACCTGCTGCCACCACCCAAAAAATTAGAGTGTTTTGGGGCACTCTGGTCCCACTGAAAAACCTTCCCTGGGGACCCCAAGACCCAAATCCCTTGAGTCTCACAACAAAGGGAAATAATCCTTTTTCCCTTCCCCCCTCCAGGTGCTCCTGGAGAGATACACAGACACAAGCTCTGTGAATCCAAACAGAGTGACTCCCCCCTCTCCGTTCCCGGTCCTGGAACAAAAAGGACTTTCCTATTCCCCCAGAGGGAATGCAAAATCAGGCTAGCCACTTCCAAGCACACAGATCTCCCCGATTTCTTCCTCCCACCAATTCCCTGGTGAGTATAGACTCAATTTCCCGAAGTAAAGAAAACTTCAACAGGTCTTAAAAGAAGCTTTATATAAAAAAAAGAAAATACATCACAAATGTGCTCTCTGTATAAGATGATACAACACAGGGTCAATTGCTTAAAGAATATTGAATATAAACAGCCCTTATTCAAAAAGAATACAACATCAAAGCACTCCAGCACTTATATTCATGCAAATACCAAAGAAAAGAAAACCATAGAACTTACTATCTGATCTCTTTGTCCTTACACTTAGAAACAGAAGATTAGAAAGTAGAACTACTTCTCCAAAGCTCAGAGAAAGCAGGCAGGCAGAGAAAAGACTCAGACACTCAAATCCCTCCACCCAAAGTTGAAAAAATCCGGTTTCCTGATTGGTTCTCTGGTCAGGTGTTTCAGGTGAAAGAGACATTAACCCTTAGCTATCTGTTTATGACAGTTCCAAAAGATGAAATGAAAATACATTTGAAAAAATTTCTAAGGCTATGATGGAGAAACACCACACCAGGGACTCAGTGCAGTGCAGAGTGAAAGTTAAGGAGCTCAGACAAGCCTACCAGAAAACCAAAGAAGCAAACGGAAGGTCCGGGTCAGGGCCGAAAACATGCCGCTTCTACGCTGAGCTGCATGCAATTTTAGGGGGCTGCACCACCACTACCCCACCCCAGTCTGTGGATTCCGAGGTGGGGGTTGTAATCTCAACCATGGCTGAGGATTCTGCGGAGGGGGAAGATGAGGAGGAGGAAGAGGAGGACAACCTTGCAGCGAGCACACAGCACTCCGTTAGCCCCAACAGCCAGGAGCTTTTTGTGACCCAGACAGAATTGCCCTCCCAAGCCACTAGCCCAGACAGTGAAGCCATGGAAGCGACCTCTGTTGAGTGTACCTTTGTAAATATAAAACATGGTTTAAAAGCAAGCATTTTTTAATGATTGATTTGCCATGAGGGCTTTGGATGCATTCACAGCCAGTAAAGTTACTGCAAAAGTTTGTTAACATGTCTGGGGATGGAGCGGAAATCCTCCGGGACATCTCCATGAAGCGCTGCTGGAGGTACTCCAAAAGCCTTTGCAGAAGGTTTCTGGGCAAGGCAGCCTTGTTCCGTCCACCATGGTAGGACACTTTACCACACCATGCATGTAGCAAGTAATCGGGTATCATTGCATGACAAAGCATAGCTGCGTATGGTCCCGGTGATTGCTGGCATTCAAGAAACATCCGTTCTTTATCTCGCTCTGTTATCCTCAGCAGAGAGATATCGTTCATGGTAACCTGGTTGAAATTCAGGAATTTAATTAAGGGGTCAGAGATGGCCATTTTCCTACTGGGCTGTTGCTTAAAAGAAATCCTTTCTTGCACGTAGCCAAGCGGGGGGGAGGGGAGGAAGGATAGCGCTGAGCTTTTTTGCGTTTGGCTAGCAGGAATCTTTCCAGCTACCAGCCACGCGGGGGGGGGGGGGGGGGAGGAGGAGAAAAGGGGGGTGATTAGCAGTGATCTTCCATGATACCAGTCATGCGGTGGGGGGAGGGGTAAAGCAATCCTAGAGAATTGGATTGGGGAGGGGAGGGGTTGGCGTCTGCTGCTGCTTCTTAACAGGAAAGAAGCATCAGAGGGCACTGTGTATATGAAGGCTGGAGAAGCCGAAAGACAATGGCTTAACATGGCTGCATGCAAGCTGAATTCTGATGCCCGGACCTGCATCTGTGACACCTGTAACACCAGAGCCGCAGGCACTCAATATTAAGATGCAAAATGTGACCTTGTAGTGAAATCACATGTGCTATGTAAGGTGAATAGTGTTGTTCACTGTGAAAGAGTATAACCATTGTTCTGTTCTGTCTTTTTAAATACTTCTTGCCCTTTTTTCCCTCCCTCATGCAGCTGCACGTTTTTCAAGTCTCCCTACTCCATCCCGAAGGCTATCTCAGATAAGGCGGAGGAAAAAGAAGATGCGAGACAAAAATGTTCTCGGAAATCATGGAAGTAACCCGCAATGAAAGAACTCATCTGAATGAATGGAAGGACGTGGTAGCAAAGTACAGGAAAGATGCCAGTGAACGTGAGGACAGGACGGACCAACAAGAGGATAGGAGGGACGAATGTGAGGATAGGAGAGACGCTTGAGATGAGAGGTGGCGGCAGGAAGATCAGAGGTGTAGCCAGGAAGATCTGCGGTGGCGGGATGCAACGCTGGAGCTGCTGCATGATATCCTCCGATGTCTGGTGGAGCTTCAGGAAGAGCAGCGGGGTCACAGAGTGCCGATGCAGCCCCTGTGTAACCACCCTCACCACTCACCATGTTCCTTATCTTCCTCATCCAGACGTGTAAGAACGCGTGGGGGAAGGCTTCATGCACCCGCCCATTCCACCCCTGTGGACAATCCAACCAAAAGGCTGTCATTACATTGAAATGTGTTTAATGGCCTTTTCCTTCCTTCCTATCTTCCTCCGACACCACATCCGGGATACCTTGTCAGTTCTCTGCCTCTTTTTATAATGCCTTTTTAATAATGAATACATGATTTTTAAATGATAGTGACTTTATTTCCTTAAGCAAGCTGTAATTGAATAGGGAGGGTGGGTTGCTTACAAGGAAGGAGTCAGTTAAAGTGGGGGTTCATGAAGGGGAAACAAACACAGTATTCACACCATACCTTGGCCCATGATGAAACTGGTTTTCAAAGCTTCTCTGATGCGCACCGCTTCGTGGCGTACTCTTCTAATCGCCCTGATGTCTGGCTGCGCATAATCAGCGGCCAGGTGATTTGCCTCAGCCTCCCACCCCGCCATAAAGGTCTCCCCCTTACTCTCACAGAGATTGGGGAGCACACAGCAAGCAGCAATAACAAAGGGGACATTGGTTTGGCTGAGGTCTGAGCGAGTGAGTAATGTGTGCCAGCGCACCTTTAAATGGCCAAATGCACATTCTGCCACCATCCTGCACTTGCTCAGGCTGTAGTTGAACAGCTCCTGACCACTGTCCAGGCTGCCTGTGTATGGCTTCATGAGCCATGGCATCAAGGGGTAGGCTGGGTCACCCAGGATAACTATAGGCATGTCAACATCCCCAACTGTTATTTTCTTGCCTGGGAAGTAATTCCCTTGCTGCAGCAGTTTAAACAGAGCAGTGCTTCTGAAGACACGAGCGTCATGAACCCTTCCTGGCCATCCCACGTGGATGTTGGTGAAACGTCCCTTGTGATCCACCAGTGCTTGCAGCACCATTGAAAAGTACCCCTTGCGGTTTATGTACTGGGTGCCCTGGTGCTCCGGTGCCAAAATAGGGATATGGGTTCCATCTATCGCCCCCCCTATAGTTAGAGAATCCCATTGCAGCAAAGCCATCCACTATGACCTGCACGTTTCCCAGAGTCACAACCTTTTATAGCAGCAGCTTAATGATTGCTTTGGCTACTTGCATCACAGCAGCCCCCACAGTAGATTTTCCCACTCCAAATTGATTCCCGACTGACCGGTAGCTGTCTGGCGTTGCAAGCTTCCAGAGGGCTATTGCTACTCGCTTCTCCACTGTGAAGGCTGCTCTCATCTTGGTATTATGGTGTTTCAGGGCAGGGGAAAGCAAGTCACAAAGTTCCATGAAAGTGCCCTTATGCATGTGAAAGTTTCGCAGCCACTGGGAATCATCCCAAACCCGCAAAACTATGCCGTCCCACCAGTCTGTGCTTGTTTCACGGGCCCAAAATCGGCGTTCAAAGGCTAGAACCTGCCCCATTACCAGCAGGATCTCCAAAGCGCAGGGGCCCGCAGTTTGAGATAATTCTATGTCCATGTCCTCATCACTCTCGTCGCCGCGCTGCCGTAGCCGCCGCCTCCTCCTCGCCTGGCTTTGCAGGTCCCGATTCAGCATAGACTGCACGAGAATGCGTGAGGTGTTTACAAAGTCCACGATTGCGGTATTGATCTGAGCAGGGTCCATGCTTGCTGTGCTATGGCATTTGCACAGTTCACTCGGGAAAAAAGGCATGAAATGGTTGTCTGCTGCTTTCACAAAGGGAGGGGTGAGGCTGTACCCAGAATCACCCGCGACAATGATTTTTGCCCCATCAGGCACTGGGATCTCAACTCAGAATTCCCAGGGGTGGGGGAGACTGTGGGAACTATGGGATAGCTACAGGATAGCTACCCACAGTGCAACGCTCCAGAAATCGACGCTAGCCTCGGACCATGGACGCACACCATTGAATTAATGTGGTTAGTGTGGCCGCGTGCACTTGACTTTATACAATCTGTTTTACGAAACCGGTGTATGTAAAATTGGAATAATCCTGTAGTGTAGACATATCCTGGGAGTGTGAGACTTGATCCACATGCTTAATCTGCTAGCCAAAGTCCTCAACACTGGGCTGGGTGTTGTACAAGAAAAGGCTTTCTTGAAAAAATGTGTGGTATTCTCGTATCCAATCCTGATTGGAAATACCTTGGATGCTCTTTCCGCTTAGAATTTGGCAGTCCCAGTTCTAATGGGACAGAAAAAAACAACTATCCACTTATCTGAACGCTTCAGTACCTCAGAAAAGGTTCTCAAATTGGGGGAAGGTTTGGTGAGTTTGATCTTATCTTTATATGAACCTGTTTGCCACTCTTTACTTACGAGACGTGGCAGCAACTTGAGGATGCCTACAACAATTGTGTCACAACATGATGATTTTGTCCTGTGTGATGAAATGCAAAGAAATAGAAGCTTACCCACTCCCCACTACTAACAGTTGAACGTACGATTGTTACAGTAAGGACCTTAAATAGATGTTCAAAATCCCTTTAGCATTTAAAACAAGGGGATGAACCCCCACAGCAAACCCTTGCAAATTTCAGCAGTCAAGGCTTCTTGGATTAAAATAGCAAATTCTATTTGGATCAACCCAAGTGAGTCAAACATACCTGGATTAGGGGAGAGGAGGCTTGAATTGGAACCTTTTTCTCATGGCTAATATATATAGATGATATTCTTAATAGTACAATATTTTTTGCTTCCCACTTCCCAGTCCCCTTCATCCCTTCAAATATTTCCATGGATAACTCTCTATATACAGCAGCTGTGCCATCTGCCTCAAATATTATTCCAGTCCTCACTGTTTTGGGATAAATTTCATAAAGTCTATTGCACATACACACATTTAATTGAACAAATTTGAAGCCTCTCCAGTTAAGAAAGCTTTGCAAATGACAAGCCATGCTCAATTTCCATTCAAATGGTTACTCTGGGGCTTTAAAATATGTGTGAATTCATCTAGCTGAGGCAGATAGTATATCTGAGGCAGATGGCTTGGTTTGGCATAGAAAAAAATGTAAGTGCCTTTTACTATCAATCGTATTTTTTGGCAAAGGACTGACATAATAAAGATGTGAGTATTACTGAGAATGCTCTTTAATAATTATTCTACCTTATGTTTTCCCTTAAGAATGTGGTTAACTGACTGGGAAAATCTACTCAGATTTTATGTTTAACCATAACAAACAGCTTAGGAAACCCCCTCCAGGAAAAGAATAGAGAGCGCACTGGAAATCAAGCACGTTCCTCTGACAAAGAGGATCAGCCATAGGTTTTCGTGATGCTCCATATGGAAGTTTTCATATAGCATATGACTGTTCTCAGGGTACCAAGGGCTGTGGCTACATCTATATTACACACCCCGGCAGTGGCATGTGGTGTATGCGTAGCTAGATGTTGCACTGAAACACACTCTGGTGTGTAGCTACACATGGCGGTGAGAGGCTCTTGCAGAGGTGAGTACTGGGGAAATGCTCTGGCGGGGGGAGGCAGTGGGAAAAGGCAGAGCCTTTCCCCGCTGCTGGACTTCTCCCTGTGTTGGGGGAAGGACTCCAGCAGTGGGGAGCTGGTGGAGTCTTTTCCGTGGCACTGGACTAGGAGGCATGGCTTGAGCAAGTCGAGAGCCATGTAGGGCATGAACTGGAGTGCATTTCTGCACCCTTCATGCCTGTCTGTGTTTTACTCTCCTAAGGCGGGCCTCACTGTCTATACTGCTATTTTTACTCATGCTGGGGGGGCAGGGATGTACTCTACACACTGCTGAAAGAAACATGCAGTGAAGATGCACCTTGGGAGTCACGTTCCTACCTTCTTGCCTCTAGCATGAAGTAGGCTTATTTGTGCTTAACTGACATCACCAGCCTGTTAGCCACCCAAGCACTCTCACTCTCAATGCTAGACCTTAGTTTGTGTTGTAGGTTAACAGTTGGTGCAGCCAAATCTCCGAGAACTTTTGAAGTGTTCCTCTGTAATGTCTAGCCTTGTATCCACTCCCAGAAACATCAAGTCTGCTGTCCCCAAGGGAACAGTGTACAGGAAGTTTGTATGATTCAAGTGAGCATCAGCACTATTGATATATTGATAATGAAAACAATACATTTATTATCAAAAATTCAAGTGCTAGTGCGGGTCTTGGAAACAAAAGATTGCATATAAAACAAAATCCATAATGTGCTTTCTACAGATTAATTACCTATTGGATTAACCTCCTGTCCAGTGAAGTTTTTCACCCAAAGCCCTTGGCGTAGTCTTCAACCTAGGCTGTTGTGACCCCATTTTTTATGCATGTAAACACACTGCCTATTTGCTTCCTAGGTATGTATTCTTTGCTTTCTACATATATTCTCAAAGTTCATTTTCTGTACTCAGACAGAACAACCCCACAAACTTGTTCTCCAGTCTCCTGCTGCTTTGTTGACTTCACATCCCTTCAATAATTTCATATGTAAATTGATATCCATTGTGTTTGTTTACAATGCTTAATTAACATCCCAACAGAGAGAGAGGTGAATAAACTGTTTGACAGAATCTATTTCTCCACCTCTGCTGTGATACAGAATCAAAACACATTTCCAAGGTATATACATAGCTCCTTATATAACATCTGTATGTACATTTCACAATGATATTGTGACTATCTTTCATTTTAAGAGCTCACATGACATTGTTTGGAGAACCAGAATGTAAGTATCAGAATCAGGATATAGCTGTACTCCCTTGCACATTGGCATTAAGGGGTTCTTGGGTCATACATCTCCCCCCACCCTACCTCTGATAGTATCCATTATGCACTTAGTGTTACCCAGAATTCCCTCTTTCCTAGGTGCTGCATGTCTACTCGAAAATTAACGCTCAGTCTAGAGCTTTCTCCTTTCTCCTGCACCTGTTCATAAAGTTCCACAGTTCTGGTGACCAGATGTCCCCTTACATGGAGTTGACTAGCCAAATTGCCCTTTGCTGGGGTGAAGGAAGTGGGAAATAGTAGGGAAGAGGAGAGGTATGTTAGAGAGCTTCATTCAGGAGTCAAGGGAAGAACTGGATGTCTAACTGAACCAGGAGATGATGGGTTGGGTGAGATGTGGTTAAGTGCACACCTCGTATGTGCACAATAGCACAGACTTCATATCACTAGAGACACACTATAATTTGTTAGGGTAGTGGAAGACTAATAATCTCAAGCATTTATCTTGACAGGTTGTTCAATTTAATGCTAATTACCTGGAGGTGTGATCATAAACATTGATCCCTCCGCCCCCATTATTTTGTGGAAGCTCATCAATGGATCCCAGCAATGAAGCTTGAGTGTGTCTTCATTATGAACCTGTTTGGTGGGCAAAGAGTCAAGTGTCTGTTTTCATAGGGTAACTGATGCATCAGATATGAAAATACTTGCAAGTAACGTAGTGTGCTTGATATGGGCTGTATCGTCACCCACTGCTCTGAGACTTCTGTGGGAACTTCTTACTGCAAGATGAGCTGAACATGGAGGAGTAAAAATTGGTTGCTGTCGACTTCAACTGCACAGCTGGACCTGACCCACAAGGGTGAGTAGTAGGGGTGGACAGCCTAGTTCTGTCTAAATAAGGATCCCCTCCACAAACTTAGTCCAAGCTCTGAATGTCCAGATCAGAGATAAAATAGGTGATTGTTTATAACTGGATTCTCAAACTATTGTACAGTAAGCTGTAAGCAGGACTCCAGGCTGTTTGGTAGAGATGGGCCCAAACCGAACCCCTGGATCTGCAGACCCAGAGGTAGAATTGGGGAAAAATGATAGTGGCATTCTCCAAAGGCCCACCAAGATAAGATGCCACTCACAATACAGTTGTTCAGCTCTCATGATCTACGATAACTCCTCACTTCTATTTTTGTGTGCTTTGATCAGCAATGGAATAATTTAAACTACTTGAAATGGTCATTAAATTTCAGAGTTAACACCCAATTTAGATGAGTAGGAGCCACTTACAGATATTGTTTCATGGTCTCTGTTACACTCCGTGCCCCTCAACCCTCTCTTCCATTCATACTCTTGCTTGGGAAGCTGAACAAAAGTGTACTACTGTAAACATGAAAGCTCTCAGTAATTTCTCCCAGTTCCTCTTTGTCTTCTGTGGGTAGGGCTCTCCTTTCTCTACAGACTTGCCTTGCCTTGTACGCTCTTTGGATTGGGTTTCACTGACTGCCCCAGTAGAGAACAAAAATTCACCAGTTATGTTGCAGGGTCCAGTCATCTCCCCCGCTGTTTATTGGCCCTTCCATCTCATTCCCTCTCAAACCTCATAGAGTGGCACTACTGACCGTGGGTATGGTTTGGAATTGTGTTAACCATTTTAGCTTTCTCTTTGAAGAAAGCACTCAAGTTAACTTTCAAAGATGCTTCTTGGATATAAATATCACTGCATTCTACCTAAACATGGCTGCTGAAAAAAGACCTTGTTCTTCCACTGCTCTACATGTACAGGCTCTGGCAAACCATACTGCACTGGTTCATAGTTAGGCTATCCTTGTACACATAAGGATTAGACACTTCCTTTTTAAGGAAAACTCTAGTTCTAGCACAGAGAACGGCAATCTCCAAGAAAAGCATTGGCTCACGGAACCACCATGAACTGGGCAGATTGAATGCTTCTGAACTGCAGGGGGTGTTCTGAATACAGCTGTAGATGTGGGAAAAAATATATTTTGGTTTAAAACAAAAACCATCCTGGAATTTTCAGCTTTCAAGATCTGTATTTTACAGCGCCAGGCCATCTTCATGGTACGTATTGCACTGAAGATAGTGCAGCCAGCCTCCAAATGCTCCCCTGTCAATGGTGGGATCACGTACAGGCTGGAGATGCTAGTTTTGTTCTTCGTGCTCATTCAGGGCCTCCGTTTTAGTGTCAGTTGTGGTGTGGACACTCATAGACTATCAGGGTTGAAAGAGACCTCAGGAGGTCATTTAGTCCAACCCCCTGCTCAAAGCAGGACCAATTCCCAGGTAAATCATCCCAGCCAGGGCTTTTTCAAGCCTGACCGTAAACCTCTAAGGAGATTCCACCACCACCCTAGGTAACCCATTCCAGTGCTTCACCACCCTCCTGGTGAAAATGTTTTTTCTAATATCCAACCTAAACCTCCCTCACTGCAACTTGAGACCATTCCTCTTTGTTCTGTCATCTGCCACCGCTGAGAACAGCTGAGCTCCATCCTCTTTGGAACCCCCCTTCAGGTAGTTGAAGGCTGCTATCAAATCCCTCCTCACTCTTCTCTTCTGCAGACTAAACAAGCCCCTTTCCCTCAGCCTCTCCATATAAGACATGTGCCCCAGCCTCCTGATCACTTTTGTTGCCCTCTGCTGGACTTTCTCCAATTTGTCCACATCCTTTCTGTAGAGGGGGCCCAAAACTAGACACAATAGTCCAGATGTGACCTCACCAGTGCCGAATAGAGGGGAAAAATCACTTGCTGGCAATGTTCCTATTAATTCAGCCCAATATGCCATTAGCCTTCTTGGCAACAAGGGCACACTGCTGACTCATCCAGCTTCTCATCCACTGTAATCCCCAAGTCCTTTTCTGCAGAACTGCTGCTTAGTCAGTTGGTCCCCAGCCTACAGCAGTACATGGGATTCTTCCGTCCTAAGTGCAGGACTCTGCATTTGTCCTTGTTGAATCTCATCGGATTTCTTTTGGCCAAATCCTCCAATTTGTTTAGGTCACTCTAAACCCTATCCCTAGCCTCCAGTGTACCTACCTCTCCACTCAACTTAGTGTCCACTGCAAACTTGCTGAGTGTGCAATCTATTCCATTGTCCAGATCATTACTAAAGATGTTGAACAAAACCGGCCCCAGGATCGACTCCAGCGCACTCCGCTTGATTCTAGCTGCCAACTAGACATCAAGCCGTTGATCACTATCTGTTGAGCCCACAATGGACAACTTTCCATCCACCTCATAGTTCATTCATCCAGCCCATACTTTTTTAACTTGCTGGCAAGAACTTTGTGGGAGACTGTATGAAAAGCTTTGCTAAAGTCAAGATATATCACATCCACCACTTTCCCCATGTCCACAGAGCCAGTTATCTCCTCGTAGAAGGCAATCAGGCTGTTCAGGCATGACTTGCCCTTGGTGAATCCATGTTGACTGTTCCTGATCACCTTCCTCTCCTCCAAGTGCTTCAGAATGGTTTCCTTGAGGACTTACCCCATGATTTTTCCAGGGACTGAGGTGAGGCTGACCAATCTGTAGTTCCCCGCATTCTCCTTCTTCCCCTTTTCCAGGATGGGCGCTATATTTGCCTTTTTCCAGTCATGCAGGATCTCTCCTGATTGCCACGAGTTTTCAAAGATAATGGCCAATGTCTCTGCAATCACATCAGCCAATTCCCTCAGAAACATTAGATCTGGACCCATCAACTTGTGCATGTCCAGCTTTTCTGAATAGTCCTTAACCTGTTCTTTCACCACTGAGGGCTGCTCACCTCCTCCCCATACTGTGTTGCCCAGGACAGCAGTGTGGGAGCTGACCTTGTCTGTGAAGACCGAGGCAAAAGAAGCATTGAGTACTTCAACTTTTTCCACATCCTCTGTTACTGAATTTCCTCCCCCATTCACTAAGGGTCCCACACTGTCCCTGACCTTTTTCTTGTTGCTAACATACCTGTAGAAACCCTTCTTGTTACCCTTCATATCCCTTCCTAGCTGCAACTCCAGTTCAGGGCTGGCTCCAGCTTTTTTGCCGCCCCAAGCAGCGAAGCGGGGCGGGGGGGGGGAAGCTTAAGCCAATTGGCGGTGCTTCGGTGGCAGCTCAGTCGCGCTGCTTCATTCCTCTGCAGCAGTCAGTGGTGGGTCCTTCACTTCTTCTCTTCCTTTTTGGCGGCAGCTCAAAGAGGAACAGAGAGAGTGAGGGACCCACCGCCGAATTGCTGCCAAAGGCCTGGATGTGCCACCCCTTTCCATTGGCACCCCCAAGCACCTGCTTCCTTTGCTGGTGCCTGGAGCCGGTCCTGCTCCAGTTGTGTTTTGGCCTTCCTGATTACACCCTTGCATGCTTGAGCAATATTTTTGTACTCTTCCCTAGTCATCTGACCAAGTTTTCACTTCTTGTATGCTTCCTTTTTGTGTTTAAGCTCGCTGAAGATTTCACTGTTAAGCCAAGCTGGTTGCCTGCCATATTTGCTATTCTTTCTGCATATCGGGATGGTTTGTTCCTGTGCCCTCAATAAGGTTTCTTTAAAATACAGCCAGCTTTCCTGGACTTCTTTCCCCCTCAACTTAGCCTCCCAGGGGATCCTGCCCATCAGTTCGCTAAAGGAGTCAAAGTCTGCTTTTCTGAAGTCAGGGGTCCATATTTTGCTGCTCTCCTTTCTTCCTTTTGTGAGGATCCTGAACTCAACCATCTCATTCATTTATTTCTGAACATTTAAATTTGTTTCATGGGTGTGTGTGTGTGGTATGTGTGTTTTTTTTTAAACAGGCTTGGTACCTACCTGAGACTTTGGATGGCAGTTTTTTTAGCCTGGGACAAGTTTTACTAGTGAGTTAAAAACACCAGTAAAAACAAATTTATAATGGAAACATTGATAGATCCTTAACTATAGTAGTGTTGGCAAGCACCAATATAATATTCATATTTCAGCTCAATAATTCTTATTTTAACCATAATAAGCAGATATCGACTTCTGCTGAGTTCAACATCAAGATTTATTGACCCAAGAGGTAAATATTGGCTAAACAAAAGTCAGGGTCAGTGTGTCTCTTAAGGGACTGTTAATCTGTTGTAGACTGGAAAAAAGTCAATATCAGAATTATTACATACTTCTATTATAAAGATTTCTATTACATGAACACACAAAGGAAAAAAACTTCACAAAAAAAATAGCAGAGCAATTTTCTCTGAGGCCTATGACAACACTGTAAATCAGACTAGAGCACCCATACATTGAAAAAAAATACCACAAAAGGGCTCTTTATTTACCACCATACACTGTGTAGCACCCATTATTAAAAAATGGGGTGGGATACGGGAAGAAGGAACTGAAGTTTATATTGCTGTTCACACTAAGAACTCAATCCTGCAAGGTGCTGAGCAGTCTGGCCCTGACCCAGCAAAGTGTGTGCTTTGCTTTAAAAATATGAATAGTCTAAGTCAATGGGAGTACCTCTATTTGTAAGCACTCATGTGTTTGCTTACTTTGCAGGATCAGAATACTCAGCCCCTTGCAGGATTGCATTCAAAATGTGGCTGGGTGAACTGGGTTGTGTAATAATCCCATCCAGACCTTCTTAAACATTCCCCTGAAATCGAACCTTTGCTGAGGTTAACTTTTTTTCCTCATCTGTTATTTTCTGAGGCTTCTGCTCTGCTCCTCCAAGTTAACTGAGATGGAAGCATTGGAAATCTTAGAAGCCAGCTTGTTCTTGTCTGTACCTCCTCTAAGTTTTGTGGACTCAGCTGCCTGCACCTGAAGTTTGGCATGCTTATCCATATAAGATCCAAACTCCCATCCTCTCAAGGTTCACCATTACTATAGCTGTCTGTTGCTCTTTTCACAATATACATAATATGAGGGAACAATATGGGCACGGTGGGGTTCAAATAACATTGTTTACTACCTATAAGCAACTTGCAAAGCCTAGCTACATAAGTGCACTGTGTCTCTGGAAGAGATCTAGTGGCTTCTGAGCAGAGATGAAAGTGGGCCGGTACGGCATACCAGCATGAAGTGGCCGCTGGTGCAGGTCTGTATGCAGCCAATGTTTTAACATCGCTGCCCCTTTTGCTTCCCTGCCTCCCATTGGTGGCCCGGCTGGTAGGGACCCTACTGGGTGTGTGTGTGCTGCCCTGGCCCGGTGACTTAAAATGGGCCAGGGCTCCTGGCTGCTGCCGCTGCAGCAGCTGGAGCCCTGTGCCCTTTAAATTGCCACTGGAGCCCCAGGTGGCGTGGCCCAGGCAGCGTGGAAGGGCTGGCGGGGGGATGCTGAACCCCCAGCCCCACCCCTTCTGCCCAAGGCCTCGCTCATTCTGGGAGCCTGGAGGTGGGCCTCCGTACTGGTAAGTCTTTTATGTTTCTTTCACCCCTGCTTCTGAGACAACATGAGGGCTACTGGAAGGGGTCACAAACTATTTAACATTAAAGTACTCCCAATTCCTATATACTATAACTACACTAAGCACAAAATGAAGGGAGTTTTCAAATGTTGATTTTTGATTGAATATAATAGGGTAATTCTAAAGTGGAATAAAAGATCCAGGAAGAATGAAACATAAGGCGAAATAAAAATAAACCAAAGAATTGACTGAAAAAAGTCTATAGGCTCTAGACCCTGGCATAGAGCTGAATGCGATGTAAAATTGCTCTGTAAGGCATCCAGGGTGTAAAAGTGGTGCACATTTTAAATGTCATTTGCTTTTTTGGTAATGCTTAATGTTAACCTGATATTGCAGTTAGAGAATTTGCACATGTTTCCTGATACGCCATATCATTAACTACTACGGAAGGGAGCTCTGCAAACATCTCAGGGTTTCAACAGAGAGCAAGATTTGCTGTTCATTATTCATGATTTGTTGTTTCTCATTTGATGATCTCATGTTTTTCAAGTTTGTCACCCATTTAGGGAACAGACATAATATTGTGTGACTTAGGAGACCTGTCAAACAGCTTGGATAGTGAGTAGGGAACAGTTAAAGTAAACAATCTCATAGGCTGAAATTGTCCATATAAATTATTTGTTGAATACTGCAAATAAAAAATACATTAGTAGAAAGTAGGATTGGGCCACAAATGACTCTTAAAAAGGAAATAGGTTTGAATTCACCAGACCCATTTATTTGGAACAAATAATTTGACCAGCTGTCGTTATCCTAAAGAAGAAAGTATAAAAATAAAAATTCACATTTTGTAGGGCAAAGTAAAGCATCTCTTATGCAAATAGCAATACATACGCACATTTTTATTTACATAAAAGACTATTTCATCCTGTAAAATATGTGAATTTTAATTGTATAGTACATTAAAAATGTGTGTTACTTGCATAAGAGATATTTTATACAAAAAAAGCACACACCCACAGAGAAAACGTTTTCATTTTGCTAAATGTCACACTAACTTATTTTACTAAGTTTTTTGTAAGTCCTTTATATCACTTATTACAAAACATGAACTGTAGGCCTGAAATGTAACTATCACGTTCTAAATCTTTATATTTTGTGTAGCTAAATACTCTGGTTTTCCCCCTCCCCCGCCACTGCAGGACTGCTTGGGATCCGTGCAGAGAGATGGTGTAACGGGGTGTATTCATCCCACACTGGACAAGACGGGGTTAACTTCACACTGTGGGCCAAGGAAGCCATGCCCCCTCACCCCTGCTGGGCATGCTCCAACTGTAACAGCAGTATAAAAGGGAGCAGCTCAGTTTGGCCTGACTGCTGAGGAGGGAGCATGCACCTTGCAGACTCCAGCCCAGGGGCTGGTGATGCCCCAGACTGTGGAAGCCAGAGATGCTGAGACCCCAATGGATGCCCAGGTATATATGGCTGCCCAAGAGAGGTTAGAGCCATTGGGAGTTGCCCTGACCAAGGAACCTGGAGTCTCCTGGACCACGGGATCAGAGACATGATAGGAAGTAGCCCAGGGGAACTAGACATTGATCTGGTTGTAGAACTGAACTGTAAGTCAGCGTGTTTCTGTTGGATCCCTTCTGGCTCAGTGGTGAACACATTTGCCACTGGCAGGGCCCTGGGCTGGGATCCAGTGGAGTAGGGAGGGCCCCAGGGCCGGCTCTAAGTTTTTTGCTGCCCCAAGCAAAAAAAATTTTGGCCGCCCCGCATCCCAGTCCAGCACCCTCCTGCTGCTCCAGCGCTGGGCTTCCCCCCCACCATTGCACTCCCCCCACCCCGCTGCCACCCCAGCCCTGGCATCTCCCTTTCCCCCCAGCAGTGCCCCCCTCACACCTCCTGCCGCTGCAGCCCTGAGTGCTCCCCCCCGCCACTGCACCCTCCTTCTGCCGCAGCCCTGGGTCACTGGTAACTCGCTCCCAGGGTGGGTCATTCAGCAGGAATTTTAGATGTGCACAAAACACAGACAGGACTGGTTCCCATATGGTTACAGAGCTGCAGTAAAGTGGAACAATTTTCAGCTTGGGTGATTGTAGGATATCTGGATGCATATTATGAGACTTACCTCCATAAATGAGGAAAAGTTGAGGTACCTTTATTATTCTTTTGTTCCACTTTTTCTTTCTGTGGGGAATTTGCCAATGCAATATCACTGTCTTCCTTTTAAACAAACAAACAAAAAAACCAGCAATGGCTGTTGAAAATAGCAATTCCAGTTCTAATAACCACTGGGAAGCATTTCTTGCTCAGTTTTATCCTGCTTTTTCTACAGCAAGTTACAGTGGATCAGTATATTTGACTTGGGAGAAATGAAGTAACAGCTGCCCAAACTGAGCTTGAGCACTCCTGAATTTTGAGGTGTTCAAATCTGGAAGGCAGGTGCTGGGGGTGGGGGTGGGGGAGGAGGGCGGCTGTGGGCTCCATGGGGGAGCACGGCAGCATTTATGCAGCAGCGTGTCTGGCGCTGCGCGGAGCCAGATTCGCTGGTCTGAGTGGCACAGTAAGGGGGCTGGGGGGTTGGAGAAGGGGTAGAGGGTTCCGGGGGGGGGCAGTCAAGGGTCAGGGAGAAGGGGGGTTAGATGGGTCAGAGGTTCGCGGGGGCAGTCAGGGGACAGGCAGCGGTTGGATAGGCATGGGAGTCCCAGGGGTTTGTCAGGGGATAGGTAGGGGGTTGGGTCCTGGGGGGAAGTTGGGGGGGGTCTCAGCAGGGGCAGTTGGGGACAAGGAGAAGGGAGGCTTAGACAGGGGATGGGGTCCTGGGAGGCAGTTAGGGGCAGGGGTCCCGGGAGGGGGT
The DNA here is from genome assembly GCF_007399415.2 of Gopherus evgoodei. NCBI lineage: Eukaryota > Metazoa > Chordata > Testudines > Testudinidae > Gopherus > Gopherus evgoodei. The sequence continues at coordinate 200,999,579 of NC_044322.1, read as the reverse complement.
GATCAGGCGACAGGGAGCAGGGGGGATTGGATGGGTTGGAGTTATTGTGGGGGGCAGTTGGAGGGAGTGGATGGTGGCAGGATGGGGCGAGCCTCCCTCCCCGTGGAGTGTCCTGCTTTTGAATGTTAAAATATGGCTCCCTACCATTCACAGCACTCACAGCACGCTGCTGCATAAGGTCCCCCTCCTTCCTTTCCAGTTGGTAGTGGCCAAGGGACTGCTGGGAAATGTAGTTCTTTTCCTGCTCCAGGGTTGGCTCTATAGGCAGGGAGCTAACCAAGGAACTACAGCTCCCAGAGCCCCTGTTGGTTCTCAGCTTCCATGCCGCCTCTGCAAATGCGCTGCCCCAAGCAGGTGCTTGCTTTGCTGGTGCCTAGAGCCATCCCTGGAGGGCCCACTGCCCCATCTGGCCACTAGGCCATCAAGCCCTGTGGAGGATAGCAGGCATATTGACTCTGGCTATTGGGCAATGTTGCCCTGAAGCTAAGGATAGCCAGTTGGACTCAACCGTGGGGCTATAATACCCTTCCCTCCCCTAATCCATAGGGTGACAGGGGTGTATTTGCCCATGACAGATGGCAAAAGAGGCCAGATGTGTCATTCTATGTTACTGCTTGTGCTTCTTCCAAAAAAGAATAGTCCCTGAAAGTGCTCCGTCTGTGGGGGAATAAGGGTATCTATGGTGACTCATAAAGCAGGATTGCTTTAGCAAATTATAAAACAGCACATCAAAATGTGACAGAGAACTGCACTGGAACTAGGGGACATTTCAATCCATTCAGCATGTATGCAGTTTCCATTTTGTGGTGAGTTGAATCAGTAATAAGTATGTAGCAAAGAAAGTGAATTCTTATCTAGAGCATTTTGTTACATAAAAAGTTACCATAAAACTCTATTGATGCATGTATGAATCTGTTGGTTTTTTTTTGCCATCTCTGGTTTATATTAAACAAGAATAACATTTCCATATAAAAGTGTGAATAAGCCATTATTAAGAAGGCTAGGTGAAGGGCCTCATCCAAAGGCCTCTGGTCAGTGAGAGTCTTTCCGTTGACTTCAGTGTTTTTTGGATCAGGTTCTGTATGAATTTGCCTTGAATATAACAACTGAAGTGGATCCCATTTACTGTAATGGAGATTGTAGATGCTTGGGCTGCCAGTAAGAGACAGGCTGCAGTCACCAGAGCTGGATGGTCTGGTTAACATGTGACACTTATGAGCATGGGAGAGTAAGTGGAGGAGCACTAATATAACTTTCAAAAACTTTGTTTTTGCAGGACACTTCGAAATGGTTTGATTTCATTCTCAGTAGGAATGAAAACACATTTTGAAATGTCAGAATATCCCACAGAATGGGAATTCCGAGTTTTGAATATCTCTAGCAAGTAGATCGATCTTCATACTATTTATTATTTTGTATACCTCTGTAATATCTGCTCTTTAAACTAAACTGTTTTAATCTTTTCAGTCTCTCCTTATGTCAAAGTTCTATCTCAAGCACTCACCACCCAGGGATAAGTGAGTATGATCATATATAGAGAGATAAAATGTCTCTCCCGCTCCTAAATCTCTTTAGCTCTGTGAGATCCTTTTCATCTGTAGGACCTTCCCAGAATGCAGTGCTGTACACATGCACTATGCAGCATTCAAGAAGCAGTGATAGGTTTTTTTTCTATGTATGTGTTAGACATTATTAGACACACAGGGTGGGTGAGGTAACATCTTCTATTGGTCCCTCTTCTGTGAACCTCAAGAAAAGTTCTGTGTAAGCTCAAAAGCTGTGTCTCTTGCCAAAGAAGTTGGTCAAATTAAAGATATTCCCTCACTCATCTTGAATCTTTAATATTCTGGGACCAACACAGCTTCAACCACACTGCATAGAAATAATTAGAGCTGGTTACAAAATGGAAAGTGGTGTGTGTGTGTGTGTGTGTGTGTGTGTGTGTGTGTGTGTGTTAGAACTCTTTTATATAGAGTAACTAGAGCCAGGTGAAAATGTCTGATTTGTAATTTTGACCAACATTTTTGTCAAAAATTTGAATTTTGACAAAGTTAAAATTTTTGCAAACATCTCATCCCATTTTTCGACCAGCTATAGAATTGGTTAAAGATCCTCAGAATTCTAAATTGGAATGTATTTAATGTATTTGTTTTGTTGTTGAAATTTCAACAACAGAAAAAGGGATGAAATTTGTGTGGGAAATTTTCACTGTAATGGTGACTTGTTTTTCAACCAGCTGTTACAAGTAACTTCCCTACATAATGCTCAGGGAAACTATACTAGAAATCTGCTAGTACCAGCCATATCAATCCATGGTGGCTGTTACCATAGCATGGTTAAGAGATCCTTCAAGATCTGATCACTTTTGGAGACCACCTAACTTTCCCTAATTAATACAAGGCCTGATTTTTCCCTTCAGAGGGATAAGCAATTCCTGTTTGTTTTAAATAAGTATAATTTGTATCCTGGGGAGAAATAGGGCCCTTGGGGAAAAGCAACTGGTACTGAGATCCTCTGTGCTGAAAAATTCATTCTTTTTCTTGTTTATGTGCTAAAGGATTGGGCAATATAGTATAACAGACTAGAAGCTATTGAAAAGTGGACCTTCTATAAAGGTTTTCTAAGCAGAAAGGTCTATCCTGAGGGATTGCACTTAGCATTGTATGTATATGTGTGTGACCTTTCTAGTGCAGTGATTCCCAAACTTTAACATGTGAACCCCTTTTACTAAAATGTCAAGTCTCGCGAACCCCCTCCTAAAAATAAATATTTCAAGGGATTTTCTCCTTTACCTGAGTATAAGTTTATAAAAGCAGTGATCTTGGAAACATTAAATTTGTTTTTATGACATGCTTATTAAACACTATTTATTATTAATTATTATTTATCATTACAATATTGTTATTACATTATGAAAATGGCACCACTCTTCCAAGATCTGACTTTTGTAGCTTGTATCACTTTGAATAAGCCTGTTATAAGACAAGGCTCCTATGTTTCATCCAGGAGTATCAGATGTGAAACAGCATGAAGGTATTTAAGAAGCCAACTCAAAGAGTTCCTCCTACACAAGCATTCAGCTCTTGAGCGGTCCAGGCAAACAACACAGTTTACAACAAAGCTTAAACTTGTTCTTCATAATAATTTTAAAAACAATAGTAACTGCCTATTTAATTTAAAAAACAACAGGAAATATCCACCTCCCTTTCCATTGCTTATAAGGAGTCTTGAAGTTTAAATCTCCTCAGTGTGAGAGAGATGTTTGCTTTGATCTGCTAAGCTCTTGGAAGTCCAGGTGCTCCGGGCTGCTGGCCCCATGGTGCCCGGGGTTCCTAGAGACAACTTTGTCCGCCATTAGGGAATTTTTCCCTGAGAACCCCCTGTAACATTTCACGAACCCCAGTTTGGGAACCACTGTTCTAGTGTGATGCATTGTACAAATTGTGCTCCATTGATCTGTCATGAAAATACACATTTTATTAAAATAATCAGCAGCATCCTAGTCAGACTCATGTTTCCCTTTCACTCTGGATTGGTAATGCATTTTGTTTGAATGATTGTTGCGAAATTTAGGTTTCTTTCCTTTAAACACAAATGATACCAAGATCAGAATAACCTAGCAAAAGGGAGGAAATGTCTTCTCACAACCTTGATATTTGAGTGCAAATTGTCTCTGTAGCTGCTGGCTGAAAATTTTTATTGCTGTTAGTATTAAACTAATGTTCAATTTCCATGCCCACAGCAATGGAGCTAAAGAACATTGCAACCAGGATGACTATGGGAATCAGACACATGGCACCGGACTAACAAATCCACACACCATGCTTCACGTTAATTAGCTTTCTAATTTCTGTTGCGTTTCCTTTTATAAGGTGCAAACTGTCCATTCAGACTAAAGAACAGATATTGCACCATATGCTGGAAATGCATCAGAAAAGTTAAGATGTTAGGCTAGACAGGATCCATATTTCATCCTGGGTTTGCAGCATATTGGTAGTGCTTACAAGGACTATCTAAGCAGTCTCTCAACCCTTTTCTTTATTACTTTGGGTTGGCCCATCTCTTTTGTACATTACACTGAACAGTCTATATTAGGGTTTCATTCCATTTAAGTTTTTGGGGGACTCCATTCTTTTCTCTCTTTTTTCTGTAAAAACCAGCTCACTGTAGCTTTCATAGATTTGGTGTATGAAAAAAGCAATGGCTATATTGAGGGATATAGCTCAGCAGTGGGGCACATAATTTGCTTGTATGAGGTCCCAAGTTCAGTCCCTGGTGTTGTCAGAGGTGTATTGTCAGATACTACCGGTTTGGTGCTCTGCTCTCTCCTTGTTGGTATCACTCGGCTGCATGCGTGTGTTCCCTCTATGTGCTGCCCCAGCTCTGCGCAGATAGCTGACACAGCAGACCCGAAGAGAACCCCCAATGACCACAGAGTCTAATAAGGTACGAAGGCACTTCGGCCAGGTTTATTGCCGTATTGGACACAATAATAGTTCCCTGTAGGTTTCTTAGCCTAATTCAGGGCATACTACGAATATTACCACGGTCAATGGACTCGGCTCAGTTAGTGGCGGGATTTTCCACTGCCCCCTAGGCCGGACAAAGACATCGCCCCAGGGATGCATTCTTATACACAGGTACAAACAAGTTACACATCACTCCTGACGTATTGAGATGCAACCCCTCTACGTAGTAAGGTGCTGCCTCTCACCTTGTACATGTTGGTTTGAACAAAACAACTCTATCCATCATATTACCCTTTTGCCCCTGTCATTGGGATGGGTCAGTCTGTTCCTTGTTATCTGTGCGGAATGTACAAGTATGTGAATGTTCTGATATCTAGTGTTCAGTACCTTTTAGGTACGTATCTTCTTGCATCAGCCCTTTCCTTGCCAGCTTCTGTGAGCAGGGTCTGCCTCTGGCTCACAGCTTGACTTTGCTTTTTAGCTAAGTCTTGACTATTACTTTAGTTCAGGCCTCAGGCCTCATACTGGGCCTTTATCAGGGCTTTCACTTACTACACCTGGAATCTCCAGGAGATTGTTTGGGCTGCTTCCAGAGTGAGACACATGGATCTCCTCACCGGCAGGCTTTGGGGGTTGGCGGCTGCTGCCTAGCCCTGCTGGGATTTTAGCTGCTGGAACTCCATGACAGTCTGATGCTCATGGGAGCAGCTGCTTGCCCCTGCACGTGGGGTGACTTCTCATGCCTACTTGTCTTGTGCACACCATGGGGGTGCCTTGGGAACTGCCCTGCCCAGCTCCCATATGTGGTGTCAGCCCCACTGCCCCCTTCGCTCTAGGCAGGAGGAGCCTGCCTGCCCCGGTGCAGGTGTGGTGGGAGCAGGGTGAGCTCAGGGGCTGCCCCTTTCCAGGGTGCTGACAGCCCTCGCAGACCCCTCAGGTCCGCCTGCTGGGTCTGTCTGAGGCTGGGGCTGTCATCTATGGGTCAGGAAAGGTGAAACAAGGCTGTGCCTAGGCTACCCTGCTCACTCCCTCAAAGGCTTGCTCTGGTGCTTGGCATATGGATGTGAAGAGCCCAGTAAGTGTGACTGGCGTGTAGCAGCTTCCCACTGTGGCTGAGCTGGCATCTTGCGGGGGGGGGGAAACCATTTCCTGTGCATGACGGTCATTTGCAGGCGGCTGTAATTTATTCCTGCACACACATGAACATGGCATCATGCTGGATTGGGTCTATGCAGTCGTTCTTGCACCTGAGGGGGGGTACTCACCCAGTTTTCTGTCATTGCAAGTTCAGATGGAGCTACTCACAGAGCTCCAGGAAAGTGGGCTAACCCGGAGAACTTATGAATCCATTACTGTTCTTCACAGCTCTCCAGAGCTATATGGGTGTAACTTCTCCTGGGTCCAGGCTTCAAAAAACTTCATAAAGTGAGGTGAACTTGCATACCCCCCAGCCCCATCCTGCTGGAGCATGATGCTGAAGAGAGACTGAAATAGAGAGGTACTTTTTGCTCCAATATCTGAAATAGAAGTCGAAGAAAGATATTTCTTCAAATCACCAGGAATCATAAGTGACTTCATGAAACAAGCAAGAGGGGCATACCTTCTAATGGAGGATAGACAACAGTACCTGGTCACTCGGAGCAAGCAGTCAGAGGGTGGGTCTGTTGTGGACTTCATGGCATCTAGCTCTTTGATATCCTACAGTCAGCATGGGAGCAGTGAGTAGCTAAGTCTTTGACTCTGGTTGCCTTGGCTTAATGCACTGAGTTGAAGAGCAATGAAAGGGAAAAGTCAGGCAGTCAAATCCAAACCAATTACACCTTCAAGGTAGAAGTCAGTGTGTGATCTCAAATGTTTCCAGGCCCAGTCCTCCCCTGGAGACCTTTGCCTGAAGCTCAGTGAGGGGGGGAAAATATCCATTCTAATTAATCCCCTTCTTTGGAGAGGTCTAGCTGTGAGGAAACTTGCAATGCAATGTGGTGGGATCTTCCTCCACTTTTATCTAATGCTTGTTTCAGTATCTGCACAAAATGCTCTGCCAATCCATTTGTTGCTGGGTGACATGATGCCACTTCTGGCATATTTAAATAGCTGTTGCAGGAGTCGCACTGGATACTTTCCACTTTCATATCTTGATCTGAAGCCAGAGTAGAAAATAACTTCTGGACACTTCTTTCATTTTTACTACTCCTTGGTGCTGCTCCTGTAACTCCACTAGAATCCTTTTCTGTCAACTGTGTAGTAGTATTTCTCAGTTTCCATAGCAAACAATGTTCTCCATAGATACTATTTTGGAAAATTGGAGTTAAGGGCTAAGCTGCTTTTCTTTTATGTGATTTGGCCACCCCAAAAGTGTACAGTGCATTACCATAACCAAAATGGGGTATTTTCTTGTTTCTAGAGCAATTTTCTTAGTCGTAATAGGGAGGTCATCTAGGAAAGAGACTTTATACCCGGAATTTTCCTCTCTGTCCCTGTGTGAAGGAGTAAACTAGGAGAGTAAACTTGCATTAGTGGGGTTTTTGATTATCTATATATCATACTGGTAGGCAGAAAGATCAAAGCCCATCTCTGCAGTCTAGCTGCCGCTAGTGGAGGAACTCTGACCTTTGGGTCCAATATTTTTACCAGAGGTTCCAAGCAGGTACTCCTGGAATTTAATAACCGCTAAAATGATGCCTAAATCCTTTTCTATTTGTGAGTAGTTTCTCTCAGCCTTTGACAATGTTCTGGAAGCCAATGCTGTGGGTTTTTCACTCCTATCTTTACAAATTTCTATGGGAGAGGCATCACAGGTTGTTATGGGAAGCTCTAGATTAAAATGTATCAATAGACTGGCACTGTTCATTTTTTTTTCTTCCTCAGAAACGTTATTTTCCTCCTTCTGTCCAAACACACTCGATATTTTTAGGTAATACAGCAGAGTTTGATTCCAAATTTATCAACATTAAATCTTCCCAGTCTTCCATAGTAGTTTAACATGACCAGAAACAATATAAAATCGGAGACGTTCTGTGGTAGTGGTGCATTCTCAATGGCTTTTTAACTTCTCTTTTACTGGGTGTACCTCTTCTGCAACTATACAATGACCCAAGTAAGTATCTTGAGTGTGTGTTTGGGGAAAAAAAGCTCATTATCACAACATTAAAACCATATTTTTAGAACCTCCTGTAGGTTTTTAAAATGCTCCTCTGAATTCCTCTGTTATTAATGTCATCAAAATAACAGACACCACCAATTATCCTTTGCATTACCCAATCCATGCTTCTTTGAAGCACAGCAGCTGTGCTGACTACCCCACAGGGTAATCTTTTATACCTAAATAACCACTTCTGTGTGTTCACTGTCAGATTTTTTTTTTTTAAATCTGTCTCCATTGCTACCTGCTGGAAGGCTTGGGACAAATCTCGTTTGGTAAACTTCAGTCCATCTGCTAGTTCTGCAAATAGATCTTGTGGTTTAGGAATTGGTTTTTGGTTCATTTCCAGCTTGGGATTTATGGTGACGTCATAGATCACACAAATGCTTGTGCTGTCATCACCTTTGGGCATACACATGGTTGGTACAGTTCATTCATTGAACTCACAAATTAAATTATGCCCTTATTTGCAATTCATCCAGTTGCTTTTTTCACAGTCTCCTGCAGATCATATGGCACAGGTCTAGGCTTCCGGAACTTAGATTTTGTCAGACACAACCAGACTCAGTTATTCCTCTTTCCCAACCCATGTCTGTAACTGCACACAGCTTTGTATTTTTCAATTCTCCCATTCTGTCTGGCATGCGGAGCGCCACAATCCAATCCAGTTTAAGACAGGTTTGTATTGCCAGTTTGTGCATATCGCTGGGAACCCATTTCCTTTGCTCACAATTAACTCCTAATGGTGAACAGATACCTTTATGAATTACAGTGACGGGAGACTGCCTAACATGGCTATCTGCCCCTAATTGTAATTCTGTAAAATCACATTAGTTTCTCTTGATTTTTATCCAGGAAATGTCTTTTTTTGGTAACCTTCCCCCTGCCCCCCCCAGATCAGACCATGACAATGGAAGCAAATATAGAAAGGGCCAATATCACATTTTATCTTTATGGTAACATAATACGGGGGATGATATGTCTGTCCATTTCCTACCACATACAGTTCTGTGAAATAATGTAGTTCATGCATGCTTTCATCCAGGGGATAACCTGCTTCTGAGCAGTCTTCTCCCCAGTCACATAACTAGGACAGTGGCTCCTATTTGTAGGCACGTATGGCTTCCTTTTGACATATCTTTTGCTGTACCCTGGTGCAGCCTGGAAAGCCTGCAGTCATGTCTCCTCTTGAAGCACTCTTTGCTCTGCAGCTTCTTAAGGAAACACTCCTCTTGCTTGCGTGGTGTCTCTAAACCAGGGGCAGCTCTAAGCACCAGCAAAGCAAGCAGGTATTTGGTGGCAGCCCATTTGCAGGGGGCAGCAGTTGATCCAGCCTGGGAGCTGAGAACCAACAGGGGGCCCTGGGAGCTGTAGTTCCTTGGTTAGCTCCCTGCCTATAGAGCCAGGTCTGCAGCAGGGAAAGAACTACATTTCCCAGCATCCTGCTGTCAACAGGAAAGGGAGGGGTAGGGAGTATGGTAACGGAAACCTCATACTGCAGCTCGCTGTGAATGGAGAGCTCACTGCTAGAGCGGGGTGGCACTGTGAATGGGGAACAACTGTGCCCAAGGAGTAAAAGGCTTTGGCCCAGATATCCCCTTCAGAAGACATCCCCAGACTGGATTAGGGATACTGGTGCGACCTCCCCTTGCAGCCCCCAAAGTAGAATTGGGGTTAACTAATGGACAGTGCCCCCTCTATCTGAAGCCTAGCAAGGAGTTATGTGGATCCCACTAGAATTTAAAATGAAAAGTATGTGAGGGGAGGCTCTGGACCTGGGCAGCTTTAGATACAATACCAGGCATGTAGGAGGATTTTCACTTCTGAGCTGTGGAAGCAGAAATTGACTTTTCCTTTCCAGATATAGCTAATATTCAGAAAGGGAATCTAGCACCTGCCTTCCAGATTTGAACACCTCAAAATTCAGGAGTGCTCAAGCTCAATTTGGGCAGCTGTTACTTCATTTCTCCCAAATCAAATATACTGATCCACTGTAACTTGCTGTAGAAAAAGTAGATAAAATTGAGCAAGAAATGCTTCTCAGTGATTTTTTAGGACTGGAATTGCTATTTTCAACAGCCATTGCCTTATTTATTTATTTTTTAAAAGTTTTTATTTGTTTAAAAGGAAGACAGTGGTATTGCATTGGCAAATTCCCCATAGAAACAAAGAGTGGAACTAAAGAATAATAAAGGCACCTCAACTTTTCCTTATTTATGGAGGACAGTCTTATAATATGCATCCAGATATCCTCCAATCACACAAGCTGAAGATTGTTCCACTTTACTGCAGTTCTGTAACTATATGGGAATCAATCCTGTCTGTGTTCTGTGCACATCCAAAATTCCTGCTGAATGACCTGCTCTGGGAGCAAGTTACTAGTGATGGGTAGGAAGGAGGGTGTGGAAGGAGGGTGTAGGTGTGGCAGGGGAGAACCCAGGACTGTGGCAGCAGGGAGTGCGGGTGGAGGGGGGAGAGCCCAGGGCTGGGGCGGCAGGGGGTGTGTGGGTGGGGGGGGGGCACTGATGAGTGGGAAGGGGGAATCCCAGAGCTGGGGCAGCACAGGGTGTGTGTGGGGGAGAGCGCAGGGCAGGGAAGCAGGGAGGTGCGGGGTGGGGGGGGCGGGAGCCAGGGCTGGAGTAGGGGCAGCCAAAAATTTTTTTGCTTGGGGCGGCAAAAAACCTAGAGCCGGTCCTGCTCTAAATAATAGAAACAGAGCTCCTTCTGTTCTGTTTGGATCTTGTGAGAGATGTTAGCCAGTGATGGTGTTTTCTACCCCTTGATGAGGCCTTTCTTTCCAGGCCTGGCATGATGATGCTAATTTATTTTCCAATTTCGATTGTTTTCTTTTGTAGCATCTGGAGTGCTCTCTAGTGGCATTTCCTTCTTATACACAATAAACAACAGCCTCTCTCTTCATTCAAGGTGTTTTATATCAACAACAAACTGATCTGAGAGCGTCTTTCAGAAATTCCCAGGCACAAGTAGCAGACAGCTTGCGTGGGTTTCCCCCCGCGCCAGAGTTGACAAAAATTCAGAGATTTTCTTCTGTTTGTGGTAGGCACATAATGTTTCTTTAGAATCTGTTATGGCTTTATACTGCAGCTCACCAGGTTCTTGTGGAAAACGGAATGCTCTAAGCTCTGTCAATGTTGATTGTCCCACCAAAGTTAGAAAAACCACTCTCTATTTATCAGTATCTTCTATAGCATTTGCATAAAAATACTGCTCAAATCTGAGTATATATTGCAAAATATTCCTGTTTGTCATTAATTTGGAAACTGTCCATATTGCCCATATGTAGCCCATGTTATTTTTACACTTTAAAAAAAAAATTATCCCTTCTTCATTGACAGTTTTTTCTGTTATGTTCACCACTTACACACAAAGAAGTTAGATAAAAACAAAATGCTCTTGCTGGAAGGTTGCAATATAACACTATTTTGCTTTTTAGAACCCAGAACCCTAACCCACAAGTACAAAAAACAGAAACCAAGCAAGCTGCTCCATAAGGGAGAATGGCACAACTCACCCCCAGCTTGCTCAAGGCTGGTTCTTTGCAGACTGCTGCTGAATACAAATCACACAGTTCCTTACAGAGCCCCCTAATCTGCAAGCAGTACCAGGAAAATCCCTTACCACTTGAAATGATAGTTTTGTGAATTTAACACAATTTCCATATACCACCTCCTTTAGGAGTGCTGAGTCTAGATTTTGTGGGGCTCTGTTTGTTTTTCATTTTCCATATTTACCATATTCCATGGTAAGGGAGGTGCAAGCATGTCGGTTCTGTCCCAGCTTCTGCTAAATCCCATCCTGTTGTCCATCACAGAAGCTTTCCCCATCCCTGAGCTGCCCTGTTGTGTGGTCATTCTCCGTTCTTTCTAATTCCTTGAGATGTATGTGGTCTTTCATGACCCCCATCCCCTACTCTAGGGTTGGCTCCTGACCTGTCCAATCCAAATGCTTTCAATATTATACTGAAGTGCTGCTGCTGCCCCTGAGGCTCCTAGCACCTTGTTGTATGTGAGAGCTAGGGCAGGGATGAGTATAAATGATATACTGATGCCTGCCTGAAGCAGAGGCAGGAAGCTGTCTGACACCACACTCGCCAGTCTCCCTGCTGGCAATTCCAAGCCCTGAAAAGTCATGTCAGGCCCCCTCCTAATCCTGAGATGGCTTAAATCATTTGATACGTGTTTAGTTCTTTTTCTTTGCCTTCTGGTTGTTTGAGCCTTTAGGCTGTATTCAACTCACGTGTTTGAGCTTTTCTCTGCAACCATGAAGGCTGAGAAGGTGAGGGCTGAAATTCTCCTGAGTCCAGGAGCTGGAGCTTCAGGGAGAACAATATTTTAGCCAGCTCCCCAGGGGTGGGAGACAGACTTCAAACGCGGTTGATTTTTCTGCATGTCCTTTGTAAGTATCCATAATAGGACTGTGCTGTGGGTAGGCTGAAGGGCAGTGCGGTTGCGTGATGGGGTTAGTGAGAGCCTGAGAGGCTGGTTAGGTCACCGGAAAGGAGGAGGACATGGGTTAACTGAGAATGAAGCCCAGCTGGGGAAGGGCTGGGACAGGACTATAAAACTATGAAGCTGAGAGTAAGGGGGCTGCCGAGGAAGGAGTCTGCAGTTGCTACCTGGGATCTGGGAGGCCTCTAGAGAACCAGGAAGAAGTGGTGGACGGGGAGACTCCTGTGATCCTGCCCTGAAGTAAGGAGCCAGGAGTGCGTTATGTAGCCATGGGGAGTAGAATAAACTTTAGGGGTGAACCCAGCAGCAGGCAAGAGGCTGAGTAGGAAGGAGCCCAGGGAAACCGTGACTGAGGACCTGAATTGCTAGTTGTAGGGTCTATGGGCCTGGCATCTGGTATAGCAGGAGGTCTCTAGTTCTCCTGCCAGCCGCTGGTATAGTGGCACAGAGCCCTGTGCCAGGACTGAACGCTGGCTGGAGAAGGCATATGGTTAGTGGTCCTATTGGATTTTCTAACCCTAGGAGGGTGGACTAAATGGTGACCTTGCTGGCAGGGCCGTCCTTAGGCATAGGCAACATAGGCAGCTGCGTAGGGCACCTGAAAATTTGGGGCACCACTAGGTCTTAGTGTCCACTCTCTTGTTTTCCTATCCCTGTTCTGACCCTTCCTGCAGGCTCCCACAGATGGCTGCTCTAGCCTGGTGAGTCTTCCTTGGGAGGGAATCTAGTAGTTAAAAGTGAAAAAGCCTGCCAGACCTACTAGCACAACATTGAAACTGTTAAAGAGACATTCAAGGGGTAATAAAGCCATTTAACAGGCATTTGCCAACTCCAAGGTATATACTGACAGGTTTCGGAGTGATAGTCCTGTTAGTCTGTATCAGCAAAAACAAGGACGAGTCCTTGTGTCACCTCAAAGACTAACAAATTATTTGGGCATAAGCTTTTGTGGACTAGAACCCCATTTCATCAGATGTCCACGAAAGCTTATGCCCAAATAAATTTTTATACTGTCAGTTTCTGACTTTACTGACAAAAACAGTGTGCATTAATGTAATATTTACACAGAACAGTCAGTCTACAGGACCTTATTTTAAAATTTGCTTAAAAATATTTCATTAGTGAGCTGGTGAAGATTATAAAAATCACATTTCTAAAAATGCTTGCATAGAGTTTTAGATGCACAATCATCTTTAGTCTAAATGACTCATAGACTCATAGGTCAGAAGGGACCCATATGATCACTAGTCTGACCTCCTGCACAAGGGCAGGCCACAGAACCCTACCCATCCACTTTTATAATGTGGGGATCTTCAGACAGTTTTTAAATAATCCTTCAAAAGACCTCCCTTATCTAAAATACACATTTTAATTACTATAGTTAAAAAAAAAAGTGCTTCAAGTCTTCCGGTCCTTTCTGTCCATCCCTTCACCACCTCTTCCCCCATCCCCCCACTGAAGAGAGCCCTAAAGGGACAACAGTCTTTCCCTTCCAGATAGCTGGACAAAGAGTTCCCTTTCTTTTACTTCTGACTATCCCGATAAACTAGTTTTAAAAGAACCCTCCAGCAAAATCAGTACCTTAGTAAGACAAAATCCTTGTTATACCTAAAATCTTTGGAAACATATTTTTTAAAGTTGGTGAAATTTCATAACCATGTCTCTTGTTATGGAGATCACACAAAGTAAATTACTGTTCCCTTTTTCTAAAAGCAATGAACATTGTTATGAACACACTAAACCTCTCTGATTAATTTAAAAGAATGTCTTTGTTTCAGTGAGTTAAATATGTAGTAATCTGGAATGCTGGTTTAAGATTTGAGTACATTTAAAATATAAATTCAACTTAAAAATACTGATGAAGAAAATGTAAAACAGAGAAGAGCTGCATCATGTATTCCATTATATGTAATGTTGTATTCAGCAGGAGAGCTGACTCACCCTTACTATGAAGTTTTTGCAAATAAATCTCTGAGAAACTTCAGGGCATATCAAAAAACCTGTGACTGACATTTTTTATTCCCAAATTTTAGTGCTTTTAATTAGGTACTTTCTTCTTCATGTCCATTCTGCATGAGGGAGAGTGCATGGAAGTCTCTGTGGGGAACTGTGACTCTCCGCCACCATGAGGCAGGCTGGGCATCTCATTATCCTTTGCTGTCAAGTCCCTCCTCCCCCTCCTCCACCAGGCTGTGAGCTTGGACTGCCATCCGGCATAGGGGTACCAGTTTAATAATACTGCGTAGGGCCCCATAAATCCTAAGGACGGCCCTGCTTGCTGGAGGCCCAAGTTACCAGCAGACAAATTCTTGCAGAGTGAGCAATGAAAAGCAACTGGGCATCTGATGTAGTGAGGATTAATTCCCAGACGTAGACACAGAGGTGCACTAATGGTGAGTAGCAACCCTGTTACAGGGTGTCTGACATATATGAACTGTGTTATGGATCATCTGCCCCATATTCTTTCTGTTAGTTGTAATTTGCATTATGCTTGTGAAAGCCAGGGGGAAATGTGTGCTGGTGACTGGGAAGGAGAGGTGTGAAGGTTTCTGATACCAGGAGTGGCTCTAGATATTTTGCTTCCCCAAGCATGGTAGGCAGATTGTCCTCGGTGGTTTGCCTGCGGGAGGTCCCCGGTCCCGCGGATTCGGCGGCACACCTGCGGGGGGTCCGCCGAAGGCACAGGACCAGCGGACCCTTCGCAGGCATGCCGCCGAAGGCAACCTGCCTGCCACCCTCGCAGCGACCGGCAGAGCTCCCCCCTCCCCATGGCTTGCCGCCCTAAGCATGCGGTTGGCGTGCTGGTGCCTGGAGCCGCTCCTGCTGATACGAGACCCATTACTGGCAACGTTGCCAGTACCAGTGATGCCAGGGTCAAAAATGCTTTTCTTGTGTATTTTAAGAACAGGCCACTGTGGCTTATTGCTTTCTAGCAGGATATGTGCTGTTAAAGAAATGAATGATACCTTAGCCATTCCCTCATTGTCTGTCTTACCGCTGGGATCTGTGCTGTTGTTTGACCTTTATCCTGTGCCCCTGCTGTGTTGCTTTTGTGCTCTGGATTTCTTCCCTTTGGTTCTTTACCTGGACATGTGGAGTTGTGAACTGCAGACTGACTCATGAGCCAAGCTTTATTTTGATTAGCTTCTTGCTGGTCAGGAAGCCTTGTTTTAAAACCATCAATTCACCCCCATTGCTATGCTGAGTGCTAGCAACTTTATTAACCACACTTCAGCAAGCATGCAGCACCCACAAATAACAAGATATAAAATTGCTGCTGTTGGACCGTCGTCTCATGCCCCTGCTGTTCTGCCTTTGTGCTCTGGGCTCGTCACTTTGATGCTTTACATGAATGTGGGGAGTTATGAATTGCAGACTGCCTTGTAAGCCAGGCTTTACTTTGATTTATTTCTTGCTGATCATGAAGCCTTGTTTTAAAACCACAGATGCATGTCTGAGGTTTGTGTCCTGCCTGGTAAAGCTCTCCTTGTGCTGGGGATTAAGGGGTTAGTTCTCCAGTACCTAACAACAGATAAGAGGTGGGTGCGGTTTGCATTGCTGTGTCTCTGTTTATTAGAGGAACAGTGTCTTTTGCATTTTCTGGTCCATCTCTGTTCTCTGATTCATCTGTAGACAACATCTGTTGTCCCTCTCTGTCCTACTCTTTCTCCTGCCATGGCTCCTCTCTCCATCTCTGTGGCCCAGTGCTGCGGCTGCTGCTGCCACACATTGTAGGGTCTCCTTGTGCCTCTGGGATTCATTCATCAGTGAGTCCAACAGAACCTCCTTGGTCTTTCTTGTTCTTGACATCAGACCTGTGTTGCTGTGCAGATGTCAATGACTGTCCAATCGGCTCTTCTGTGGCTGCTGTCCAAAGAGAAGATGAGTCAGTAACCAGAGTGAACAAGGGAGCAATGACAACCCAACCTTTCCTGGTCCAGCCACAACAGAAGAAATGATTTTACCAGCCTCAATCTACGGCACCATGAGGTTGATAGGAATCTTCAAACTGCCACTTTTGTGACTGGGAAATGTAATGCCCCTCAGATGCTGTGAGTGACCCAGTCTTTTATGCACCATCAGCCTAGGATTGGAGAATATACTTTTGGTGTTCTCATGTGCTGTAGAGCCCACACCATGTAATAGCCCCACAGAGAGCTTGGAGGGCCTTTTCCCTGTGTGCACCATAACCCCACTACTAACGTACACCAGTCCTGGCATCTGAACAGCTAATGGTGCTCTGGAGATGAAGTGATGGCCTCCATACACCAGGGAACCTCTGCCCTTCATGCCCAGAACATGAAGGAAAGCCGTTGCTGGCCTTCATAACTTCTGTGCTCTGGAGATGGAATGGCTCCTCCATGCCTGGGGACCCTCTCTTCTACTTACCTGATCTCCCCCTTATCCCTGACTCTGGCTCAACCTCCTGGTCTAGGTAAGAAGAATTTGAAATTGTCCCCCTTGAAACACATCAGTTCTCAGCCACCTGGGAACTTGCCTATTGCTCAGTGAAACTAAAGGGTCAGAAGTCAGTGAATGCTGAGTTAAGGTTGAAAGATCAACTTTATGTCGGCCCCCTTGTGCTTATGTTACAGACAGATTTAATTTAAAGGCAATAGTAAACTAGTGTCTCATGATGTAGGGCACCAGAAGTTACAAGCTGGGATAGAAGCTTTCACATGGTGAGTTCCAGCATCCCCCACATACTCAGCGAATGGGGCCAATTGTCTGACCTTCTGCTTGTCACATCTAGGCAGTTTGCAGCACAGTTGGCGCAGCCCATGGAACAGTGAGTGGAGCGGAGCCGAGCTGAGTGGCTTGTGATAAATTGACCCCCAAGCGCTCTCCCATCAACTCCTGTACTCCAGTGCCATGAGAGGCACTGGCAAGTCGATGGGGGAGCGGCAGCAGTCGACTCACCGCAGTGAAGATACCACGGTAAGTCGATCTAAGTACATTGACTTCAGCTACATTATTCACGTAGCTGAAGTTGCGTAACTTAGATCGATTTTCCCCCCTCCCCTCCCCAGGTGTAGACCAGGGCCAAGTAAGTACCCAGGTTGCCTGGGCAGGCTTGTACAGCCTGCATTGAAGCCTGTGCTGCTGCACTTTCACTGTGATTGGTATATGTGCTACCTAGATTAAAGCCAGCTCTGGTATGTCTATGTGTGGTTGTCTCTGACTGAACTGAAGACATTCCCTAAGGCTGCATCTACAGGATGAGCTTAAGGCAAGTGATTCTCTACTCGCATACTCATGTTAGTTGGATGGGAGCTAGTGCGAGTATACATAACAGTGTAGCTGTAGTGGCAAGGGCTTAGCCATGATGAGTACATACTTGGGGTTCAGGTGCGTGTGCACCCTGTATTGCTACACTGCACTATTGCTGCCACTGCTAGTGCTAACGCAGCTATGTTACTATTTATACTCATGCTAGTTCCCATGGAACTAGCGCAAGTTTGTGTAGGAGAGCTGGGTATCACACCCCTCGGTTGTACTGTATTAGTTAGCTTGGGCAATGAAAATGAGCTATGCTTTACAGTCCATTTCTAATATTCCTGGTTCTAGAAAATTAGCAGGATGCTGGAATATTTGGATTGCTGTGTGTGTGAGGGGGAGGAATCTTATTCATTTCTGATCAAGTTAGGTTGAATAAGCGTTCTTATAAAATTAAATGTTGGGCATAAATTGACCTGGCAGAGTCCTTTATATGAAACTATGTTTACTATATTTCAATTTCCTCATTTGTAAATTGGCTATAATAATATTAGACCTGAACAAATAATTCACAATGAATGATTTATCCTTTTTCTGCTTGCAGAATATCCACAAGCAGCTCTTGATATATTTGTTACTCAGTAAATATTGTTATATTTATGAAATGATCATGAGGAGAGTTCTGAGAGTATTTATTTTTTTATGTGCTATTTGAGCAGTATTGATTAGGAGTGATTAATTACAGGATATTCATTCTGTTCCTTATCTGGCTGAGTCCATAGCCTGTATAATTTTATATAGTAACCTTTGCATGAGTGAGAGAGAAACTTGTTTTTGGCAAATACTCAAGCACGTTACTCTGAAATTGTTACTGGCACAAATCCTTGCAAACAATGACAATCAATGACATGAATATTTGTGAAAAGCAAACACAAAAGAAGTGAGCATGGTCAAAGCAATTCATGTAAACATTGGCAGACTGTTTTTTTTTTTTTTTAGAACAGTATTCACCTGTCTCTAAGCAATACTTCCCTAACTCAAACGGATGTTGCAATGGCTATTATTCATAAGGTGCTTCATAGATATGCTATACCTCATCACGTATTAATTTTGAAATTGCAATTTTAATCAATTTCTCTGAGTATAGTCAGCCACTCAGTTTGTTCTGATGATGCACTGATTCTAACCTGGTATTTCATTGGTTGATTGAGTCATGATGTCCTTGCTGGAAAAAGACGTGGGTGGAGTTCTGAGAGGGGCCTTAATTATTTATCTCTGTTTCATCAGGTTTAGCGTAGCTCCATTGTTACTTTTCTGACTCACAATACCTAATAGTCTCTACATGGGGGTGTAAATCCAGCATTACGTACATTTTAAAGTTTGGCATCAAAGGGACCAACACTTATATGATGCTGCTTTGTGAGAGAATGAAAATAAGGCCCAATATCTAGGTGGTGCTGTCCCTCCTAGATTCCTATGGATATAGATAACACAATGATGTAAAGTAGTGCCATTCCTACTCATTTTACTTGAGGAGTCTTATTGAGGCAACAGAATGATTTTTTTGAAGGCAAGCAAGATCTGGTCCTTAATGTCGGGCTCATATCCCAATTACGACCAAAAGATGACAAGGGTTAAAAGCATGAGTCTTCACAGGGTGTTAGAGTTAGCTCCTGTAGCTGGAACAGATTTTTATCCTCTGTGGATCATGCACGTGAAGAGGGTGTGTAATACACACGAAAGTGAGTTGCAATGACACAGAAGTTAGAGCTAGAAGATCTTTATTAGACCATTGTCCAGTCCCCATGCAATGCAGGAGATAGGCCACTGAGAGATGTATGAGAAATTAAACCAACACTACATATGCACTCAAGTCAAAGGTGCTGAGTTTCAACTTAATCTCTGCATGCCCTCATTATGGCGGTTCTAAGTCAGATCCCTTCTGCTGTTGTCACTTATTTTTCGGTTCAGTTGTGTATGGGTAAAATATCTTGCGCTACAGTGGCTGAGCTGATATTAAAATAATCTGAGACTGTCTGATCTGTATATAAATCTGATACAGGTCAAAATTCAAAGCTCCATCTTCTTTCTGAGGCAATAATCTACATAACGGAGCAGTTTGTGACTGCATTAACTCACTATAATTTTTGACAGAAGAGACCTTGTTTGCACAAATCCCTTGAATACTGATAGGAGTGTGATTACAGCTTTAACAAAAGTGAAGGCTGAATACAAATTTGGGAGGGCCAGAAAGTGTTTGGTATCACTTAGTGTTTTCATCCAAATTCAAAATTTTATTCATCCAGATGACTCTGATCTTTGTATCAATGCACCAAAGGAAAAGAACAGAGGAGCAAAAAGGCTTTTTGACTGAAGAACTGATTTTGTTATCGTGTTACCCATGCAGTCCATTTGGGATATTGTTCAAGGGCAGGATCTGTGCTGGGCTTTTATTAGAGACCTTTATGTTTAGAATACACCCCTCTCCTGGGAGTTAATCCAGTGGAAAAATGTTAAATTCAAGTCAGAAGATACAGAAGGTGGGATTTTGCTCAGCACATTGAATTTTGCTAGCAGAGTGACTCTGCCATAAGCTTAACACTAGCCTGATTCTTGTGCAAGCTTTCAAACTTAATAGCTAGATTCTATTTTCCAGTGTCAGGTTTTGTTCCTGAAACAAATTGGCAATTAGCCACCAACCAAGGGAACAAAGGGGGCTTTATTCCAAGTAAATGCAAGCATTGGGGCTTGTCTTGGTATTTTTGTTATGAAATTAAAAATACAGGTGTGTATTTTTTGCTGAGTAAGTTGAGCAGAATTGTGTATTAGATTTAGGGTAGCTATTCTTTTCTTCTTGGTGTTCAGCTGCTGTACCCATGCTGAAGCGCTAATATCACTGCTTCAGGTGTAGCAGTTTCAAAATGTAAATGGACAAATGGTTGTGGCCGGCCTTTGCAAGATGGGGACAGGGAGAAGGCACAAAGGTCCCCCCCATTTTGTGCCCCTTTGCATAGACTGGCCAACATCCCCTTGGGGAGCACAGTCACTGCTCCCTGCAAGTACTCTTCTTTGGTGTCTGCTGTCTGAAAGGGGGCTTGGGTGAAGTCAGGGCCATGGCTTTGCCTCCTGTCTCTGTCCAAGCCTGCTGAGGTGTGTCCAGGTATGGAATATGGAATGGCTCCCTCCTCTCCAAGAGCAGTATTAGAGCAATAGCAGGTGCTCCCCTGCAGTCCCCAGGAAGAACTCAGTCTGTCACAGGGAGAATTCTCCCTGGGGGCTTCATTCTACCTGTATCCTACTCCAGCACAGTAGGGGAGTGTGTTGCACAAAGTTAATGTCACATTAAGACCTCAGCTGAGAGAGGAACCCTTCTAGAGGTGAGTTGAACAAACTGGACTCCTAATGAATTCAATGGGATCTGAGGGCATTGGGGATCAGACCAGAAATAAAGGGGCACTTTGTTCCACTTTGAGCACCCCAAACTCATCACTGTTCTGTATTATTTAAGTTAGCTCAGAAATACTTGAGTTTTTAAAATACTTAAATGAGTCTTATGTCAGACCAGAACCTGGTGAGGGGAGAGACCACACACTGCACCTTATATTGGAAATGGCCATGTCAAACATGGGGTTAGGGCAAAGTTCCATTTCAGTGCAGTACTTCAGTGGCAATTTTAGAGGTCTATATCCTGCATGTTATGTGACAGTATTTGAGATCTGTGTTAATGGCAAGACTCGCTGGAAATGATGCTGGTGGTTCATGGCTTATATTTGGGAACCATTATGTTCTGCTTTTGCTGTCCATTTTCTGGCAGACTAGCATCTAATGTCATATAAGGCTGTGATTTTTTTTTTTTTTCAAAGGAGCCTAACAGAGCAAAGTTGCTCAACTCCCAGTGAAATTCAGTGGGATTTGGAAACATCTCCTGTAGGCACCTTTGAAAAAAAACCCACAGCCTTAGGCCTTGTGTAGGTGAGGAAATATGCTGGCAGAACCATACACAATTATATTTGTATAAATCCCTGTGTGGACACTGAGATTTAGAGGACCGTTTTATTGATGCATCTCATCTCTTTGGAAGTAGTTTAAGCTAAGCTAAACCAAACCACTTTGTGGCCACATGGCTACTTCCAGAAATAATTTGGTAACTCCAAAAGAATATTCAGTATATTGCGAATACCCTTTTCTACATTCCTTCGTCCAAGGAGGATTTTTCTTTATCTTGCAAGATTCAAGCGCACATCCTTGTTTTTAATACTAGCATGGACAAATGTCATTAAATAGCTCTGCAAAAAAAAATCTACTCTAACTTGTATTGCTGGTTTATTCTTTTATCAATATCTAAATGCTTCTGAAGTGAGTAGAAGTCATCAGTCTGAACCATCCAAAAGAAGTAGTTGTAAATCATTGTTCCTCATCAATAACACAGAATGCCTAGGAAAACTCCCTCCTTCCCCCACCCTTCCTGGGCTTCAGAAATCTTTTTTGTTTCTGAAAGTGGACACACACCATCATAGGTACCGGAGATGGAAACAAAGTAAATAATAGAATTCTCATAGTCATTCAAAGTGGATCACGTCTGCTGAACAGATTGTGCCTCTGTGCATCCATGTTTTCTATATGGCTGTTCCACCAATCCATATGGTAGTATTAGAACAAGACACCTACAGAATCAGATACCGGCTGGTGGAAGGGTATGTCTACCTGTTCCAATGTTTATGACTGTTGATAGACATTTTGACAGACTGATGCAGTTCTCCTTCCTTTGTCTTCATCTGATCCTAGAAGCCCTCTCCAGTGTAGAGGTCCAGTTTTGTTTCAGTAGGAATGCTGCACGTAGCAGGCTTAGACCATGTATGAGCAGAGCAGTGGGTCGGATAGAGAGTGATTATGCATAGCATTTAATAACTGGTGTCAGTTTAGATGGGAATCATTGGATGATATTGGCTTTGTGATGAAATCTGTGACTAAACAGAAGGCTAGATAAAGAGTTCCCTGGCAGGCTCCTGTTGCAGGAGCTATGTCACCACAGGAGCAGCTCTGGAAAGACATTATGATCCAACTACCTCTCATCTGGAACTCTTGATTGCTGTATGGAAGGGAAGTATGCTGCATTTACCCATTAGCAGAGCGAGTAGTATTTCTCTCCCCCTCCCTGCCTCCCGCTCTCTGCTGCATAAAGCCTGCTCTGTTGGCTGGCATGTGACCAAGCACTCATATACCACAGAGATGAGTGTAGTCTGGATGGATATGTAAAGTTGAAGTGGTAAAGCTCTGGCACAGCCTACTCGTTGGCTCCCCTCTGCTCTCACTGCACCTCTCTCTGCTCACCTTGCTTATTCAGGGAAATATTGGGCACAAAGTTTCACTTTTCCTTCTCCTCAGACTTGGGATCCTAGTGAGTCCTGTGTTGCTGAGCTACTGGCAGGGCCAGGCCTTACAGCCTGTAAGAGGGAGCAGTCACCGTTTTAACACCTCCTGCTGCTGTATGCAGTAAACAGGCCTTTTTCTGCACCTGGAGCCCCCTGTGGGTTATTGGCTTGCTTGGCTGCTTTTCAGTGGCTTAGCCCTCTGGCCAGGTAACGCAGTCAAAAATCCCTTCCAGGACAGCAAAGAGTCCAGCAAAAAAACCTGCCTGTCTGCCCTCACCAGGGTCTTCAGCCCTAGCTCTGGGGCCTTTCAATCCAGACCTTCACTTGGGCTTCTAAAGGAGCCTTGCCCCCTTCTAAGGGCTTAGGCTGCTTTGCCAGTGGGGGAACCCAGGCCCGCCCACTACTCCAGGCTCCAGCCTAGGGTCACTCTTAAGAGCAGCTGCATACTGCTCCCTTCAGTTAGTTGCTGCTACTTCCCTGGACCTCTTCCCACCTGGCCCCTTTATCATCACCCCACAGCTTATGTTAAAGTCCCTTCTCTCTCCCATCTTAAGCAAATGCAGCCAGTTGAGCTCCTGTGGCCAGAGCAGAGCCCCTTTCCTCTCCCTTCTGGTCCCTGCCAGGAACTGCCTTGCTAAGACCCTGCAGCTCCTTTTATCTGAGCCTTCTGGGCTCTAAGTGGCTCATAGACTCATAGACTTTAAGGTCAGAAGGGACCATTATGATCATCTAGTCTGACCTCCTGCACAAAGCAGGCCACAGAATCTCACTCATCCACTTCTATAACAAACCCCTAACCTATGTCTGAGTTATCGAAGTTCTCAAATTGTGGATTGAAGATCTCAAGCTGCAGAGAATCCTCCAGCAAGTGACCCAGGCCCCATGCTGCAGAGGAAGGCGAAAAACCTCCAGGGCCTCTGCCAATCTGCCCTGGAGGAAAATTCCTTCCTGACCCCAAATATGGCCATCAGTTAAACCCTGAGCATGTGGGCAAGACTCACCAGCCAGCACCCAGGAAAGAATTCTCTGTTACCTATTGTTTTTGAATCCAGAATTCTAAACTAGTTGAGCAAAGAACGCACTCCCTGTATGTCATAACCTAGTCCCAGATTTGGACCTTAGCGTCCAAAATATGGGGGTTAGCATGAAAACCTCCAAGCTTAGTTACCAGCTTGGACCTGGTAAAGCTGCACCACCCAAAAAATTAGAGTGTTTTGGGGCACTCTGGTCCCTCCAAAAACCTTCCCTGGGGACCCCAAGACCCAAATCCCTTGAGTCTCACAACAAAGGGAAATAAACCTTTTCCCTTCCCCCCTCCAGGTGTTCCTGGAGAGATACACAGAAGCATGCTCCGTGAATCTAAACAGAGGAATTCCACCCTCCCTATTTCCAGTCCTGGAAACAGAAGTACTTCCCTCTTCACCCAGAGGGAATACAAAGTCAGGCTAGTAAATCTAACACACACAGATTTCCCCCTGACTTCTTCCTCCCACCAATTCCCTGGTGAGCACAGACTCAATTCCCTGGAGTTCCCCACTAAAGAAAAACTCCAACAGGTCTTAAAAAGAAAGCTTTATATAAAAAGAAAGAAAAAATACAAAAAATGGTCTCTCTGTATTAAGGTGACAAATACAGGGTCAATTGCTTAAAAGAAATATGAATAAACAGCCTTATTCAAAAGAATACAATTTAACACATTCCAGCAACTACACCCATGTAAATACAAAAGAAAACAATACAAACCTTACTGCCTTACTATATTTGTACTTACAACTTGGAAACAGAAGATTAGAAAGGCAGGAAACAGAAATCCTCTCATAGCCGAGAGAGCATACAGGCAGAAGACCAAAGACAAAGAACTCAGACACAAACTTCCCTTCACCCAGATTTGAAAAAGTCTTGTTTCCTGATTGGTCCTCTGCTCAGGTGTTTCAGGTTACTTCTTTCCAGGTGTAAGAGACATTAACCCTTAGCTATCTGTTTATGACACGCCCCCCAAATTGCAGACAGTGGGGAAGCTCACTGGCGGTGATTTCCTCCTAGAACTTTAAAATAAATAGATTAATACAACACATGCACCTTTACATATACCAGTAAGTATATAACTAACAGACTTCTACATTTTAAGAACACTTTTTAACTACTGGATTTTGGGAAACTCTCACGGGAGAGTGCCTCAGCTACTTTGTTAGAAGCTCCTGAGATGTGCTGAATTTTAAAATGAAAATCTTGGAGAGCTAAACTCCAACGAAGAAGTTTCTTGTTGTTCACCTTGGCAGTATGAAGCCACTGTAGTGCAGCATGGTCAGTTTGTAGCTGGAACCGCCGTCCCCAAACATATGGGCGTAGCTTTTCCAGGGCGTACACAATGGCATAGCATTCCTTTTCACTGACTGACCAGTGACTTTCCCTCTCAGACAGTTTCTTGCTGAGAAACACGACAGGATGGAAGTTGTGATCTGTTGCTTCCTGCATGAGAACTGCTCCTATACCACGCTCAGATGCATCCGTGGTTACTAGGAATGGCTTGTCAAAGTCCGGGGCCCTGAGCACAGGGTCAGACATGAGCGTTTCCTTAAGTTGGGTAAAGGCCTTTTGACACTCATCAGTCCACTTAACTGCATTTGGCTGGGTCTTTTTGGTTAGGTCGGTCAGTGGGGCAGCGATTTGGCTGTAGTGTGGTACAAATCGCCTGTAGTACCCGGCCAAGCCTAGGAAGGATTGGACCTATTTCTTTGACTTTGGGACAGGCCACTTTTGGATAGCATCCACCTTGGCCTGTAGGGGGTTTATGGTTCCTCGACCCACCTGGTGTCCCAGGTAAGTCACTCTGTTTTGGCCTATTTGACACTTTTTGGCCTTAACAGTTTAGTCCGGCCTGCCTGATGCGCTCAAAGACCTTTTCCATGTGTAGTAGGTGTTCGGGCCAGGAGTCTGAAAAAATGGCCACATCATCAAGGTAGGCAACTGCATATTCTCCCAGTTCTGCTAGTAGACCATCTACCAGCCTCTGGAAGGTGGCGGGTGCATTTCGAAGGCCGAAAGGAAGGACATTAAATTCATACACCCCCGCATGGGTGACGAATGCTGACTTTTCCTTGGCAGGTTCATCTAGCGGTACTTGCCAGTACCCCTTGGTTAAGTCTATTGTAGAGATGAACTGGGCATGTCCCAACTTCTCCAATAGCTCATTGGTGCGTGGTGTTGGATAGTTGTGCGGACGAGTTACCGCATTTAGCTTACGGTAGTCCACGCAAAAGCGTATTTCGCCATCTGGTTTGGGTACCAGAACCACTGGAGATGCCCATGCACTGGTAGATGAGCGGATTATACCTATCTGTAGCATGTTCTGGATCTCCCATTCTATAGCAGCTTGGGCATGAGGAGACACCCGGTAGGGTGGGGTTCAAATGGGGTGAGCATTACCTGTGTCAATGGAGTGGTATGCCCGTTCAGTCCGTCCTGGGGTGGCTGAGAACAATGGGGCGAAGCTAGTGCACAGCTCCTTGATTTGTCGCCGCTGCAGACGTTCCAGGGTGGTTGAGAGGTTCACCTCTTCCACGCCACCGTTTTTTTTTCCCTTCGTAGTAGACACCATCAGGCCACTCAGCATCATCTCCCTGGACTGTAAACTGACAAACCTGTAAGTCTCTGGAATAGAAAGGCTTGAGAGAATTAACATGGTACACTCTAGGCTTTAGTGAGTAATTGGAGAACGCTATGAGGTAGTTTACAGTTCCCAGGCGCTCTTGGACCGTGAATGGCCCTTCCCATGATGCTTCCATTTTATGGGCCTGTTGCGCCTTCAAGACCATAACCTGGTCTCCTACCTTGAAGGAATGTTCTCTGGTATGTTTGTCATACCAGGCCTTTTGCTCTTCCTGAGCATCCTTTAGGTTCTCTTTAGCAAGGGCTAAAGAGTGTCGGAGGGTGCTTTGTAGGTTGCTTACAAAGTCCAGAATGTTAGTTTCTGGAGAAGGCGTAAACCCCTCCCATTGCTGCTTCACCAACTGCAATGGCCCCTTAACCTCGTGACCATACACAAGTTCAAACGGTGAAAACCCTAAACTGGGATGTGGTACAGCCCTCTAGGCAAACAGCAACTGCTGCAACACTAGGTCTCAATTATTGGAGTATTCGTTGACGAATTTACGTATCATGGCCCCCAGAGTTCCATTAAACCTTTCCACCACGCCATTGGTTTGATGGTGGTAGGGGGTGGCAACCAAGTGGTTCACCCCATGAGTTTCCCACAGTTTTTGCATGGTCCCTGCCAGGAAATTAGATTCTGAATCAGTAAGGATGTCGGAGGGCCAACCTACCCTGGCAAAAATGTCTGTTAGGGCCAGGCACACAGTGTTAGCCTTGGTGTTGCCTAGAGCTACTGCTTTCGGCCATCGGGTAGCAAAGTCCACGAAAGTCAGTACGTACTGCTTTCCTCTGGGTGTCTTTTTTGGGAAAGGACCTAGAATATACACAGCTACTCGCTGAAATGGGACCTCAATTATGAGGAGTGGCTGGAGAGGGGCCTTGACCTGGTCTTGGGGTTTTCCCACTCTTTGGCATACCTCACAAGACCGGACATACTTGGCAACGTTCTTGCCCATCCCCTCCCAGTGGAAGGACTTTCCCAACCGGTCCTTGGTTCTGTTCACCCCAGCATGGCCACTGGGATGATCATGGGCTAAGCTTAAGAGCTTCCCCCGGTACTTAGTTGGAACCACCAACTGTTTTTGTGGCTGCCATTTTTCCCAGTGTTCACCAGAAAGAATTTCCTTGTATAAAAGTCCTTGGTCGTGGGCAAGACTCACCAGCCAGCACCCAGGAACGAATTCTCTGTTACCTATTGTTTTTGAATCCAGAATTCTAAACTAGTTGAGCAAAGAACGCACTCCCTGTACCCAAGCAGAAAACTTATGCATCTTGTTTTTGACAGTTTTCCTATCTGCAGGTGCCAAATGCTGAGTTATACTGTTACAAGGTATTGTGGGATACTTAGCATAGAAGATGTTTCCTTACAGTCTTTCAAGACAGGCCTGGAGGACCCTCCTTCACCACTCCTTTCCTGGGGTGGTGTAGAAGGACTGCAAGGCCTGCTGATCAGAGTTGCAAAGGCCAGGTGCAGCCCTTCACATCCTCCCTTCACTCTCTGGTGTGGTCATGGAGGGCTTAGTCATAATGGAAGCCAAATATTAAATTCTTGTTTTCTACTGTTAGGTTGGCAGATAATCTGGATGCAGGTGTTGGCTAATGTTGAACTATAGCCATAATAGCCACAATAAGCAGGGTTATATTATCCCATAGTATATCTCCATCACAGGGCAGACTTTCTCCTACCCTCAGAGTACTGCCGACTAGCCTGTGCTTGTGGTCTCCTGATCACAAACACACAGAGGCTGTTTCTCTTTGACCATGTGGGCATTTTTTCTTCATTTCCAAAGCAAAACAGAATGTACCACAGGCATATACAGCAGGAGGAGAATTAGGGTCTGGCTACACTAAAGAGCTTACAGCGGCGCAGTGTCACTGATGGAGGTGTGCCGCTGTAAGCTCTCTAGTGTAGCTGCTCTAAGAGGATGGGGAGAGAGCTCTCTCTTAATTACTTCAGTCCCCACCAGTGGTGGTAGCTATGTCAACATAGTGCTGTCCACATTCATGCTTAAGTTGGTATAAGTTATGTCACTCGGGGGTGGGGTGGCTAGTTCACATCCCTGAGCTGCAGTGTAGCCAGAGCCTTCCGCACAGCCTTCTCTCTTCTCCTAGGCTTACCTACTGAGCTCCCCTTTCTTTCCTGTCCCTCCCAACTACATACCTCCTAGTTACTGAGCCAATTCCCTCGTCAGCCCAGCAATTGCCACCCAAATGTCAGTAATCCTTAATGGGAATGAGTTACTTGCTTAAATGAAGCCTGCAGCCTTCCTGGTGCTGCAGCAAACTCAGTGACCAGAATGTTACAGGTAGCACCTGTCACTATCTTACTATACATAGTCTTGTCATCCAAATATCTTACGACAGTGATGAAACAATTTAAGACTATGCATAGAAATTATTGTTCTTATCAGTTATGATAAAATTATTCATTTGTTGTCTGTCAATATTTCATTGTTTTTACTCATGGTCCAAATGCATCACAAAAATGATTGTGTAGTCAATTAAATCAAGTTGCTCTTTGGAAACTTGTGCTTCTTATTCTTTTGCAAATAGCCAGATATCCCTAACTTAACTTTAAGATAATTGAGAATAAGAACACCAATTAATGTCATAGGATTTTTTTAGTACAGGTATTTATGGAACTCAAGATATTACCTATCATGCTGGTAGTTCATATTTTGCTCAGTACTGTACTTCACTAGAGTAAGTTGGAGTTGGATGCTAAAGTCATGCTGTAGTTGACTGGTGGAACCTTTTTGGTAATATCAAAGCCATGCATCAGCCTTAGTGAGTTAAGATCTCTGGCTGAGATCTCCGCACTATACAATCACGTGAACAAATGAGACATCTCTATGACTAAGTCATAAACTTCCAGGAAGACGAACACCCCACTCAACTCTTGCCTGCCTGAGCTACCTTGTCTAAGGTTTCTTTCAACAACAGGCTGTGATCCGTTTAAGAGTGAACAATTCATTTGTCATACCATGAAATACATCTCTTAGTTTCCGGTTACTGATTTGTTGGTGCTCATTCTTTTGCAAGGGACCTGCTCCTCTTTCAAAGTTCAAGGTTGTTGTCTTTCACTAGGGTCTACTGACCAGGGGGCGGCTCCAGACCCCAGCACGCCAAGCGTGTGCTTGGGGCGGCAAGCTGCGGGGGGTGCTCTGCAGGCACTGCAAGGGTGGCAGGCAGGCTGCCTTCCGCGGCTTGCCTGCGGAGGGTCTGCTGGTCCCGCGGCTTCGGAGGACCTCCCGCAAAGCGGCTTGCCTGTGGAGGGTCTGCTGGTCCCGTGGCTTTGGAGGACCTCCCGCAGGCTTGCGGGAGGTCCTCCGAAGCTGCGGGACCAGCGGACCCTCCGCAGGCAAGCCACGGAAGGCAGCCTGCCTGCCGTGCTTGGGGCGGCAAAATTCCTAGAGCCACCCCTACTACTGACCATTGTTTAGAGGTGCTAAGCACCCACTGATTTCTGAAAAATCAGGCCACGTTCTTCTACTCTAACATAAAAAGCCAGTGCAAAAAACCCCTCCAGTTCTGGAACTAAACCCAAATATTGGATTTTGAATATGCTTTAATAGTGCTCATGGCACTTTTTGGATGGATGAAAGCACTTGCTCTTGAGGGTCATCCTTCACAACGATCTTTGGATTTTGCCACTGGCTAAGTAATATAACCTGTTCTAACTTATTACTTAGACCCAAAGTCTGCCCATATATGCGTGAGTACAGCTCTTATTAACTTTAATACAGTCAGGCCTATCTACCCGAGGCAGAATTTATCTCTTAATTAGCATGCCACAGCTTTTTCCAATTCTCTTCCCAGCAGAGCATATTTATATCAGTGAAGCATCCAGAAATTCCAAGCATTGCTTTTAGGGGCTGAAAGTGATGAGAATCAATATTTAGTTTGCCTGGGGAGATGGATGTTGTCTGTAGGCAGAATATAATCTGTGACTAATGTATTTTTCTTTGTACAGAGATCAAGAATACATGAACATGTGGAGATGTTAAAAACAGGTTAGATGAAGTGCTTAAGAACTGTATATATTCAGCAAGAGCAGCAGTCCTGCCTCAATGGGCGGGTGGGTGGCTGGACACAAATGACCTACTGCATCTCTAATATAGGATGTATGATTTTTTTTAAGTGAAATATTGTACAGTCAAGCAGAGCTGCTGTTGTAATCATGCCAGTATTTCAGAGCAGTACGTTTAGAAAGGAGTGGGGATGGGGCATATTTTCTAAAACTGGATTTTATGCAGTCTTGGTCTTGAATGTTGTGGTGTTTCAACCCCAATTCAACAAAGCACATGTGTAAATCCCACTGATTTCAAGTAAGGGCAAGTCCTCGACCAAATTCCTAGCCTGAGTGCAGATTATAAACAGGCATTGGGGAGGTAAATAATCATTGTCCCTTCCCCTTGTCCCCAGGTTACAGAGCAGATGCTGCTGCAGCCCCAAAGATGCAATAATTCTGTGGTCCTTATGCATCCCCTTCAGATGTCATTTGGAGTGTGAGATCCAGGAGAGGGAGGGTCTTCCTAGAAGTATGTTCTCTTCGTCTGCCCTTGCCTTGCCTCTGAGGAGCTGAGTTCCATGCTGAGCAAGAGATGTGTACTCCATGAGGGCAGGGGACTGGACATCATGACCTCTCGAGGTCCCTTCCAGTCCTAGAATCTATGAATCCTCCTTCAGCTAGCCATATCCTGCCTTATTGCACAGAAGAATCACATCAGTTCTGGCCCTTTGTGGGACTGGGATTTTCCCCTTAGAGCAAAGTTTTCCTTTTTGATTTTCCTGGTGTATCTTGAATTCTCCCTCTTCTTGTACTGACATGGGAGATAGGAGACTAAATTAGTAGGGAAAGCAGAATAGTAGTCAAGAGTCACTCTTGTGTGGCTGTGAGAGGAGAACTTTGCCCTTGATTTGCAAATATCTTTCACAAATCAAACTGCTATACGGCATCAGGGAGAAGCCCTGGAAAAACTGAGCTTAGCTGTTTTGTGTGTGTTGCTGCAGGGAGGGAAGAAGGTAATTTGTAGCTCCATGGACTGTACTGTGGTGGAATTCAGCTTGCATTAAACTACTGAGCACCCCGGTGACAGGCCATAGTATTTCACTACCTCAGCCCCCCCTTGTTGCCCAACTCACAAGCAAACAATATTGGTTTCAGCCCACAAGGGAAAAGGAAAAAACTACTACTAGTAGTGCAAATGTAACAGCAGCATTCACACCTTGTGACAGAAAGTTAAGCCTAAGGGCATTTTTGATCATAAAAAGCCTTGTCCTTTCTGGCTGGCTTTGTAGCACTGCTGTCATTTGTCTACTCCGGAATACAATTTCATCAATCTCAGCGCCTGTGCCTGTTGTCCTGGAGGGAGGAAAGATACCATAATAATATATTAAAAAAAAACAACCCATCAGAAGAGTATGAAGAACCTCCTACTGAGAGTGCATTGTAAGCAAGTTGACATAGTGAAATGTACTTCAGCCCATTCCGTGTTTTGTTTCCTTGAATACGTTTTTGATGATGATTGGGAAAGTAATTTTTCTTCGGGTGTAGGCACCTTTTTCATGTTTCATTAATAGCCATGCACTATACATTACTAAATTCCAATCCTGTTTGTTAATGTATCTCATGTGGACTATGAATCTTCTGTTTAGTGCAGTTAAGTGTGTGCATGTTTTGTTTTTCACAACAAAAAATACATTAAAAAAACATTAAGGCTGTGAAATGGAAAGGTAGAGCTAAGGATGAAACCTGCACACAATGCAGAACTCCATGTCAAGCTAGACTACTGCTACACTTTCTTGAAGTAGCCCCTGAGGGTTTGATACTTTGGTGTGAATCTCCTTGTTTGTTTTGCTGTATTAGGTATGTATGTTTAATCTCATATTTACAACTGTTTTATAATGATAAAAATCATTAAGGAAGACAAATCTTTATTGGGCATAACGTTTTTGTATATTTAAATATGTGGTGTGTAAACCATGTACACATGGCTTGAAATGCAACATCTCAGACATTTGAAATGTGATTACTTTAGTACAAGGGTTTCAAACTTTAAATAATGGCACAGGCCTTAATTTGGGTAAACTGATGTAATTTATCCATCCCAGAGATAATGCTGTAAATGCCACCTGCATCCTTGTATTTGTTGTCCTAGTGAACTTTGGAAATCCTATTTTATTAAACTGGTACAGGTCATCTGTGTTTCTTTTTTTAGGTTCCCACCATAAGATGCTTCAGCTTAGTAACATGGGTCTTTTCATCCTGATGTTATTGGGTAGAGGACAGTGAATGACATGGAGTTTGAAGTTAAGCATAACTCTGAAAACTAGTTTTTGGGTTCACAAAAATAACTTTGATTCTTCCCCCCTCCCCCTCCGTAATCTATAATCCTGAGTGTCACAGTTCAACGCAACTGTACCTCTATGGAGCAGCAAGGGCATCCGGCTCCGCTGGCTATTGTCTCCTTTGGGTGGAGACCCATGTCTCTCTCCCTTCTGATGAGGTATTTCCAGGCTGAACAGTTTCCTGGCCTCACTGTGTTATTCTCAGCAAGAGTCTCTGCCTAAGCAGACCTGCTTACTTTCTCCTCAGAGACTAATAGAGAAATTGCTCACTGTTATAAATTACCCACACAGCACTTCCTATACAAGCCTGTTTTATTCTTAATTCCTGCGTCAAGTCCATAACTTCTGGTTGAACTAGATCGGGGTGGGCAAACTACGGCCTTGCGTCTGGCCCTTCAGATGTATTAATCTGGTCCTCAAGCTCCTGCCAGCTCCTCCGCATGTGCCATGGCTCCCAAAAGCAGCGGCATGTCCCCCCTCTGGCTCCTACGTGTACGGGCAGCCAGGGGGCTCAGCACACTGCCCCTACCCCAAGCACCACCCCTGCAGCTCCCACTGGCTGGGAACCATGGCAAATGGAAGCTGCAGGGGTGGCATCTGCAGACAGGGCAGTGCACAGAACCACCTAGCTGTGCCTCCATGTAGGAGCTGGAGGAGGGACATGCTGCAGCTTCTGGGAGCTGCTTGAGGTAAGCACTGCCCAGAGGCTGCACCTCTGATCCCTCCTATGTCCCAATCCCCTGCCCCAGCCCTGATTCCCCTCCTTTCCTCCAAACCCCTTAGTTCCAGCCCAGAGCACTCTCCTGCACCCCAAACCCCTCATCCCCAGACCCCCCCCAGAGCCTGAAACCCAAGCCAGAGCTCCCTCCTGCACCCTGAACTTACCATTTCTGGCCTCACACTCTAGAGCCTGCACCCCCTCCCACACCCCAAACCCCAATTTTGTGAGCATTCATGGCCCGCCATACAATTTCCATACATAGATGTGGCCCTCAGGCCAAAAAGTTTGCCCACCTCTGAACTAGAGCATGTCTTTTAGGACCTTCAGTCTTGACCTAAACCTTCAGGTGATTGAGCATCTACCATCTCTCTTGGTCTGCTTTACAGAGAAAATATTACCTTGGGACAAAAATCTAAAAGGAGACAGACAAAAAGGAAGGCAGTTTCCATTACCTGTAACTTTTGGTTTCCCCTCTGTGGTTATTTTGGATATTTGGGTTTGTGAATTGAAGCTTTCTGCTCCACAGCCCCTTGGCCCTTTTTTAGCCAGTCCTGCAGTGTGTCTAGTGACTGTGGTTCTGCTGCTATAAAATGATGACTTCATAGCAGCAGGAGGTAGGTAGGGGAGGGGTAATGAGGGAGTACTCCCTTTGAAGACAAAGATCTTGAATAATTAACCACCATGGCAAGACAAATGCTATCAAAATCATGGCAGATAGCTTAAAGTAGATACGCTCTGGAAATCCAGCTCTGGAAATCAAAACACTTTAATTGTAAAGTAATATTCTTTTTTAACTTAGTTTTTTTTTAGATAAGTGGAAAAATAAAACATTAATCACAATCTAAAAGTGATCAATTTAAATATCTGCCTGCTGAGAGGAGTAAGCAGTTTAATTTTGGGAGCCTGCCAGCTTCTGCTTTATTCTCAATCAGCAGTGAGTTGTGCTCATAAATCTTCCATGCATCAATGGCAGATTATACACCCTAGGGCTATATAGTATACTCCCTTCAATCCACACTCAGAATTTTCATTGACCGTAATGGGGGTGGAATGATGTCTGGTATGAATGGTAATAGAAAATCAGGTTAATTTCTTGGTTACCAGTCTTGATGCAGGGCTGCAGGAAGGTAAATTGATGTCTTGGTAGCTGACACCTAACTTGTTGTCCATCTCCCACCACATCTTCTTCCAGGGGAGTCAGTCCTTACATCTTTACTTCCTTGCAGCCTCTTCATGGGTAGCCCAGTGTCTCCGCTTTATCTACGGTTCTGACAAGATCCCTTCCTCCAGGGGAGCAATAGAACTTGGAAAGTTACATGAGCATTTGTTGTATAAGAAACACTTACCGTTATAGTAGAGTACATAGATCTACCCTGTTCATGGATCAGATATCTGTGCATCTTAATCAAGGAAGTTGGTACTTAAGAGCACATGCTAATATAGCTTAATGGATACCTAGAACTCTGGTTGCTGTCCTATTCCCCCCACTTTTTTTAAGATATCAGTATCTATTTAGGGTTGATTGTGATTTTGAGCTTGTTTCTCAATATTTTCTGGCAATAAAATTCACCTGTGTAGGTCTGTAATGTTTCAGAGCATATAAAACATTTTAAATTATTCACTTTTTGATGGACCATAATTATACATGTATATAAACAAAACACAGCTGTTTCTTAATCACGTGCACAATGTCAATGATCTCTCTGTGACACACCAGGCTACAGTCGAGACTAATGAACAGTTGTGTGAAACCTGCCCTGCAACCCGTGGGTGCCTTACACTGCCTTCAGGAAGTAGCTCTCATCTGGACTGCTCAAACAGTCTTCTAGCATGCGAGAGAGACAGAGGCCATGTCTACATCTAAAATTTTGCAGCGCTGGTTGTTACAGCTGTATTAGTACAGCTGTATAGGGCCAGCGCTGCAGAGTGGCCACACTTACAGCAACCAGCGCTGCAAGTGGTGTTAGATGTGACCACACTGCAGCGCTGTTGGGCGGCTTCAAGGGGGGTTCGGGGAACGCGAGAGCAAACCGGGAAAGGAGACCAGCTTCGCCACGGTTTGCTCTCGCGTTCCCCGAACCACCCTGCAAACCGCAGGGAAGGAGACCTGCTTGTTCGGGGAACGCGAGAGCAAACCGGGGAAGGAGACCAGCTTCGCCGCGGTTTGCTCTCGCGTTCCCCGAACCACCCTGCAAACCGTAGGGAAGGAGACCTGCTTGTTCGGGGAACGCGAGAGCAAACCGGGGAAGGAGACCAGCTTCGCCGCGGTTTGCTCTCGCGTTCCCCGAACCACCCTGCAAACCGTAGGGAAGGAGACCTGCTTGTTCGGGGAACGCGAGAGCAAACCGGGAAAGGAGACCAGCTTCGCCGCGGTTTGCTCTCGCGTTCCCCGAACCACCCTGCAAACTGTAGGGAAGGAGACCTGCTTGCTCGGGGAACGCGAGAGCAAACTGGGGAAGGAGACCAGCTTCGCCGCGGTTTGCTCTCTCGTTCCCCGAACCACCCTGCAAACCGTAGGGAAGGAGACCTGCTTGTTCGGGGAACGCGAGAGCAAACCGGGAAAGGAGACCAGCTTCGCCGCGGTTTGCTCTCGCGTTCCCCGAACCACCCTGCAAACCGTAGGGAAGGAGACCTGCTTGTTCGGGGAACGCGAGAGCAAACCGGGGAAGGAGACCAGCTTCGCCGCAGTTTGCTCTCGCGTTCCCGGAACCACCCAGCAAACCTCAGGGAAGGAGACCTGCTTGCTCGGGGTTCGGGGAACGTGAGAGCAAGCTGGGGAAGGAGACCAGTTTGATTACCAGAGGCTTCCTCAGGTATGCTGGGATACCTGCTTATTCCACGGAGGTCAAGAAAAGCGCTGGTAAGTGTCTATACTTGATTACCAGCGCTGGATCACCAGCGCTGGATCCTCTACACCCGAGACAAAACGGGAGTACGGCCAGCGCTGCAAACAGGGAGTTGCAGCGCTGGTGGTGCCCTGCAGATGTGTACACCTCCTAAGTTGCAGCGCTGTAACTCCCTCACCAGCGCTGCAACTTTCTGATGTAGACAAGCCCAGAGAGTGTGTAACTGCAGCCTGCTAGCCACACTTGGGTTATATTCTGGCTCTCACTAACCTTGATTATACTGCAGGGTGACCCCAATACACTCCCAGTCTCAGATTTCCTCCCAGGAATATATGGTCTGTACTGCCCAGTGCTCTCCTGGACAGTACAAAATATTTTAAGTTTATTCTTCCTTAAAAGGAATAATATGCCACCTTATTTCAGTTGATTTTTTTAATTTAAACACACTGGCTTAGATAAAAAGGTAAAACAGGTTTATGAACCACAGAGATTTTAAATGCGTACACGTAATGAGGTGTCAAAATCAGAAATAGTTACAAAAAATAAAGATAAGACATTTACTAATACCTTACTTCACAAACTATATCAGATTCAAGCAAAGTTGCTCACCGCATGCTGTCAGCAGTCTTACTGACCAAATGCTGTAGGTCAGGACCCTGCACCCATAGTCCAACAAATACTCTCTTTGTTGCTTCAGGTACAGTGAATGCAATGGTCAGGAAGAGAGACAGGGAATATGCCTTGGGATGTTTGTCCCTCCTTTTTATAGTTTCAGTCCTTCTTTTGAAAACACTTCCAGCTGGGCACTAGGACACAGTCATTGTAGAAGGATGTTCCCTGGTAGCTTTTTCTCAACTGTTTGATCCTTTTTGTTTCCCTTCCTCCCTGATGACTCTGTTTGCTGCTTAAATGCAATTTAATCAGAGCATGCATTCTGTTGTTTAAGACAGATCTGTTTGCCAATCTTTGATTGGGCAGGGCTGCGCGGTTTGGAACATGTGTTAATAACACCATACAGGGAAATCTTATAACTTTATGTACAATGTTGCCACCCATTTTATTAGGGCAATACTGACCAACAAAGTATCAGTTTTCAAATGATACCTTCCAAAGACATGCCTTGTACAAATATTTTTACAGTAGTGTGCAAGTTGTAAACATGGGTATATTCTGTCACACTCTTGTTTCCTGAGTCAAGCATTATTGGTCTACTTGATTTCTTTGGAAAGCTTGTGGTGCCAGATGATGCTTTGAACTATTTGTAAAATCTCTTCAAGGAATACATTAGAATGAAATACATTCCACTCATAGAAAGCTTGATTTTTTGGGGGTGGTGGTGGGGAGGGCTCTCTACATATAGGGTGTAGAGCAACTAGGGACGTGAAATCCACTCTCTCAGTCTTTAGTAGAGCAAGGAGAAATTTTTGATCTGAAATGCTTTTTGGTGAAAAATTCAACTTTGGCAACACTGAAATGTTTCAGGACTTCATGTTAGTTTTGTCACATTGTTTCAGGGAAAAAATCCACCAGAACTAAATGTTTCATTCTGATATTTTCAAAATGAAAAACATTTTCAATATTTTGTTTCAAACAATGTCTTATGCCAAACTTTCCTTCAATTTAAAAAACAACAACAACAAAAACCAAACCAATTAAAATGAAATGTCTTGATTTTTTTTTGTTTAAATTTTGTTTGACCCCACAACCTCTCTACCCCCTGGAATTGCCAGTGAATTGAAAATTGTTATTCACACAGCTCTAATCTGGAGCCAGGGCCTAGGGCTGCCATGCAGCTCCTTATGCCTGCTTGACCAGCCAATGGGAATATATTGCCAGTTGCACAATGAATTGAGGCCATGGGAACTGTATAAAGGGGAATCCATTGGCCCCTCCTGGACTTGCCTCCAACACGCCCTTCTGTAGAGGCTGTGTGAAACTGGTGCAGAGAGACCTTTTTTAACTATGGTGTCTCTGCACATGGCTTAGCAGCTGCATGGAGCTACATCTGAATTTTGCCCTGAATGAATAGTCCAAAGGTCAGAGATGACAAAATGTAATGCAAATATAAAACACTTTGATTTAAAGTGTTTAAAGTCACAAAAGCATTCTCTACCCTAACCAGTTACAGAGACCAATCTGTTACTGCCAGCAACACCTCTGCCAGAGTTACAAAGAGGAAATGAATTCCTCGACTGAGAGCTCTCTAGCCTGGGGACCATCATCACTGTGGAGTTTGTTTGCACAGTCTAGTACAAGTGGCCCCCTTGGAAGTTAATTAGGCATTGTCCCAAATTAAAATTAATAAATAATGACTTCTACAGAATTTCCCTTGAGTGAGAAAGAGGATCAAGAACTAACTACAGCAGGGGTAGGCAATCTATGGCATGCATGCCAGAGGCGGCACACAAGCTGATTTTTCAGTGGCACTCACACTGTCCGAGTCCTGGCCACTGGTCTTGGGGGGCTCTGCATTTTAACTTAATTTTAAATGAAGCTTCTTAAACAAACATTTTAAAAACCTTATTTACTTTACACACAGCAATAGTTTAGTTATATATTATAGACTTATAGAAAGAGACCTTCTAAAAATGTTAAAATATATTACTGGCACATGAAACCTTAAATCAGAGTGAATAAATGAAGACTTGGAACACCACTTCTGAAAGGTTGCCGACCCCTGAACTACAGGCTTCCAAGAACTGAGTACATATGCCACAGTTCATACAAGTCATGAAATTGCCCCTAAGGATTAAGAAAAAAAATCACATTGGGACTTCTACCCATAATGCTATCTGGTTAGAGAGGGCTCTATCTACCTATCTTAAAGATTGCCAGTAAAATAATTGTAGCCTGTAGTTATAGTGCTATTTAGTCAGTGTATTATTAATGCTGTGCATGTGACACAACAATATTATAGCATTATACAGAATTTCTCCGTGATACTTAATGTTACAGTTTAAAAAAACAAAGTGAAGTTAATTTTTTTGGAAGTACCTTTACTGTTTTAGGATGAATAACAGAGCGGCGTGTGTGTGTATGTGTGTGTGCGTGCGCATGCATAGAGAACACAAGCTACAACAGTATTGCTCTTCTGGCTTTGTCTTTCTGTATATATGTGCTTCATCCTGCAGTTTCTGCCCAAGAAAGCCCAAAGATGCTATTGGATAGTAAGGGTATAAATTAAATGGAGATATTTGCTTCCTCGGCGCTTCTTGCTTACTCCATGTCTCCTGGCTGTAAAAGTGAATATCTCTTATTTCCTGCACACTGCTCAACTTCATATTTCATTGCATGGCTTCTGTTACAAATCTGAGCATAATACACTGTGATGGGCTGGCGGGGGTTCTATGAGCTGGTTTCCCAGCCTTCCCTGCCTGCCACTAAATCAGTCCTGCACAGATTACTTGTCCCTGAAGCTTATAAAAATATTTCTGAAGTGCAATTTTTATTTGCGTTCAGAATGGACTGGATTGCACCAGATAACATATTTTCAAAAGATTTCCCTGGGGCAGAACTCCCCTGGGTCTCTTGCAATAAGTTCAGACTCTCTCCTTTTCACTGCATATTCCAAACAATGTGGTACACTCAGCAGCACCAGAGTTCTTGTGCATGCAGATGATGGACGAGGAGCTAGGGGGAAGATGACTTTAAGACACCCTGGCACTCTCCCAAGCCCCAGGACCGTTGGATGCAGGGTCAGACCCTAACATAGTTTACAAGTACTGTAGCTTTAAAGTTGCTCCATATTCTGCCTGTAAAAGCCCCCCAAGGGCTGCTATGGCATTTAGGGATTTCAAGAGTGCAGTATGATCAGGCCAGGCCCCACCTGCTTCTGACATGCTCCCTACTATGGGTGGGTGGGGCCACTCAGAGGTAACATTGAGCTTACAGTGTCAGCTCTACACCTGCAGAGGAGTCCACTGAATAGTTCAGGCTCAGGCAGACTTTTTTGTGTAGGAACCCCTCTTTTATTACCTCCTTCATGTAAATATAGGGCCCAATTGTGCCCAGCTTCTCCGAGTTTGCAAAGAGGGATGGGCTCAAGGAACATTCTATGCTGCACTCTTTGCCATGGCATTGGAGGACACACAAAATGTGGTACCATTTTTCAAAAGCACCCAAGTGACTTAGGGACCTATTTTAAGACATGATTTCAGGAGTTAGACCCCAAGTTGCTTTTGAAAATGAGGTTTAGGGTCCTAAGTCACTTATGCACTTCTGATCATTTTACCCAAGGAGACTAATGGCTATTAAATAGGGTTCCTTTCCAAACCTCTGCACTGGGTAAAAATACATGCAGGCTAATGTTGTCGTTTGTTTGTTTGTTTATTTGTGGTCATGGACCAGGATCAAATTGTGCTATGTGCTGTACAAACACAGAACAAAATGACAGACTTACTCTATAGCGCTAGCAATCTAAGCATTGTGTTTTAAGGGTGTTGCCAGCGCTCATGATTTGATTGCTAGTCTCGCAATATGTGGTGTTTTTCCAGGAGTTGAAGCTTAAAGGAAGGCTGCTGTTATTACATGCAACTCTGAACTAGCTTTTCTTTCTTTTCTTTTTTTTTTTTCAAGTTCAGTTTCTAGTCTTCTCGGTTATGGAGTAAAGCTTGACAACATGATCCCTAACAGATCAAACCCCAGATGATAAATAAAAAGAGCCCTGGATTTATTATTTTGTAAATCTCACTATTTTAAAGCCAGTCTCATAATTTTTGTGGCTTGACTCTCGAATTTTGAATAGTTGGTGTTGGCAATGCTATGAAAAGTGCAAATCAGACTTATGGTCGAGAGAATCTGCCCCACTATGTGGTTGACACTAATGCTCAGGGGCTCCTGTTTCCCTTCAGACCACCCCCAGACTTGCATTTCAGAATCTCCAGTCCCATACTAATGTATATCCCTCTAGGAACATGATCCTCTTTCTTCAGTTCCACGCCTCATACTATACCCCAAACAACACTTACTGTTTTCTCTGCTTCTCATCATTTCTGATCCATTCGAGTTAGGCAACTAGTATATCAACTAATATTATGCTCACCACTACTTGTTTTCTCTTCACAGTTAGTTTTAAAATTGTTGATTGCTATGCTGCACTAAGTAGAATTATTGGTTCTGCTGTTGGGTCAAATAGGATGTATTTGCAGATTCGTTTAAATGAAACTCTATGCCTGGAAATGCTGTCACATTCTTTTAGTGCATCGAAGTTGTCTTGTCTAATCACCAGTCTCAAAAGTGTACTTAGGCTTCAGTAATTCCTAATAAATCTAGCACGATAACATACTATGCCCAGAAATTGGTTCCTGTCTTACTATATATAGAGCTAAGTCTTTCAGCTTCATTAATTTCTTTCTCTTTCATAGACTCTGGACAAACATCCTTACTGGATAATGCATATCCATTGCAGTCTTCCTCCCCACCCCCCATGAATTTAGTTTTCTATAAGAATTCTGTTATGATTTTAAAAAATCAGATACTTCTCTTGAGGCTCTATTGTGGTTTTTTTTTCTTTCTTTATATTGTTCCAGAATATCACCATTATAATTAAATGCATTTGCTACAGATTGTATCACCTGTCTGATTACATCTTGGAAAAATTCTACTGCAGAATCAAAATGATTTAGGAAGGAAAGATGGTGTGTGGGACTGGGATTTAGGAGGCTGGAGTTCAGTGCTCAGTTCTGCCACAGACTCCTTGTGTGATTTTTGAGCAGGTCGCTTTATCCCTTGATGGCTCAATTCATCACCTGTGAAATGTAGAGAACATATAGTCTCACTCTTAGTCTGTTTTGTCCATTTAGACTGCAAGCTCTTAGGCACAGGGACTGTCTCTTACTATATGTTTGCATAGCGTGTATCTAGGACAATGGGGCCCTAAGATCTAAGATCCAGATCTAAGCTGGAGTTTGCTAGAGGATTTCCTAATACAAATAAGCCCAATATGAATAGATTAAATAAATACTGAGCTGGAGTCCTCTTCTGGTTCTAATTAATGACTGTTTTTAAGATGCAACTTAGAAAATGTTTCGTTTCCATTTACCATCTGTAAACTCTCATTCATTGTATTTGTAGAGGTGGGTGAATACTATGCAAAATTGTTCATGAACACTTATTCATGTGTGTAAATTCATTGGCTTTGCATACACACATGATCATAACATGACCTTTTAAAGCTATTTTCTTGCAGTTGTGATCAAAGAAGACAGAAATAGGCAGAGGTTTAAAAGGAGAAAATAGGAATAGGCAGTGTCCTTTAAAATACAAAATTATTTTTAAATGTTTTGGGAAAATTGAGTTGTACACGTGTGACTCCTTGTACCCCATGATCACCCTGTTATATGGTTAGGATATATTTTGTGAAAAGCATGCCTTTGTGAGCTATCATTTGAAAACTCATAATCTGCTGAATATTCATATCCTGTTGAAATGTGTGTAAATTGACACTGCCTGTCAAATTATGAGATTTTGTTATATGATTGCTAATGAAATATGCTATAGTTCAGGGTGGACTAGATGGACCATGGGTCTGATCCCTTGGAGCAACAATTATATTGCTAATCAGGCTTCACATAGCTTTTCAACTAGGCAATAATTTTATTTTCTTGGGACCCTTCCCTTTTTTTAGTTCAATTCATTTTTAGTTTCTCTTGGTTGCTGTTGTAAAGTTGTCCTGAAAAGAAGTGATGAGGTCAGACAACTTGTTACATTAACAGAAACGTTCATTTAAAAGTCTTGTTAGGTGGAGCACATAGATCTGCTCTATCCATGGATAGTATTAATCCTTTGCAGATCTTTCTAGTCAACCAAAATTGAAGCATTTGATTGACATCTTGCTTAGGCAGAATGCTGGTATATCTTAAGCCTGCAGAGATGACTCCCCAGCTCAGGAGTAGGGCACTTTGAAGAAATGTTAGTTTTGACTCCATTGTTAAGGTTGCACTCAGGCTTTCATTACAAGCCTTCTTTTAACAGGCTCCCTTAAGGACTTGTAGGTAGGGTGATCAAATATCCCGATTAATATCAGGACTGTCCCAATATTAGGGGCTTTGTCTTATATAGGCACCTATTTTCTCCCTCACCCCCTCCCCAGCCACCATTATCCTCCCTTGTCCCAATTTTTCACACTTGCTATCTGGCCACCCTAGTTGCAGGTAAATTTACCAAATGGGATATGAATTTGCTGGAAAAAAGGTATGTTTTTTTACCTTAAGAGAGCTAACTTGGGAAAGCTTTCTCAATGCAAAATACTAATGGAGACAAGGCACAGGTGGTATTTATTTCATTGTAGGTTGCTGTGGTAAATTCCATGGGGAGAGGGAGTACAGTGATGATCTCAACTAGTTACACTGAAGTAAAAACTACCCGTATTCCCTAGGATTTTGTATCCAGACAGCTATCTCCAGGGAAAAACACACCTTTTTTTGCAGCGAATACGTGATAATAATCATTGGCTCCCTCTCACTAAAGAATTGACAATGTAAGCTTGGGTTACTTAAGTATGATGAAAGTACTTCAGTGTTAAGCAGCAGCCTTAACTTCAGCTAAACAACATATTTCCTCTGTCATAAACAGAGGGCTTCAGTTCCCAGTGCTTTCATTACAGCTTCTTTAATTAGCACTGAGTTCATTTTAAAGTAAAAAACCTCTTCCCCATGCCCAAATGAAACATGCTGCATTTATAGACTCATAGACTTTAAGGTCAGAAGGGACCATTATGATCATCTAGTCTGACCTCCTGCACAATGCAGGCCACAGAATCTCACCCGTCCACTTCTATAACAAACCCCTAACCTATGTCTGAGTTATTGAAGTCCTCAAATCATGGTTTGAAGACCTCATTGATAGATGTGGCACCGAGGCACAGAGAGATTCTGTGACTTGCCCTCGGTCACAGTGAGTCAGCACTGGAGCTGAGATTACAACCCAAATCTCCTGGTTCCCTGTCCTGTGCCTGAAGCACAAGACTGCCCTTCTTCTTAGCTGTCACTACGCAGTGTCTTTTTAACCTGTCTAGGTGCTTATGTGGCTGCGCTGCACCACGGTCTGACCGTTGCTGATCTCTTGCTGCTACATTGAGCCCTGAAACCTCATAAATGAAATGTGGTTTCTGAGCAGTTTTCTTGATTAAAGCACTTGAATGAATAAATAATGAAGTGGACTTAACAGCTAGGGAAGAAATGGCTCAGATAGAGCTGTAGGTCTAGAGAGGATCTGTTTCCAACATTATTTTTGATTTTTATGGATTATTTAAATGAAGTCACTAATCACAATGGCTCATAATGTTTTCATTTTGTATAACAGCATTTACTTTGATCTTCTTGTTACTGTGCTCAGCATGCTCTTATGATATCTACCCGACAGTATCTTTCTCTAATGTACAGGCAAATGAGAATTGTAAGCCTTTATTTCCTCCCCATTTCATCTGGAAACAAAGATGAAATTCAAGCCTTGAAGTGTTTTCATTCTTTTGTTTTCTTTTGCAGTAGCAGGGCAAGCTTCCCTCATGCTGTCCCACCAATGTGCTTTGGTCTTGTCCTGCCTGCAGCAGTTTTGAGATATTCTCTCAGCGTAATGACAAAACGGTGACCAGGAAAATCACGAGAGAGGGTCAAGCAAGGCAGCTCAAAGGTGCGA
Source organism: Gopherus evgoodei (assembly GCF_007399415.2). NCBI lineage: Eukaryota > Metazoa > Chordata > Testudines > Testudinidae > Gopherus > Gopherus evgoodei. The sequence continues at coordinate 200,954,710 of NC_044322.1, read as the reverse complement.
ATTATGTCGCACTGATTTATGGGCACATCTGCAAAGGGCTGAAAACAAGGATGCGATGCAAGGGATGCTTGAAAGAAAGGAGAAAGCTACCTCTTCACTAGTGGCGTAGTGGTGTATAAACTAAGCTTTTTGGTATTCCAGCCTGGGCAGAGGCATGGTAGGCATTTAAGCTGCCCTTATTTTGAATTGGGTTTATTGGTATATTGAATTGGGTTTATTGCCCTTATTTTGAATTGCATTTTTTCAGCACTCACTTTCACTTGCAAAGTGACCACACTGTGCATGAATCTAAGGCTTTGGAGAGTTTTATAAATAAATACATTTTTAAAAAGTGAGTAAATGCAATATTTTCCATTTACCATCTTCACCCTCAGCTACATTACTGCTCTTCACTAGAATGGATTTTGTTGTCTCTAGTAACAGGGAATATTATGCTTATTTATGATTTCTTTAAATGGTGCCTAAAACATGCTAGGATTTTTAGAGGATGACAGAAAAGGAAGTCCCAGCCCTAAGAGCTTGTGATCTGACATTCAGACACAATACAGCGAATGAGAGCAACGGGCATTGCAGTGGGCATAGGATGTAGAAGGAAAAGGTTTAGAAAGCTTAGGCTGTGCAGTTACTTGATATGCACAATGGCTTGTTCCATTAAAAATACAAAGAGTTCAGTTCTGCCTCTTCCGGGGAGGAGATTTCTAGGGGGAACTAAATAGGCAGATACCTTTACCACAGCCATGGCCAGTATTTCCCTCAGCTGCTCTCCTGCTGACACTTGCTGGCATGCAACGACCAGGCCCTTGCCTCCCGCCAACCACCAGAACATGTAATCCCAGAGGACCTAACCTATTGCTCCCCTAGTATCTAGTGAAGCTAAATGACGGCTGATTCCTGCATAAGTGTGACAAAGGTGGATGGGAGAGAAGGAACTGCATAATTTGGCCTAAAGAGCAGAAAGAAAAGACTCCCTTAGGAAGATGTAGGGGTAAAAAAATGAAAGTGCTGATATACTTTAAAATACTACAGTGAATTTCCAAATTTTTTAAAAAAATTTAGTGCCCTAAGTTAGTTCATTTTTCCTATAGGAGATAAACGGCTCCCAAAGAAAAACATTTTTGCTTGAATTTTGCAGTTAACAAAAACAAATCATGTCCAGCTCTGAGGTGAGCCAGAACATGGGATGAGCACAGCTTTAAAGAAAATAAAAATAAAAAAGGTAGGTGGGTGTGTGGGGCTGTGTGTACTTTAGAGCATAAAAAAATGAGACAATGGAGTAGCAGACACAGAGCTGGTACCAAACAGCTAGATTCACAGGAAAGGGCAAGCCATCGACAGATGAGATGAAAACACTTCAAGGTCCAAAAGTGACAGCATAGCATTTTAATGCTTACTTTGCAGTTTCAAACCGCAAATAGAATCTCTAGAGAGACAAACTGGCAAAGGGGAAAATGTGATTCTTAAGAGTCCTGGATCTAGAATGTCATCTCCAACACAGAAAGGGGAGAGGAATGGAGAGGCTGGGAAATGCTATGTCAGGGGTACGCAACCTATGGCACTCGGGCCAAGGGCTGCACGCCAGCTGATTTTCAGTGGCACTCACACTGCCTGGGTTCTGGCCACCAGTCCTCTGCATTTTAATTTAATAGTAAATGAAACTTCTTAAACATTTTAAAAACCTTATTTACTTTACATACAACAATAGTTTAATTATATATTATAGACATAGAAAGAGAACTTCTAAAAACGTTAAAATGTATTACTGGCACACAAAACCTTAAATAAGAGTGAATAAATGAAGACTCGGCACACCACTTCTGAAAAGCTGCCGACCCCTGTGCTATGTGGTTCAGCTTGAGGCGATCCCAGGAAATGTGTTCTCAGGTGGGAGGACTTTTGGAGGCTAGAGAGTAGAAAGAACAACAATTTCTCAGACTCTGTGAGGAATCCCCACATGGTGCATGCTAGGTCCCTGTGATACGGTTATGACCTCTCTCTTCCCTCTGCTGACATGGCTTCATCGGATGGCATATTGGAGGACTGTCTCCTTGTCAAGACATGAAGGAGAGAATATACCCATATGCTTAATTTGTTTAAGTGAAGTATCAGAGTGGTAGCTGCATTAATCTGTATAACATTCAAAAACCAGTCGGAGAACACTTCAGCCTCCTTGGTCACTCGATTACAGACCTCAAAGTTGCAGTACTCCAACAAAAAGCTTCAGAAACAGACTCCAATGAGGAACTTCAGAATTGGAATTAATTTACAAACTGGACACTATTAAATTAGGCTTGAATAAGGACTGTGAGTGGATGGGTCATTACACAAAGTAAAACCTATTTCCCCATGTTATTTTTCCCCCTACTGTTAGTCACACCTTCTTGTCAACTGTTGGAAATGGGCCATCCTGATTATCACTATGAAAGTTTTTTTTCTCCTGCTGATAATAGCCCACCTTAACTGATTACTCTCATTATAGTTAGTATGGCAACACCCATTTTTTCATGTCCTCTGTGTATATGTATCTTCCTACTGTCTTTTCTACTGCATGCACCCGATGAGGTGGGTTTTAGCCCACAAAAGCTTATGCCCAAATAAATTTGTTAGTCTCTAAGGTGCCACGAGTACTCCACTTTAAAAACAAGAACGAGCAGTGCTAGCAGGTTTGCTTTCTGCCAGAGATAACCAAGTTCCGAGCTGAATAATAATCTCTCAGTATTGTACTGAAGTTGGCCTGATTGGTTTATAAAGTATCCAAAGGTACTTTCATCACAAGTAATAGCATTAGAGGCTCTTTCAGGGACTAAAACACCAGATGTAGTTGATTTGGTGATGATCTTGCTGTTTCTTAGGCAAATGCTTTCTATTGTGCGGCTGTAACAGTTTAAAGCTGATGAAACGACAACAGAAAACACACAGGGAAATTGGTCACCCTGCCAAAGACAGCTGGGCATAGTTCCCTCTTCACAACTACTACTAAAAAGAGAGAATTAATTGAGTGTTGTGATAACTCACCATCCTTCCAGTGCAGAGGATGTTGTCTTTGGGACTGTGCTGCACTCCTGGCTCCTGATTGGGTGTGGCAGTGGGGAACAGACCAGGGACCCGTTCTTGTACTGCGTTGTCACTACATCTCCAGGCCAGTCTTATGTTCTCATTTTGATAGCTCTGTTGAGGTGTCAGCTTTTCATTTGTTTCAAGGGTTCTTCAGATCCAGTGGATGATTTTTTTTTCAACCTAACTATTGCGAAAAACCCCTTAGAAATACCACTGTATGCAATATAAGTATCATGCTGCATTCGGTGCCTTGTACAAATGCTGGAGTCCATTTTGGTGTATGGCTTGTGGTGCTTGGAGGCAGAGGGATGCTCCAGTTATGCCATGTGCTTGAGAATATTCTAAGCCCAGTGAAATTGGTGCACTCTTGGCAAATGATGATTGGGGAGCTCATTATCTCTTTTGAAAAACTCATTTTCCAGCCTACTGATTAAGGTTATGAGAGCCTAGTTTCAATATGCCTCCTGCTCAGTTTTTAATTCCCTGGCGGACAGAAAAGAAAATTCTAGCCAACTGTCAGGACAGTTCATATTCTTTTGTCTGGATGGCACATTGATCCAGTAGAATATGCCTTCTTGAAAAATGAGTTTGTCTAAAATCTAGCTTGCAAAGGGGAAGTGTAAAGGTACATAGAGTTTTCCTCTCACTGGGGACCTTTCTGTTGTTCTGTATTTTGGTATATTATAATCTAAAGATCAAGCCTCTTGCATGGGAGACTCTGAATTTTCTGCTTTATTGTGCTTGATAGGGTATTCCCTAATTGATTGATTTTTTATGAATGTGAACTTCCCCAATAAGATTGTTTTAGTAATTAACATGACCACTTTCCAAGACCCTCATTCAATTTTCACTCTGTGTTCACTCATTACTTACTTAGGGATGTTCCAGAGAAGCGGGTTGCAATCTGTAGATACTGAAGATTAGAGGATTGTCCATATAGGGAAAATGTTACCAGTAAGACAACTATAGATAGTAGTATAACTTCTCTTATGAACCACATTCTAGAATAAGAGTGCTTTTCTTCAACTGATCTTAAACCCCTTTTACATGTCAGAGACGTAAGCTAAACTAGAAGAGTCTCTTATACCAAAATAAGAGTGTTCTTATGGGGCGTTCTATGATATGACTGTAGAGTATGAATTTAAAGCTCTATCTTGTGCCAGTATATCTTTCCCATGTAGACAAGCACTAGATTGCGCAACTGTTATTTGCATGATGATCACTGGTTCATGCAAGTAATCCACTTATTTCTGTTCTATTCAGTTTTTATAGCACCGATCACTATAGTATCTGGGATGGTGTGTATGTAACTTCTCACCAGTGTGAATAAGGATTGAATATCTGAGTTAAAGCTAAATAAAGGCATCAGGATTTGTTCCCCAAATAATGGAAAATGCAGGCATATTTCTTTGTGATGCAAGCTAAACTACCCATAATTTTCTACCAAATAATTATTGCTTCACTCACCTTACATTCTAAAAACGAACAGACTCCCAATCATATGAAAGAGATAATCTTTCAGCAACTTAACGCTAAACTCCAGAAAAGGTGAAATCAGAAAAGCACTTAGGGCCATCACAGAGAGGCTATTTTACTCTTCCTCAGAAATACAACATTTACTATTCAGCACCTGCAGGTGTGTAGGGAACTATTTGAATGGGACAATCTGTCCACTCCTCTAAGTACTTAATGGGTCACTTATTTCTTCTTGCCAAAGAGAGACTGGTGATACCTGTGCTTTGTTGAAGTAGCTAATGGCAGAGGGACGGGAAGGGTACTACTGTTAAGCAACAGAGAACTAGCTTAGTGTCACTTTCCAGAATTAAAAGCCCCCCTCTACATAACCTCCTAAAATTCATATAGGTCTCCGCAGAGGAAGAAAAATGCACTGAGTTAATGAAAGATGTAAATATAACACAATTAACAGGGAGAAAGTGTAGGATAATGGTTAGAGTAAGGGTTGGGAATTGTCTGTATTAGTAAACAGGACTCTTGCTTGATTAATAACTGAAGGATAGATTGTTTGGTGTTAACTTCATTTCAAGTAAAGTGTGTCTACATTTGTACTGTATAATTTTGTTTGTTGAACTAAATGTGATGGCAAATGCTTTGTTAAAAATCAATTTAAAAAAATCAGAGATGATCCCAAAGCAAAACACCAGGTGTCAATATCCCTGAACTGAGAGGAAATGCAGATCCAGATCTGTATGATCTGTATTTTGCAGCTGGCATTTATTACTATAATGGGCCAAATCAAAAGCCTGGGTCCTTCCAAATGAGCTGAAACTGATATCAGAGTCTAGATTCAAAATTGGAGATCCACTGCTATAAAATATAATAAAGAGAATATTTTTATATAAAGAGGAGTTTTAACACAAGAAATTCACTGCTCTACTGTTCCAAAGCACACTTATCTAGTCACTGCAAGGTATTTGTATAATCAAGGAAAAACTGGGAGTAGCCTGTTGCAGAAACACTCACAGATTTTAGTTTCAGTTAGCAATTGGTGACAATGTTCCCTTCACATCAAGTGTGACTTGCAAATAGTAACAGCATTCTAACCCTGTGATGGGTGTTATTAGGGTTAGCATGACTTGTGCGGATTTACAGGTCCCAATCCTGCAGTCTTTATTCAGACAAAACTCCAAGTGATGTCAGGACTGTAAGTAACCTGTCTTGAGAAAACATTTGTCTTCAGTAGGACTACCTGTTTAAATTTCATTTGGGCCCAGTGCGATATGTCAGTGCAAATACAATGTGATCTTAATTTTTCTCACATGTTCTCTCTGTTCTCCAAACAGATTGCATTAGAAATATTTACATTTAAATTATTCTGGCAAGGTAAAATGTGAACTGCTTGGCTTGGAGCTAGCCAGTCTCTAATAAACCATTAAATTATTTAAAATGGGTAAATCGCCTTGCTACATCCTAATAGATCATCTAAATAGACATCAAAGTTTCTAAACTGTTTTTTCTGTCTTTGTATGAAAAAACCTCTTAAAATGATTTCAGTGTTGATGGCTTTTCCCTTGCAGTTGCAGTTTTCAAAACCATAACTGAAACCATATATGAAGGAATAATGTAAAATACTCATATACACTCTTGGATTGTAAATTCACTATAATCTCCTGAGAAAGAGATGTAGATATTCCTGTGAGTAGCTCAAAGTGTACTGGTGGTCAGAAAAGCAAACAGTGTTTGGATGTGTAGAGAAAAGGATAGAAATGAATACTGGACATAATGCCTGTAAATAAATCACTAGGGCACACTTGGTGTGTAATACTGTTGTACTAATGACACTGTATCTCAAGAAATGTATAGAAGAAGTTCAGAGATGTGTGATTAAAACATCTGGAGGCATGGAAAGTTTTCAGTGTGAAAAGAAATTGAATAGATTATTGTAGGTCATTTAGTTTACAGAGGAGACAAATAAGAGGAAATATGATAGACTTGTGTATATATACAGTGTTTGGTGTGCAGAAAGTAAATGAGGCCATTCCTGATTACTGTCTTCTAAAATACAAGGACAAGAACCTATCAATGAAACTGAAAGGAAAACAAAGCTGTGGGGCACTTAGCTGCACGATATCACTGAGGCCGAGTTTACCATGATCCATAAAAGGATTGGATATCTAGATGGATGACAATATCCATTGTTACACATGATGGAATGAAAAGTTATAAGGTATGTAAATCACCATGCTTCAGAACATAATGATTAACTCCATCATTTAGGAAAATCTTCCCTCAGAGTCATATTATTTCATAACTGTCTATTATGAATTTTCTTGGACCTTCTTCTGAAGCATCTGGTGATGGCTATTGTCACAGACAGGATTCTGAACTACATGGAGATCGGGACTGATCCGGTCTGGCAGGAATAAAGACAAATTTTGGTTGAATAATTCATTTAAAAACCAAGCACAAAAATTACTGAATGAATCATCTAGGGCCCATCCAGAGACAGTATAAAGTTTATTTTAAGTTTGATCAAAAGACTTGTGGGAACTAAGAGAGTTTTGTTTTTTTTTGGTTGGGTTTGTTTTTTTTTACAAAATCCATCTGGTTTTGTTTTTGTGCTCAACAGCAAACTAGCTAAGTTGTGTGTGGTTTCAGATTTCATTGTGGAGTTCTAATGGTGACTCAAACAAGGTGATTTCAAAACTATCAAGGAGGAATACTGTATCTTGAGACCTTTGTAAGGAATGCTGATGATGGCCCATTGACTTATGAGGAAATTCAGATAAGGAAAAATATATAACAGGTCATTGGTGACTGTCTTGTTTTTTTAATGCATATCACTGGTGCTTAATGCATAATAAATAATGAGTTATGACAGTGATGTATTTGGCTAAATATTTTATATTTAGAAAATAAAAGCAAGTTATTTTAGAACTTGTCATTATCATTATTACTATTATTATTATTTGCATCTACAGTTCTGAAAACCACTTTTTTAAAAAAAAATGTAATCATAGAACAAAGTTTTACCTGCTGAGAAATCTTGGTTTTTTTTAAAAAAAATCATTTTGGTCCAAATCCCGAAGCTTTTACTCAAACAAAACTGCAAGAGGAGCTTAAGTTGAGAATGGACTGTGTGAGAATTTTAACATTTGTCTCATTATTAGCAAGCAATATTTTCTACTGAGCTGAGCAATCCTTTGGAGCATACTTTTCCTTTCCTTCTACCTCAGCATAGCTCTTTGGCTGCCAAGGCCAAAAGGTACATCACTGCTGGCTTGCTTTTAAAACCTCTTTCAAAAAAATCCTCATGAAGAATCACCCCTCCAAATAGTAAAGGAGAAAGCTTGAAATAAGGTAGGATTTATTTATTGACCGTGTATAAAGTTTTCTAAACTATCAGTTCTGAGCGTCAGCAGTTCTGATTTCAAATAATGTACAAAAATGAGTAGTGAGATAGGAAAAGGTCTGTGTGGAATGGATTAAATTTGAGTTTGTAATGAGTAAAGCATGTTGGAATTATAATGAGGTACATTTGAGAGCCAGAATAAGTAAATGTATTTTGTTTTCTCTTATGATATATGCATAGCACCGTGCACTTATATTTCCTGGCGAGAATGACTGTTTGAAATTTTGCTATAGAAAGTGCAAAAAACATTGAATATTTTACACAGCAAAATCATTTCTCTACAAATAAACAGCATAAAGTCAAAAAATCAAATGTCTAGCAAGCTCATGCTTTGTGGAAGACAGTCAGTCACTTGCTATGACCCTTAAAGATTCTTCAAAGGAATGAACATAATCTAGTTTTTGTTTTATTTTTCCACATTAATGAGTAAAGGGGATTCCTACTCTTTAAATGCAAAGTGTAGGTAAATACAATGTATTTAGCAGTAAAATTACTGAATGCCATTATTGATAGAGACCTGGATAATGTATCCTTTTGTTTTTATGGGTGCCCTTCAGATTGTACCTAGTACAACTCAATATTGAAGTACCCATTTCTAAGAAGTATTGAGATTTGTTAATTGCTTTCTATAAATAACCAGTTGAGTTAATTACCATTGAAACACGTTATTTTTCTTCTGCTATTTAATGTTAATGGATTTAAGGCTAAATTCTGACCATACCAATGATGGCTGGAAAAGTGAGTGGGGAGGGCACAGGAACCAGGCTGATCACCAGTGAAAGCAGCAGATGTAATTTTGATAGTAGGGGATAGAGAGAAAGGTGAATTGTTTGTGCTGTTGGCAGTGTTAATGACCTATGAAGGAGTATGTCTTACCAGAAGTAAGGTCCCAAGTCTTCATAGCTGTACAGTGAAGAAAACTGGGGTACACTGCCTGGGTCTCTTCTCACTTATACTGGTACAACTACTGACTTCAGTGGATTTACTTCTGGTTTGGTTCAGTGTGTGAGAAGAATCTGGCCTCACTGTGCCTTTCAAAGACATAATGTTATACCTCTTTTGTACAGGTCAGGCTTTGAGGATCTGTCGCACAGCCTATAGCACCTCATTCATAATGGAATTATTTGCTTTGTATTGAAACGAAAAAGTGAAACTACATATCTGAATCTGGCCCAGGATTTCACCGTGTTCCTATACAAAGAAAAACAGTCCAAACATCATTAGAGGTCCCTGTGAAGCTGCACTTGCTGTCAGTGGTAATGGAGAGAAACTGCAAGCAGTGTTGTAAGATGATTTTATGTTTTTAATCATCTCACTTCAAAACCAGACGGCAATATTTTTTATAGTAATGGTGTTTTTTTTTTAAATCAGGAGATTGGCATATTGGAAATCTGTTACAGGGTAGATGATGCTGTAAACACTCTTGTCTATGGGACTGAAATTGCACTGAAATATTCAATCGTAGATTTGCTGGATGCAGAAAGCAAACTTGTCTAAACTTTAGTAGGAGGTAAGAGATGTGAAACTCCTTGTTGCTATGTTTGTCTTCATTTTGTATTATTAGACCAAACCTGGGCTCTTTACTGTAGGCCATACCACACTGCTGATGGCATGGAACAGACTTTACATAAGAATGGACATACTGGATCAAACCAAAGGTCCATCTAGCCCAGTATCCCGTCTTCTGACAGTGGCCAGTGCCAGGTGTCCTAGGGAGAATGAACAGAACAGGTAATCCTCAAGTGATCCATCCCCTGTCACTTATTCCCAGCTTCTGGCAAACAGAGGCTAGGGTCAGTGTCCCTGCCCATCCTGGCTAATAGCCATTAATGGACCTATCCGTCATGAACTTATCTAGTTCTTTTTTGAACCTTGTTCAAAACTTTAGTTTTTACTAAGTCTTTACCTAACCAAACTCCTATTAATATTAATGGGAGGAATTAGCCTAAATAAGGGTATATGAATTTGCCTGGGTAAAGACCCCCCTAGTGTTTGGTCTATAATAATAAATCAGTCTTTATAATAATAAATCCTGCAGTCTTTACTTGGTCAAACTCCTGTTGAAGTCAATGAGTTTTGCCTGTTTAAGAAATGAGGAAGGCAAAATTTGGTTCTCTGTGAATCAGTAAGGGCCAGATTCTGCCTATGTCTTATGTGGGTGTGCAGTGTTGGATGACTCACATCAGGGCCAGCAAGAGGAGCACAGGGACTGCTTCCTCCCAATTCCTTTGGAGGTGCACAGTGTGCTGATGGAGAACAGGACAATGGCTTCCCTCCACACTGACCAATGGAGCTTGCTGTCTGTGCAGGGGTGGGGGAATCTGTACTCCACAAAGGGGCATGGCAGTGTGCAAACAGCCTCTGCCTTGGGGAGGGTATTTCTTGATGTTCTTTCTGGAGCATTTTGGCTAAGCACCACTCTGTACTATGGACTGTACCTACATGGCATAACTGAGTCCTTGCTATTTAAGGAGCAGTGTGATTGCTTATTTCTGCTATTGTCATTAAACACTGGTGGTATCAGAATGATAATCACGAGCAGGACATAAATGCATAACCTTGCATGGGCCCTTTTTAAAGACACCATAATAGAGGGCCAACTTCAATGTATACTCCAAATTAAGAAACACAGTAAAAGAACTAAAAAAGAGCCACCGTGGCTTAACAACCATGTAAAAGAAGCAGTGAGAGATAAAAAGATTTCCTTTAAAAAGTGGAAGTCAAATCCTAGTGAAGCAAATAGAAAGGAGCACAAACACTGCCAGGTTAAGTGCAAGAGTGTAATAAGAAAAGCCAAAGAGGAGTTTGAAGAACGGCTAGCCAAAAACTCCAAAGGTAATAACAAAATGTTTTTTAAGTACATCAGAAACAGGAAGCCTGCTAAACAACCAGTGGGGCCCCTTGATGATCAAAATACAAAAGGAGTGCTTAAAGACGATAAAGTCATTGCGGAGAAACTAAATGGATTCTTTGCTTCAGTCTTCACGGCTGAGGATGTTAGGGAGATTCCCAAACCTGAACTGGCTTTTGTAGGTGACAAATCTGAGGAACTGTCACAGATTGAAGTGTCACTAGAGGAGGTTTTGGAATTAATTGATAAACAACATTAACAAGTCACCGGGACCAGATGGCATTCACCCAAGAGTTCTGAAAGAACTCAAATGTGAAGTTGCGGAACTATTAAGTAAGGTTTGTAACCTGTCCTTTAAATCGGCTTCGGTACCCAATGACTGGAAGTTAGCTAATGTAACGCCAATATTTAAAAAGGGCTCTAGAGGTGATCCCGGCAATTACAGACCAGTAAGTCTAACATCGGTACCGGGCAAATTAGCCAAAACAATAGTTAAGAATAAAATTGTCAGACACATAGAAAAACATAAACTGTTGAGCAATAGTCAACATAGTTTCTGTAAAGGGAAATCCTGTCTTACTAATCTATTAGAATTCTTTGAAGGGGTCAACAAACATATGGACAAGGGGGATCCAGTGGACATAGTGTACTTAGGTTTCCAGAAAGCCTTTGGCAGGGTCCCTCACCAAAGGCTCTTACGTAAATTAAGCTGTCATGGGATAAAAGGGAAGGTCCTTTTATGGATTGAGAACTGGCTAAAAGACAGGGAACAAAGGGTAGGATTTAATGGTAAATTCTCAGAATGGAGAGGGGTAACTAGTGGTGTTCCCCAAGGGTCAGACCTAGGACCAATCCTATTCAATTTATTCATAAATGATCTGGAAAAAGGGGTAAACAGTGAGGTGGCAAAGTTTGCAGATGATACTAAACTACTCAAGATAGTTAAGACCAAAGCAGATTGTGAAGAACTTCGAAAAGATCTCACAAAACTAAGTGATTGGGCAACAAAATGGCAAATGAAATTTAATGTGGTTAAATGTAAAGTAATGCACATTGGAAAAAATAACCCCAACTATACAGACAATCTGATGGGGGCTAATTTAGCTGCAATGAGTCAGGAAAAAGATTTTGGCATCATCGTGGATAGTTCTCTGAAGATGTCCACACAGTGTGCAGAGGCGGTCAAGAAAGCAAAAAGATTTTAGGAATCATTAAAAAGGGGATAGAGAATAAGACTGAGAATATATTATTGCCCTTATATAAATCCATGATACGCCCACATCTCGAATACTGTGTACAGATGTGGTCTCCTCACCTCAAAAAAGATATTCTAGCACTAGAAAAGGTTCAGAAAAGGGCAACTAAAATGATTAGGAGTTTGGAGAGGGTCCCATACGAGGAAAGATTAAAGAGGATAGGCCTCTTCAGCTTGGAAAAGAGGAGACTAAAGGGGGATATGATAGAGGTATATAAAATCATGAGTGATGTAGAGAAAGTGGATAAGGAAAAGTTATTTACTTATTCCCATAATACAAGAACTAGGGGTCACCAAATGAAATTAATAGATAGCAGGTTTAAAACAAATAAAAGGAAGATCTTCACACAGCGCACAGTCAACTTGTGGAACTCCTTACCTGAGGAGGTTGTGAAGGCTGGGACTATAACAATGTTTAAAAGGGAACTGGATAAATTCATGGTGGCTAAGTCCATAAATGGCTATTAGCCAGGAAGGATAAAGAATGGTATCCCTTGCCTCTGTTCATCAGAGGATGGAGATGGATGGCAGGAGAGAGATCACTTGATCATTGCCTGTTAGTTTCACTCCCTCTGGGGTACCTGGCATTGGCCACTGTCGGTAGACAGATACTGGGCTAGATGGACCTTTGGTCTGACCCAGTACGGCTGTTCTTATGTTCTTATGTAACCTCAGCACAGCACATGCCATTACTGCACTTAGGAGATGAATGCTGGAAAAAAATAATGCAAACTGTGTAGGCTTGTAACCTACAAAATACACTTCAATGTTTAGAGTGGTATCCTAAATGCAGTAATGGCAGAAGCAGGGCTTTGCTCTGTTTTTAAAAAATCAACCAACCAAAAAACAACCCACCACCCATGAAAACCCCACCTCACTCAAACATTCCCTGTAGTGCCAAGAACTGTAGGTTACCATTTCCTTACCCAATGAGTAATAATAGTGTATAGATACGAACTGTTCCAAGTAAAACCAAAGCAGGGAGAAACCCCCTCCCCCCAAGGTGCTTTTTTAAAAAAGTAGAATTCCAGAACTACAGAAGTAGATGTTATGAAGCAGGTTCAGTTTCTAGCAGCTTGATCTTTGCCTTTGTGCGCAGTTGGCTTTGTGTGCATTGTTGTCTTGTTGGTAATTATAGTTCTGATGACACTCCGTATTCATGATGATACTCCATATCACAGTTTCATCGCAACATGAAATGTTGCTTTTTTTTAATGAGTTTAACCCAGAATTGAAAAGGCTAGACATTTCTCACAATGGGACATGGATAACCTTGCAGATTAGCTACTGATCCTATCTCAGTGCTTGTCTCTCACTCTTTCTCTCTTTTTAGGCAGACAAGGGTTTCCCTCAACAAGCTGATGACAGAATAATTTTTCTAGGTTGATTGCTCTCTCCACATGGACCTCTTGAAGTATTTCTACAGAAGAAAAATGGAAATCAAAAGCCAGGGAAATGAAAAAAGAGAGAGAGAGAGCTTCAGGATTGAAAAAGCTACCATAAAGAACCTGCTCAGGTTTCTGTCTGGTGATGAACAGACTTGTTAAGAATTCTAAAACCTGTCAAATTTTCCCATCCGAAATCGAGGCATATTTTTAAAAGAATTTTCATAATGAGTGTCTCTTTTCCCCCATCTGAAGGGTCAGAGTATTTTCTGAAAAAGTTCTGCAGGGCAGAGAAGTCAAACACTTATTCACATGCAGCAGTACAGAACAGATGGAGTACAGTTGACTTCACAGCTACAGGGGATTTGGTAAGTGCCCATCATGTAAGCCACCTAAAACTTGCTAGAATATTGGCATTTTTTTTAAAAAGACTGCATTCTTTTATGTTTGTTTATCATTTTATTACCTGTTAGTCAAGGCTGACCTCATTGGGAACTCTAGCGATGGAGGAGAGGGCATTACATTAGGAGCTGACTATGAAAAAGGGGAAACAAATGTAAACATTTGCCAGTGTCAGTCTGAAAAGAAACATTAATTTTTCAACTTGGATTTTATTTGATGAGATCCAGTCCAGACCCACATTGTTATCTTGATGTGAGAAGGGCATCAAAGGTCCTCTCAGCAAGTCCCTTTCAACCTTGAGGTTACTGCTGCAAGTCAAACACAGTCAAATCCTCTCAAAATGATTCCATCAAGGAAACAATCTTATCTGACTTGCAGTGTCAGTCTGCCAGTTCCCACACTCCTTGCATTGACAGAGACAAACCAGCTTTGATAGGCGAGAATTCTTATCAGGATCCCAATTGAACAACATCAGTTCATTGATTGGAAGTGACATCTTGAATTACACAGATGACTGGATATACTAATTGTACTAGTATTGTTTCTTAAAATAATAATAATAATGACAATATATTCTTGACCAAGAAATAGCTGGAATTTGAAATAGCTGATTAACAGATACAGGTCAAGCTGACATGGTTATTGTAAATGTTTATGTGCACTGTGAGACATACTGTTATCCTAGTCTGAGGACAACAAAAGACTGTCTAGAGGCCAAGCTTTTTGACTTTTGTGTTCTCTTGATCAAAGAATATTTTATCAGTGCATGACATTATTGTTTTCATTCAATTAGATCTTGAGCAGTATCCTTCCTCTCATTCTAGAGGTTGATTCGAATGTGTTTTCAAACCTTGTTATGAATCCAGGCTGTTTATGAAAGGAACTCAAAACAAGGTGAAAGAAATGTCTGTAAATGAATTATTTTCCCATTTCAACACGGAACCCATTTGTTTTTCTTTTTTAAATAAAAATCTCACAATACTGTGTATGTACTCTGACCGAAAAGATTTTAGGAAACTTATGGTATTCTGTGCTTTCTCAAAATGAAATACTGGAAGCAAAAATTGTGTAACCTTGAGAGATTAGATAAAGCTGTAGTGTATTGCAGCAAAAAATTTCAAGTAATTTCTTAAAACCAGGAGAGCTAAAGTGATTCTGATAGAATAAACTGTTGCTAGTTTGGTGCAGGGAAGTCTTGTTTTAATGGTGACGTGGCTGCAGTATCATCTATTTGCTAGTGATATTAAACAGTTATTTACTAAAGATTTATATTTATATGGCTCTCTCCAAAAGTGTAAAAGGAGTCACTACAATAGAATGGTATTCATTTAGATATTTATTTACTTGTGTGACTGGATGACAGGCATAAAGATATGGAGCATCTCACTGGATGACAGGCATAAAGATATGGAGCATCTCACTGCTAGATCGCTGGTTTGAATCCAGCCCAGGGTTAGAAGCAGCTATAGGTCATTTGCATCTGATGCTTTTTTGGTGGCCTCTGTAAAATGATTTGATAGTCCTTGTAAATTTCCAGGAGGACTGATGCCAATGTCATGATCAGTAGTCTAAGAAGACAGTCAGTTGACCTGAACATGCATTGACAATGAACTACTTCTTACCCCTACCCCTGTTCAGCACAAGATTGAGAAAGGTTTTTAGGCCTGCATGGGGAATTCTGAACAACTATGGACTGGGCTGTGCACAGAGGACTTGAGTCATTTTGTCTGCAATCTGACCACTTTTGCAAATAATTTACTCACACAGGGTCACCCGGACCCCAGGCCCTGCAGGGGCCCCCAAGAGAATATAATATTCTATAGTATTGCAACTTTTTCTTGTGGAAGGGGCCCCCAAAATTGCTTTGCCCCAGGCCCCCTGAATCCTCTGGGTGGCCCTGACTCATAGCAGAAAAGATCTTGGGCTGATTCTTATCTTATACTAGTGTAAATTAGGAACAACTCCAATGAAGTCAATAGAGTAAAACCAATGTAAACTGACATGAGAGAAATCTGAATCAGACCTTTTATCCCTCTCAGTGGTGAATATATTTTAAAAAGTAAGAAACATTGTTTATTTTACAAACGTTCTGCTATTATTTCACACATTACAAATTCTTCTGGAATACACAATCTATAGTTAGTGCTCGTGAAAACTGGAGACTGTATTGGGCAGTCATTTTTAAAAAAATGATCAGCTTCATGCACTTCTTTATGAATTAACAGCATATTTGTTATATAGTATATTTATTACCTGTGCTACCTGATCCCCTAGTCCCTAGGCAGGTAAAACTCCCACCGAGCTCAGCTAGAGTTCTACCCATCTAAGGATTGCAAGATGAGGTGCCAGGAATTCATACACTAGTATTGATCTTAAAACAAACCTTTGCTGATTCCAGCAGGAGTTCTTCATAGGTTTCTGGGCATTACATGGCTTTATTATCCACTCAGCATCCACATCTAACTCTTGTTGGCATCAGTGTGACGAAGGTCAGCCTGAGATGCATAATTCAGATGCACATCTAGATTTTGAACGTCCTCCCATTCAACGGTGCTTAGAGCTGGTATTTTGGTTTGACTTGTTAAGGAGATGGGGACCATTTGTACTTAAAACTACCTCTGGGTTTGGATTTTAGTTGCCCACACAGAATTCAGATCTGGGGTTGAAATCTTCTCTAACTTACCCCCAAGCCCAAACTTCAGTGTGGTTTGGCCTTCTCTTGAAATGTGATGGTTTTGTATGTTTTTAGAACTTATATTTAGTATGGTTTGAATATATGATATCCATTTCTCTGTCTCAGTCCTGTGTTTTCCCTGCTTAAAAATAAAATGTTATCAGACAGAGATTGGCAAATAAATCAGAATATTGGAAACTTTTGCTTTAGTTTGTTTTACTCCAATGTGTTATTTTCAAAGAGCCAGATCCTGATGTCACTCAGGCTTTCATCCTGCAAACACAAAGTGTTTGATGGTTCAGGGTCTTAGTAGTTATCTCTTTATTAAGGCAAAACATCCATTTGATTTCAGTGGGGGTTGATTAAGGGCTCAGGATTTTGGCTGAAGGTGAATTACAAAGATGAGTTGAGAATAAAATTGTCAGATTTATGTGTTGACTCATACTAAGAACTTCAAGTATACAAGGATGATCCTGGGATCAAATATTTGATGTTCAATGCAAGTATTATACCTCACTATGGACACTCCTGCATATTCTATGCATGATCTTTGTTGCATCGTCTGTATGTTCTCCTTGCCCTATTGTCAATATAATGGGATGACCCAATAATTGAGGGTGGGTAGGGATGTCAGAGAGAAATGAAGCTAGCAAAGAAGCAGATCTTAATTTACCTTTTAAAAAAAGAATATCTCTTTTTCCCTTTTGTAAAATCTCCCAGCACATGAATGCATTGATCTTCAACATATCTGATTCCCTTACTTCCATTTAAACATTATTTAACAACAAATTAAAACTTAATTATGGGCTGAGTGCTTCGAAAAGGCTGGCTAGTGGACATGTTCAACACATATTTGTGGGCTTAATTTGGTTTCCAGTTTAGCATTGCAATTCACTGGGGATTGCTGATCTGCAGAATTTCTCTCTGCACTTCTGTGGGATTTTTCTGTTTTGTTTGATTTCAGAATTAGAATTTCATGGCATGGTTTGAAACCAGAGAAATCTAAATCTGAAAAGGAAGATAATTCTTTGTTCTTCAAAGTCTATGGATTGTTCTCCCAGCATGATTGTTCTGTCCACAAGTAAACCTTATGGTTGAAGCACATCCTACAGCTTCTTTATCTCCCAGGTGGAAGTATGACCTACCTTCCCTAAGACGCTATCTAAAAACTTATGCTTTTAATTATTGATATGTCTATATTAAAAAAAAGGCAATTTTAAAGACCAGAATCCTGTTGTATCTGTGTCAGAAGACCCAAGGATTCAATGCATTGATGAGAAACAAGGGAAGACTTAGTATTAAAGACATGGGCTGGCTGATGATAGTGTCTGATCATTTAGTTAAAGTGGGATATGTTACAATAGGGAAATTGGCCTCATAACTGGAGGAGGTTGGCCCATATTTAAAATGGCTACTGCCATCAATGTGGTGCTGCCCATTTTAATTGGTATTTGTATTTATTTTTCCACTCATATTCACTGGAATATGAATACTGACAAAATGACCATGTAGACATATGGAGTGAATAGGACTGGAAGAATTGTTCCATAATTACAACTCAAGATGTTTCACCGCATTCATCACTGATACAGACTTGAGGTTTGAAATCAGATACAATATTTTCTTGAATAAAAGTGGTGATTTCTGTATGCTGTGATTTGTAGAGTCACATTATACGTTGTTCAATAGCATTCAGATAGCTAATAGGCATGTGTGAAAATGCTTGCAAACTTCAAATGTTTTGTAATTTTCATCATGGATTTTTTCATGTCTGAATATTTGTGTTGGAAAAGTCTTCTTCATTATTAATTCTTTAAAAAAAAACATGTTTGAGTCATCCAATGAGGGAGCATAAATAGTATCATGTGAGTTTGCTGATCTGTCATACACTGTGAATAATGATAAATTTTTCTCATAAATTATTTGGTGAATACTTAAAAATAATAAATATATTCATGGAAATCAGGATTGGCTCACAAATGAATTGTGATCAAAATATAGGGCTAAATTAGTAACGAATCTTGTTTGTAATGAAAATCCAGGCAGCCCTACCAAAGAATCATGTCAGAGCTTGATTTCAAGATGGACAGATGCAAACAGAAGAAAATAAGTATGATAGACATAGAGCTTATTTGTCAGCTGTAGAAGAACAGAGAGAGGGGCTCTAGCTGGATAATCCACAGATAATTACTTTGCCATAAATGTCGTCATGTTATAGATTGATTTAAACAAAATGTTTTTGTATTCAATCACAAATAATACATTTAATTCTGGACATTTGTGAAGATTTTCTGGCATGGCAAAACTTGGGAAAGCAGGGTCAAGGTTCCAAAAAATGGTGATAATGATGTTACTGGGAGGTTGTTGTCACCCTGATCTGTTTCTTTATAATGCAAAGTGTAGAACAGTCAGAACTGCCTCTGTACTGTGCATATAAAGAACCAACTTGATTCAGTAAACATCACTGCTAGCTGTTTCTATATTGTGAACATTTTATTGTTTCATTAAATAGGGCCTTTAATTTGTAGGATCATTTACATTTTGAATTGATTATTGTTTAAAAGAATGGAATAAACTGCAGTTTACAAAATGACTTAATTAACCTAGCTTGATGGGTCTTTTTAAATCTCTGACAGTCCCTTTGTCCGTGTCCTTTCTATTAATGCTTGAGATATTAATCAAGTGAACGTCTGTTGGTGTTAATGGAAGTCTTGTACACAAATTTCACCTCTGCCCCTATATCTATAGGGAAAATAGAGCCTTTCAAAGCAGAAAATACCATACCAATACGAGGGAGGGGGCAGGGGGAAAATCATTTAGAAGTAAAATTATTAAACTGTTTAGGAAAATATTTTGGTATGTTTGGGCCACATTGTCAGTTTTCTTCACAAAGCCAAAGCATTACAGTGTTTTTATAAACAAAACACTTCAAATCATTTGAACATTAAAGATTACTTGAGAAAACCCTCAGCAGAGACAGCAATGGGAAAGGAGGACTTGGAAAAATAAATGAGAACTCAGCGTGTGTCAGTTGAAATTGGATCAGGTTTTTCAGCTAAGGATTTCATAGCCATTAAGGAACATATTTCCCTTATGGCATATGTCAGCATTTTTAAAGTCATAAAACTTCAAACTGTTTTTTTGACAACTGACTATATTTCTTACCTAGGCTAAGCAGCATTTTCAGGAATGTGCTGTGCGTGTTTTTCTTTTTCAAAATAGGCTCAAAGGACTTCACATAGTAGGGTTAAAAAAACTGCGAAATTATGTATTCCATGATTAGATGCTCATTTTTTTCTTGTTTAAATAGAAAAAAATATTTTCTGTACCTTGAATACCTAAATACTGAAACTAGACTTAACTCCCACAAAAAAATAAAAAAATTCAGTCGTGACTTGATCACAGTGTATAAATATCTTCACAATGAGAAAATACAGGCTACTAAAGGGCTTTTTAATCTAGCAGAGAGAGGCATTATGAGATCTAATGACTGGAAATTAGTCAGACAAATTAGAAGTAAGTCACACGTTTTTAATGGTGGGGGTGATTAACCACTGGAACAAACTACCAAGGAAAAGTGATGGATTCTCTATCTCTTGAAGTCTTTCTAGAAGCTAGTCAAACACACATTACTGGGCTTAAAACAGGAGTAACTGGATGAAATTCTATGGCCTATGTAATTCAGGAGATCAGACTAATGATCTAATGGTTGCTTCTGGCTTTAAAATCTATAAATCTGTATCTATATACCATTCAGCAAATAGTCCAGGTAAAATGATGAGGTTGATAATTATAATAGTCTGGCCATATGAGGTTGTGTAGGTATATAATTTTACATGGACTGTTTCGTGCTAATGTTGGTCCATTCACCAGCTGGGTAGTCACTAGCACTTTTGTACTGGAGTATTACAATGAGTACTGTGCGTTTTAATAGGCGGTGGACATATGATGGGGAGAGCTGGCTGTAGGTGTGCTTGCACCGTGGGAGGCTAGTCCAGACTAGTGGTCCCACCAAACCCAGTTTTTGATTCAAAACATGATGTACTAAACTTGAGCCAGTGGTTGCTGAGGAGGCTGTTCTATTCTGTTTTGCACAGGTTTTTAATACAGCACTCATCACTTGTATTGTCTGCCATAAGATCTACTCCATCTCATGTTGTATATAAATATTTCCTTAGGTGTGGAATAAGCAACATAACTACTGAAGATGCAACTGATTATGGCCACGTCCACACTACAGAGTAAAATCGAAATTAATAAAATCGATTTTTATAAAACAGGTTTTATAAAATCGATTTTATGCGTCCACACTAGGGCACATTACTTCGGTGGTGTGCGTCCATGGTCCCAGGCTACCATCGATTTCCGGAGCGGTGCACTCTGGGTAGCTCAGTAAAAGAATGGGACCAATAACTTCGATTTCCGTCCACACTAACCCTAAATCGATATAGTAATATCAAATTTAGGGTTACTCGTCTCGTTGAGCAGGAGTACAGAAATCAATTTTAAGACCCCTTAAAATCGATTTTAAGTGCCTTGTAGTGTGGACGAGTACAGCATTAAATCGATTTAACGCTGTTTAAATCGATTTAACGCTGTAGTGTGGACCAGGCCTATGTGTCTCAGCTTATACTAGTTAGGAATGCATGTACTTTTTTATACCTCCTTGGAGAAGGAATTCTAAACCTCAATGGAAAATCACCAAAGTCCCTCCTTTAAATTGTTGTTCTAAAAATAAGATGGGTAACATGAGGCTATTGCAATTTTTTTACCCAATTTTTTGGAAAAACATAAGTTGAACAAAAAGCTAGTCATGCCCCAAATCAGATTGCCTGGGCAATGAATATGAATGAAGGATCCACTAGAGTATATTATACCCATAACAATCTGAGTATGTCTGTCTTTAACATGCTAGCTAGTCAGAAATATACAGTAAAATCCTGCCAATGGCTTGTTCCTGCACCCTATGAAATCTCGTTGGTTTTGTCTTTGACTTCTGTGGAACAAGCTGAGTCCTATAGATTATGGTGTAAAATGTCTGATTACTGTCTTTCTGATTGAATATGCTTCACTTCAAGACCTCTCTAATTCTGCCTTTATACTGTGGATAAAAGAAAAAAAAAAACTGCAGTTCCCAGGCTAGATCTTGATGGTTCTTCTTCAATATTTACCCAGGGCCCAATTGTACTCTCCTTATCCATCTGCGGAAGGGACAATCCATGCATGAATCTCACCTCCACTAATGAAAAGGGTGTGGGCTGCCTCTGCCGCCCCTACCTCCATCTTGTCCTGCACTCCTTAAAAGATGACTCATGAGTGTGGTGTTCCATGAAATTCTCAGAGATGCATGCTACCCCTTAGCTCCTCACACTGGTTTTTGAAGGGTTGGTAAAGGTGGGAAGATGGGGAGCAATTGAGCTCTCGGCCCTTAGTCAGACTTACATGAAAATCCAATGAGTAAGAGTAACTAAAAACTGAGTGGGCCCGTTAGATTCTAGACTACTCAAGAGGTTACTGGAGAAGAAGTGCTGCAAAAAATGTTATTTATTTGGATCCATTTCTTTCTTCTGTTTTGCTCCTCTCCTGCTAAGACAAATAAAACAGCAGCAGCTGAGTTGGGTTAAATATTTAAAATTTTAGAATTGACAGTAAAATCTGTTTTCCATTGAAACTGGAAAGGTTACTGTTATTCAGTGTTTTCCTCAGCTGCTTTTCAGATCAGTGATTTTGGTAGTAAGAAAACCAGTGTAGTAGCTAGAGAGGTAAAGCCAGATGGATGTAAATCCAGAGTCATTCACTGAGATCACAATGTAACTGGGTCAGAATCTGGCCCATATACAGCAGAACAATAATTGCAACTTTGTCCATCTGGTACTGTAAAAGCAGAGGCGCTGGGATCTTTTACTGCCAGAGAGATGTCATTTTCCTGAATGAAAAATATGGTTCTTACAAAATAAAAATACAAATTGTAGGGGAAAGAGTGTTTCCAGCAGTGGGAAACAGAGGCCAAGGAGGAGAAAGTGTGAGAGTGCAAGTAAAGGTTTCTGCAGTAACCCATTTAGCCAGTTTCTTTCATAGCTTTTTCAACTTTTCTTGTCAACATTCACTGACAATAGGATCTAATGAATGAAATAAGAAGGCCAAAATATGCTCTCATTAACAACGCTTGAAATAAAATGGGATTGAACTTTTGTGACCTAGCAAATTTGGCCCAGAAGCTGCACAATTGCAGTAAGACGAAGCGTCTTTTGGATGGACCAATCAAAAATCTAGTTTGATTATAAAAGTACCACATTTAATAAGAACCTACTATGTACAGTATTCCATTTTTTTCTTCTTGCTTGTTCAAGCAAAGTTGCACAGAAATTAATGGGTCAAATTTCTCCCAATTACACTTGTAACTCCCTTGATTGTGCTGGGATTGCAAAACTGTAATTGAGAGCAGAATTTGGTTCAAGATTGTATATGCTCCGGTTGCTTAAATTTTGCTTGGAGGGGAGAAGGAATTTTTATGTATAGTGAATGTACCATATGAAGCGCTTTCTGCATGAGCCTTTTAAAAACTCATATTTTGTTGGCTCTGTGGGCCCCATCCAAAACCCAGTGGAGTTCATGGGAGCTTTTCCATTAATGTCAGTGCACTTGGGATCAAACCTTGTGCAGGCACTAAAGATCTATTGGTACTTTTGTGAGAGTAAAGGTTTACCTAATTCACTGGCTAGACTTTCCCTCACCTAAAGTTGTCAACTCTTCTGCACTATGGCTGCTGTTCGCCATGCTAGAAATGGCTGCTTTTCAGTGATGTGGTATTTTATACAGCTTGTGAAGGACTTGAGATTATTTGGATGAAAGACTGATCTAGAATCTGAGTAATGTAACCGAATAGTACAGCATTACAGAAACCCAAACTTCATAATTTACCACCATCTTAGAATTTCACAGCATCTACTGTCGTGGAAACATAGGGAGTACTCTTGAGAGCTATATCAGAGCAGGCATTCTTTCCTAAAATGAAAATGTTTCCATTTCTTTTAAATTCTGCAAGTTGTAGATCTTTTGTCAAACTTTTTGACATTTTGGTAAGCAAACATTCTTGTGATTGGCCTGTGTTATATATCTATTGCATATACATTATACCTTGAGGGTTTTCTGTCCAATCAGCATGTGTTCTAGATGTCCGTTTGTTCTGATTTCGTAGCCTGGTTGCCAAATTTCATTTCAAATGTTTTCCGTTTCAATGCAAACTCTCTCTAGTAAAGGGCAATGCAACTGCAGGAAAGCTTCCAAGGGCAAGAATTGGTGATAAGGATATAAAAAGACAGATTTATTTCAGCACCTTATACTTGAGAAGTAATTTAGATACATTTAGCTGTATTGTTTTCAATGGGTTACTGAGCAAAACTGTTGTTCTATCAGATATATCTAATTTGGCATTAACCGCTCCTTAAGTAGCTGAAAGTAAAAGAACAAAAATATTCTCTGTATTTAACAGTTAAATGCTGTATTAAATCGTAATATGCTTTTGAAACCTTTATTTTTAGCTGTCTTAGGAGCTTTTTGTTGCCATAGGATATAGGTCAACTCCATAGAAATCAACAGGCATTACTCATATCCAGCAGTCGGAGAAATGGGATCCCCTGCCCGTGGTGTGTTATCAATTTGGTTTGTGAGCCTTGTTTCTGATTCCTGGGTAGAAAACCTGAGTGGCTATAGAATCGTTAAATCTTTGCATTAAGTCTCTTTAATGCAATAAACAAATGCATGCAATAACTTCATAATGTCTTGCTAGGTTTTGCAATGGAACGAATATGGTTACTGCTCCTCCTGACAATTCAGGTGCTTTCGGTGACTGCACAGTTCAATGGATATAACTGTGAGGCCAACCTACATAGTAGGTTTCCCTGGTAAGTGTTAATTGGCTTTTTAGAATGAGCTCTTGTATTAGGATTTCCAGTGAGTATGATTTTAAGTACAAGCATTTAATCTGACAGAAAATCTAGAAACAGACCTTCACATAAGGAATGTTAACTGTCAAGTGACAATGAAACTCCTTTGGAGTTGCATGTTATGCCAACATTAATGGGGAAAAGGCCAAATTCCAGTTCTGGTACAGGCAGGGTGTAATTACATGGACATCACCAGGGTTTAACCCATTTTGCCCTTATATTGTATCCGAAAGTTCACCAGAGTTAATGTTGCTAGAATGATTGCTCCAAATGTAAAAGATTGGTCACTTTGGTATAAAAACTGGGTGCAGCCTAACTTTTTAGACATTTTAAACAGAATTCTTTACCTTTTACAATTTTAATTAAAGCAGACCTTGTGAGATATATTTACATAAATCAGAGCTGTAATATGTATTTGGATTATGTGCTGAAATGACATACTCTCTCTTTTTAGTTTCTTGCTTCACTCTCCCTTGTTTGTTTCTTGACTGCAAAACAAGGAACCATGGATAAGGGCTGATATCATGGTCTGTGCTTCTACTAGTAATGGAATCAGACAATATAGCACTGAACTCTTAGCACAGCACTGTGCTGTAACACTTCTCAAATACTTTTTACAATTATAGCTTGGATTTGCTAGCATGAGTCAATTGTTATTGTCAAAATTATGATCCAGCAGCAAATCTACAATATGTAGTATTACTGTTTTTTCCATTCTGCCAACAGTATGCTACATGCCTGTGGGCATGTTTAAATACAAAAGGTTTGATTCTCGTCTCACTTAAACCGGTATAAATCATGGGTAACTCTGCTGAAGTTAATAGAGTTACTCATGGTGTGAGAGGAGGATCAAGTGTGTTGGATCTACCTTAAAGAGTTTACCATCTAAATACACCTACAGGGAGAGCTTGCATTACAAAATTTAACTCTTGTCAGTTACTGACATTGCTAGAGTTGTGCAGCTGTTCACTTTATATGTTTTTTACTGGTACCATTCAAGGCTTCTTGCTTCTAAGTGTTAATGAGGAGACCAGCATGTTATTTGTAAATAGTGGCCTGAACTAGATCTTGAATTGAAATACCAGATTCATCAGTGCATTACATTAAAAGTACAGCTTGAAACTTACTCCAGGTTTACTCTAAGAACTTGTCTATATTTACAGCTCCGCAGCACTTAGTGAAGACTCTATCTATGCCATTGGCAGAGCTTCTCCCATGAACATAGGTGCACCAGCTCTCCAAGTAACTATGTTGATGGGAGAAACCCTCCCGTTGAGGTAGCACTGTCTACGCTGGAGGTTAGGCTGATATAACTATGTTGCTCAGCGGCATGGAAAATCCACACCCCTGAATGACGTAGTTATACCGACATAAATTGGTAATGTAGACCAGTCTTAAGACTGGGTAATTCTCCTCAGACAATCAGAACTTATGGCTGCCTGATTCATCAGCAGCATAAAGTGGACTCTCATTCCACCTGTCTGTCTCCTTTCTGGTGTAGGGGGGTGGAAAAGAGGGTGTGTGTCTGGCAAAGACAGGGATGTGGCAAGGCCAGATGTAATGTAACTTATAAATATCATTCATGTCAAGAACAAATCATGTTGAACCATCCTAATAGCTTACTTTGACAGGGTAACAAGTGCTCTAGATAGGGGGAAAGTGGTAGATGTGGTATATCTTGACTTTAGTAAGGCTTCTGATACTGTCTCGCATGACTTTCTCATAAACAAACTAGGGAAATACAACCTAGAGGGAGCTACTATAAGGTGGGTGCATAACTGGTTGGAAAATCATTCCCAGAGAGTACTTATCAGTGATTCACAGTCATGCTGGAAGGGCATAACGAGTGGGGTCCCACAGGGATCGGTTCTGGATCTGGTTTTGTTCAATATCTTCATCAGTGATTTAGATTATAGCATAAAGCAGGGGTTGGCAGCCTTTCAGAATTGGTGTGCTGAGTCTTCGTTTATTCACTCTAATTTAAGGTTTCGCATGCCAGTAATACATTTTGACATTTTTAGAAGGTCTCTTTCTAAAAGTCTATAATATATAACTAAGCTATTGCTGTATGTAAAGTAAATAAGGTTCGTAAAATGTTTAAGAAGCTTCATTTAAAATTAAATTAAAATGCAGAGCCCCCCGGTCCAGTGGCCAGGACCTGGGCAGTGTAAGTGCCACTGAAAATCAGTTCACGTGCTGCCTTTGGCAAGCATGCCATAGGTTGCCTGCCCCTCGCATAGAGAGTACACTTATAAAGTTTGTGGACGATACCAAGCTGGGAGGGGTCGCAAGTGCTTTGGAGGATAGGATTAAAATTCAAAATGACCTGGACAAACTGGAGAAATGGTCGGAAGTAAACAGGATGAAAGTCAATAAGGACAAATGCAAAATATTCCACTTAGGAAGGAACAATCAGTTGCACACATACAAAATGGGAAATGTCTGCCTAGAAAGGAGTACTGCGGGAAAGGGGTCTGGGGGTCATAGCGGATCACAAGCTAAATATGAGTCACCAGTGTAACGCTGTTGCAAAAAAAGCAAATATCATTCTGGGATGTATTAGCAGGAGTATTGTAAGCAAGACACGAAAAGTAATTCTTCCGCTCTACTCCATGCTGATTAGGCCTCAACTGGAATATTGTGTCCAGTTCAGGAAAGATGTGGACAAATTGGAGAAAGTCCAGAGAAGAGCAACAAAAATGATTAAAGGTCTAGAAAACATGACCTATGAAGGAAGATTGAAAAAATTGGGTTTGTTTAGTCTGGAGAAAAGAAGACTAAGAGGGGACATAACAGTTTTCAAGTACATAAAAGGTTGTTAGAAGGAGGAGGGAGAAAAATTGTTCTTAACCTCTGAGGACAGAACTAGAAGCAATGGGCTTAAATTGCAGCAAAGACACATTAGGTTGGACATGAGGAAAAACTTCCTAACTGACAGAGTGGTTATGCACTGGAATAAATTGCCTAGGGAAGTTGTGGAATCTCCATCATTGGGGACTTTTAAGAGCAGGTTGGCCAAACACATGTAAGGAATGGTCTAGATAATACTTAGTCCTGCCTGGAGTGCAGGGAACTGGACTAAATGAACTCTCGCGGTTCCTTGCAGTTCTATGATTCTATGTATTGGCGAGTTTAAAAAAAAATAAACACTCCTGTAGTTTAGAGCAGCCCTGCAGCTGGGGTATCTGTGCTCAGAGCACTGCCAGTATGACTTTATCCTATGAGAAGGTTATCTTGGAAAAAGCAATTTCATCCCTGATATTGAGCCCACTGAAACACAGAAGTGTGTTTTTGATAACAAAATTAGAGCTCATTCTACAGCTGAGCAGAATTTACACTCTGAGCACAGGAGAGGAGAGGAAAGTAGCTCCAAGCCAACTTTCTGTACCTCTGTTTCTGGTCATCTTGGAGCCAAAACAACTTAGCTAGCCACTGCACCAGGTGACATGCCCACTATATGGTGCAGGAAAGAGAATGAGTGGCATAGAGCCAGCTTACACCATTTTTATTCCACATGACAATTCCCCTGTGGCAGAGGGATCTTTGGCTGCCCATTTAGGTGATGGTTAATTTGGGTTACACTTGCATAAAACCAAAGTGAAGCAGTGGAGAATCATGCCCTGTGTGTCTCAGGCCCATCTTTAATTATTACACATGGAAGTCTGTTCCAGGCTTCTTAAATTAACTTTTTAACAACGTTGGGTGTACGCCTTCCTCTCAGTGTGTGACAAACTCTGTTACGATAATCCTTTCCGTTGCATATGCATCGAGAGGTGTATAGTTGCTGTTTGATACTCATGAACTACTCAAACTACTTGTATTAGTTTATTGTGTGATCCAGAGGACAGCTTTAAAGTGTGGTTTCCACTCTGAAAATGTCTCCATAGCAATGGCCCTGTTGGATGTCATGTCTATGGTCTCAATGATTCCAGATAAAATTTGCTCAGTTTGCCAGTAAAAAGAGGCTTTTTTTCCCCTACTGCCATTCTCCAAATTAACCCTGGGTTGTGAGTCAAGCTCAGTTATTGGTGGTGGTGCACAAATCCCTGCATGCTGGAACAGAGGGAGTTCCTCCAGAGCACATTTCCCCAGCAGGCAGGTGCATGAGCTCACAGGTGGGTCCACAGTCATGTCCATGAACCCCACAAAGCAGAACTACATCAACTTCACTGCATAACATATATCTGCTCTCTGTGTGTATTCACAGTGTAACAGGATGGACTAGGCTCAGAAGCCTCAGGGTCCTGCCACACCCATCCCAGGAAAGGGGCAGTGGAGCTAAGTCCTCCAAGCCGCCTAGAGAGACTGTGCAGGAAGGAACCAATCAGGTTATTTGAGTCTGAGTTCCAGGGCTCCATCTGTAGCCCTCTGGGTTCTCTCCCTCTGGGCCTGGGCCAATGCTTCCTGCAAAGCCAAGCACTGGTCCCTCTGCCCCTGGACTTCCACCTGTGCCCAGGCCAACTCCTGCTCTACTGGACCAGCCGGCTAATGACTTTTCCCTCAGGAGATGTTGGCTGTGTCCAACTCTTGTTGACATTTCCTCAGTGGGTCCCTCACATCTGGGGTATTCTGATCTTGCCTTCAGGCTCTTTTCTGGGATCTCCTTACCCTGGATCTCAGCCCTTCTGCTTTCCTTCCCAGCTGAGCCTGGACCCTTGATGTTCTGGGTCACTGTCCTGGTCCTGTCCACATGAGGGCTGAGTAACCCCCAGTCTCTTCCCAAAATCATGGGTCATAGCAGGTCCTTGACCACACCAGCACAGTTGAGCTCTCCAGCCCTTTATCTCCAGCCCAGCTTCTGCTTTGGGATAGACTCGGGTCTCCCGATTGTACACAGGAGACATGTACTAGGAGGTGCCAATCCAGGCCAGTTGCCATTACGTGGTGGTCCCACACAAAGGTGTACCCACACCTTGAGTCTACCAGACTCTTAACCATGGTTCCTCCTATCCTGACTACCACTACCCATGGTGAGAACACCTTGATCTTTGAAGTATACCCCCCCAGATTGGTCCCACTGTAACAAGTTTAGTCACACTCCATTACTGGGCAGTTCCTTTTAATATGCCTGTGCTGGCCACACCTGTAGCAGACTTTCGGGTCTCCTAGCTTCTTCTCACTAGTACTTCCTATAGGCTGCAGGGCTTCCTGGACCTCTTGCTGTTGCAGTGCAACCCCTAAGTCTAGAAGCCATGGGGCTTTTCCTCCTTGTGAGCTTCCCTGGGCCACCCCCTGGTGAACGTCTCTCAATTCACCAAGAAGCTTGGGCCATTCCTCTCCTTAGGCCTCAAAGTAGGCCTCAGCTTGCTTGACTGCTTCCCCCATGGAGACCAGCTTGAAATGGTAGGACCTTCAGGAATTGCTCAAGGACCACCTGATTCAGAAGCTTCTTCACTGAGCTGGTCTCTTGACAAAACCAGTCCATCTCCAGGTCCTATAACTTCTGGGCCACTACCCATGGCTGTGCTCCTCCAAGGAATGATTCTGTCCAGAACTTGTGCCTGTATGACTTCGGAGTAATCCCCAGTCAATCTAAAATGGCTGCCTTCATCACTGGGTAGGAACTCGCCTGCTCATCACTTACCACTCAGTAAGCTGCCTGTGCCTCACCTATCAAGAATGGTGCTATAAGGGCCACCCAGTGGACTCTTCCCATCCTGCTGCCTTTGCCATGCACTTAAAGGACCAAAGAAAGGCCTCAGGGTCATTGTCCAGCCTGATCTTTGCCAGGCCCAGTGCCAATGGACCACCAGTTCCATCCCCAACTGGGTTTTCGAGTGTGGCATGACCCAGCCACTTCTGTATCTACTGCTGCTGGCTGGAGTGGATCTCCTGCCATCACTACTGTGCTGCAACCTGAGCTTCCTGTTTCAGCAGGTTCTCCATCAATTGCATCAATAGGGCCTGGGTCTGCTTCTGCTTCATAGGAGCCCCCTGCAGCTGCTGGCCTTCCACCCACAGATGAATCACCTCTTCTATAGTCATACCCCTTGTTGATCAGGGGTTGGTCTGAAAGATCACCACTTCTGATACCAAATATAATGGTGTGGCACCCACCTCTCGAGAGCACCCATTCTGGTCGGGTGTGTCTGCAGTGTTTAAACAGTCCCAGCACTGATATTGAGCCATACCCCAAGAGCCTCCTCCCTGGAGGCAATGGTTTTGCCCTCTGTGGGCCCTTCTGGCCTCAGGTTTCCACTGGGCCACTAAGTAGTTCAGATCCCCTCCTGGGAGTTTATCATTGTTCAATTGTAGGCCACTTCCCCAGTGGCCTATGGTGGTGGGGTGGGGTGGCCCATCCACTACTTTGGGTCCCAGCCCAGGTCCCCTGAGAATAGCAGCCATGTGCTGCTCTGTCTCTTTAACAAAACTGCTTTCAGTTCCCTGGGCTACTTCCCCGCATCCCCAGCCTTCACTGATGCTTCACCCTTACCTCAGGGATCTTATATAGACTCATAAACTCATAGACTTTAAGGTCAGAAGGGACCATTATGATCATCTAGTCTGACCTCCTGCACAATGCAGGCCACAGAATCTCACCCACCCACTCCTGTAACAAACCCCAACCTATGTCTGAGTTATTGAAGTCCTCAAATTGTGGTTTGAAGACCTCAATGTTCAGCCCCTACAGCCATCCAGGAGCTCTTTCTCACTCCCGTGGTCCCTGCCAGCCCTGAGCTGTCTGTAGTGCTGCAGTTCCCTTTGGCCAGTCAGGAGCAACATCTGTACTCCTCTGGCTCCAGGAAGGACCTGACTGTGGTGTGCACTACAGCTCCTTTTATATTAACCTTAAATGCTCTGCTTGGCTAACACCTTGCAACTTTCCCTCCTGATTGGCTGCTTTCTTCATGGTCTCTCTAGGCAGCTTGGAGAACTTAGCTCCACTGGGATGGGCGTGGTGGGACCCTGAGGCCTACTCCACCCATCACACTGTGAATACACATACAGAACAGATATGTTATGCAGTGAAGCTGATGTAGTTCTGCTTTGTGGGGTTCATGGACATCACTGTGAGCTCATACACCTGC
This sequence comes from Gopherus evgoodei, assembly GCF_007399415.2. Lineage (NCBI taxonomy): Eukaryota > Metazoa > Chordata > Testudines > Testudinidae > Gopherus > Gopherus evgoodei. The sequence goes on along the minus strand of NC_044322.1, from coordinate 200,923,245 downwards.
CTGCTGGGGAGATGTGCTCTGTGGTAACTCCCTCTGTTCCAGCACGCATGCCTTCGGCACAGCTTGTGGGCTTGACATGGGTATGGATCATGAAGCCTCTGGCCTGCCTCTTCTCAGACGAGGCGAATAGGGGAAAGTGCCACCAAGACTATTGCAATGATGAAGGTGTGACAGCAGTCCCCGAGCCTTAGTATGGTAGAGATTACCATTTGTTCCACATGCAGAATTTCCCTTGATGTTTCTTGCTTGGAATTCCCCATTGGCAAGTGCAGAATTTCCAGCTGAGAACTGCCCTGCAGATTCCAGATGAGGTTTTTTTCCTGAAAGTTGTTTTGCACAAAAATAATGTAAAAAGGTTGGCAAATATATGCAAGTTTGGCTTCTGCATGTGTAGACAAAGGAAATAAAATCTCCCTAAAGCAAAATCAGAAAAGCAGCAGCAGCCTATCCATTTTGCATTTGATTATGTTTTTATCATTTATTGCTGGGGTGTCATCTTGCACACCTGTGGTGTTGCATAAATAATCTCACACAATTTTGATTTATGCTGTTTGAAGGTTGATTCCAAGCTAAGGCTTGAACTAATCTCTTAGATAGAAGAAAAAGTATTATTCTGATGAACTGAAAATCATATACCTTAATATTTGAAGACTAGAACTTTGTAGCACAGACTAAGTTTTGCTGGCATAGTCCTGTCAGCTAGGGGTGTGAAAAAAATAATCCCTCCCTTTAGCTGAGATAGCTATGCTGGCAAAACCGTCAGTGTAGACCCAACAATCTTTAAAAATCAAGGTTAATTTTTCAAATTATACTTTCAAGGATGCTTTACTTACATGAAAATGTCATTGTTCTTTGGTAACTCTAGAAAAGTTAGCATTGAATTGTAGGACTGAAATTCATGTACCGATTGAAGTCTTCAGTGTCATCTTCATTTAGGGCGATATATTGTCATACTGATCCTTGTCCATGCCTCACTTGGATGTTTTCCTACAAGGGAGGCTGCTCACCAAACATTTGCAGGGTGGTGTGCATCTGGTTTTTGCACATGAGCATTTAATTAGCTGAAGGATTGATTCATGAGGGCAAGGTATTTGACAGGTGGCTGGTGTGATCAGTTCATCCTCCAAGACCCATCCATACCCAATAGGGGAGGGTAGTTTTGGATGCACTCAGTCATCTGGCAGCCATTCCATTGCTTGATAATCTGCCCTCTTGATAGAAAATGCAAGAGGGCATTGATAAATACACAGCTTGTTGGTGGCAATTTTTCTTTGTTTGTCTTCTTCTTGGAAAATATTCACTGATTATAGCGCTGCAAGTGTCACATTGTTGGTCTTCAAATGGTAAACGCTGCAGCTAAATCCCTGGAGCGGATTTATGAACTCATCAGTGACTGTTTCAGCTGTTCTTGCTCTGAAAGTGCTTGGAAGAGTCTTCAGAGGCTGAATCAAATGCCTTCTGGTAAGATAATTTGGTCTTTCCAACCAACCTGCGAGAAATGTCGCATTCTGAAAGGGCATGGAAACCTAGCAGTGTGTCAGCTTTTAATAGCCGGAGTGATAGGAAAACATCTGTGAGGGATGTACAGTGATTCTGTACCCCAGCAGCCTGCATAAAAACAGAATCTTGTGGAAGTTTTGGGTAGAGTCTTACAAAGAGCACTAGAACATCTGTGTCTTGTGCAAAAATCCAGAGTTTAGCAGCACCTCTCTCTGGCACTGATCGCAGGCAAGATCATTTTAGTGTCAGCTTCCTCGTGGGAATGACAAAAAATTCCACTGAACAGTGCAAGGCAGCAGCTTCATTATACCATGCAATGAAACCCTTCAAGCAATTCTTCATAAGCTGAAGCATTTTTCTTGCCAGATATGTGCTTAACTCATCCTTCATGTGAGTATGGGATAGTAGGTTCTCCATTGTGACATTGGAGATGTTTATGGAGTAAAACATTTTATATTGCACAGGTGTAATACTATGGAGTCTCTTCTTTCTGGTAATATTTGTAATTGATTCCTCTGCATACATGTCAAATAAGAGGTGGACTTCATCATAGTTCCAGTATTTTCTCTGTAGTCTTATAATGAAGTGATCAGCGAACTCCTGGCAAGTGTTAACAGTTTCTGGTTTGTCGAGAGCTTCTACCTCAGCTGTGTCTTCTAGATTGCTACACTGAAAGGCCTCTGCTGGCATAAAGTACTAGTCATACTGTCAGTAGATGCTGGCTTAGGAAGACCACGCAAGATGTACATGTTTGCTGTTCACCTAGCAAACATGCATTGTTCTGTTGCATTCAAACATCAATTTGGTACCATGGAGAACTCGTACTTAACCTATGTGAGATTTTGGGAAACATCCCGATGAGATCTTGACATGATCAGGAGATGAGCAAACAATGACCTGTCTGTGGTCAGCTCTGTAATAGTCCCTGCCACTATCATTCTGAATGTCTTCTTTGCTTTAGAGCACAGCTTTAGGCTGCTATTCTTGATTCTGTAGATTTTTATGAATCAAATGACACCTCCCTTACCTTTCTGTTTTGCCCACAGAATTGCATGTGCTCTCAGACTAAACAGCTGTCTTTGGGTTGAAAGCACAGTTGCCAACTTTCATGTGATAAATAAGCACCCCGACTTTCACAATAAGCCAAATATTAAGCTAATCCCATTTCAAAACAAGACCAAAGCAAGCTAATCTCTTGAACACCAACACTCTTTGTGACTAGATACCCCCAAGATGCAATCTGGGACTATGGTGGGCCTGCTGTGCATTCTTGACTCTGTCCTGCCTTGCCCCTGCTTGCCAGGAACTGATAAAAAAAATAAACAAAAAGCTACAACAAGCAGCAAGCTACAAGCCAAACAAGCTAGTCAACAAGCAACTCACAAGCCAATTAAGCCAAAAACAAGCCCAATTTCTGCATTTTTAACCCGGATTTGGCATGTCTGGTTGAAAGGCTCAAATTTTCAATTCAGATGTTTCTCTCTCTCTTTCTTCTCAGAAATGACCAGAGAGCAGTAGACCTCAAAAAACATCTTGATGAAAACTTCATCAAAACAGATGATCTCTTCAAAATGTTTTGGCTTTGTCAAAGCTGAATATTTTGATTAAATTTTATGGTGTCTGAAGTGTTCCAACTAGCTCCCTTAGTCTACTTTTAATTCAGTTGGTTCTAAGGCAAACTCTCTCTCTCTGCTCCTGTTGTTTATGAGTAACACAAAGAAGATGTAAGTTGCAGTGGGAATGTGAAAAATTTGTAAATTAGGCCCACACATGTAAATTACTAGTGTTCAGTGTCATAAATTCAATAGAAACGAGCCTGAAGTAGAGCATTCAGGGAGAGGTGGTAGGAGTATTTGCCTCTGGGTTCAGACTCATCTCTAACATCTATACTCTGTTTTTGTATTGCAGAATGGGAAAATTATATAGGAGTAACAGTGATAGGGAAGAACTTGGTATTGGGAAAGGCTAGATTGTTATAATGTAATCCAGAGGTAATAAATATATAATTAACTGAGCTAGGGCACTGCTCCTCTTAAAGTCAGTAGGAGTTTTGAAAATGACTTAAAGGTAAAGTAAAAGCACACTTCAAAAGTTGGTAGGAGTGAGGGTGAACACTTTTATTTTGCATTTACATTTGGCTGGTGGTAACACTGCAGGATAACCTTAATGGCACATTCCTGTTGCTATGTCCTCTTTTCCTGCTGCCTCCTCCTCCTTAACATATAACTGCAATGAGTGACTTGTTACCCATATCTCCTGAAGGCAAAGGGCCTGATTCTTCTCATACCTTTGTAAATTGGGGAGTAATTCCGTGGAAGTCAACAGAATTGCATAAGCTTATGTGTGAGGAAAATCTGAGCCCAAGTCAGCCCAACTCCTCCTACTTGCCTCCCACACCCATTTCTGCCCAGTGCTTAATGTCTAATGTGTAGAGCAGGACAGAGTTTGCCCTGTTTTGTACTGTTTTTGATTATTTTTTCTTTAATGCCACCATTTAAGGCTGCATGTAGTGTTGCTGTAGCTGTGTTGATCCCAGGATATTAGACACTCACCTTGTCTCACTATTGAGGCTATCTAAATGAAATTACCCGGGCTTCTGTTGCATGGGGAAGAGCCAGTGCATTGTAATGGAGATTCATTTCCTTCTACTGTGGCAAATGCAGCACAACAATTTATCTGAGCAGTCGTAATGGTATAGTATTGACTGAAGTTGTTCTGCCATTTTTAATAGCACTAAATCAGTAAGCAAATGCAATAAACTAGTTGTTGTTTAAAGGAGTAATGCCTGCATTTAACATGCTGAAAAATGTCTCTTTGTAGAGCATTGAAAAAAATGTTTAATAGTGTGCAGTCAGGAATGCGTCTGAAGACAAACTCTATATTATCTTGCACTAAAGCTAAACATAACTATCACTTGTTCCTCTAGCCCAGGGGTTCTCAAACTGGGGGTCTGGACCTCTCAGGGGGTCATGAGTTCATTACATGGGGATTGCAAGATGTCAGCCGCCACCCCAAACCGCCCTTTGCCTCTATTTAAATATGTAAAAATGTGGTTTTAATTCATAAGGGGAGGTCGCACTCAGAAGCTTGCTATATGAAAGAGGTCACCAGTAAAAAAGTTTGAGAACTAGTGCTCAAGCCTAAACAGATAGCTAAGGCTTAATGTCTCTTTCACCTGGAAAGGGGTAACAAACAACACCTGACCAGAGGACCAATCAGGAAACAAGACTTTTTCAAATCTCGGTGGAGGGAAGTTTGGGTGTGAGTTCTTTGTTCTTTGTCTTGGGTCTGTGCCCTCTCGGCTCTGAGAGTGATCTTTCTATCTCCTGGCTTTCTAATCTTCTGTTTCCAAGTTGTAAGTACAAGAATAGTAAGACAATAGGTTTATATTGTTTTCTTTTGTGGGCTGCCTCTTTGGCTGCTTGTTCTTTTTTGTAGGCTGCCAGTTTGATGTTTTCTTCCTTTTCTTTCAGCTCCACCTCTTTTTCTCTTTTTTCCAGTTGTTGCCTGTGGTCTGCTTCTTTGATTTGTTCTTCTGCCTCCCTTTTTTCCTTGGAAGTCATGGTTCCTGTTTTCTTGTGTTGGGGTGCCCGCTGCTGTTTATTATCTGAACTGCAGGCTCTCTGTTGTCCCCTGGGGTTTGCCTAGCAACAATGCCTTTTTCTCTTTCTTCCTCTAGCTAATCTTTTAAATGTAAAGTAAACCAGAAGAACCACTTTATTTGCATGTGTATTGTGCTGGGTACATGACTCTCAGTCGGAGTGCTACTGTCTAACAAAAGACCCTTTGTCACAGCTTAATGGTTCCTTGCTTAATATGCAAGCCAAAAACTGCAAGAGAGAGCAGAAAAAAAATTCTCTCTAGCTCCTTTTAAAACCAACCTCTTTTCTCTCTGTTTAAAAGCCCTAGCAGAGAAAAAGAAAATAATATTCCTACTGGCTTCTGGATTCTTCTATCTATCCACACCGCTCTGCCACCATGTCATAACATTTCTTCCCAGATCTGGACCTTAGTGTCCAAAATATGGGTGTTAGCATGAAAACCTCCAAGCTTAGTTACCAGCTTGGACTTGGTAATTGCTGCCACCAGCCAGGAATTATACAGTGCCTAGCTCACTGTGGTCTCCCCAAAACCTTCCCTGGGGGACCCCCAGACTCAGATGCCTTGAGTCTTACAACAAAGGGAAATAACCTCCTCCCCTTGTTCCTTGTTACTTCCTCCCAGGCTCCCCTCCCTGGATGACCCTAGGAGATTCCCTGCTTCCAGTCCTGGAAACACAAGCACCGAGAGATGTAACCTCTCTCCCCCATCACCCAGAGGGTATGCAAAGTCAGGCTTAGTAAATTTAACATGAAGAGATTTTTCCCCCTGACTTCTTCCTCCCACCAATTCCCTAGTGAGCTGCAGACTCAATTCCCTGGAGTCCCCACTAAAGAAAAACTCCAACAGGTCTTAAAAAGAAAGCTTTATATAAAAAGAATGTAAAAGGACATAAAATGGTCTCTGTTAAGGTGACAATATACAGGGTCAATTGCTTAAAGGAAAAAAATGAATAAACAGCCTTATCCAAAAAGAATACAATTTAAAACATTCCAGCAACTATACACATGTAAATACAAAAGAAAACAATATAAACCTATTGTCTTACTATCCTTGTACTTACAGCTTGGAAACAGAAGATTAGAAAGCCAGGAGATAGAAAGATCACTCTCAGAGCCGAGAGGGCACAGACCCAAGACAAAGAACAAAGAACTCACACCCAAACTTCCCTCCACCGAGATTTGAAAAAGTCTTGTTTCCTGATTGGTCCTCTGGTCAGGTGTTGTTTGTTACCCCTTTCCAGGTGAAAGAGACATTAACCCTTAGCTATCTGTTTATGACAAATTCATAAGGGGAGGTTGCACTCAGAGGCTTGCTATATGAAAGAGGTCACCAGTACAAAAGTTTGAGAACTAGTGCTCAAGCCTGTTGTGATGTGTACATTTTTTTTCACGGAAGATCACAAGAGTCGTCAGGACTTTCAAACACAAGGCCAGGCTTCATCTAAAAGTGTTTGAAACAGAAAGATGTGACTAGCTCTAATTGTCATTTTCTAGGTGTTTTGTATTCAAGGTGTTACAATGTGCAGTATGGTATATCTCCAACCTACTTCACTGTATTGATCACTATCTCTCATAAGCCAACTGATTTGTATTAATGCTAACGCTGAGTGTTCTTAAAAAGGAAAGCTTCAGAACAGTCATAATGAATTATTCTTATAAACTGTTGATTGCACTTCAGTGCTTTAACTGTCCTGTTTGAGCCTGTACTTGGCACCTGAAGTGGACTCTATCCTGCCTCAGATAAGCACTCTCAGCTTCTATGAGAGTTGTACAATTGCAATGGAGGGGAGAATTCAGCTCCCTGAATTTCTGTTGAAATCAGTGGGAATTACAAATGTGTTTATACAATGCCTAGCACAATGGTGTCATGTTCCACAAAAAATAAAGGCTTCAGGATTAGGCCCTATACCGTTAACCCTTTGCCAATTTGTATCCCTTGGCATTCTCTCAGTTTATCAATGAGATTATGATTTATTTAATGGTGAGATTTTGGGTAGTCACTTAAATTCCCTGGTAGATTATATTGCCAAGTATTTTAGTTCTGATTCTTCATCAGCCTAGTTAAAGAACAGATTAGTGAGGTTTTTACTTGATAACATCTACGGATCAAACCCTCTGACAATAGTATGAAGAGTGATTTGATAGAGCTGTAGAATATAACCAGACTAACTGATGTAGGAGTCATCCTAGCATTCCTATACAGTTGTCAAATGAAATCCCAATTCTTACATTTGCTTTTCCTGTATTTTCCTTACAGCTGAACGAGATATCAGTGTCTACTGTGGAGTACAAGCAATTACTATGAAGATTAATTTTTGCACAGTTCTTTTTTCTGGTTATTCTGAAACGGATCTGGCCCTGAATGGGAAACATGGGGACGCTCACTGCAAGGGGTTTATAAATAACAACACCTTTCCAGCAGTAGTCATTTTCATCATCAATCTCAGCACTTTGGAGTCCTGTGGAAGCACTCTAGTGGTAAGGCAAGATCACCGACAGATTGTATAATTGCTAGTAGTGCCTGGAATAGAGTGTGGGGGTTACTCCAGCACTGTATCCTTTACAAAACCCTCTGAAACAGTCTTATACACTTAGTAAAATAGTTCACTACACAAAAATTTGTTTTTTTGAAAGAAATTGTTAGCTCATCAATTTGAGTGCTGATAAGAAGCCAAGGACTAGGATATACTGGTTGACAACAACTTTATTCTTATAGAACTAGTTGGGAATTTTCCTTCAAAAGGCTTTTTCACTGGAAAATGTAGTTTCTTCACAATCAAAACTTTCTGCAGGAATGATTCAATTTTGTGTAAGTTTTCCAAATTTCCATCTGGAAAAATTAAACAAATATTTTATTTAAGGTTGGTTTTTCATAGGAATTGTAGTTCAAGCTACCTGAGTGAACTACATTTCCCATAGCACAACATAGTCTGCCCTCTGAGTGACACGGTGCATCATGGGAGTAACATGTCTGCAGGTTCATCATGGGAGATGTAATCTGGCCAGGGATCCTGACCCTGAGTGGAGAATGGAGACATCAGGTATCTGAACTACAGCTTCCAAGAGGCACTACCATTGAGAAATGTTCTGTAATGCTGAAACAAATGCTTTGCCTTTTCTGAATCAAATGTTTTTAGAACCTCTCATTTCAATATTTGAATTTTTCATTTGATCTCAGGACAAAAATAAACATTGAAATGTTGGAATTTCCCATAGAAAGGAAATTCAGATTCTCACTCAGCTCTAATTCTTATTTAATATACTGTGAGTGTATGTACCACAACTTCTGCTGGATGGTGTAAGACCTGCTCAAATGTCTGATTTATGTTGCTCTGTAGTGGTTGGTCAGCAGAAGGATGGAAGCCTTAATAGTGCTAACAACTAGTTGAGATTCTCTTTCAGCAGGAGTAAATACTTCTGTTTCTAGAGCCAAACATTTTAGACTTGATATGCTATGCAGCATAAATGACAGCTATGATATCTGGCTGTGTGCAGACAGCCACAGATTTGTTATACTCAAATTGTCACTTAAGGCAAGATTCTGGTACCTTTTTTGCAGCACTGTAATTTAATTAACTTTAATGGAGTTACTCCTGATTTACACCAGTGTGAATGAGAGCACAATCAGGCCCTCAGTCTTCTAAACTGTCATATCCAACAATGCCTCAATCTGTAGGGCAAGCCCAGATTTTAGATTTGATTTCCTTTTACTCTTTAAGAATTGTTGTTCAACTTTTCGTTATAGGTAGGATCTCTGCAGTATGCTTTCAGATGTAAGGTGGGGCTTTCTGACACGCACAGGGATGGTCTGGGTCACTGAAGATGCCAAAATCTTTATTAAGTAATTTACAATATTTTGCCAGGTTGCCATTTATAGCCAAAGTTGGTAATGACACTTAAACTTAAGTTCTCCTAGCACTTTCTGTTATATGTCCCTGTTTTCAGTTGCTTATAAGTTTGCCAAAGTTTTCAGGCTGAAACTTTCTATGTGCATTCCCTGTCTCAGGCTGAATTTTCTTTTTGAAGGTTCAGCAAAAATAGTTCAGTTGTTTCCAAGGGTAAGGTTAGGAAAAATGGATAGTGTTGTCAATGCTAATGTCATAACTGTCCTACTCAGATCTGAACCTTAGAGTTCAGAACATGAGAAGCTAGCATGAAACCTCCAAAGCTTAATTACCAGCTTAGATCTGATAGCGCTGCCACCAATCAGGAATTTTAGGGCCTGATACCTTCTGGTCCCCCCAAACCTTCCCAGGGGACCCCAAGACCCAGATTCCTTGAGTCTCACAACAAAGGGGAATAAACCGTTTCCCTTCCCCCTCTTTACCTCCTCCCAGATTTCCCCGCCCTAGGGACCCTAGGATACTCCCTGCTTCAAGTCCTTGAAACACAAGCAACGAGAGATCTAATCTCTCTCCCCCCTCACCCAGAGGGTATGCAAAGTCAGGCTTAGTAAATCTAACACAAAGAGATTTTCCCCTTCCCTTCGTTTCTTAGCCTAAACCAGTGAAAAACACTCAAACAGGTCTTAAAAAGAAAGCTTTATATAAAAAGAAAGAAAAAGGACATAAAATGGTCTCTGTATCAAGGTGACAATATACAGGGTCAATTGCTTAAAGGAAAAAATGAATAAACAGCCTTATCCAAAAAGAATACAATTTAACACATTCCAGCTACTACACACATGTAAATACAAAAAAAACCAATATAAACCTATTTTTCTTACTATCCTTGTACTTACAACTTGGAAACAGAAGATTAGAAAGCCTGGAGATAGAAAAATCACTCTCAGAGCCGAGAGGGTCACCGAACCAAGACAAATAACTCACACCCAAAACTTCCCTCCACCCCAATTTGAAAAAGTCTTGTTTCCTTATTGGTCCTCTGGTCAGGTGTTTGGCTCCCTTTGTTAACCCTTTACAGGTAAAAGAACATTAACCCTTAGCTATCTGTTTATTACAGCTAAAAAAACTCTAAATTTTGTGTGGCTTTTTTATTTTTTAAAAAGAGCTCTACCCTAGCCATAGTTTGGAGCAAGGCCTTGAAATTTGGAAGATAGCTCTAGGGTCAGATAGATGTATTTTGCTGTCCCCATGAAAATTACCCAGATTGGGCAAAATTTATAAGCCTCTAAAAATTGCTATTTTGACATGTTCATAGAGCTTGTTAGAAATTTGCTGTTAAAATCTCTGACCGTTCCGATTGCTCTGTGCAGGCTCTCATTCTTTGGAGCTCCCTGTGTAGCAAATTCTCTGAACGTTTGCTCACACCCTGCAGGGCTCCCTATGTGTATCCCTATGTGCAAAGACAAAGCAACAGCTTGGGGGGAAACAATAGCCACCCACTACCTACATCCCCTATGGCTTAGGAATGCTGGGCTGTGAGTCAAGAGAGACCATGAATACTGATCTCAGCTCTTCCATTCACAGGTGTTAATATACTACACATTTCATAGCCCTTATTGCTAAGCAAGACTCATACCTCTACTTCATGAGGGGGGCAGGCATTCTTCATTTTACAAATGGTGTAATTGAGAGGCTGTACTTCTGGAAAGGCTGGGAACAGAACACAGAACTCTAATGTGGTAGACTCCTTTGACATCCCCTTAACTACACCAGCTTTCAGAATGAATTAATTTTGTGCTAGGCTGTACTGTCTGTAACCTCTTGGCCACTCTCTCCTCCAGAGCCAGGAACAGAACCTAGGAATCTGGATTCCTAACATTTTTCTGCTGTCTAGCAAATGGTTATGTACACCAATGGAAAAATGTACAGGGAGTAAGAGCCTACTATTGCTACCAGGTTTTCCTTTACTTCAAGAAATCAAGTTGTGCTATGAATCTAAAGGTCCTGGGTTCAAACCCTGATGAACTACCCAGGTGTGCAGTGGGCAGCATGATTTGATGAATTCCTGTTTTTTTCCAGTTTTTCTTTTTTTAAAGATATGGGAGATTACATACAAAAACTACATCAAAACATTGCAAAATCAAGCAACAATTAGGTAACGCCACAGTTAATCTCATGGAACCTCAATGTGACCCTGTTGTGTACATGCATTATAAATACTCTTAATTACATATTCACATACTATCTTCTCCACATGACCATTAACTCACATAGTACATGGGATATATGGTAAATTAATCAGTGGGTTGCAGGAAGAGAAAGGATGTTCACTTGTGTTTTGAAGGCATGAGATGGGGACCCAGGAGACGTGGGTATTATTTCTGTGTCAACTATATACTTATGTGATGATGAGCAAATCAGTCATAATTCAGACATGTCGGGGCTGAATGAAGGTTACACAGCCAACTTTAATTGTGGCATTATCTAAATATTGAGTGCTTGGTTTTGCAGCATTGACATTCTTTTAACTTAGTTTTTGTGTGAGTAATTTATCATATATAGATATGCATCTCCATACAGACAGACATAGGCATTGACCAGAAATTCAATTGTTCGGCTTGAATTGCTTTACTGTCTCATTAATATCACTTTAAAAATACTATAACTTTTTTGCATCATCTATTATGTGATTTGGAATCCTTCACAAGCCAACATACCAGTAGTGGCCACACATCACTTCAGTGAGTGGGATTCTTTGTAAAATAACTTCATTTTCAAGTATTAAAAGATCCAATATTTTGTTACCTTTAAAACTGAAAAGAACTGCTTCTTCAGCCCCCCCCACCCAGTGTTCCATGGGAATTCATCAGGAATGGCCAGAGAAAATGCCCATCTGAAAAATTATTCATGGGACCTCAGGACATTCCAGATCTGTGTTTTAGGTGCTACAGTGAGCCATATTTTGTATTCAGTCAGACCCCTGTAATCCCAATTGACTACAGGCTCTGCAGGTAAAATAGAAAACAGAATCTGATTTAGTAAGTCCAGTTCATCCCTGGTGTACTGAATGAAGTTACACCGAAGATGAATTGGGCTCAAAGTGGCAGAATTTTTCAATGTGTTTGTATTTCTCTCTCTTTCTCTCTCTTTTTTTTATGTGCTTAACCTTCTGGTAATGTCATTTTTCATACCTTCCTCAACAGGTATCCTCTGTTCCAGGCATCAATGCATATGGGAATGTATCAGTGGTACAGATAGGTAATGTTTCAGGCTACATAGATACGCCAGATCCACCAACGATCATCAGCTACTTACCAGGGCTTCTGTACAAATTTAGCTGTAGCTACCCATTGGAATACTTGGTCAACAATACACAATTGGCTTCGTAAGTATGCTTTTCATTCATTCATTCATTCATTCATATATATTTATATGTATAAGGGTGAGGGTATCTGTCTTCATGCATCTGCACACCCCAACATTTATCTCCATAAAAATTGTGCTCTTGTACTGATGGTGAAAAAAGTAAAACCACGATTGTGGGAAGAAGTGGCAGGGAGAAAGTGGAGATTGAAGAAAGAAGAAAAGTTTACTAGAGGATCTGTATAATAAAATGATTTACCAAAAGCTACTGTCGTTTGTTGCCTGACTGGTGTAAAAATTTGCCTTCTAAATGCATGTGGTTTTATGACTGAATAGTACCTGCATACACATTTTAAATTTCCCATGCAATATCATTTTTTTGTGCAGGGTAATCTATGAATATGTAGTGCAAGGGAACACATTTTCCAGGCGCAGACACACTACATCATGGAGAACTGGATCTTTTGTGCCATTTTGCCGTTCTGCTAATTATTTGCCTGATTCATGTTTTTAATAGCCTCCATTACTGCCAGTATAGTTAAGGTCCTGTCATTGTCTCCACTATAAATTCCTATTTTCAGAGGCTTCTAACACAAACTTTAAAAAAATCACTCCTTATGATGTAGCTCAAGAACTGATTAGGAGTAAAAAAGCACTGAAATATGAAAATGCAAGCAAAAACAAACAAAAACAAACAAAACCCTTAAACAGTTCCTGGTTTCTAAATCTGTTCTAGGTCATCAGCTGCTATTTCTGTAAAAGAGAACAATGGGACATTTATCAGCACTCTGAGTTTGCTCCTTTACAATGTAAGTATAAAATTAGTAAATCAATTTATATGTAATATTCTCTGAATTACATGGCTGTGGTTCTCATTGACACAGCAGAATTAGGCTCCTTATGTGTTCATTATGTTCTGTTTTCCCTAGCAGGGAAGCAGGCCTTTCAGACAGTTGTCATTCATCTAATTATTACCTTGTGCTTGTCCTTTTTTTTTTTTTTTTTGGAATGTACCTTTTTTCTCTTTTCTTAGTCTCTGTCCTGAATGACCTACCATCTCTCTTCTTTTATTCTGCGTTTGCACAGCGCCTAGTGCAATGGGGGTCTTGATCAACAATTAGGGCCTCCAGACCCTATGGCAGTACAAATTATAAAAAGTGATGCACTAGAATTCATATCTACTGCATATTGTACCTGCATATTATATCTATTCTAAATATGATCTTATAACATTATTGATATGTTAAATTTCTCACAAACTTATGTAGATTCAAGCCTTGTCCAAATATGTTGAACATTTTAAATAGGAGTGAAGTATGCAGGATTTCCCCCCAATCTGTACATCCATACAGGTGCTTTATTGTATGTACTTTGGATACTGCATGGGTTAATATTTTTAATAACAGCTTTTGGCTGCTGACACTTCTCTCATACTTTTTCAGATAATTGGGTTTGAATATACATCACTGTATAAACTTTTATTATGTAAATATGGACAATGACAGTAAAACATAAAAAATGTATGGGCTTCTATTTTTAACAGCAACATTAATCCCAGAAATATTTTTTGTTGATTAAAATTTTTATTCAAACATTATAAATACCTGATTTAAATATCAATTTTTCAATCTATCAAGCAACATTTTTGTAAATTATGAATCTGGGTTTTTTTTCTGCTTTATTATTCATGTAATCATGATGCTGAGTTATAATTCATGCAACTGATTTAAAAGTCAATGCTTTTTTCTTGGAATATAATGAGCTATAAATATTGTAACAGGACATTTTCCAAAGGCATTTTTTTAAAATTCATGTTTGGAAGTTTGTCATTTGGCAGAGCAGAGTTCTTAAAAACAGATTAAAATGTGTTAGAATGAAGATTATATTTCTCCCATTTTTAAATAAATTTGTAATCAAAAGGAAAGAGAGCCAACTTCCTCAAAACTACAGGAATTGAATAGTGGATAGGAAGAGCCATTCATAGTTTCTGCAGTGAGAGAATAGTAACATACATTAATATCATGCCAGAAGATGCCCCAAATGAAGTGCCCAAGCTTAAAGGGCCTGATCCCGCCCAACTAAAGTCAATAAGATCAGATCCAAGGTATTTAAGTAATTAAGAATGAAATCATTGGTAATTGACTCTGGGTTTTGATCTTGTGAGATGTTCCTAGAATACTGCAAGTCACAGAAGCACAAAAAAGCAACCACACAAAAGTATTAAGATAATCTTAGCAATTGTAACTATTTTTAGGCACATGTACAGAGATGATCTATACAGTAAACTTTGCTCCTGTTATTAAAGATCAGCATTTACAAATGCAGACTCCAGAACCAGACATTTAAAGCCATATTTAAGTATATAAAAGTCCTGCTTGTCAAAGGTGTTGTGCATTTGTAGCACCCAAAGACTCTGTGGCTGTGAAAATCAAGCCACCTTTTAGGTGCCTAAATTTAGACACCTATGTTTGAATGCTTTAGGCAGGCTGTTTGTTTTTTGTCACTTATTTCTCTAATGTTTATACTCCTTATCCTCCAATCCCTCTCTTGCCCCTGTGACTTGTTGATGTTTTCATTTGTTCTGTTGTGCTACTTCATGCCTTTGCCGTGTGTGAATCCATCTGCAAAATTTCTGGATGCAAGCACAAAACTAACCATTATGGAAAAGACCTAAAGAGATTAATAGGGATTGAGGTTTGGATTTTCAAAGGAGCCTAAGAGATTTAGATACCCATGTGTAAATCTTTGGGTGTGACTGCAGCATGTCTAGCTCAGGTACTGAGTTAGCTTTGCTCTAATTAGTTTGCTAAAAATAACACTGTTGTCATGGCATCACAGGCAGTGTCACAGGCTAGCTGTCCAAGTACAATCCTTTGGATATATACTCAGGCAACTAGCCCATGCCATGGTCTGTGCTGCTGCAGCTATATTTAGCAAGATAGTGTGATCAAATTTAGCTATGCATGTTGTAGTTGCCCCTCCCTATTGCAGTACAAGACCTGTCTTTAGACTCCTTTGAAAATCTCAGCCTAAACCAATAGCAATCTATAGGAATTGCTCCAAAAATCTGTAGGACATAATAAGAGTGAGATCTTTTCTACAGATTCTCTTAACCAACCTAGAGATTTAACAGAGAAGTACATCCCTGCTATCAAATTCTACTGCTTGGTTTAAAAGTTCTATAGCCAGTTTTCTCTCATTCTCTTTAACATTCTGAAGGACACTTCCATAGGAGGGAAGTATATAGAAAGTTATAAATTTTTCATTCCATTAGAAAAATCACAGGCTTTGCACATTTAATTTAATATTTTCCAAACTTTCTGG
Source organism: Gopherus evgoodei (assembly GCF_007399415.2). NCBI lineage: Eukaryota > Metazoa > Chordata > Testudines > Testudinidae > Gopherus > Gopherus evgoodei. Next base: position 200,907,611 of record NC_044322.1, on the reverse strand, counting down.
TGTCTGCTACACCATCCTGGTTTTATTGTGACACAGCTTCTGCAAGGCAGGACTTTTTGAAAATTTGGACTGAGTCTTGGTTATCCTCATCTCCCACTAGAGATCTTTCTCCCATATCCTGAACCTCCCCCACCAATCCCCTATTTCTAATGCTCATCTGCAATATATTAAATGATGTCCCCTCTAAGTGCATTTTGTATTGCTAAATTATATCTTTGTGAACAAGTTCCTACTTCAGCTCCTGGAAATCCTGGCTGGTAGGACCTCTTTGTGAATTTAGCAGCACACACAGAGCACCAGGGTACATCCACCCAGTGTCTTTGATTGTTTATACTCCAGGTACATTACAACATTGTGGGTGTTATGCTCCCTTCCTGCTCCCTGTCTCAACTATTTACACGGCTTGATTTCTTCTCAGGAGTACCCAGCTGGTGAGCTAATTACCTCATTAGCTTATCAGGCTCTCTACAGGTGCAAGTGATCCCTTTTACCCTTCCAAATCCAAACAACCTAAGTCATTTCTTCTCTAACTATACCTGGTGCCCTGGGTGTTCTAAGTGACCAGGGTGCTGGCTTCCAAAAAGCTCAGTTTATAACTGCTAACAGCACCCTGTCACAATCTGACACACCATATTCATTTTACAACATTGTACAAGCTGTGATTCTTTCTCTCTCTGTACCCACACTTACACTAGTTTGGTAATGGAGCTTCTGAAGGGAGATGATTTTTAAATACAATCTTTGTTTGTTACCTAACACTTTTAACATGTCGTTTCTCACTAAAGCTGCATTGTGTAGAGCAAAACATCTGTTCTAATCATCTGAGGGAAAACCTTGAACTGTGCGAAACTTGCTAGCACTGCTGGTTCCACTAAACCAACTGACCAAAAAAGCTTGTGTGTTGCATGATGTTGGTATTGCCATTGTGTTACAGCAACTGTGTGTTTGTTTTTTCAGGACTCAACCTATAGCCAGCTGCTGGTTATCCCCAGTATAGGTTTACCTTTGAAAACAAAAATATATGCAGCAGTGCGAGCAACCAACCTAGATGGCAGGTACAGTAAAAGATGTTGTTTCTTCCCTTTCTAATTTTTGCCACTCTTGAGCAGCTTCAATCACCATGTAAATTAATAATTCTGCATGGCTCATTTTTTTGGACAGTCTTTTATATTAAGGCTTGGTAGAATCTGGTATTTTTTTAAATAATTTTGATGGATAACTGATTATTTTCAAGCATTGCTTTTTATTAATTTAAATGTTTACAGGTGTGGAAACCTATGGAAGTGTCAGACAATAGGAGAGTCAATTATATAATGACAGTACACATTGAGATTCAAAATGTTAAATCTTTATAACTGTTAAAATACAAACTGTCAACATCTTGTCAAAATATATAAAGTAAATATCCTTACATCAAACTCTTATAACGTCTCAAGCAGCATTTTCTTACTTTTTCTATCTGTACATTTTGAGTATTATCGATGGAAATATTCTTTGTAGGTTTGTGTCTGTACAGTGAAATCCATGTTTACTGATTAAAAATCTAATACTTCCAACCCTATTTACAAGTAATGAAATGGCTAATCTGTGTGAATCACTTCCCTCTGTGGGATGGAATCAGATCTGTTTTGCTATGTGTTGCAGGCCTTTTATTGGTAATCATCAACAAAGATTCTCCTTGAGGTCAAGGGAGGGAGTTTTGGGCTTTTGTAAGAGGAGGAAACAAAAGGGTAGGAATAAATGGTCAGTTTCCAGAATGGAGAAAGGTAAATAATGGTGTCCCCAGGGGTCTATACTGGGACCATTCCTTTTCAACATATTCATAAATGATCTGGAAAAAGGGGTAAACAGTGAGGTGACAAAATTTTCAGATGATATAAAACTAGTCAAGATGGATTGCAAGAAGTTACAAAAGGATCTCACAAAATTGGGTGACTAGGCAACAAAATGGCAGATGAAATTCAATGTTGATAAATGCAAAGTAATATACAATGTAAAACATAATCTCAACAACATACAAAATGATGGGATCTGAATTAGCTGTTACGCACTGAAGAAAGAGATCTTGGAGTCATTGTGGATAGTTCTCTGAAAACTTCCACTCAGCAGCGGCAGTCAAAAAATCGAACAGAATGTTTGGAATCATTAGGAAAGAGATAGATAACAAGGCAGAAAATATCATAATGCCACTATATAAATCCATTGTATGCCCACATCTTGAATACTGTGTGCAGATGTGGTCATCACATCTCAAAAAAGATATATTGGGATTGGAAAAGGTACAGAAAAGAGCAACAGAAATGATTAGGGGTATGGAACAGCTTCCATATGAAGCGAGATTAAAAAGACTGGGACTTTTCAACTTGGAAAAGAGCTGACTAAGGAGGGATATGATAAAGGTCTATAAAATCATGACTGGTGTGGAGAAAGTAAATAAGGAAGTGTTATTTACTCCTTCTCATAACGCAAGAACTAGGGGTCACCCAATGAAATTTAATAGGCAGCAGGTTTAAAACAAAGAAAAGGATGTATTTCTTCACACAAACACACAGTCAGTCTTTCAAACTCTTTGCAAAGGATGTTGTGAAGGTTGAGACTATAGCAGGGTTCAAAAAAGACTAGGTAAATTCCTGGAGGATAGATCCATCAATGGCTATTAGCCAGGATCGGCAGGGATGCAAAACCATGCTCTGAAGTGTCCCTAGCCTCTGTTTGCCAGAAGCTGGGAATAGGCGACAAGGGATGGATCACTTGACGATTACCTGTTCTGTTCTTTCGCTCTGAAGCACCTGGCATTGGCCACTGTTGTAAAACAGAATACTGGGCTAGATGGACGATTCGTCTGACCTAGTATGGCTGTTTTTATGAGGATGTAAATCGTGTCCAATGCTGCCATGAAATTCTTAGTGGAGATGATGTGCAGCAAAGTGATACCCATTGAAGTGCTCTGTGGCCACTGATCTGTAACAGCTTCTTTACTGTGGAACAGAAGGGTGTAAAATCATGTTGGTTGAATTATATCATTCATACACTGTGCAGTAATGTAAGTAATGCAGAAAAATAAAAACTATTATGCTGACATAGAATGGTCTCAGTGAGAATGCAGGGATTCTATACATGGCTCATAATTGTACACAACTGTGTAGGTTCAGTTCATCAGCTAGTACTATCAACTTGTGCCTCAGTTTTTTTAAAATCTTTTTCTCTGATAATTATCTTGCTCCTCATGCAGATGGAATGTTTTGATGGACTATTGTTACACCACTCCATCTGGTAATCCCAATGATGAGCTTCGATATGATCTCTTCTTTAGGTAGGTACTTTGCAAATCCAGCATTTGTATGTAAATGCCCTCCTTTTAAGACCGCAATTATGAGCCTCTGTATGATGGCGTGATGCTACATTTCTTGACGGGCATGAGATTTTTAAGGAAGGCCCAATGTCTAAGCTCGTAAATAACTTATTAGTCCGTTACCTAGCTATTTGTGGACATAAATATTGGGTGTGCACAGGCATGAAAATTGTGTGCACCAGTGTAGATGTAGAAATAGTTATTTTGCCTGCACATACTAGGGGCCTTCTACTCAAATTTCAGTGGGTATGTATTAACCTTTATTTTAATACGAGCAAGTGGGAGGATGCCCTATGGGTAGATGATAACCATCTGACATGTCTAAGGTGCTGATTCAGGAAAGTGCTTAAGCAGAAGCTTAAGTGCTGTCCTGAATGGCAATGGCTTCCTGAACTGGGACCTTAAAAAGGCTAGAAAAGAGCAGCTTGGTGTCTCAGCAACAGCACAGATTAAATCATATCAGTGGCTCTTGATGGAGCTGCTACCTTCTTTCAGAGGTGCTTATCTATATAAATCAGCTTACCTGATAACTTTTTGTTTCAGGTCTCATAATTGTTTGTAAATTTGAATTTAAATGGAACCTGGAGCTGAGCTACCTTAATTTTGGTTTTGGTGTTGCAAAATACACAATTCAGTACTGCTTTAAAGAAGTATGCGTGTGTGTGTGTGAAAGAGAGACATATATACATACATACCCTTTGTGGGCCTCTTCAACAGTGGCCCTCCTTTCAGCAGCCACCACCAATTGCCTTCTTTCTTGTCCCAGGACTCCTCTTTTCATCCCCCACCAGCAGGCCCATCTCCTAGTCACCTGACAAGGAGTCAGGTGACTGGACTTATTGCCTCCATCTAGGGAGGCAGGCCAAATCTGGCACAGGTTCAGCTCAGCTCTAAACCCTCTTAAAGGCCCAGATCAGTTTGTGACAGAGTGTGCTTATACATACAATGTCAAGCAGACTTGATTTCCAGCTGTGAATATTGTTGGGTCCCTATCTGCATTAGCTATGAGTGCAAAAGCAATGGGACAAAATTGTGCTCTGGTATAACTCCCACTAATGTCAGCGAGTGTAAACACTGCAGGATCAGGGCTAGTTATCTCATATCGTGTGTGTTCCAGACAGTCTAAGGCAAGTGAATCACCTAAAGAAAATATTGGAAATCTGGCATTCTTGAACACAGATCCTTTTCAGAGTTTCTAAGGGTAATTCTGACTCTGAACCTTTTGTTCATTGTCATTCTCTTCCTGACTGTGCATTGAGCAGTGCTGACTGCTCTCATAGCTGCCCATGTTGGACATGGTGGTGCTGTCTTGTTTTGCACAGAGCTTAAGCTTTGATCTTGTTACTTATAGTCACCTTATTCTCAGTTAGGGGCTATAAATAAGAGGTACACATGGTTATCCCAGTTTTAATCTTTTATAACAATTAGCTGTGACAAGGACCCACAGACCACTGTAATTGAGAATGGCAAGAGCCAGATGGGCCGGTTTTCCTTTGAGGTGTTCCGCTTTGTGAAGCACAAGAACCAGAAGATGTCTACAGTCTTCCTCCATTGTGTGACAAAGCTGTGCAGAACGGATGACTGTCCCTTTCTTGCACCTGTAAGTTTTGAGGGGGGCTCTGTCAATAATCTTTATGAATCTGTGCTGTGCCAGAAGCAGAACTGTAGGACCATTCTACACCTGTAATTTGCATATGGAGAAGGGAAGTGGAGGGCATCTGGGTTGTGCAGATGAAGACAGCACCTAGAATTTGAACTTTTCATATGTCTCTAGAGAATGTGAACGCAACAAATGAAGAGCGACATTTCGATGTCATCACCATTGTGTGACGTAACACTGGGAACTGTAAAGCTCAGGGAAATTAGGCTTGGCATAAGGAGTGTTCACCTTTAGGTCTCTGGGTCAAATCATGCCTCAGATGATAGAGACCAAAGGTGACCACTGTCAGAAAGCCATTCAGATAGTTTATGAAAAATGAGCTGGTGGTCTCAGTATAGCTCCTAGAAAAAAGTTATTTGCCTCACAAGGAACCGTAAATATGTCTTGGGAATAACATCAATAGAAAGCTCAAAGATAGAGAATGAGTTTGAGCCTTAGAGACCTATTCGCTCATTTCTAGATGAGATCCCCACAAGACGAAGGTGAAGAACATTCACAGGGTGTCTGGGGGAATGTTGCACTATAACTTCCCCCTACTATATCTATTTAGTGGGTAGAGTTTATGAGTCTTTAATACCCCTTACCTAGCAGTAGAGCTGGTCAAAAATATTCGGATAGATCATTTTTTCCATCAGAAAATGCCATTTTGTTGAAACTCAAACTTCCTGTGGTAACCTGTCTATTTTGATGAAATTTTATTTCAGGAAAAAAAAATGTGGGGGGGGGTTGTGAGGGGAGAGAAGCATTTTGATAAGGTCAGGACTATCTGTTTGACATTTTAAGAAATGACCATTTTGCTTTTTATTGTTGAAGACAGCCTATCATTTAGACATTTTTTATAACAGAAAAATGACAAAGTTGAAATGGAAACAAAACTATTTTATCAAAAGAAAATGTTTTGATATGGTTTTTTTTGAAAAATTTGTTTTGTGGGAAATTTTAAAATTCTTTATTTTCATTGCAATTTTGAATTAAACAAATTTTGAAATTGCAGAATTTCCTGTGAAATGGAAATTCTGGTTCCTACACAGCTCTGTCCAGCAGTTTTCATGATCACTAAAAATGTTTGATAGAAAAACCATATAAAAATTTACTCATCTAAGCCCCAATTTAGCAAATAACTTAAAGCAGGTTCTTAAAGTTAAGAATGTGTTTGAGGGCTTTGCTGAATAGGGACTGAAACATGAAGTATTAAAAGAGTCAAATTGGAATGATTGATTTTAGGTCTCAGCATGGTTTGCATCCCTAAGATATGTGTGGCGATGGTGGATGGGAAACAGAGGAGGGTCAATTAAGGATGGATTACAGACACTCCAGCATGAGACTATTCTAATATGAAAACTAATAATAAAATTTAAAACCAACTTCATGCTATTGTTCAGAATATGAGTAATCCAACATAGCTGCCCTTTAAAAAAAACAAAACTTAAAGGGTTTTCTAAGATCTCGACTGTCATATCTTGTATGTCCCTGGTCTAGCACATAAACATCAGCTGGGATAGGAGCTATGAACAAAGCCTTGGTAAATTAATTACTGAAAAGTTTATTATACTGTAATATGAATATCGTACATGAGAGCAATGCAGTTCTGTAAAAGAAATGAGGCAAAATACAATTGGAAGCCAATCATTTACAACATGCACTCTTAGGGGATATTGCATCTCTTTTTATTGCAAAGTAATTGAATGCATACAAGAAATAAAGTTGTAGTATCACTTTTAAAAGAGCTGGCATTAAAAATGAAAGCACAAGAAAGCAATAATTCTATTCCATTCTGATTGTTTTGATTAACTGCTCAGATTTGCAGTAACAGAGAAAGAAGAGATGCTGTTAGGAGAACAACTTGGAGCGCTCAGAGCACCTCTGGAAATGCTGTCATCTCTGCTGGCCCTATCATTACAAGGAGTGGTAGGAATTCTCAAACCTTTCTGTATATTGCAGGAATTTAAAAAAACATGAGGAAATGCTTTGCTGTTTAATGAGAGTTTGCAGTGACTCAAATAAAAATCCCAGCTAATTTATTTGAGTCTATTCTTACTGCTAGACTAAACTTTCGTGTAAAAGTTCTGAGCCAATTGTTTTGGTAATATATGCACTCAAAACACCCAATGAAGTCATTGTGGGTTATGTGCATGTGTCTGAGGCCACCATAAACACCTAAACTCAATAGGCTAAATTCTCATCGGTCATATAGATTCAGCTGCCATTGAAGATAACAGAAAGTGCACCCATTTAACTAGGAAAAAAATGAGCCTGATTAATTTTGCTTAAAATCACAGTTCAAGATGGGAAAGCCACAAAATGGAAAAAATTGTTTAGAAGCTTCTGAACACCCACTCTAACACTGACTACTCCTTGCCTGGCTCTTCCACTTCCATCTTAGGGTATGCCTACACTGCAAAAATGATGTGTTCTTAACTAGGGTTAGCTCACTTGATTTAAGTTAGCAGTGAAGACACAGCAACTTAGCTCTTAACTCACTTTAAAAGTTTGAATTAAAGCCTATAGGGCTGCTAACCTGAGTTAAAACCCAAGTGGCTGTGCACTCACTGCTATTTTAACCCAATTTAGATAAGCTGAGTAAAGAACACACCATTTTTTGCAGTGTAGATGTAACTTTAATGACATTAACTATGACTTGCTTTGGTAATATACTTTTTGCTCAGCTTTCAGCTGTAAATAGAGCCTGAGGCAAACAGTTCAAGTTTTCAGTTTAAAGACGGTTGCCCAGATTCTGTTCTCACTTAACCTGATACCTGTCCAGAGTGTAATTCAACTGATGTCTGTTCTACTAGAATTTTAAAGTGTTTCAAATACATCTTGGAATTTCTGAGAAGCATTCATTTTGTGAATACCTGTGGTAACTAGTAAAGATAAAATATTTTGAGCCAAATTCTGCTGTCAGATGCATGTAAGTAACTGTCATTGGGTCAGTGGTTTCAGTGGAGTCAATCTGGATTGAAACCAATGAAACTGAGAGCAGATTGTGATTCCATAGAGGGAAGAGAATTATTAGGACTTTAGGACTAAATTGTCTCCTTTTGCTATGCAGTGGTGGATGCATGGACATATGCAAGAGGAGAAATTTGCCCATAGAGAATTGAGAATGTATTCAGTTTTTTGTGTGTGCCTGGTTAGAAAAGGGTTTTTTTAGTAAAATTGGATGAATAATGCCAAAAGATTCTGTACATATTTGAAGTAGATAGGCATTTACTTCAGCCATGCTCATGGCCCTTTGGAGTTCACTTTTCATGAATCTTCACTTAATTTAAAAATATCTGAGGAAAACTAATTTCAGAGTTGCAAGCATCAGGAAACTGAATTTCAGATTTGCAGTTTTTTGCACCAGACATGATCATTCAATCAAGGAATAAAAACAAGACTGCAGGATTTATCTGAGCAGTCATAAGCAGTACAGCTCATATTTCTAATATTTGGGATCAATTTATAGAGGTTTACAAAAATAGAAAAATATTAATCAGTTGCCTTTGGATATAGAATATATTCAAGTAAAAGACTAAAAGTTCATGGATATTCCATGAGCAGAAGAGGTGGCTAAATTCTTTAAATACATGATTGTTGAAAATTCTTTGCTTAGCTCTAGTTTAGCCATGAATAGATATGAAAAGAGGAAATAGAGGAGACTAAGGGGCGATATGGTAGAGGTATATAAAATCATGAGTGGTGTGGAGAAAATGAATAAGGAAAAGTTATTTACTTATTCCCATAATATAAGAACTAGGGGTCACCAAATGAAATTAATGGGGAGCAGATTTAAAACACATAAAAGGAAGTTGTTCTTCACACAGCACACAGTCAACTTGTGGAACTCCTTGCCTGGGGAGGTTGTGAAGGCTAGGACTATAAAAGGGTTTAAAAGAGAACTAGATAAATTCATGGAGGTTAAGTCCATTAATGGCTATTAGCCAGGATGGGTAAAGAATGGTGTCCCTAGCCTCTGTTTGTCAGAGGGTGGAGATGGATGGCAGGAGAGAGATCACTTGATCATTACCTGTTAGTTCACTCCCTTTGGGGCACCTGACATTGGTCACTCTTGGTAGACAGGATACTGGGCTGGATGGACCTTTGGTCTGACCCAGTATGCCCATTCTTATGTTCTTAAATAATCATTTTGCAATTGTCGTCTATTTCAGAACTGGAATTCAAACATGTTATGGAATATATAGAGGACAATTTTACTTTTATTTCTGGCTTTTAGGTTGCACAGGTAGGAAAGATAGTTGGGTCTATGAAGCACTGGACTATGACTTGGTAGGCCTGGGTTCAGTTCCTGACTGCCACAAGTTTCCAGCATGACTTTGGGCAACTCAATCTACCTTGTGCTTCAGTTCCCCTTTTGTGAAATGTGGGGAATGGTACTTCCCTACCTTGAGGCTAAAATCTATTAATGATTGTAGGGCTGTCAGGTATTACGGTTATGAGGAGCCATACAGAAACCTATATAGTCACAAGCAGCAGCAATCCTCTCACTCATGTATGTTTTAAGCTATTCTAATACTGTGCTCTTTCACAGAGACCTTAAACTTGTTTGTTGATCTATAATAAGTCATTTTAGACAAAATACATGGTTTTCTCTCTGTGTGCAGAAACAAAATAGTTATCTACTTGTGAAGGCAAAAGTATTAAAAATTAATGGTAGCCATTAAATAAGTACAAGTCAAGACCTTGAAATAAATGTACTTTTGAGCTGTGATTGAGGCTTACAGACAGAAAAGCAAAAACAAACAAAGATAAGATATTTAGTTTCAAGACTGACAATGGGGAGTAAGTGAAAATTAGGGAAAAAACGTCAGCTCATCCCTAAAAACTTAAACTCATCCCTTTGTGGTCCTGTAAAGAAAAAAGTATGTGTGGAGGAGGAGAAGTTTTCTAATGATTTGTAGTCACAGATTTCCTTGAAGAAACGAAGATAAAGTACCTCCACCATCACAGAGATCCTTCCCCCTAATACAGCAGATGGTCAGAAGTAGTAGTTCCTGCTGCATTGTCTTGGGTCATATTTTTATGAAATGGGACATAAGAGAATTAGCAACACGTTAAGATAACTGGACCTTGAATAAAGAATTTATTTATTTATTTATTTATTGCAGAGTAATAAGTGGTGCATAAGACCAATATCCTCAGAGTAGAAATTAGGAAACTTCCTATAGTGAATGTTCTTAGCCTGACTTGATCAGAGACATTGATTATGACAAGCCACTGTTGCCAACACAGTTGCTGAGTTTTAAGATAGTCCTCACTTTATTTTTATCTGGTTTTAGTGAGAGTGCAGAGGGGATGCAGATATTGATGACTCTAAAATATAATAGCTCTATTTTTATATTTTTATACAGATGAGACACCAACCAACAATTCACAGCTAGGTAAGTTAATCAGAATAAGAAAAACACAAAAGGGGTATTACAGGAGTGCTACACTAATGAGTAGGTAAACCATTTGGATTCAGCTATATGTGTTGAAGTTTTCCTTATTACCATTAATTTAAAATGAGAAAATATGAATGTGTTCTAAAGAAAGCAATTGGTAAATCTGGAATGCTCAGTTAAATTCATATGCCCAACAATTTAGCAAATTCCAATCTCTACTATGGAACTGAAATTACAAATCAAATGCAACCCTATTTATGCTGCTATGGCACATTAGGAAACAGTGCAACTACCAGAAGCAAAATGACAGGTTTAAGCAATAAAGTCATTTCCTACAACAGATGAATTGAACAACAAAATGGTCGTTATAGTGCAGCCTAGCCTGGCTGACTTCACAGCTCAAAAAGGTAAAAAAATCTTGTTTCAGCTCCTGTAGTCCCTGACCTTTGGCCTGGATGTAACCATAGGAACCACCCAAATGGTCTGTGGTAAGGCAGATGGGAATGGGCAACAGGAGATGGATCACTTGATGATTACCTGTTCTCTTCATTCCCTCTGGGGCACCTGGCATTGGTCACTGTCAGAAGACAGGATATTGGGCTAGATGGACCTTTGGTCTGATCCAGTATGGACGTTCTCATGTTACAGAGCCCAGTGCTTCTGCTCTGGTGGTTGAGGAAGTAGACTGTATAGAAAAATAATGGGGTAATATAGGGTAGAGGAGGTCTTCAGATTGTCAGAGTGCTCCTCCTCCTGATCACCTGGAATTCTTTTGGGTGGAGAAATAAATCTGTAGTGTGTTCCTGATTTCTCTGTTACTATTGTCTGGCTGATCACTCTTTGTCAATATTTACTAGGGAACCATGTAAAAAAAATCAGCTGCTATCCCTCCTGAAGCCTAAAGCAACTGGGAGAGAATCCCTCCCCTCCCCTAGTTCTCCCTTCCTCCAACACATTTGAAGGGTGGGGACTCCAGAACCATGTTAAGGGTCCTCCTCCATAATAAAATCATGTATAACAGAAACCTGGCATTAAATAGAAAGATTTAGTGTTCCTGTCAGCTGACATCCTGCACACCTGAGTATGGAGTTCAGGTCAGCTTATGCATTAAATATTGTCATCTTGTCTTACCCCCACACACACCACCATCATCATTGTGAGTGTGTGTGTAAAGGAGCTATGCACCTACAGCCACTCGCTAAATACATTAGATAGACTTAATGTGAAGTTCAGTATCAACCTGTTAACTGTAATTTTTGTATATAAAGGCATTGTGGCAGGAAGACACAGCTCTGCAGAGAGAGATTCTTATGAGACCTTTCTGTATCTTTTTTTTCCTCTTGCAGCTCATCCAAATGGACCTCCTTTCCAGCTGAACTCAGTCACCAGTGCACTGATTTCAGGAATAGTCATTCTAGGGATTATGAGCATTTTCTTTTTTGTATGTTCCCTCACCATCCTGCGCAGGAAATGGCCCAGCAGCTCAGTTTTGGGTGGTGTACGAAACCCAGTTTTCAACTAAAAGGAACAATTAATTTGCACTTGTTTTGGGGGTGGGGGATTGCCGTCATTGTCCATGAAATATACTTTATGTTATAAATTTACCAAGGCATCATTCTGCCTGTATCAAAGTTCAGCTAGTCTTATTTGTAGTGTTATAGACTTTATTGTATAGCTAAACAGTCATAGTGATGGCAAGACTCCTGCGTAATTCCTCTCATTTGTGTTTGTGATCAGACTATTGAACATTTTGCCTGTGAGTGTACCGACAATAAAATTGGTGTCCTACTTCCAACTAGGGTCTTAAAATTTAAAGATGCTTAGGATAAAACACCTTTAAATACACTATTATTAAACCAGGCCTGGACAACCTGCCACATTCATGTTTAACCACTTCTTTTGATAAAGACTGCCTGTACTTTTACCTTTTCTCTGTATTTACTCACTTTATTGTGGGAGCTTATCCAGCAAATTATTGTAGCTCAGAACCTACATTTTTATTTTCTATCTGGACTAAAAATAACTGCAGAAAGAATCAAAATAAGTGTACAGTGATTATCATTCATGTGGAGATGGGATCATATGATACAGTGGGCAGAAGTCTGCTCTGTCTTCTAATTCCATTGGATTCAGTGGGATTGCACACAGTTTAAGTCGAGTCAAAATTTGGCATAGTCTCTGTCTGTCAAATTGTTTAGTGCTGAAAATTCAAAGCTGTTCCTAGGGCACAATCCTGGCATTCACTGAGACAAAAAACTCTCACAGGGAAGTCTTTGACAACCTTAATGGGAGCTTGCTTGCCTCATCAGTTCAATTTTTGCTAAATCTAGATGCAGTCAGCACTGCTATTGCCGTGAGTTAAACTCTGCTCTTATGGACATGCTAGGATGAAAATAATTTATTCCTTTATTTCTAAAACCCTTCCCACCCCTGAACAACAACAACAACAACAAAAACCCAACACTTGTCCAGACAAAAGGATGATTTAGGGCCAAATTCTGCAGTTTGAGCAAAAACCCCATGGAAGTAATTTGAAAGGACCAATTCTGTCACATCAGTTGCACAGTTCAAAAAATAAAGTGGTCCTTCTACACAGAACTTTCCACAGAGTGATGCTTCCCTTTGGCTGTTTTCCCTATGATCTAGACTTCCTCCATGTTTGGGGGAGAGCCTTGCAAGAACAGGCTATGTGCCTTACCAGACTCTCAGCTCCAGCTAATCTGATAAACCTCAGATCATCTGAATTAAGTGTGAATGATCATGTGTCTCTTTCAGTAGGTGTTTATGAATAAAAATTTAGGTACATCTATCCAGGAATCTGGAAGAGGATATTGGTACTGATAACAAGTGAGGCAGTGGTAGATACAGTATATATATTAATTTGATTGCTAGACAGTTAGGATTTGGGTCTAAGATCAGTAAGTAAATTCTTAACTTCATTGACCATGTACTGTACATATTGACTCAGCAGCACCTCATTGTTATTTATCACTTTTTCCCGTATTAATGATGTGTCTGCTTTCTACAATGTGACACAAGTGGTTAATGTTCAGGGGTCTCTGAATCTCAAGACTAAATGCAAATACAGACATGTCATATCACCCTTCTCTGATCTAGACAATGCTTTATAAAGGCCTGTTCAGAAATTATCCAGCCTGTTGTAGTGTAGAATCTTTAATAACAACACTGTGCAAGTTTTCCTCCAGTCTTAATACCTCAGAAACAATTTTTTGCACTTCAGGGGTTAGGTCTGATGACATGTAAAATATGATTGTTTAATAAAATAAACTGAAAAGTATCAGAAGAAATTTGTCTGAATGTATTTCTTAACGGCAGCACATAGGAGAGGGCATGGGGGGTGTCAAGTGCCCCCCCCCCAGATTAGCCTGTTGGGAGTGGGGAGGGAGAGGGGCTCTGTCCTCTCCCTGCTCCTCCCCCCTGGCATGCTCTGCCCCTGTCCCCAGCAGCCAAGCCTGGGCAGGGAGAGGGCCGCTACTGCCTCCCAGCCAGGTTCTCTCAGGCAAAAATGGATTCGTCCCATTCGCTGCCCGGCTGCCAGGAAGAGCGGACAAATGTGAAGGGAGGAGGCACAGGAAGAGACTTCTGGAACCCCCCCTGCAGGTAATGTGGGCAGGGAGAGCGTAGTGGCCTGGGATGGGCACAGGGCAGTGAGGTCACTGGACAGAGGAGGAACATGAGCGGTTACATGTCCTCCCCTTTAGATTGTTCCCCCCCAATATGGGGAGGTGCCAATCATCTATGGTTATTGTCTTGATTCTGTTTCAAATTAAAATACTTCATCCTACAGAGGTGAAAATTGGGATCACATGTTTAATATAAGTAAATTTCTTGTATTGTGACTAGAGCTTCAGGATTCAAGGAATGTGCTTCCTGTCAGGACTTTATGCCAATGTCCAATGCGCATTCACGCTGTGTGAAGTGCCTTGGTGAGACACAGGTCCCTGCCAAGTGTGTCCACTGCACTAGCCTCAAAACCAGGGCTCGTCCTGACAGGAACCTGCCGCTGAAACTGCTTCTCATGCAGAAATCCCTGCAGTCGCCTCTAGAGACAGGTAATGGCAAACCCTCTCCCTCATGCTCCTCAGCCAGGTCTGAAAGACTGGGAGCATGGCTTCACCCTCTCTGGAGCAGAAGCAAGAAGCTCTGCAGCTGCCTATGGAGCAGGCTAGTAAACCCGCTCCCTCACGCTCCCCTGCCAAAGCAGAACTGACCGGGATCATGGCTTCACCCTTTTTGGAGCAGAGGCAAGAAGCATTGCAGCTGCCTATGGAGCAGGGCTGTAACCCGCTCCCTTGCCAGGTCAGAACTGACTGGGAGCCTGGCTTCACCCTCTCACGTGAAGAGGCAGGAAGCCCTAATGTCTCCTCTCAGAGACACTCAAAAGAGGGTAATTGATCTCCTGCAAAGTCTTTGCCCTTAGCGCTGAGAGCAGGCAACTCTGACCGACCCTGCATTTTACAAGCAACTCTCACAGGGCTCTAAAGCAAGGACCCGACTTCCCACAGCGGGAAGCTCTCCTCGGCACCGGTTTCCCAGGCACCAACAATGGACCCACGAGTTCCACCTCCGGCACCGAGCCTGCCTGCTACCCCCAGCAGATTCAGACCCCCTGTGGGGCTCTCACAAACGGCTCTTGGCTCCTGCCAAAGTGAAACTAAAATCACTCCAGGCTGCTGCTCAGACTTCATGCTCTGCAGCACACCAGCCTACGGAGCAGCAACAATTCCTGCATCAGCAGGATATCTCTGTGGCCCCTAGGCCTGACTTTCAGCTCCGGGACAGGGAGCACTCGTTTGAACAGCAGCTCTTCCCACGTGACCTGGATACTTTCACTGATAGTGAGAACGGCACACAGCAGCAGGCAGGGTTCTCCCTGCCTGAGTCTTCCCCCATATATACTCCAAGACATGAGGCATCATAAGAATCAGCCTCATTTTCCCTACTTTGTCCCCCAGTGGCCGGAACCCATTTTTTTCCCCCTACCTGATGGCCTGGCCACAGTGGTACCCGTGGTCAGCTCCTGCCACTGCTTCTCCTTGCGCTTCTTCTACCAGACCGCAAGCTTATCCTATGCCTATATCCCCAGCTCTATCAACATCTAGAGCTCCTGAACCCCCTCCTGAAGATGTGAGCTATAAACCCTTCTCTGTTTTACTGGCTCCTGCCTCGCCATCAGCTGCAGAAGTCACCCTTATGCCTCCACCTCCACAAAACATGGACGGCTTTATGCAATTCCACGAACTCAGGACATCCCTTTGGAGGAAGTCCAGGAGACACAACATAGGCTTCTCAAAATCCTCCAACCCTCTGCACCTTCAAAGATAGCACTACCCATAGAGAAAGCTCTCCTAGAACCAGCTAGTACTGTCTTGCAGATCCCACCTCCATTCACCAACATGCAAGAAAGCTCAGCATAAATACTACATGCCTGTGAGGGACTTTGATTTCTTAGTTTCCCACCCACAACCCAATTCTATTGTGATTGATGCAGCAACACACAGAACAAAGCAGCCACGCTACTGGCCCACTCTGCAGGACAAGGACCTCAAACATCTTGACCTCCTGAACCGCAAGATTTATACTCTTCTACTTTGCAATTTAGAATTGCAAATTTATTCTACCCTCCTTGCAAGCTATGACCATGACAACTACAACAAGCTCTTTGATTTGCTTCCCATATACCGAAAGACAGGAGAGGAGACTTCCAGTTAGTCCTCGTTGAAGGTCAATTGGTGTCTAGCATGGCACTATAAGCATCCCTGGATGTGTCTGATCCAGCAGCCCGCACCACTGCAGTGATGATGTGCTGGTCTTCTTGGCTCTCGGCATCCGATATCCCCAAAGATTTGCAGTCCAAAGTGGAGATAATCTCTTTTCTCACAACAAACAAACCCAAACAAACCAACCCAATATGAAATCTTTCACACTGTGAAAGACTCTAGAGCCACTTTCTGCACATTGGGCACTTACCCGTCCCTCTCCAGGAGACAAGAGTATCAACCTTACCAAATGCCCAGTGCAGAATAATATCACCAACCCCAGGCTACACCATATGACACTGGTAAAAACCGTAACAGACCTCTTAGATGCAGGCAAACCCAGGCACACCCAACTACTTCCCACCATTGGATAACAAACAATTTTGAAGTGCTGGTCGGGGGTACATGCAACCAGCCCTTGACTCCACCGCCTATTTACCCATTTGGCTACCACCTCCAGACTTTCCACCATGTCTGGCAACAGATCATGCAGGACCGTTGGGTCCTGGAAATAGCTCAGTCAGGTTACTCCATTCCTTTCCTATTTTCCCTGCCTATCCTTTCTCCTTCTCTGTCCCTCTTAGGGATCCCTCTCACGAGCACCTTCTCTGCGTAGAGGTGGCTCATCTTCTCCACTTAGATGCAGTCAAACATGGGCTGATGCAACGTTGGGGAAAAGGATTCTACTCCCAAAAGAAAGGCGAGGGGTGGAGACCTACATTGGATCTACGCCAAGTGAACATGCTTGTACAGGTGCAAAAATTCAAGATGGTCACATTGGACACAATAATACACAC
The DNA here is from genome assembly GCF_007399415.2 of Gopherus evgoodei. NCBI lineage: Eukaryota > Metazoa > Chordata > Testudines > Testudinidae > Gopherus > Gopherus evgoodei. The sequence continues at coordinate 200,890,635 of NC_044322.1, read as the reverse complement.
ACTGCACAAGGGGACTGGTTCACAGCTCTCGCCCTACAAGATGCCTATTTCCATATATACATTCATCCAACCCAGCAGACATAGTTTTCTGCATAACACTGATTCCACCACCGAACATATTGGCCTCCCTACATTGGTAGACAAGACCAGAGAACCTATTCACTGACGTTCCCTTCCATCCACTCTCCCCAGTACTCATGTCAACCATGGTCACTTCCCAGATAGATTGCGGAGCGCACTTAGGAGACCACAAGGCATGGGGCCGCTGGTCCCTATTAGAAACGCGTCCGCACATCAATCTCCTAGAACTCCGAGCATAGAACCCTATGCACAACGGCCATTAAACTATGGAATTGGTGCATACATCGTCACATAAAAGTCACTGCTTCCTACCTGCCCACGTGTCACAACACTACCGCTGACACACTCAGCAGACAGTTCTCCGAGAAACACGAATGGGAATTACATCCATCCATAACCCAACAATTGTCCTCCCACTGGGGCACTTCATTGATAGACCTGTTTGCCATTCCTCAAACTGCAAATGCCATCTATTTTGCTCCAGAACAGGACTCGGAAACGCACCTCATTCCTTGGAACAACTCCTTCACGTACACTTTTCAACTGATTCCACTCATACACAGGGTTCTACGCAACATCACAGAGGACAAGGTCTGGGTCATACTTTTTGCCCCAGCTTGGCCCAGGCAGACATGGTATCCTTATCTGCTACGCATGTCCATCCATCCTCCCCGTACTCTCCCCGACAGACCACATCTCCTGTCCCAGAACTGCGGTCGGCTTCTTCATCTGCAGCTCTGGAAACTCAATCTGATGGTGTTGTTCCTTCATGGTTTCAATCCCATGAATTAGCCTGCTCAGAACAAGTCCGACATGTCCTCCTGCACAGTAGAAGGGACTCCACTCCTAAGACTTACCTGCAAAAGTGGAAATGCTTCTCCATCTGGTGCTTCCACAGATGCTTAATACCCCAGACTGCAACCCTCCCTGACATCTTAGACCATCTTTTCAAACTAAAACAGGACACGTTTTCACTCAGTTTTATCACAGTATGTCCCGCGGCCCTTACCACCTTCCATGATACTCTGGACGGCTATTCACTTTCACATGCCCCACCATGAAACGCTTCCTCATGGGCCTGCAAAACCTCTACCCTGAGATTCATTCACTAGTAGCCTCCTGGAGTCTCAACCTAGTTCTCTGCGCTCTTATGAAACCTCTTTTCGAGCCCCTGGCCACTTCCTCCCTGCTCCACATGTCCAGGAAAGTGGCTTTCTTGGTTGCCATAATGTCAACAAGAAGGATTGATGAAATAAGCGCCCTGATGGCCTACCCTCCCTACACCATTTTCTCTAAACGCAAGCTTACCATACAAACCTGGCCCAAATTCCTCTCCAAGGTGGTGTCTACCTTCCACCTTAACCAGTTAATACACTTACGTGTATTCCATCCCAACCCTCACATGACTTCACAGGAAGCTGCATCACATACTCTCGATGTCCAACGAGCTCGTGCATTCTATCTTGACAGAACTAAACCATTTTGTGAATCCCTTAGGCTTTTGTTTCTACTACTAAGAGATCAAAGGGTGACGCTATCTCTAAGCAAAGACTTTCCAAGTGGATCTCCACCTGCATCAGATCTTGCTATCGGACCCAGAATATTCAACCACCAGAGAGTGTTAGGACTCATTTTACTAGAGCAATGTCAACATCCATTGCCTTCCTCCACAGCATACCTGTTACAGACGTATGCAAGGTGGCCATGTGGACATTTGACCACACATTTGCCAAACATTATGCTATTGCATGGGATACTACAGCAGACACCATAGTGGGCCATATGGTGCTTTCTACCTTTGTTCCTCACACAACTCCAAAATCCCACCAACCATAGTGGGTACTGCTTTACATTAACCTACAGTGGAGCACCCACAGGGACAGCACTCAAAGAAGAAGAGAAAGTAACTTACCTTGCAGTAACTGAGGTTCTTTGAGATGTGTGTCCCTATGGGTGCTCCACTCCCCACTCACCTCCCCTCTACTTTGGAGTATTAGTATGATTTCTTCAAGGTAGAGAAGGAACTGGGGAGGATGCGAGACGCATGCGCTCAGGAAGATTCCAATGAGACGGGAGATACCAACTGAGTGCGTGTGTCCCAACCAGGCACTGCTACCGAAAATCTCCGATCAACAGTGCCGGGACGCACTGTCACCTACAGGAGCACCCACAGGGACACACATCTCAAAGAACCTCAGTTATTGAAAGGTGAGTAACTTTCTCATTTGTAAAGCACTTGGCAATCTACAGGTGACAAGTGATATATAACAATGCAAAACTATTATTGTAATGTATTGATCTGGCATTGGATGTATGTTTGTTTATTTTGCATACAGTAGAGTGGGAGCACACTTGTCCATTGGAGATAACAATAACCAGAAGAGGTAAGTCTTATTAATGCACATTTTGTTGATCGCATCCTTCTGTACTAATGCTACACATATCTTATGGAAGCAATGTCCTTAAAATATGTATGACCTTTATGCATGTAATGTCATGAGAGCACCAAGCAGTGGTATAAATAATATTAGTGGAAATACATCAGATATGTACAGCATGGTACACAATAACACAAATCCTGTAAAGCAAGCCTTTAAAGTTAGTTTCTATAAGATTTGCCATTATTCCAAGTATTTGACACATTTTTCAAAAACAATGGGAATTAACATAGGGTCAAATAATCACTCTTGTTTTTCCTTGTACAGTAGAATAGAATCTGGGTTCCCAGTTGTCATAAACAGATAGTTAAGAGTCAATGTCTCTTTTACCTGTAAAGGGTTAACAAACAGGGACCCAAACACCTGACCAGAGGACCAATCAGGAAACAAGATACTTTCAAATCTGGGTGAAGGGAAGCCTTTGTTTGGGGGTTTGGGGTTTGTGTGTTGTTCTCTCTGGGTCCTGGACGGGACTAGAGGTACAACCAGGTTTCTGCCAATCTCCCTGCTACAGTCTCTTATCTATTCAGAATAGTTAGTAAGTACAAAGGCGGTTATAGTCTTTTAACTTGTTTTTCTTCATTTGCAGATGTGTACTTGCTGGAAGTAGCTTAAATTGTGTTTCTGCTGGGGAAAGCTTCTTTCTATTGTGTATAAGCTAAAAAACCCTGTATATTTACCATCTTGATTACAGAGACAAATTTTATGTTTTTCCTTCTTTATTAAATTTTTCCTTTTTTTTTTTAGAATCTAATTGATTTTTTTTGGTTATCTATTGTAAGACTCCAGGGAAGGGAGTCCGCACTCACCAGGGAATTGGTGGGAGAAAGGAAAGGGAGGAGGGAAGAAAAACCTGCTCTCTGCGTTTATCTCTGTATCTCTCTCCGGGGAAGAAGGGAGGGGGAAAGTAACATTCCTTTCGGTGTGGTGATTCAAGGAATTGAATCACGGTGGTCTCCTAGTGTACCCAGGACGGGAAAGAGCTGGGAGAAAGAAAGGAGGGGGAAGGGAAATGGTTTATTCCCCTTTGTTTTGAGACTCAAGGAATCTGGGTCTTGGGGGTCCCCAGGGAAGGGTTTGGGGGGACCAGAGGGTAACAGGCCCTGGAATTCCTGATTGGTGGCAGCGCTACAGAATCTAATCTGGTAATTAAGCTTAGGGGAATTCATGCTAGTACCCATATTTTGGATGCTAAAGTTCAGATTTGGGAATTGTACTATGACACCAGTGCAGGGGAATTTTGCCTATAATAGTTCGGTTCAAGGTTGGGGCTTCTCCACATCTCTGAATAGGCCTGGGGTTTAGCCTCTGAAGAGCCATTAGAGCCATTTGTGTTGTGCTTCAGTAATTCCTGGCCTTTCTGTTCTAGGAGTGGGTCAGTCTGTGGTGGGGAAGCCAAAGTAATCCATGGAGCATTAGCTTGAGCCAGGATGCCTCATATGTTTCATTGAGAGGATGGTGGAGAGTAAATGCCAGTTAGAATGGCCTTATGCTGGTCTGCCTGAAGGTAATATTAGAGACATAGAACGGAGAGAGATTACTAGTAACTGGGGTGTCAGTGAAGTAGGACCGGTATAAATTAGAAAAGCACTATAAGGTCATTTGATTTTGTGACATTTTTTGGGTGTGAAATCTCAGCCTCGTCACACACAATGGGATTTAAGTGAAAATAATAGACTAGAAGAATGTTTAGCTGTGCTAATAAAACTGATTGTGTAATGGATGCACATGATATTTCTGTAGACCCACAGGGTAACTCCAGCTATTAAAATACTTCTGGTGAACCTAAATCCACCTTACAAGCTGGTGATCTTAAAAAGCTATAAAGTCAGTGAACCAATTGATTGGTGGTTGGTAGAATAACCACAGAAGATTTTGAGGGTTGGTCTAGATCCAAAGGAACTTAATAAAGCTATAGAGAGTTGAGTACTTTTGGCTCCCTACTTTGGAAGAAATAAATAGCATAACCAGCTGGAGTTAACACATTCCAGCTGCTAATATATTTCAGCTGGTTTTGGCAAATAGCCCCTGGATCATGGTATATCACATTTCCCACTCAGTTTGGCAGACAATGTTTCTGATGGCTGCCTTTCATATCTCTAGTGAATCTGGGTATTCCAAAAGCGGGTACCATAGAAACTCAGATGATTAGATGATACTCTAGACTATAAGATCTCCTCACCTGGAGGGCAAACAGGGTAGAGGAGCACAATATTAAACTAAGGAAAGTTCTCAGTGTTGCGTGCAAATCATTCTGCAGATTCCTCCCACTCCTTATGTAAGTGACTCTTGAAATCTTTCCAAGTGCCTTCAAAGCAGAGGTGATAAATTTTGTTGGGGGAAGACAGATCTACAAATGTATGTGACTAAATTTCCCCAGTTACATACACTGGTATTGATGGGTCATGCTCTTTATTTGTATGAGTGCTATTTGTGAAAATGTGTGTGAATCCAATACCTTTTGTGACTTTGGGCTATTCACCAATCAGCAATGAAATCTTGTACACTCCAGTATGAATTAAAAAAAAAGATGCTATTTATATGATTAGGAAACTGTCTCCACAAATTGAACAGCTCATGAAACCATATTGTATGAACATTATTCATCTGAGCCATATGGTGGATGCTTATGAATAGGGCTCGATCAGCGCACAGCTACAGATTTACAGCTGCAGAGGACCTCTGGGTCCTAGGCATGGGTTGAAATGCTTGTGGTATACCTTAGGGCTGCCTGGTATGATATGTGAACTGCTTTGTGATAAATTAGGATGAAGCTTTTCTTTAGCAGCCCCTGGCCTAGGGCATTTTACATAAACCACCTTCTGATTTAATGGAAAACTACATCCACTATTCTCCTGTCTCCCTCTGCAAACACACAGCCCAGCTCTGGATGCATTCTTTATTTCCCCCCAATGCCCTATCATGGGGCTGAAGACAGATTGCTTCAGAGCTGGCAGAGTAGAAGAATTTGGGACAGATGAGATGTGGGAAAAGGTCAGACACTGAATCCTGGACCTAACAGTCAGTGTTTGTTTAAATGACTTCGCAGACCGGTTCAGAGTTGAATTAGCAAGCCTTGTTTACAAACAGCAAATACATTAGTAGAAATCAGGAATGTTTTGCAATTGATTTTCAAACCAAAAATGGCCTAAATCATCTGCATTAAAAGATGTATTAGCATTGGAAAAGGTGCAGGGAAGAGCACCAAAAATTGATTAGGGGGGTATGGAATAGCTTCCGTATGCAGAGAGATTAAAAAGAGTGGTACACTTCACCTTAGAAAAGAGACAGCTAAGGAGGAATATGGTAGAGATCTATAAAATCATGAATGGTGAGGAGAAAGTGAGTAAGGAAGTGTTATTTACCCCTTCACATAACACAAGAACAAGGGGTCACCCAATGAAACTAATAGGCAGCAGGTTTAAAACTAACATAAGGAAGTATTTCTTCACACAATGCACAGTCCACCTATGGAGCTCGCTGCCTGGGGATGTTGTGAAGGCCAAAAGTATAACTGGGTTCTAAAAAAAAATTAGATAAGTTCCTGGAGGGATCGGTATGGCCATTCTTATGTGTTTTGATTTGACTCACTGTGACCAAGATGGCTTTTTCCTGAACACAAGAAGCAGAATGTAGCATCTCTGCATACATCTTTTTTTATTTATCTCTAAAAACAGTTCTCTGAGGTTGTTTCTGTTCTTAATTTCCATATTTTGCACATAAATGAAACTTTTTTTAGAAAGATTGTGCCTAAGGATATCCCCAATAATATAGCTTGTGCATCAGACTCATGACACTCACATTGATGTCTTGCAGAGCCGTTTTCTCTCACTGTTAAGAATCTGCATGACATCCACCTCTGCTATTTAAAATGGATCACACAGTCTGATTTTGTGAGTGCTTTTTCCTCAGCACATAGTAGAATTTCTTTTATCTCATGCCTCTTCATTCAAAACCAAAATTTGTTTTTCCTTTGCTTGTTGTCATGTTGCCAAGCTCATAATTCTTAGCAGACAGTCACATCTGTTTGCATGGTCCTGCTTCAAGGAGCATACGTAAGTTTTCTGTGAAGTCATCAAGTGGTGAATGGAGGAGGAATTTGCCTAATTAAACAGCTGGGTGGTTCAGTGAGCTGGATTCATCAATGTGATAATAGGTTGTTCTGGACAGTAGTTAACATTCATAGTGGCAATTCATAGTTACTGGGCCAGGGAAAGAGAGTGAGAAGGACTCTATAGCTTGCTGGTTCATTAGGGCACTCACCTGGAAGGGGGGGGAAGCTCCTGCTCCATTGACTACTTAATTATTCATAAAAGGTGGAACAGCTTCAACAGGAGAGAGTGAGAGAACCCCACCCCAGAATGCCCCATACCTCAGTGATGAAGGCCCTTTCTAAAGAGGGGAAAGACCCAAGTTCAGATCCCTTCTGCACACCAGACAGAGCGGTGAATTGAGCATGAGTCTTCCACATCCTAACCACTTGGCTAAAAGTTATGAGGGTGGTTGTGGCAGCACCTCATCTTCCTCCAACTGTTTTGTGAATCTAGCCCTTTAAAAATGCCCTCCAAAATATTTTGGGTTGAAGGGCATGTTTTGTTTGCCCCAAAATGGATTGTTTTGGTTTGCCTTTTTTGTTTGTTTTGTTTTGTTTGTATTTTCAGATGTGGGTTGACCCAAACCAATTTTTTTTGGAATGGCCAGAGAACCAAAAATCAGCTGTGACCAGCTCTAACTCTGAACTTGTGGGAATGCATATAAACTACACAAATATGAATATATAAACTAAAGGGGAAATCACTGAACAATAACCTCTCTGAGTGTCTGTGTTCTCTGACTTAAAGTAAATACACAGCCAATCAGTGAGAAGAATGGAATAAAAAGACCATGGGATTGGCTTGTGAGAAAGCATGATACATTTAGTATAAACTGCCTCAGGAACTGTAGAAAAAGGTCCGACACTCTGGATTCCAGGGAAGAGATTCAGCTGGGCATCTGGGTTACAAAGGTTAATATCCTGTGTCATGAACAGGAGCCACTATTCTCTGACTTCAGTGGTTGCTGGAACATCTGCTAAATTATATTGCAACTTCATGTCCACTCTTGGCTGTGGCTTCAGCTTCTTGAGGCAGTTTGGGATGAAGTAGAGCAGGCTGGTCTGTATCAAGGAGGCCAGCCTCACATGGAGGCTTCAGCAGGCTCAGAAGAGTGCAAAGGTGAAATCTAAGCAGCCTGCCCTCAGTGCAGATCGAATGCACACCAGGATATGCCTCATTGTTTTTGCAGCATTTTAAAAACCACAGGAAACTATGAGAAAACTGATTATCAATATTTGTAGAGAATGGTATTGGTATATTGATTGGTTAATCACCTAATGCTGCTGCGGCTGGCAGCCTTTCATTAAGTTAAGCTTGCTAAATGAAGACAAATGTATATTTCCACCTGTCTAAACTTGTGGTTGTGGTCTCAATTAGAAAGATTTTATTCTGGATAATGGTCTAGGGCAAGTAGAAAACAAGCCTATAGCATAGAACTGTCTTAACAATAACTTTGGCTATAATTTAACCCCTTGAGAACATAAACATTGCTTGAGATAGGGGCAGGAACTCTACAATAATATTTTGCATTTGCTTAGCACTTTTCATAAGAGGATCTGAAAGTGCTTCATAAATTCCTTAAGCTTCACCTGTGAGAGTTATATACAGTGATCACCATTAAAAAGGGAACATATGCCAACAGTTACCAAACAATACTGTCAGTGAGATAATACAGTATTCCTAATAGACTCTGAAATAAGTGGTACGACAACTGCTGGTAAATGTTGACTTTTTATTATAGGTAGGACCTGGTAGTGCTGCTTTCTCTTTTGCCAACCTTTATTTGGGCTAAAATTTCCATGCTGGACTTCTGCTTCACACTGGTTTTTTGTTTTAACTAAAACAACTCAGCCATTTCTGAGAATAAGATTAAGGGGAAATGCATTGTTTTGTCCACGTTAGAAAGATTCTTACTGTTTTGTTGAGAAGTTCTAGCACTTCTCTGTGCTGGAGAAAGGGTTTGCAATTTGGGATGGTGGTCACATTGGTACCAGGAATGTATCTTTTGCCATCCCGATGAAAATTTGCCTCAAAATTGCCATGTTATAAACCTCAGTAAATAGGAACAGAGTGAAATGGAGATAGGATTGAGGGTAATGGGGGATAAGAGAAGAGTTGGAGGGGACATGAGTAGAGGGGTGGTTAGGTGCATAAAGTGAGGAGAGCTGAGGTGGGGGAAGGGGTGGAGAAGAGTAGAGGACTTGAAGGGCAAGAGCCAGGACCTCGGGGGGGGCTCGTGGATAAGAGAAGATGGAAAGTGGGGCAGGAGCTAGGATGAGGGCACAAAGGCAGAAGTATCTATAACCACTAGAGAACACTGCCCTTCAGAACTTGGAATTAAACCAAGGAGTCCTGAATCTCTGCCTTCCTCTGTTGTCAGCAAATAGCTGTGAAACCCACTGGCGAAGTGTATGTCTCATCCCTCATGGCACATAAAGGATAATAGCCTACTATTGCTACCAGTTACTCTGTTAGCTCCCGTGGTAGACATTTGTGCTATGTATCTACAGGTTCTGACCCAGCTGGTAAGCCAAGATAGGGAACAATATTGTTACACATGATAGAAATTCAATTTTTTTCTCATTTTTTTTAAATTAGGAAATTACATCAAAAAACCTACCTTAAAAGAATATTGAGGTAGCAATGTCAAGCATTCAAAAGTTAGGGAATGCCACAATTAAGACTGCCTGCATAAAGTTAATTTGGCCCTTCTGTGCAGTCTGATATAGTCTGAAATTACATAATCAAATACTATTTCTCCACAAGACCCCAGGGATTCATTCCACAGTGCACAGGATGGATGGAGATCTGAAAAGGAATCTGGGTTTGGTGGAGAAGGAGGCTGCTGTCTGTAGGGCCTCTGTCTCATTTCTACACAAGTTCAAAACTGTAGTGAATGAGGCAGGGATTCCAGGAAGAGAGAGAAGGGTCTCATGGGTAAGACAGATGAATGCTGCCCTAGAGGACTGGATTCTTTCTTGGCCTTTGCCACCGAGTTTCTGTATGACAGTGAGCTAGTCGCCTAAGGTGTACTCTTAGACCAAACTGTTCACAGGTGATTACTAAGGGTAAATCTACACTGGCAATTTTCTGCACCACAAGTTATACCACCTTTATTAAACTACTGGAATTAAACCGCTCTTGCGTGTCCACACCGTACTCTTTGTGACACTGGAGAGCATCCACATTAGTAGCTCTTGCAATGGCAAAGCTATTGTGGTAGCTATCCCACTGCGCAACTGGCCACAGGCTGCTTTGGGAATGGTTTGCAGTGCCTCATGGGGCAGGCACAGTGTCACATGATGCTGGTTTCCCTATTTCATGTTCCATGGACATCCTACTATATGGCCAGCCGCTTTTCAGCTGAAGTGGGGATGGGGGAAGAGTGTGTGATGGGGAGTGTGTGTGTGTATGGAGGGCAGAGAGAAAGACAGCACATTTTGGGGGACAGAGTGTGTGTCAGCATGCTGTCTTGTAAGTTCAGACAGCGTCAGGAAGCAACCAGTCCTGGGGGAGGGAAAAATCCAGACATCAGCCCCCTGCCTCCCTCCCTGGGGTCTCTGCACACGCACACATCCCTCCCTGCCTCTGTGTTCAAAAGCACGAGCATTCCACATGAATGGTTTGCTTTGTGTCCCAGAGCACATCAGCACAGCACCCAAAGGCTGTCAGAAACGGAATTTTGAAAGGGGAGGGGTGCATGTCTCCTGGGCAGCCGAGTTCAAAACAATGAGCAGAGTGGTCACTTGAGGCATTATGGGACATCTCCGGAGGCCAATTACAGCACAGAAAGCAAACAAGCGTCTACACTGACAATAGAGCGCTGGAGCCTCTGCGCAAATAGCCTTACGACTCTTGTCGAGGTGGGTTTTTTTGCAGTGCTGCAACTGAGGAGTTTCTGCGCACAAATTGGTGTGGTCATGTGTACATGTCTGCAGTTTGAGTGCAAAAAGGTGGTTTACTGCCCAGAAACTTGCCAGTATAGATAAGCCCTAATTGTTTGTCCCTCATTATCTGATGTGAGACACCTAGGGTCAGATTTGTAGCAGTGCTGAGCTGTCACAGCTGCAGCTGAAATCATTTGGGAGCTGTCCTTTGAACAGACAAAGTTACCTGGAAAATCAAGGCCTAGGCATTTCAGATTGGTACATTGCCTTTCAGCTGTTCTGTTAGGGGCTGGTTTCTAGGGTGACCAGACAGCAAGTGTGAAAAATCGGGACTGGGGTGGGAGGTAAGAGGAGCCTGTATAAGAAAAAGACCCAGAAATCAGGATTGTCCCTATAAAATTGGGACATCTGGTCACCCTACTGGTTTCACATAAAACCCCAGTGTCTCAGTGGCATTACTCTGATTTTATACCTTTTGTAAAATCAGAATCTGGGCCTTTATAGTTAAGAAACTAAGGTAACAGTTCAAAAGGCAACCCCCTCTCCCCTAACCCCCCTTCCACCTTGTTTATTCTCATGATTTCGACAGGATTGCTCTTGTGCTAGAGAGGCTGAATGTGATCCTCATTGCTTTGTGAATTTTTCTCAAGAAGAAATCACAAGGAAAAGTCCTACTTCAGACTACTTCTTGCTGCTGTGATTAACTCTGTTAATTGTGCCTACAGGTGTGCCAGGGACAGACCATAATCTCTCTTAATGAGGATATGCAAATTACATGTTTTTTCACTGCCTGAGGCTTGATAGGACACAGCATCTGAGCTGGATCCTTGCTGCCATTTGTACGGCATAAACCCAGCACCCCCTGTGAGACATATGCCTACAACAATTTCAAGGCAGCGAGCATACAATGCAATAAATGTTAACGTCCACGTGTGTTGATTTGATGTGGTGAAAACAGCTCTGCAGTTCAAGCTCCAGTGCACCTCATAAATGGATCCCTACTTGAATCGTTGACTGAAACACTAAAAAGTGCCTGTTTTATGGAAGAAAATGTGGAATTTTCATAAATTAGATGCTTCCTTTTCTTGCTTCTCTCCTTATCTATGTTCCTCCCCTTCCTTTTCTCTGACACTATAATTTCTTACCTCTTTACCTCTCTATCTTTCCTCTTCCCTCTTCCCTTTCTTGTTAGTCTCCTTCTTTCTAGTTCTTTCTCAGCACCTCTAAAGCACAATCCTTCTCCCATTGGTTTCAGCTTCTAACTTACCAATAGTAAGGAACAAATAATTAAGAAATCAATTTGCAGACACCTAGAAGATAATGAGGTGACAAATAACAACATAGATTTGTCAAGAACAAATGGTGTCAAACCAACCCAATAGTTTTCTTTGACAGGGTAACACACCTTGTGGCTAGGGGGAAAGTGGTGAATGTGGTATATCTTGACTTTAGTAAGGCTTTTGATACTGTCTTGCATGACCTTCTCATAAAAAAACTTGGGAAATACAACCTAGATGGAGCAACGATAAGAGGGTTGCATAACTGTTCGGAAAACCATTACCAGAGAGTAGTTATCAGTGGTTCACAGTCCTGCTGGAAGGGCATAATGAATGGGGTCCCACAGGGATCAGTTCTGGGTCTAGTTCTGTTCAATATCTTCATCAATGATTTAGATAATGGCAGAGACTACACTTATAAAGTTTGTGGATGATACCAATCTGGGAGGAGTTGCAAGTGCTTTAGGGGATAGGGTTAGAATTTAAAATGACTGGACAAATTGGAGAAATGCTCTGAAGTTAATAAGTTGAAATTCAATAAGAACACATGCAAGGTATTCCAGTTAAGATGGGCAATCAGTTGCCCACATACAAAATGGGAAATGACTGCCTAGGAAGGTTTATTGCAGAAAAGGATCTGGGGGTCATAATGGATCACAGGCTAAATATGAGTAAACAGTATAACACTGTTGCCAAAAAAAAAGCAAACATCATTCTGGGATATATTACCAGGAGTGTTGTAAGCAAGACACAAGAAGCAGCAAAGAATCCTGTGGCACGTTATAGACTAACTGACGTTTTGGAGCACGAGCTTTCGTGGGTGAATACCCGCTTTGTCAGACATCTGACGAAGTGGGTATTTGCCCACGAAAGCTCATGCTCCAAAACGTCTGTTAGTCTATAAGGTGCCACAGGATTCTTTGCGGCTTTTACAGATCCAGACTAACACGGTTACCCCTCTGATACAAGACACAAGAAGTAATTCTTCTGCTCTATCCCATGATGATTAGGGCTCAACTGAAGTACTGTGCTCAGGTGTGAGTGCCATGTTTCAGGAAAGATGTGGGAAAATTTGGAGAAAGTCCAGAAAAAAGCAACAAAAATTATTAAAGGTCTAGAAAACATGACCTATGAGAGAAGATTGAAAAAAATGGGTTTGTTTACTCTGGAGAAGAAAGACTGAGGTGGGGCATGATAACAGTTTTTAAGTACATAACAGGTTGGTACAAGGAGGAGGGAGAAAAATGGTTCACTTTAATTTCTGAGGATAGGACAAGAAGCAATGGGCTTAAATTGCAGCATGGGAGGTTTAGGTTGGACATTAGGAAACACTTCCCAAATGTCAGGGTGGTTAAGCACTGGAATAAATTGTCTAGGCAGGTTGTGGAATCTCCATCATTGGGGATTTTTAAGAGCAGGTTAGACAAACACCTGTCAGGGATGAGCTAACTAATACTTAGTCCCCTGCACTCATGGCAGGACTGGCCTAGATGACCTCTTGAGGTCCCTTCCAATCCTTCAATTCTATGATTTGTGCTCACCAGCTCCTGATGCGTATCACAGGGCCAATATTAATAGCACTTCTGGGGCAGTATGTCATGTGTCAAAGGAGGGGAAGCATGAGGACAATAGGCAGAAAATTCTTAATTTTGTGGGCTTGTGGAAAGTGTTTGATGATGGAGTTTCAGAAAAATCACAGTCAAAGTTGGGTCTTGCTTTATCGCTGAGAAACACTGAGTGGGGCTTTCTTTGAAGACTATATCAGTTACCCCATAGCTCAGCTGGGATGTCTCTCCCCTTCCCTGCAACTCCAGGAAGTACAGAGACACACACAAATCTTGAGAAATGGTGTGTGTGTGTATTTAATTGTAATTTGGTGACTTAGTTCATATGAGTAGCACCAATGAAATAGGAAGCCAGAATTAAAATGGTGTGAATAACTGATTGTTTTGGTTTAGTGTCTGAACTGAAAAATTTGAAAGAAAAATTTCAGGTCAGAGAAAATGCTTCTTTTAGTTTTAGAGGGGTTTATAACTTTTTAAAATTAAAATTGAAGTAAAATTTGTAACACTCACTTCAATAAAAAAAAGTCAAAATATTTTGTTTTGAAAATGTCAAAATGAGACGTTGACTTTCAGATTTTTTTTTCTGAACGAAACAATTTGGCAGATTTGACATGAATTTGTGAAACATTGTAGAATATGCATTTTCTGGTGAAAAAACTTTGTCTGAAAAATGTCACTGTGTTCTACTCCCGAATATCAACGTATCAAAATGACATGGTAAGAAACCAGATATAAGTGGCCTGCAATACTTATTTTATTCATTCTATCCTTTGATCTCCAATACTTTGAAACTGCAGAGAAGAGAGAGTTCATTTAAAGAGTGACCAAGATTAAAAAGGAAAGGATTTAGTTTCAGGACATAAAGTAAAGCTCTTGCAGGGCAAGTGTATTATTTCCATTAGCAGCAGTCTAGTTACAATATTTGAAGTGAACCTTCAGGCCCCACCTCCAGCATAAACAGAGTCAAGCTAGGGGATAAGTAGACTAGAAACCCGTCACCTAGGGTGACCAGATAGCAACTGTGAAAAAATGGGACAGGGGGTAGGGGGTAATAGGCGCCTGTATAAGAAAAAGTCCCAAAAATGGGACTGTCCCTTTAAAAACAGGATATCTGGTCACTCTACTGTCACCTGATCTGGATACAACAGTTCTCCCTCCCATCCCTGTGTTGATGGAACATTTAATTTTGTTCATGAACCATGATAAAACCATTCCACTTATAATGTAGTAGTGGCAGAGCAGTGGAGGGGGCAAGCTATATTTAGCTTAGGGTTTTATACTTTTGCCTATCACTATAGTGGCTAAGGATCTGTGTACACTGCAATTAGACACCCGTGGCTGGCCTGTGCCAGCTGACTTGGGCTTGGGCTGTGGGGCTGTTTCATTGCAGTATAGACTTCTGGACTCAGACTGGAACCCAGGCTCTAGGAACTTGCGACATGGGAGGGTTCCAGAGCTTGGGCACCAGCCTGAGCCCAGAAGTCTACAATGCAATTAAACAGCCCCTTAGCCTGAGCCCTGAAAGCCTGAGTCAGCTGGCATGGACCAACTGCGGGTTTTTAATGACAGTGTAGGCATACCCTGGGCTGGAGGTTGTCATAAACAGATAGCTAAGGGTTAATGTCTCTTACACCTGGAAAGGAGTAACCTGAAACACCTGACCATAGGACCAATCAGGAAACAAGACTTTTTCAAATCTGGGTGGAGGGAGTTTTGTGTCTGAGTTCTTTGTTTTTGTTTTCTGCCTGTACTCTCTCTCGGCTATGAGAGGATTTTTTTCTGCCTCCTGCTTTTCTAATCTTCTGTTTCTCAGTTGTAAGTACAAAAGATAAAATAGTGATTTATAGGGTTTTTA
This sequence comes from Gopherus evgoodei, assembly GCF_007399415.2. Classification (NCBI taxonomy): domain Eukaryota; kingdom Metazoa; phylum Chordata; order Testudines; family Testudinidae; genus Gopherus; species Gopherus evgoodei. The sequence goes on along the minus strand of NC_044322.1, from coordinate 200,875,438 downwards.
TTCTGTATTTACATGTGTGTACTTGCTGGAATGTGTTAAATTGTATTCTTTTGAATAAGGCTGTTTATTCATATTTCTTTTAAGCAATTGACCCTGTATTTGTCACCTTAATACAGAGAGACCATTTTTATGTATTTTTCTTTCTTTTTACATAAAGCTTTCTTTTAAGACCTGTTGGAGTTTTTCTTTGGTGGGGAACTCCAGGGAATTGAGTCTGTAGCTCACCAGGGAATTGGTGGGAGGAAGAAGTCAGGGGGAAATCTGTGTGTGTTAGATTTACTAGCCTGACTTTGCATTCCCTCTGGGTGAAGAGGGAAGTACTTGTGTTTCCAGGACTGGAAACAGGGAGGGTGGCGTCCCTCTGTTTAGATTCACGGAGCTTGCTTCTGTGTATCTCTCCAGGAACCCAGGGAGGGAACACCTGGAAGGGAGAAGGGAAGGGAAATGGTTTATTCCCCTTTGTTGTGAGACTCAAGGAATTTGGGTCTTGGGGTCCCCAGGGAAGGTTTTTGGGGGGACCAGAGTGCCCCAAAACACTCTAATTTTTTGGGTGGTGGCAGCTTTACCAGGTCCAAGCTGGTAACTAAGCTTGGAGGTTTTCATACTAACTCCCGTATTTTGGACGCTGACGTCCAAATCTGGGAATAGGTTATGACAGAGGTATAGGAGAGAGAGTAGCCAGTTAGGGCCCTCTGTCGCACAGGTCTCCTTGACAACATGTCCTGGCACCTGGCCACCATGCCCTGGACTCCGTTGGACACTAATGTCCACCTCTCTGGGGACAGCTTATAAAATGCTTCACCTGTCCTGGGGTGGGATAGTGGGGCACAACTGCACAGCGCAAGACTGTAGACATCCTGTGACATCACAAGGAAAACACTCTAGTTTTAGGATACAGATACTTCATGAGTTTATTTTCCGTGGGTGTCTGTCATGCAAGCTGGGTCCCAAAGGGGTTAAATGGTCAAGTTTAAATAGTAGCGTAAATGCAGAGAGAGAGAGAGATATTAAAATATGCAAGCAAGTGTGAAAAGATGTTTTTTCAGATGAAACTTGAAAATGGATCAGGCCTGATTCTGTTATCTGAAACAGTGTTTTCAGTATAGGTTACAGCAGCTTACAGCAAGCTAGATCAGAGCCACAGAAATCAGGGCTCAATATTTTATTTTTGAGCACATAGAGACTAAACTATAACATCACCCAACAAGCAAATCTTTATGACTGATATACAGCTGCAATCAGTTTAACGGTTGTGCTATTTTGTTCCTGAACCAGCAGGTTTCCAAATCAATATAAGTCAGCATGAGGGAATGCTAAGTTGCCACTGTTGTAAGTTAATGTTAGCAAATTTACTGAGGCATCATACAACTGGAGCCATTAAGGTTAGTATACATAATGTCATGGTGTCAGCAATGTAGATGTAAGCTCAGAAGCTGTTCAAATTAGCATAGCTTATAGCATTGTTTATATCTGACTGTGTTGCTCATAATACTGATGTTTGGGGACATACTTCTTTGGCAGTTGTCACACTTAACATCCAGCTGTCGGAAAAAGAAATATAATGGCTTTAAAGATCTGTAGTAAAAATGAAATGAAATGGGTGAAATATCAGGAATTGATGTGCCTGTGTGTAAATAAATAGCCTGAAATTCTTGAGCTTATCACTTGGCTTTTGTCTGGAAGGCATGAACATGGTGTCCTGCAAATTTCAGTGGTAGTTCAACCCCCAATCTCATCTTGAGACCGGATCATCCCAAGAAAAATGTGAGAAGTCTGAACCCTGCAAAGTGAGTTAATATTTTATAGAGCACCTGTCACCATAAAACTGGGCAGGGCTGTGTTACATCCCCAGGATGAATTTTGGGCGTGGAAGTTAAACTCCTTTTGCGATGTGGCATGACAAGGTGAAGAGGTTTTTCCACAACACACTTGTGTAATAGTTCTACGTTGTGTTGCATTATGATGTGGTGCTTTTATTGTTGCATCCTGGTGCCATCATATTTCTCCATAAGCAAAAAGATGGCGGATACTTAGTTATCCCTACACCAAATTAGCATTTCTGGGGGATGCGTGTGTGTATGAGGGGAAACTACTGCAAGGTACTCTTTCACTAGTAGTGAAACTGCAGTTTGGAAGCTAGTAGCAGGTCTAGTAAGGATGTGCATTTTATTTCATATTGAGATGAATTTATTCTATATAGACAAACAGCCATATGAAACAGATTAAGTTTTGACTTGGACTGCTCCCCTTCAAGCATAAAGCCTTAAAGTCTATCTCTGGAGGGAACTTTCTCTCTAAATATATCCTCCTGAATTCAGCCCTGGTGTTAATTGGTGCAAATGCCAATGTGGTGCATGGATGATTGCCCTGAAGGTTTGAGATAGGAGAAGAATCCAGTGGCCTGTGGACCTGGAACCTGCAGAGCAGCTCCACAGCAGTTTCCATGAAGTTAGGGGGAAGGAAAAATCACTTTCTTTTCAGTGAGCTCCTCACTAGGATCCCTGGGTTTTGGCTTTTGTCTGCTAAGGGAAGTGGAGCAGGGCAGGAGTCATAAATTGTAGGGAATGCTAACACAGAATGTTAACGTTACTATACAATCAGTCCTCAATGGTCTCCTGAGCTGCCATCTAAAAGGATTCTGTGACTTAAAGACTGGTTATTGGAATGTATCTTACTTTTTATAATCAACTTCATCCAGGTCAGCAACCAGGCTGAAAGGGGAGTACTTGAAAGAAATGTCTAATTTAGACAGCAAGGTACAAACTTAAGGGTATTTGGGGTTTTTGTTTTGTTTTTTGACCTCTATATGCACTTTATTAATTAAGAAACATCTGTTAAGATGCTTATGAGTGCAATGGACTGTAGTGCACAGTCTGTTCCACCTGCTTTTTCTCTAATAGATAGTATATGCCATCAACTGCTTATAGGTGAAAACCAGGTTAAACTACAGAAATATTTGGATTGAGTATTACCATTTCATTTACATTTGATAGCAGAATCATGACCTTTCTGTTTAATCTACACTAATTTTGGCTTTATATGCTGCACGGACATGCTCTTGGGTGCCAATCCTCAGCTCCTTAATCAGGCAAAATTCCCACTGAAGACTCCTTCTATTCCCCAGTGAATTAAATAAGGAGACTTTGAGTTGGAATGGGCTGTTTATGTGTCATGTGGACTCAAGCTGAGCCTATGGTTTTGAGTTATCCCTTACAGCTCAGAATTCTTATACACGAACAAGAAAATGATGTCTGCAGAAGGAGAGAATGCAAACTTTTCTCCCAAAAGGTTGAGAGTTATTTATGCTAATTGATTCACTGCTGCTGAGTAGCTGGTAGGGAGGATGAGAGTAATTCTGATTAATAGATTCATGGATTTTAAGGCCAGAAGAGATCATTAGATCATTTAAATTCATAGTTTTCTAAGACTAGAAGGGACCATTAGATTATCTAGTCTGACCTCCTGCATATCAGAGGCCATAGAATTTCATCCCGTTACTCTTTATAGATCCCAATAGCTTGCATTTGACTAAAGCACAACTAACAGAAAGGCATCTTATGTGTGTCACATATAAAGCAAAAATAGATTTAAAAAAAATGTAACAACGCTGATAAAAGTAAAATAAAGATGTTAGTATTGTGTGCATTTTTATACAGTCATAAAGTGAGAATTCATCAACAATTACTACAAAGTGGTATCTTAAATATCACAATGTTCCTGTCCTTAGAACAGGGAGTATCTGCATAACCTCAGATACTCTTTTTCATAGCAACTACTATATATACTGGTGAAACTTGAATTTATGGACCGTTTGATAAGTTCTAAGTTTTTGATCTCACTCTTCATACAGTGGTTGCAGTTAAAAATGTTTCTTTTTAATTTTCACCACTAGAGAAGACAATTCTAGCTGTCTTCAAATGGGTAGAACAGGTGTTTCATCTCACTTAAGCTCCTTTTAGCTTTATGCGGGTAAGTGAGACCATTGTAGCTCAGTGAAATTTGCCCAGTGCACAGAAGCACATAACAAGGTGAACAGGATGGTTCAGATGCAATCAAAATGGAAAACAAAATCCAATGTCTGAATACACAGCAAAGATACGTCCTCGTGGATATTTTGGTTGTCTCACTCTTATGATACAGCAGAGATTGTAAAAAGTTCAGAGAAGAATGTAACATTTCCATAGTCTTTATCTACTGTCCAACCACGTAGGGCCAGATTCTGCCATCCTTACTCATGCTGAGTAGTTCCTTTACTCTGGGCCTGATCCCAAACCCATGGAAATCGATGTGAATCATCCAATTAACTCAAATGTGACTAGTCTGGCTGAAGTTAGTGGGAGCGTCAGAGCAGCAAAGCGCTACCCACTAGGAAGAAGGTATCAGAAGATGGTCCTTGGTTGGATAAGTGGAGCTAGAATTCTGGGTCTTCTGCTCTAAAAACACAGGGCTTGATTTTTTACTTTAATGGAAGTTGTGGGTGCTAGGGACCTCTGAAACATCAGATCAATAATTTCCTATCACTGGATAGGGAATAGTCATTAGCTGTCAATTTACATCTCCTTGGCCCAGCAATTAGAGATCAGTTATAATCACAACACTAGAGGTTCTGATGTTCAGTTCAGTAGAGGAGTAACACTATGCACATACCCTAGCCTCCAGGGAATATAGGTAGAGCACATAGAAGTGTGTGTGTGTGTGTGTGTGTGTGTCTGTGTGTAATGACAACACAGTCAAAACATTACTCATTCTTCCTAGAGAGAAGAATGTGGGTATGTCTACACTGCAGCTCAAGCTAGTGCACTAAACATTGCAGTGTGAACATTATGGCACCAGCAGAGGCCTGAGCTAGCCATCCAAACCTGGACCCATGCGACTCCCTTGGTCGGAGCTCAGGTGGCTAGCCCAAGTCCTGCCAGTGCTGCAATGTCCGCATGGCTCTTTTTAGAGTGCTAGCTCAAGCCCCACTAGTGTGAGTCTGGCAACCTGGCCTTGGAGGCTCATTCTCATCTATAGTGTAGACATAACCTGTGAGTAGACATGCCAAACCTGTGAAAAAAACACAGAAATTGGGCTTGTTTTTGGATTAATTGGCTTATGAGTTGCTTGTTGGCTAGTTTTTGGCTTGTAGCTTGTTTGGCTTGTTGCTTGTTGTAGCTTGTTGCTGGGAGCCAATTAAAAAAAAAGAAGCAGCAGCAATCACAGGCAAGCAGGGGAGAGAGTCGGGGTGCACAGTGGGCCCACCACAGTCCCAGACTGCACGCTGTGGGGATCTAGCCACATAGTCAGGGGTGGATCCAGGCACCAGCGCGGCAAATGAGTGCCTGGAGCGGAAAGCCGCGGGGGACGGACTGCTGGCCACTCTGAGGGTGGCAGACAGGCAGCTTTCGGCAGCGCACCTGTGGGAGGCCTGCTGGTTCTGTGGCTTTGGTGGCAATTCGTTGGTGGGGACGCCGATGGTGCGGCACCAACGGACCTCCGACAGGCATGCCGCTGAATCCACGTGACCAGTGGACCGCCCACAGGCGCACCACTGAAAGCCGCCTGCCTGCTGTGCTTGAGGCAGCAAAAAACATAGAGCCGCCCTTGCACATAGTGTTGGGGTTCTTAGGGATTAGCTTGTTTTGGCCTTGTTTTGAAATGGGATTAGCTTGATTTTTGGCTTCTTGTGAAAGTTGGGGTGCTGATTTACTACGTGGAAGTTGGCAACTGTGCCTGTGAGGAAATTTGGTGTAGCTAATGGAAAGTGGCCCACTCTCCATCGTATCATGTATTTATTTTAATTACTTTTGTGGGAGTTGCAAGTGCTTAGCACCTCTCAGGATCAGCCCTTCAAGTGTTTCTCATCCTAGCACCTAACTATAAGAGTAAGGGGATATTTAACAAAATGGAACAAGCAATAAAAGGAAATACTATTTTATCTCCTGTAGCATACAGTCCGCTCAGGGAATTTGCACACAGAGGAGCTCAGGTACTAACAGTGGTGGGCGTCCACAGAAATAATTCAATAAATAGTCATTGAGTCAAATGCTGGATTGTAAATTCCCTGTCCCCAGCTAAAATAAACCTCAAGCTTTTATGTCTGCAGGTAATCCCTTTTTGTTTAGCTTTATTTTTACTGTATCTAGAAACGCAGTAGCTGACCCATACATATGTTTATCAGATTTCACAATTTTCTAACGTTTCTGTATTGTTGATGTTCCGTGTGAGAAGGGCAGTAGAGAAAATAAGTTGAGTGGAAACAGTGCAGTGACTTGTAATAACTCGAGCCATCCTGTTAATGCTTGTGAGCTGTTTTTCTCTCCATACCAAAGGAGACAGATGTGTTATTTTGTTTGTCAGTTGGTGGTAGGTGGAGGGGTGGGAGAACCAAATGGCCTGCAATAATGGGATGGACTTAATCCATGCTTAGTAACAAAAGCAACTGCAACATTAAAGAAAAAAAGAAGTCTCTGCTAGCAATAGCCAAACTGCCAACTAACCTCCTTCAACATCAAATGATATATGGGTAAATCAGAAGTATTATTTGGAAAAAAAGATATCTTCTAGAGAACACTCCTGTTATTTCTTTAACAATAATCTATCAGCAGATACTAGAAAGTCAATATTGTATTTGTGAGAGGCCATTGATGTTTTAGGAAATTGCTTTGTTTTATTTGGCTTGTGCTAGAGAATTTCCATTTATTATCTGAGACCTGGCGGTGATTGATTCTCGGAAGTGGGTAGTGACATTTGAATAGTCTGAGCTGCGCTGACCTACTTCCCATAATAGCCTGATAAGATGCTCCACAATGGATTGTTCATCCAGAACAGATGTATCTGGGGAAAAAAGCATTTTGCTTCATAGGAAGTTTAATCTCATTTCTGCCTCTTACTGGCTATACTTTAACTGGAACATTTAAGGCGTAAGGATAACGCAGCGAGGCACACTGGTGATGACAACACAGTGCATTCTTGCCTTAGACTCCAGACTTTATATTCTTTGGTTGTTTGCCTCTTTCTTCTGCCTCCTTTTTAACTCAATCCCTCTGCTGTCAGCCTCAGTCTCCTTGCCCAGGCTCCTCATCATCCTTCTTTCCTCTCTCCATCTTCCTCCCTTTACCCCGTGTTCCTCTAGCTTTTCCTTCTCCCTTAATCAGAACACCCCTCTATCTGTGAATCTGGCATGATTTAGCTACATTGTCTTTAATTTCATCTTAATTTTTGGAAAATGGTGCATTCTAGCATTTAATCTGAAAAGAAAAGCAATGTACAAGGTATATCAAAATTAAACAGATTTTGCAAAGAAATATTGAAAAGGACAAACAAGGTACAGTATGTAAAACTTTGGGCTTCACAACCTTTACAATTGTCCTTTTGAGTCAAAAAATGCTCAGTAAATCTCTCTAAAATTGACTGTTTAGTATTTTAATGTTGAGGCTGTTTACATCAATAATTTATTGCCATGTAACTGAAATTCACAAAAGGGCTTTAAGACTTTGGCTGTTGTTCAAATAAATAGGATCAAATGAGGCGTCTCCACAGTTATTTTTTCACTGAAATAAAGCTATAGCTCATTAAGGAATGAGTCCATGGAAATGAGCTCCTACAATTAAAAATACCTTAGATTAGTGATGATCCATTTCAGGAAACAAACAAACAAACAAAAACCAACCTAGCCAAAACCAAAAAATACCGTCTCAGAAAACATCTTTCAATTTGCACTAATCTATTTTGAATAAAACAAAAATCTATTTGGTGCTAAGGCTTTTTTGTTTACAGAAAGCCCTCAATGGAATCAGGTTAAATAATGGAAAAAATATATTTCTGCCAAGAGGGTGTATCATTAAAACAGGAACCAGACAAATGAGACCCTAATGCATCTTAATAAAAACAATATATTCTCCTACTCATTCTAAGATCCTGAGTCTCTACACATTCTTTATACTTTGGCTGGCAGCTATGTGAAGCTCAATTATAATTGCCCACCTTCTAGCGCCTTATGGCACCTACAATGACTAACCTCTGCAGACTGTGTTACAAGAATGTTGCAGTTTTCTGAAAGCATTATATCTTTTGTACATACTCTAGCGCTGTGTTCAGCCAATTAGAAATGTAATGATTTCACATGGGTCTCCAACTGTTAAAAATATGTTTCTGGCCTAGTTATTATGCCTTTTTTCTCTAAAAATGTGCAGTTTTATTTTGAAAAATAACTAGGATGTGTAAAAATGGCACTTTCGTACTCAGCAGTTCTGCCACGTGTGTGTATTAAGAGTCCTATACATTTACTTTAATGAATGAAACAAGTGTTTACTACCCTATACGCCTGTTAGCACTGCAGAAACCATTGAACTACAGGACAGTGACCTGATTCTTTTCTGGCTCATGCATAATCAGCACGATTGTTTTAACTAAATTTAGATAGCAGAATCTTTATTTTTCATGATGCATGAGCCAGAAAGAACTCATCTTAACTTTCAAGTACCAGGCTGAGTTTGTATGGCTCGTAGCTAGGGCAATACAAATCTTTTAACTTGTAAGCTGGTCAGATTTGATTCGGAAATTATAAACGACAATAAATGTGGATGCTCACTGGGTCAGTTTTATAAAGTCACTTTTCAAAATCCCTAACTGCTGGAATGAGGTGATAACTAGATTTGCAAAGTCTTCCAAACTGGTGTGCCATTCAGCTATGTTACGTTTTATAGAACTTTTCTAGTACTTAACACAATCAGTCTTTTGGCAAAATCATGCTGGATTTTGATGTAAATAACTAATGTGGTTTTTCTAATGTTCAGAAGACAATTAAGATCTTTGGTATCTGCTTATTCTGCCTGCCACATTTTTTGAGATGATCACTTCCTAGATTCCTGCATTTATTTCTAAGCTGAGTTTCAATTTCAAATAGAAAACCACCCAGCCTGCACACTGATGTAGTAACATTGTGGTTTGCCAGATTGACTACAGTACAAGAAATAAGAGTGTGATAATTTAGAAATGTGTGAATATTTTAACATTTTCATTCAAGTTTATGTGGGAATTTGGTGTCCAGAAGTGTGAAGGGTCTATAGAACTATCATCAGACATAATGTGAACAAGCATGATACAATACAAGCTTTGTCACTGCCAGTTACTTCCTAATTGTTTGACCCTTGGATAACATTGTGATGTATGCCTTAGAAGTACCTTACATATAGCGGATAGATGGAATACAGCTCAATTCTTTGGCCTGTAAATTCCCCCACTGTTCCAGTATTTGCATTCTTTGAGCACAGACTGCAATGATAACAAGTTGGTCTTCAGCTCGCTTCTGAAGGTAGGGAGAAGCTGAAGCAATCTCCTATATTTGCACTGTGTGTGAACCTGAAGGCCAGGCCTTCCAAGATTCCTACTGTACTGTGGTATAGAGGTACTAAGGAGATCTTATTCATGCCAGAATAATTTTTTGGAGTTCGCTACGCATACTCCCCATTGCCTGGTCATGCCATGCCACTGAAACTTGGCTTTTTGGCTGTGTCTGGGCATTACCAGGATTTGGCCATTTTAAAAACATTTGTTAACCCAAGTGAAGCATTTTAGCAGTTTAATATATATTGATTAGCCATGCTAAAAGAGAAGTTGTATAAAGCCAGGTGATAAATCTAATGCTCTGACTTTAAGTCATCTAGCCAGCCAACTTTTATTTGCACTGCTGTGTTACTGTATGTGGTCATGAGAAAAAGGAATGAATAAAACAGAGCAGAACAAGATTTTAGATCTTAGTTAGGAGGAAAGAAAAAACGCTGATGCTTTTCTATGGCCCTACTGATAATACTGTTAGAACTAATTGTTGGCCATGCTGTTAGGCAAATGTATGTCTTTAATCTACTGAGGGGAAATAGATAATTGAATTTGTAGTGAGGCAGAAACCTAGCAAAATCAAATGTATGTTCAAAACATTGCCCACAAGTCTAACTAGAACAGTAAGGGACAGTGTTCAGTCATGCCAAGGTGGATATATAAAATGGAATTCTATGCCCTCTTTCTGCATCCCCTGCACTCAAGCCAGTGAAGGACAAATTGTCACCATATTTTCAGTCTAATGCACGAGCATTAGCTCAAAATGTTGGTTCTCAGCAAACTAATCCTCTGGCTTTGTCTATCATGCTTGATCTGTCTGAGCTGGAAGAAAATATATGTCATATTGTTAAACCAAATGCAATGTTTTTAAATTGTTAACTACAATTTAATTACCATCAGTCTCAGTGGACTTACTCTCTTCTATACAATATTTATATATGTTTATTATACTCTCCTGATTAATATTTATAATCAATTCCTGCATAATGGAACAGAATGTAGAACACAGTTATCCTAGTAGAAAAGTCAGTGCAAGATTCCTTTACTTTTCTTCAGCATAAAAAGCAAAAATCAACCACTGTAACTCAGCTGTCCTCTTCATGCCGCCTCTTCCCAGACTCCGGGTGGCCCAGCTGTGAATCATGGTGGGGTTTTCCAGGGAAGCCTTCCTTATGTCCCAGCCCATCTCTGCTGGAAGATCCCTGGCAGTGGAAGTGGAAGATGTCATTCCTTGGAATCCATCTTAGCCTACAGTGAGGGGTGTGTAAACAGTAGTGTAGAGATGGTAGCACAGGCAGTGGCAGCAGTAGCATGGCTAGGCCATGGCAACTACAAACACTCCTGAAAATGTACGTGGCATGGCTAAGATGAGATGCCGCTGCCTGAGCTACTCCAGTGACACTACTATTTATATACCTGATAGCAAGTTACCACGAGTGTATGTGTACACAAGCAGAGGAATTACACCCCTAGCTCGTAGTGTAGATGTAGCCTTCGAGAAAGAAGATTCTAGACTGGGAAGTGAGGAGAGAGAGAAGCTGTGTGTTGCCAACTCCAGCACAGCTAAGCTTCTCCCACGGATTGCTGACGATGCTGCACTGCGCTATGCTGAGGCATACCCTGCCTTGAACGCTGTTCCAGACAGCAGCCTGACTCCTGCTGCCCAGGCTGAAGAAGTTCCAAGAGCACCAGAACCCCCTGGACACCAAAGGGGAGCATCTTGGCAAACCTCACAGAAAGCGGAACTTCGATTACAGCAGAATTGGAAGCTATTGTGACCTCTCTCCCTTTTGTAGGAGCAGGGGCGGCTCTAGACATTTCGCCGCCCCAAGCAGGGTGGCATGCCGCTGGGGGCGCTCTGCCGGTCGCCGGGAGGGTGGCAGGCAGCTCCAGTGGACCTCCCGCAGGCTTTTCAAGTGGGAGGACCACCGGAGCCGCCTGCTGCCCTCCCGGCGACTGGCAGAGCACCCCCCACGGCATGCCGCCCCAAGCACGCGCTTGGCGTGCTGGGACCTGGAGCCGCCCCTGTGCAGGAGTATAGTTTATTACCATAATCCAGACGCAATGTAAATTACCCTACCCTTAAACACTCATGCAGCATGCAGAGCTCTCTGATGATATCTTGTGGAAGAGGTAAGTGCACCGAGTTGGTGGTTTGTGTTAAGATATTTGTATTGTTCCTGTGTCATTTGTTGTACATATTAACTTTTAATCCAAGCTCCTTGTCCTCTCCCACCCCCTTAAACATTAACAATCTTGCCAAGTCTCATGAAGTTATTGTGTTTCTCCCAATATTTGTTATTTTCTGAAAGGCCCAGTTCCTGTAGTCATGTGAACATGTGTGATTCTCAGGTTTCACTTAGAGAGTTTCTAATTCACTTGGTTGTAGAGAGATATTTAAAATGTGAACCCCAAAGGCTGATAAAAGAACCCCAAATATATAACCACCCTGACAGTTAGGAAGTTTTTCCTAATGTCCAACCTAAATCTCTCTTGCTGCAATTTAAGCCCATTGCTTCTTGTCCTATCCTCAGAAGTTAAGAAAAATATTTTTTCTTCCTCCTCCTTGTAACAACCTTTTATATACTTGAAAACTGTTATCATGTCCCCTCTCAGTCTTCTCTTTTCCAGACTAAACAAACCCAGTTTTTTCAATCTTCCCTCATAGGTCATGTGTTCTAGACCTTTAATCATTTTTGGATGTGGACTTTCTCCAATTGGTCCACATCCTTCCAGAAATGTGGCACCCAGAACTGGACACAATATTCCAGTTGAGGCCTAATCAGTGTGGAGTTGAGCAGAAGAATTACTTCTCGTGTCTTGCTTAAAACACTCCTGCTACTACATCCCAGAATGATGTTTGCTTTTTTTTTTCGCAGCAGTGTTATACTGTTTACTCATATTTAGCTTGTGTTCCATTATGACTCCCAGATCCTTTTCTCAATACTCCTTCCTAGGCAGTCATTTCCCATTTTGTATGTATGAAACGATTGTTCCTTCCTAAGTGGAGTACTTGGCATTTGTCCTTATTGAGTTTCATCTTATTTGCTTCAGACCATTTCTCCAGTTTGTCCAGATCATTTTGAATTTTAATCCTATCCGCCAAAGTATTTGCAACCCCTCCCAGTTTGGTATTGTCTGCAAACTTTATAAGTGTACTCTGCATACCATTATCTAAATCATTGATGAAGATATTGAACAGAACCGGACCCAGAACGGATCCCTGTGGTACCCCACTTGTTATGCCCTTCCAGCATGATTGTGATCCACTGATAACTATTTTCTGGGAATGGTTTTCCAACCAGTTTTGCACCCACTTTATAGTAGCTCCATATAGGTTGCATTTCCCTAGTTTGTTTATGAGAAGGTCATGCAAGACAGTATCAAAAGCTTTACTAAAGTCAAGATATACCACGTCTACCTCTCCTCTCATCCACAAGGCTATTCCAGTCATGCATATTATCTCATCAAGTCTCTGTGCTGCCAACTATGTCATAGTTGTGTTTATTTACTAGCATTTTGAGTTCTTCCTTCTTATTCCCCATTCTTCTTGCATTAGTACATGGACATCTAAGATACTGATTTGATCCCCCCCTCCCAGTTCTAACTTATGTCGCCTTTATCCCTGCTATAATAGCCCATGATCCCTCCAAATTCCAAACCCTCTCCCAGGTGTCCATGTTCTGGACTTAGCTGTGGGCTTTGGTCATTTGCCCCCTTTGAACCTAGTTTAAAGTCCTCCTCAGTAGGTTAGCCAGTCTGTATCCAAATATGCTCTTCCCCTTCCTCGATAGGTGGACCCCATCTCTGCTTATCAGTCCTTCTTCCTGGAACAGCATCCCGTGTCTCTGCCTGGGCCCTTACCCTTGACTGGAAGGACTGAAGAGAACACCACCTGCACTCCCAATTCCCTCATCCTTACTCCCAGAGCCCAGTAGTCACTTCTGATCTGCTATGGATCATACCTCGCAGTATCATTAGTGCCCACATGGATGAGTAGCATAGGGTAGTAGTCAGAGGGCCAGATGATCCTCGACCAATTCCTTGGTAGCATCTTGGATACAGGCCCCTGGCAGGCAGCATACCTCCCAGGATGCCATGTCAGGGTGACAGATGGGTGCCTCCGTCCCCCTCAGAAGAGAGTCACCAACCACTACTAACCAACGATTTCTCCTGGGAATGGTGGCTGTGATCCTTCCAGCCGGGGGGTACATGGCTTCTCCTCCTCCAGGGGTGATTCCTCATCACTCATTGCATGTTGTCTACTGGTACCTATAAGCCACAATAGTGATGTGCTGTCATTTTCTACTCTCCGTAAGGTTACTATTGTTATCTGTGTAAGTTTTCTTGAGCGGCTAGAGCATGGGACAGTGAATCAAGGCTTCTTTGTTCTATTCAAGGCTCTCTCAGTGTCTCATTTTGTAATAGATATGGTGAAAGACTATTCAGCCAACAGTTTATTTGATGGATTTGGGGCATTTTTATCCAACAAATAACATTTTGCATTATTTGATCAACTCCTTAATCAGCTGGAACAGAGTTTGACAGATAATTTATTCAGGTTTTTTATTAGCCATTGAATAAATTATTCATGAGTAATTGTTTACAATATTTGATCAGCTCTGGCATGGTCTGACATCCATTGAGTCTTTCCATTGCCTTGAAAAGGAGGTTGGATCTGGTCCTTAAAATCTCTAACTTCTCTTTATCTATCTGTAAAATGGGACTGGCAGTACTTTCCTACAATTCCTAATCAGTACTATAAAGTTTTATTAATTAAGACCCTAATCTCCAAGCTGTGGCATGTAAGACCCCTAAACCCATGCACAACCTAATTGACTTTAATAGGGCTCATTGTGGGCGTGTGGGACTACCTGAAACTTGCAGGATCAGGACCTCAGATTTTAGACTGGGATTTTCAAAGAAGCCCAACAGAGTTAGGTCTCACAACCCTAACAGAAATTCAGTAGAATCTAGGCCCCTAAGTCACTTAGGCTCCTTGAAAATCCCAGGCTTCAGCTCTATAAGTCAGTTTGAGTCCCTTGGAAGAAAGTCCTATATCAGAGAAAATGATTACTGTTATTGACATGATAATAAAAAGATGAAATTGGACATTGTCAAGAAAAGTAGCTATGAAACCCATATAGCATAAAACACCACAATTTACATTACACATCAAATGGTACCAGTATTTGCTCATGTAAAGTAACATTTCATGTTAAATTATTGGGAAATGATAGGGTGTGATTACATGGCCATTCACGGTACTTATTAGCATTTCATTAATAACATTATCATATAAAGCTGATTTAATTGCCCTCTGTGTGCAAATATTTACATTTTCAAATGGCAGCTCCACTCAGATCTTTGCCGTGGAGGAATATAGTATATTGCTTCTCAGAAAGCACAGATTTGTTGCAGGTGACTACCTCTATTCTCTGTGCAGAAGAAAGGACATAAAAAATGGTATGATTTCTTGGGAGGGTGTACAGGAATAACCACATAATTTTCATTCAGATATTTGCATAAAAAGTGTACTGTAATTTATCATAGTTTTTAACTCAATATCCCAATATCCATTAAATCTAGAGCTGAAAAATCACTATTAGATCATCTAGATATCCATGTCCCTACCATTGCAGAATTTTTCCATATAGCATGTTTACTGATGTTTTATCCACATTTAAATCCACCAAGGGTTGGATTGGCATTAGTTTCCTTGGGAGATTATTCCATAATCTAAGAGATCTCATCACTGGGGAATTTTCCCTGCTATTCAGTCTCCATCGTCTCTTAACTTCATCCCATTTCTTCTAATTATACTTCTGTGCCTCATGCTCTCATGTCCTATCATCTTAGTTGTCACTTAGCCAGGCTGTCCATATCTAGCTCTCTTAGCACAAGATGTTCAAGAGCACCTAAGGGAGTTAGTATCTAACTTCCTTATGTGCTTTTGAAATTCCCACCCTTCATCTTTCTGTCATATTTCCTCCTACTTGTTAGGATCTTAGGAATTAGAAATGAAAAGGCGCTCTGAGATCATTGTCCATTGTCTCTCGAGGACTGTCACGCAGGACAGTTCTGCTATCCCTACAATTTCTCAATATTTTTCTGGTAATGTGGTGCTCAGGTCACAAAGCAATGTTCCAGATGCTGTTGAATCAGAACCATGCAGGGGCTGATCCCCAGCTCACTGAAGTCAATGAGAAGATTTTCATTCAATGGGCTTTTGACCTGGCTAATAAAGAGGAATAGTGATGTGATGCCTTGGAAGCAATGTTAAGGAATAATCATTTAATACATAACAATGTAAGCCTATTGTATGTTGCAAATGCAGAGGATTTAAAGGCCAATAGTCCTGCATGAAAATAGAGGCAATAGACAAATATCTAATACATCTTTTACATTTCTAACTACTATCATCCTAATAAGTAGGGAAAGCAATCAACCCAATTGTAGAACAGCTAGTGAATTGTGTGTTCCAGTGGGTTCTGCAGTACTTAGACATTTTCACACTTACCGGCCTGTAACAGGATGGCATGCTGTACGAAACTGAGCATGAATGCAGGATCCTCTCTTGAAGGATCCTACTATCTATTGCTTTATGGAGGTGAAGTAGAATTTCTGCTGATTCATTGTAGAAGGTACAAGCATATAAATCCAACTAATATAAAAGGAGTTGGATCACCTCTTCCAGGGGCAGAGGGGAATTAGAGCAGAGTCTCTTGCCTGTTCTTCAGTTTTAGTCCTTCAGTCTATCCTCTGGACCCCAATCCCTCTCAGTACTTGATCTCTCACCAGCACCTCTTCCGTATCGCTTGTTCTTAAACTCTTACTCAGTTCTGGCTTCTTCCCCTGAAGGCATAAACACACTCTGCTTTCCCTGATCCTCAAGAAGCCAACCTTTAATCATGCCTGCCTCTCCAGCTACTGCCCTGTCTCCCTTTAGCTCTTCACCTCTAAAGTCATTGGCCCCAGTTCTCAGGTATGCCATTCCTGTACTTAATGCGGGAATGCAGTGGGCGTAAAGGTGGCTTTAGGCCACCATTACAATCCCTGTAATCTGGGGCCATTTGAAGGTCACTGCAGGTTCCTAGTGCCAGTCAGAACAGCCTCAGGGATAATTTAACTTATCTGCTTCCCGAGGATCCAGGGAAAGCTGAGAATATAGAAAATGCACAGCTCTGTGCCGCAGGTTGTGGGTGGAGCTGGTGTAGGCCTGCTTGGGCAGCTCTGCACTGTTGGGGAATGGTTTTATTCAGGGGATATTATCCAGAAAGCCATTTCTACTCTCTTTAAAACCTTCTATGCCACCAGAGCAGCACAGAGACCCCCTACTGGTATGTAGAAATGTCCCCACTGCAGGAGGGGCTTACAACCACTGTCTTGAGTGCCTCTCCTCCAAATCTAGTCTTAATCCCCTCTAGATCAGGTCTCAATCCCACTCCACTTGCTGTCACAAGGGCTTATAACCATCTTTTACTGGCCAAATCTTGAACTTCTATTCCACTTTCATTTTTGATTTTTAAGCTACTTTTGATACCATTGATAACTCCCTCTTCCTTCCTTGTGTACTTTGGCTCTAGCCTTTCCTGGTTCTCCTCCTACACTGGTCACTCCATCGGTGTTTCCTTTGGTGGAAGGGTCCTCCTCCTCCCCTTTTCAATTTTTTTGCAGGTCATACTAGGCTTTGTCTTTGGCTTCCTCATTTTCTCCCTCTTCATGCTTTTCCAGGTGATCGCATCTGCTACTACACTCTCCAGGCTCAGAACAAACACGTCTGCTTCTCCATTCTGATCAGTCTCCTACCTATCCAGTCCCACACATCAGATCTTCTCTATGACATCCCCTGGATCGCTCTACTCTAAGGGATATGACCAAAACTGAGGTGCTGATTGTTTTTCCCCTGAAGCCCCTTAGGGCAGCAAAAATTCTCAACTAGGACTTCATCTCCTTCCTGGATTGCTGTAATCTATTCTATCCTTTCTGGTCTTCTTAGCATCCCCCACTAGATTTTCCTCTTCTCTGGTCCACACAAAATACGGCAAATAAGTTTCTTTCTGGATCAATGATCTGACTACTTCATCCTACTCTTTGACTCCCTTCACTGGCCCCCTGCTCCAGTGTATCAAGTTGAAGCTTCTTGTCCTTGCCTTTATGGAGTTGCATAACTTTGCCTTTGCCTACTATCAGGCCTAGTGTCATCACATGACCCTCCCAAACTCTTAGTGGATAGCACCTACAATATTTTAGATGCTATAAAATAATAAGTTCAGCTATGAAATGAGACTGTGCAAGAAAGCCCTCTTCTTAGCAGATCTGCTCCCTCTGTGTATTTGGAGTCATAGAAATATTTACTGTAGTGATGACACGTTTTTGCTCTCTTTAACAGTGCAGAGCAGACACAGCTAGGTGCAGCAGAGTGAGTTGGTGTCTAGTCTAGTTTGCATCTAGTCAGCAAGCTTGTTAATTCAGGTTTCCATTCTGCCCTTCAAGCTTTTGTCTGAAGTAGCTTGCTTCAGGTTAGCATCTCTTTTGTGTAGAACCGTAGAGGTTAGAATTTCCAAATGACTATCCGACAACAGCAACTAGAAATGTGACTATATTCATATGTGGAAGTGATTTTTTCATTTGATTTTATTTTAACTTCTGAGGAGTTGCTCTTGTGAATAAGTGATAATCAGCATGAGTTAGGGTTGCAGACTCATCCTCTGAGAAAACAGGGAGAAAATAATGTGCGCTAATAGCAATATAGGAAATGTTTAGAATAGCATAAGCAATGACAAGTACCAATAGAAGAGAAATGAAATGAGAGAATAAAGACTAGAAAATGAAGAAAAGCAAGCAAAAGGATGAATAAACAATAATTAAAATATTCATGAGAGAGACAACATGGGTGAGGTAATAGCTTTTATTGGACCAACTTCTGTTGGTGAAAGAGACAAGCTTTTGAGCTCCACGGAGCAATTCTTCAGGCCACCAGATCTTCCTAAGACTGAAGAAAAGCTCTGTGAGCCCAAAGCTTGTCTCTTTCATGAACAGACGCAGGACCTGTAAAAGATATTACCCCACCCACTGCGTTTCTCTAATATCCTGGGACCCACACAGCTACAACCACACTGTATAAAATATTCATATCATGATTGTTCATTTCTAAGGGTATACTGCCACCTGGCAGCCTTTAAGTGAAATGCACCAGAATAAACTTTTTTTTAACCTTAGTGTGGCTCTTTAACTGCCTGATTCACAGATCCACTGTGTGGGCTATGTATCTATACAAAAATCTTCAGTAAGGAATGTGTCAGGATAGTTGTATTTTTTGTAGTTTCACAAGGTGCAAAGGATCAGAATACATTTGGTAACTGAAGAACTTCCTGACTCCACCCAAGTAACCTCTGCCCCCAAAAGCAAGGGTTCATTTAGTTTTCAGGTGGCAGCACTGTTACAACAGGGAACAGGGGGACTCAGGATTCCTTGGTTCTATCCCTTGTTCTGCTGCTGGCTTACTGGAGTATTATGCTCACTACTGATATTAACAACGAGGAGCAGTTTAGGGAAGAGCTAGAAATTATGAATGTGCTGGAAGAACCCACTTATGTGATAAGGAAGAATTGCTAAATATACAGGAATTTCTAAATGAGATTAGCAGTAGTGTTGTCATCAAATATCTGATGGCTCCAGATATGGAGAGGAATATTTAGGGTAGTTCTCCAGGGATGACTAGGAGTAATGGGATGATTTCAAAAGGAAACATTACAGTTATGTATTGTGACATGCTTCCCTCACAGCGAGACCTATTAGGCTGTGCATAATTTCCCGAGGGAAATGGTGGAAGCTTTATCTCTTGGGGCATTTTAAAACTAGACTAGATTAATTACTAGGGAAGTTACGAAAGAGAAAAATCCTATGTTGGCATAAGGATGATCTAACAGAATAAATGTATCTCTGACTTCTTTAAATCTGTCCTTATCTTAGATGACTTGGGGTTTATAGGTCATTCTATTTCAGAAATCTATCAGTGACCCTATATTATATAGTAGTACCAGTTTAATTTCCAACACCTTCCCCGTCCTGCTTTTATACTTCCTGCAAATGGTGATGTAATAGGAATTTTCCATCTCTAACTAACTTGGTCCATTATAGATTTGGTTTTATGTTAGTACTGTGTAATTTGAATTATTATGGAAGTCCCATATGTTTAGATCAGTGTTGCTGTGTTATACAGGAAAGAGACGCCTTTAGTCTGATGGATATACCCCCCCAAAATCTTATTGAGCCACAAGTTAGTTTTAGTTAATTATCTGTTAAAAACAACTCAGTGGCCTCCTTCTAACATGTTAATGTCTTCTTTTGGTATGGTTTTGTGGGACTCAGAGATTTGAAAATGCCTCTGAAAATGAAGTGAAACTCACAATTTCCTATTCAAAGATGTATTTGTGTCTATGTCCAACTTGGGATTATGATGAAAATGACTGGTTTATATTTGTCACTGATTGAGTGTACCCACTGCTTAATCTGAGCCCAGACTTTACAACAAATGGGGAAAAACTAAATCATTAACCTCTGGAGGGCTGGATTGTCTTCTCACTTACAATGATGTAAATAAGTGGACTCAGTGAAGGCACACAGGTGTAACACCACTGTGAAATCAAATTCAAGACCTGGATTTTTGTGATCTCAGTAGACGAGTTCAAGTTACAACAAAGGAAAAGCAAGATTTTTCTCCTTTTTTATCCTCCTTCATATGTTTTGAAATCTCATTTATTTTTTAAGAGCAATATAACTTTGCTATTGGCAAACAGCCATCATTCTGCAACATCCAGAATTTTTTTCTCCTTCTTAAGGTCATTTAACAAAGGTAATTTAATAACAATATTCATAAATGTATTATATCGGCCTCATGTTATGTTACGGAGCATGTTGCAATAATTACCATCTTTATATATGGGATATAAGTGCTTCAGTTCCTCTGTAATGCTGAATCTTCATATTTCTTTCTTTTCCCAAGGGTCAGGCAAAATAACTGCTCTTGGAGATAGAGACAGAAGCTCCAATTCAGGAAAATAATTCTCACATTCTTAAGTCTAAGCATGTCCTTAAAGTCTCGTTTCCTTAAGAAAGGAATTCAGCAAATACGTAAATGTTTTTCTAAATATGCATACTTGCCTGAATGAGGATCTGATCTTGTCAAATCAGTTACTGTACTTGAATAGGTTTGGGTGCACATTCTGGCTTCACAGAAGGCAGGCTTGTGCTTTGAGGGTGCTCACTCTCTTCAGCATTAGTAAAATAAGAAACAGTGGTCCAGACCAAAGGACCACCTTGATAATACAGTAACAAAGGTTTCAGAATAACCTGGAGCTTCTAAATGAATGAGGTCATAGGGCTCAGTTTTGTTGTGGAACTCTTGAGTATTGGAAGCAGTAGCTGTCAAACTGTGGCCCATCTAACTCACTTCCCAAAAGTCTGTGGAATAAAATGTTTTGAGAAGCCAACACAATGGGGAGGGCAGATAGCCGGGGAAGCAATCCATGTAAGGACTGTTTGCTTATTAGGTGGCCTCAGAATAGAATAGTCGAAGAACTACTTGCAGTCAGGAAAAACTAGCATGTGCCTTCTAGAGGTTGTAGAGGTGTGCTGCAGGAACAGATGTGAGAAAGGGATGGTGGACAAGAGATTGGGTGGAAAGAAAAGTAAAGCACAGGAGTTGAATAGAGAAGTACTTGAAACCATAAGTAATCCAGCTGGACTGGCTTGTTCTCCATGGTTTCTCCTTGTGAGTGTTGCTATGCACTTAGGTGCTAACATTGCAACTCTTCATTAAAACAATGACAGTAACCAAATCTCATGCTTCAGGGCTTCTGCCTGTAGAGGCAGGAAAGAAATGCTGCCCCTAACTGCATAATTGTACTTTGGGGTTTGTTTTGCCTTCCTCTGAAGCCTTCCTCAGAGATTAGCTAAAACTAGAGATGCCACACCAGACGAGGTGGGCCAGTACTCTGAAGTAGTATAAGACTTAGAACTAGAATGCAGAACAGAAATGTTGGTTCCCTTTCTTCCTTCCTCTTGCCCTCAAATCAGGAAGGGGCTAGAATCGCCCTTCCAACAGAGAAGGTTGCTAATTTTGCATATAGGTGATAGAGAGTGTGGGGGGGTTGGGCCCATAAAGAGAGTTTACCCTAGGGCAGGAGTTCTCAAACTGCGGGATGCAACCCCATTTTCATGGGGTTGCTGAGGCTGGCTTAGACTTGCTGGGGCCGAGGGCCGCAGCCTGAGCCCTACCGCATAGGGCTGAAGCCAAAGCCTGAGGGGTTTCAGCTCTGAGTGGCAGGGCTCAGGTTATGGGCCACCTGCCTGGGGCTGAAGCCCTTGGGCTTTGGCTTTGCCCCTCCCACGCACCCAGAGTGATGGGGCTCGGGCAGACTCAGGCTTCTGTCCCTCATCCTGGGTCATGTAGCAAATTTTGTTGTCAGAAGGGGGTCACGATGTAAAGATGTTTGAGAACTCCTGCTCTAAGGAACTGACAACAGTAAAGTAAAAAGAGACAGCTAGTCAAACTCATGTAGTAGTTAGAATAGAAAGAATCATCATGCTGGACCAGACCAAAGTATATGGTGGGAGGAAACCTCTTCCTAATGCCAGCTAGTGATCACCTTATGCCAAGATCTATTGGGATTTATAACCCATCTCCTAGCCTACCTCACCCCAGAGGCCAGATTTTGTTTAATTTGTCTATCGCAGGCCTGCACAGCATGTGGCCCAGGGGCCACATGTGGCTCGCATGGGCTCACTGTGCGGCCTGCGGGGGGTGAGTAGGTGGGCTCGCTGTGTGGCCCGTCGTGGGTAAGCAGGCAAGTGGCAGGTAAGGGAGGGGGGCTGAAGAGGCGGGTGGGCAGTGGCGGGGGGGGCAGGTGAGCTGGCGGTGGGGGAGGGGTTGAGCAGGAGGGCGAGCAGTGGCAGGGGCTGAGTAGGTGAGCCGGAGGGGTGGGGGGCTGAGGTGGTGAGCTACCAGTCAATGGCTGATCTGTTCTACTGATCTTGTCTGGCTCCTATCCCCTCTCCAAGGGTTGCAACTGTCTAGAGGTGCCTGCCTTCCATGTCTTCCTCATCCATACCTCATTCATTCAACAGGGCAATTGATTACAAAGTTGGGGGAAGAGCTTATTCCACTTCTAACAAAAAGACATTTTTTCTTTTACATTAATTATACTACCTTAGGGGCCCCGCTATAACATATTATCAAGGATCAATACCACTGTTTCAGTGGGAAAGCACTGAGGAAGGAGGGTTTATTTCTGCTGGGCGGGCAGTGCTGCGGGAGGGGTATTTCGGCGGGGGCTGGGAGGGGTGTTGTGTTTGGGGGGGGGCTTGGTGGCTCTGGGGAGGGGGGATTTTGGCAGGGCCAGAGGTGGGGTTTGGCCCTCAGCTGTTTTCTTTGGAGTAATATGGCCCTCGCCACTTTATGATTTGTGCAGGCCTGGTATAGAGAATCCTCTATCTTAGCTGCCAGGCTGGTGGGTCTTGCTCACATGATGAGAGTCTGTGTGCCAGATTTGGGGTCAGGAAGGAATTTTCCCCTAGTTCAAATTGTTAGTGACTTTAGGGTTGTTGTTTTTTTGCCTTTCTCTGCAGCATTGGGCCTGGGTCACATATTAGGATCATCTACGCATAACTCATCTAATCAGGGCATAGGAGGCATCTGAGTGTCTTCTGGTCTCTGTCTGTGGGATAAAATGGTTTAGTCTAACGAGGACTGAAAGGCTTTCATCTAACTAGTCATTGAGTTCAATATAGAGGTATTTGGGTGGAATTCAAGTCAGACTAACTTATCTATGTCTGTTACAGCTATCCCCCTATTCCATGTTGTTTCTTACAGCTGTCCTCATACTCCATTTTGTTTTTGTTCTCCTTCTGTGGCCGCCCTGCCCTGGCTGTTAAGTTGTTTACCAAGGCCACTGCCCTTCTCAAAGGGAGGGCCCCTTGAGTTGTTTAACAAGAGCCATTGCCCTTCTCAAAGGGATGGCCACTTGTGCTGTGTGCAAAATGGGACCACTGCCCTGTTCAAAGGGTTAGTCCTGTTATCACTTCGCTGAACCTGGGCTTGGTGTAGGGCAGGCAATGTCCAGAGCTCCAAGACCTATTGTGTTTTTAAGATCCTGGGCATGAGTCATAGGCCTCATGTGCTTTTCAGTCACCTATTGCACAGGACTCTGCCCAGACATGTTTCTGTGCTCACCTGCAGTCTTTTCCCTGTGCCTCCTCCCCTGTGACAGAGGGAGCCTATCAGGATTACTAGCGGGAAACTGCCTGAGTTTGCCTTTAAAAACAGACATTTTTGGAACAAACATCAGAGAGGTTCCTGCATTGCTGCCTGGTCTGATCAACCAGGGGTTTTGGGGGGTCCTTTCTCCGCTCTCGTTTTATTTTTGAGCGTACCCCTGGTTTTTGACCCCCCCCACGAAGAACGAATTGCTACCTGAGAGATCTCCTGATTATTGAGAATGTACCGAGCCTTCTGATGTTCTTGCTGCTTCTGCCTTTGCTGCTGCCTTGGGGACTGGTAAGAATCCTTTCTAAACTTTTATTTTATTGCTTTAGCTGCTGGCTCTGTTTCCCTAGCACACAGTCTCAAGCTAAACCTTGGTCTGTGTCTTAAAACCTCTCTTAAACTCCGCGGCGCTTTGCTGCTAAAAATAAGTTTGTGCCGCTGCTAAGCTCTGCTCCTGTGGGCTTTGCCTCCGGGCT
The DNA here is from genome assembly GCF_007399415.2 of Gopherus evgoodei. Lineage (NCBI taxonomy): Eukaryota > Metazoa > Chordata > Testudines > Testudinidae > Gopherus > Gopherus evgoodei. Next base: position 200,851,375 of record NC_044322.1, on the reverse strand, counting down.
CCCTGCTTTCAGCTGTATCCCTTGGCTTCAGCCATCATCCCTTGGCTTCCTTGGGAGCTGTATCCTGGGCACATACCACTCTGCCCTCTGTGACTTCCCCATAGCATAAGGTGCACCATAGGTTTTGGGTTTTTTAGTTTAATAAGTCATAGTTTGTTAAGATTGTAGAGCTTGTAAGTTCACCTGCCTTGTTATAGTTTACTGTTTTGTTGCTCCATATAGTTGCTTGTTATAGTTTTGCTTAGAATTATGATATTTGTTGTTTTGCCTAGTCATTGGTTAAGATAGATAAAGTTTTTGCTGCCTAAATTCGTATTCCCGCTGTCCCGATCTCTCCCTGGACTTTCCCGTGCCTATTTTTCCCCCGCTCCAATCCCCCCCCGTGTCTGCATCACCCTCCGAACTCCCCAAACCCCTTGCTGCTTCTCCCCCTGTGAAACTTCCCAAACTTGGCCGCTTTTTTTCCTTTGTTTTTGGTGTCCGCTTGTTGCTTAAACCTCTCTCTAGCCCTTCTTTACACTTCTCCGCTGCCCCTCCCCTACCGAAGATCACCATCACGCTGCTTCATTGTCCTTACCCTGCAGGGCTTCACAGTCTCTCTGCTGCTTCCAGCCGCACTCTCCTCTCATCAATTGCCACTAATCATTCACTCCCCTCCTGTTCCTTGACAGATTATCTGCTATCCTAGCCTCACAAATTAAGTCATTACTTTTCTTTTATACCGTTACATTGCATAAATTCACTTATATTCACATTTTACTTGTAATTATAACCCATTGGTTGCTTCCACTTTTCTAATATACTTTGTATTTGCATAAATACCATTGTGTTACGTTGTGTATAAGGCCACCAACCACTTAATACATTCTATCTAAGATTGTTGACCATTTTATATAGAAGCTACCATTTTATTTTGCATTTCTTTTGATACACTTATTGACTGTACTGTACCCCATTGTGCTGAACCCCACTTACTGTACTCCACTGTTTGAACTCCCTACACTGTTCAATAAGAAGAACCCCCCATCATTGTCTATTGTAAACACTCTATACACCCCATCCCATCGTATTTCATTGTTAAATTCCCACCACTTCCTTTTTCCTTTAATAAATTAATTGGCACCCCACCTGTGTGGTAATTGCTCCCCAAGATCCCATATACCTGCTGGCAGGGACAATCTAATGGTCCTGTCTGGCCTTATACTCTGTGAAACTATGGTGATGGATGCATTATGAAAACAGACAATTGCTTTTTATAGAAATATTCAGTAGCATGTGCATGGTGGGTGGGTAGGCCAGAGAAGGCTCATGCCATAGATTCACTCCCCTCCAGAAAAAAAACAAAACAAAAAACCCCAAATACTAATGATCACCCCTATAATCCCTTTCAGAGAGCAAGCTGTGAATGGGTTAAATGAACTTGTATTGTCTTATTTCCTAATAAACTGGCGAAGCGATTATGAAAAGTTTATGAGCTTTGTGTTAGATAATCATCCTCATTGTTTCACTCCTACTGCATACCATGTAAAATAAATTATTCTAAATGAGCCTTTATGGGAGTTCTTTGTAACAATGTTTTTGTTTAGAATTTTCACCAGCTTTATGTAGCTCCTTAAATTGCGAAGTTCTCAGAATGATCTTCCAGTATCCATCATGTTTGCTGAAACATAAGTATGAAATGGAAACCAAGTTCTCATATAAATGCCCTCCGGGACTAATTACACTGATTTGACTAGAGTAGTGGTTAGATCTGAATTATAGTCATGAATAAGTTAGATCTTAATTAAAGTCATGTATCGGGTGCAAAAGGCAATGTCATACATGCAAAGAAGCTGCTTGGTAATAAGTAGAAATTAGTATTAATAATACGTTGTGTATGAGATTTGGTTTCCAATTTATTCTGTCTATTGCTCTATTTAGCTATCTCTTCACATATCAGAGCATAGTGTTCTCATTACTATAGTATCTGAGTGCAGTACCTCTGTCATGATGTTAAATAAAATATTACTAAAGCAAAAAAACAAACCAAACAATCCATTTTCAGCACATCAATATTTAAAGAGCTCTTTAAGTGTTAAGGCTTTTTAAGGTGTTTGTCCATTTGGGGTACTACAGAAACTTTAGCTATAATATAATGTAATGTAATATAATGATTATTACTATCTTTTAAATTCTATAAGGATTTCCCATAAGGTCAGCCAGTGATTACATTTCCCTGCTCCCATATCCAGTGAGCTTCCTGGCATTGGCTGTACTAATCTTTCACCTAACTCATCAATATAGGAGTGTATTGGGTATATGTGAGTGTATTGGTAATAATACAGTTTACTTTTAAAGCACTGTTCGCATGTGTGCAATCATCAGCTTCATCTGTTTGTGACTACAGACCTGTCAATACTTAGACAATGGTAAAGTCTTTCCAGGTTTCAATCTAAAAGTGAACTGACTGGATTAAGCAAAGTGAGTGAGGATGATAGGCCCAGGAGTAGGGTGGATGGGCAAATAGGGTTTGGTATAGAGGAGATTGTCCGTTACTCTACAGCTTTTTTGAAAATTTTATTTATAGGAACATAGCTTTTTGTGCGTGTTGCAGTTAATATCAACAGATCGTCCTCTTCTGCCCTAACATGCACTTAAGGGGGAAAACCTACTCCATGAGTAAGTAAGGATGAGCATTAGAAACTGCAGCGTTCTTGCTCCTCATGACTGGAAGCAGTAATGGTAGGAAAGAAGCAGGGTCAAAGGCTAGTGCAAGCTATGTGAAGCCTTAAGATCCAGGTGAACTGCCAATCCTGCCAGTCTCTTTGAGCCTCTGGATCCCTTCCAGCAACAGTCGAATTACACTGCTTCAGCTGCTGAAAAGAGAATCCCCTGGCAAGTGTCTTTGGTTTATTTTTAAAAATGATTATTATGATTATTTATTTTATTTATGATCTTTTATTTCATTTTTCTATCTCTTATTCATACTTGTCTAAGTCTTGAAACAAAAAATCACACCAGTGGTGGCAAGCACAAACCTATAGCCAAAGATACGAGATGCAGTGTGGTGTGGTTTTGGTACAAATGGGCCAGATTACCCATATTAGGATGAAGACATGATTTGGAATTTGGATGCAAGTCTAAATCATAGCCTGCAGAATTAACTGATGAAATTAAAGGCAAATATGAAAAAACTAATATAAAGAAATGTTTTGTTTTATACAACAGATACTAAACCTGTGGAACTTGATTTTTTACACAGAATTTAATAGAACACTCTGTATAAACCCCAAACTGGGACAGAAGGGGCTAAGGAGCAGTTCTGGGCCTAGGTGGCTCCACCTTGGTGTGCCTGGAGAGCCTACTCCAGCTGGCTGAGGCACTTAAAAGAGAGCCAGATAGTTCAGAAGAGGGGCAGGTAGGAGACATCTGTCTTGGGAGCGCCTGAGTAAGGGTGTTGCTAGAGTGTTGAATGCAGGGGGAAAATCAGCAAGTGGCAGCTATCCCAGGCTCTAGACTTTCTCAAGACTGGGGAACCCTTCACTCTAACCTATGAGGCATTTGACCATGACCTGGACTAGGAAAGTAAGTGCCAGGAAGTGGCCCAGAGAGGAGCCCTGAAGCACTCCAGGGTGTTTGCTATTACACCTCTTCTCGAAAGGCCCTGAATTGGAGCCTGATGGAGAGGGAGGCTCTGGGCTCCCCTACCAAACACTCTGTTGTGAAAGGGACACAAACTTGACCTCCTCTCCCCTTGGCAATATGGGGGATAGAGTAATTGTAAACTCTGAGACAAGGGTGTGCAACCCACAGGAGCCTGGAGATTGGCTGAGGACCAGGGGAACTTCAGGAGAAATTGAGCTAGATGTATTTTGTTGGACTCTGTTACCCAGTAAGGAGATGAACTCATCTGGTGAGCTGGCCAGTCACCAATTGCTGCCTATGGGAAGGGGAACTCCACAGCTGGCAAGGGATGTCGGAGATGGGGGAGAGCTGGGACCCAGTGATCTAACTGGTAGGCAGCACCACTGGTAAGCCCAGCTTTGTCACAAATAACAACAAGAATTAGACATTTATACAGAAAATAATATCTGCAATTGACCAGCTAGCATAAAAAATATTAAGGAGCTAGCGCTCCTGCTTTAGGACATTAATCAATCACGAACTGTCTGGTGTTTGAAAGAAACGCCCTCCCACCCACCATAGGAATATTACTGCATATATGTCTGCTATTGGGGATACCTTCCTCTGAATTGTCTGGCTCTGGCCATTGTCAGAGACATGCTACACTGCTCTACAGCCAAAATGCTTCTGAAATAAATGTAGTCCAACTTTACTAATTCTGGGTCACTGAGAACAAAAATGATGCTTAAAATTGTTGATTGGCTCTAGTTTTCAAGATATGCTATTGGGTCAGTATATACGACCCTTGACTTGGGAATGGTGGAGGATAAGTGAGTTATAAAGGGAAGGGATCTCAATTTAAACCAGAAATGACTAAAATACATCTTTGACTGGATCTATGAATAAATCTATGACTGGGTTTGGACAGTACTTGCTTTTTAGGCAAAACAATGAATGTTGCAATCTGAAGCTGGTATTGCATCATACATGATATGAATTGCATCATGTTGTTCCTAGAAGTCATGGATGATGCAATCATAATGAAGCTTACATCACTCTGCTGAAAAAATTGCCCTATATCAGCTCTAGAAATCATACAGTGTCGTGCTCTCTTATTTGTCAGTGCTTGATTTTGCAAAGGGATACATTTCTGTTTAGCCAAAGTGAGCAGAGATGCCTCGTACTTATGTGAACAGTGCAGATAACTTCTGCTATGTTTGTGGTGAAGTGACTTTTCATCTCAAAAGCGCAGTATAACCACTATGGTTAAGAAAGCCTATCACCTTTCTTTTGGCTGCAAAATTGGAGATCAGGACACGAGGTGGGCCCCACACATATGCTGCAACACTTGTGCAACAAATCTTCGCCAGTGGTTGAACAGGAAAAGGAAATCTATGCCTTTTGCAGTGCCAATGATTTGGAGAGAGCCAACAGATCATGCTAGCAATTGTTACTTCTGCATGGTGCCTCCAGTTGGGAAAGGTATGTCAAAGAGGAAAAAGTGGACTGTGCATTATCCAAACATTCCATCAGCTATACGCCCAGTACCCCACAGAGAAGGACTACCGGTTCCTGATGCACCAGAATCATTCTCACTTGAGTCAGACGAGGAAGAGGAAGAGGATGAAACTTCTGGTCCTGAACCATCAATGTCACAGGACCCACATTTTCTCCCATCCTCCTCCTCTGAACCACACCTCATAACACAAGGTGAACTGAATGACCTTGTCAGGGATTTGGAACTACCCAAGAGTAAGGCAGAGCTGTTGGGCTCCAGATTACAGCAGTGAAATCTCCTGGCAGGCTATCAGGGCAAATGAAGCCCATCAATGCTTGCAGACTATTGCTGGACAGTGAGAAGAGATGCTCCATTTAATGAATACAAGAGACAAGCCAGAAGCGCCGAGTAGACACTAAATAGGACTAAACTATGTACATAATAGTTTTTTGCCTTTTGTTTCATAATAAATTTTATTTATATAACCCTTTTGCTGATTTTTAAAGTGTTACATAAACAGGACAGGTGAAATATTATCATGTAAAGCAACCATAAACACATGAAAAGACCTAGGTTTACAATTTATGATTAAAACTCTACTATCTACACAATATACATAGAGATAAAATGTAAAAACTTAAACATCTTAGAAACAGTAGCCAATCAGTTGTTTTAATTATCATATTTGAATTCAGCATATCAAAATACATAATAAATAGCACATTTTATCTCTGAAGCACACGACTTCTCAAAAATTGTAGGCCAGTGCGGACTAGATGGACCCTGGGTCTGATTCAACATGGCAAAGCTTATGGTTCCTAGGAAATATTAGGCACTAATGCAAAGAAGCGCTCGGTCCTAATATTTCCCCCTAACAATGCTTTTATTCCTGGGAAGGCTTCTCTTTCAAGACAAAAATAATGATGGATAGAGATGGCTTGGATTGCAAATACAGGTAACGCATTCCCTTAAAACATTGATTTATTGATTCAGAGCTACTTAAAAAGGTAAAATCTAATAATTTAGAAGTGAGTGGCAGGTGAAGTATCCAGTATGCATTGTTATCAGGGTGTGAATGATTGTTATCAATGTGAAGTGTTAATGTGAAAGCCTGCAATAAGGATCTTCCTGTAAGGGTGAAACAATTGATCCTTCATTTTATATCTAAAGTGGAATTTATTACATGTTCTCCTCTGCCAGCCCTATCAGTTCTGGACTGTGGCACTTCCTTGCACACAGGCAATGATTAGACCACAGTTGGTCTCACTTGGCTGGTTTTATGCATATGTTTGGTTCAAAGTGTCTTGCTCCCACTGGCAAATGGAGACACTCCTTAACTCCACTTGGCATGAAGGAGCAGAGAATATCACTCTAACTAGGGTGAATATAATTAAAAGTACATTTATATTTGTGCTGGAAGACCAAGGTCAGAAGATTGATTAATCTGAAAGATTGGTTCACTGTAAAATGCTTGACTGTTCCCTTCCCCACCCTCAGCAATGCTGTGTATCTCCTCTGATGTCCTCTCCCTCTACAGGCCTATGCAATGTCAGGTTAGGTTGGAAAAGAAAATAGGAGGGATATAAGTACCGGTAGGCTATGGTGTGTTGCATACGTGTCAGTGAAGTGAAAAGAAAATTACACACTCAATATGCCTCTTTGTTGTCCTTCACAAATGAACTGTCTGTCGCATAATGCAGGAAAAATCTACTGTCACCTTCTGGGATCTCAGGTACTAAGAAGATAGGGCCCTACAAATTGCTAAATCAATACAGTTATCTCTAGGGAAGTGACATTTGCCAACACTTGCCATGCTATGTTATTTGAGATACATAAGAAATAACTGAGATAATTGTTACCAAATATTGCCTTTTATAACAGTGATCACTGTAGGTTTCAGGTTAAAACAAGTGTATCACATGCCTTTTACTTAATGAATGAAAGAATAACACTTTACACTCATCTAGAACTTATACCTGAGGAGCTCAATGTGGTCTTTACAAAGGGGAGGTAGTAACTATTATCCACATTTCAATGGTTTTGGGGCAGGGTTATAACTTTCATTAACTGCCTGCCAAAGGTGATTCCTGGGACATTCTTAAAAATGTGCCTCTCTCTTCGGGCTTGTATATTCACAAGAGTTGTGCTGCTTCAACCATGCTGGTGTAATTCAGGCTGTACAATCCGCCCCCTATTATGGACAGTTATACTGGTATAAAATGAAGGGATCCATGAAGGGACTTAAGCATTGCAATGCTGAGCATCAAGCCACCTAACTCACAGGAACAGCACTGTTATCCATGAAGCCAAGTTTGGCACCTGGCTCCCAATGCAATGAATGGGGAGAGACCAGCACCTTAGACTGTGATCCACAAAACCTAGCATACTAGGCAGGGAGCCACCTAAGCTAGTCAATGAGAGACACCAACTGGAGGGGGTTTGCTAACCTCCCCTCTCTGCCTCAGAGATAGGCAGCTCCATGAGCTTGAACTTAGGCCCCTATGTCAGCTCAGTGGTCCATGAATGGGTATCCACCACCTGGAGTCAGGTGGCTTAGGGACCCAAGCTGCCTTTTGAGGGGAAATGAATTAGGACCCTGTTTCTCACCACAAAAAATGGCTGGAGGAAGTGGTGGAGGTGCCCACGGTATAACATTTAGAGCAGTGGTTCCTGCAGCATACTGAGACTGTGGTAGACCCAAGGTCAACTAGAGAGTGGGAGAAAGAATTTGAACAGGGATCTCCCACCTCTCAGGAGAATGCTCTAAGCACTGAGGTATGTGAGGTCTCTCCTCTTGAAGCTGTTGCACTCTGGATAAATAATGAAAGAGTGATTGGAGCAGGGAACTGGACCCAGGAGTTCCCACTTCTCAGGTGGTTGTCCTAACCCTGGGCCTACAGAGTCATTCTCACACTCTCACTCTGTCTGGTCCAATGACTATTCCATTGTGGATAAATACTGAAACAGTTGCTGCTGTCACCACCACCTCCTCTGGCTCCATTTTGAGTGGGACCCGATCCAGTAGGTGGCCTCTGAGCACACCTGCTAGATCAGGACCCGCAAGTGACGTAGATGTCCAGACGCTTATCTTCCCCTGGTTTGTGAATCGGTCTAGGGATGAGGTGGCAGAGAAGTGTCCAGATGCCTAAAGAGAGGCAACAGCGTGCATGCTTGGAGGCTGAAATATAGGGGTTGAGGGAATTTTTACTCTGAAAGACTTAAGTGCCAAGTGAGTTTGTCTGAGATTTAGGCACTAAGGACCCTTCATGGATCCCACCCAAAGCTCTTACCCCAGTATAGCTTACTCCCACCTGTGAACGGAAAAAGCTTTACTGGTATAGGACACCTTTATAGCATCCACACTAGATGTCAAGCTAGTGTAATATTTTGGTGAAAAGTTCCTTCCCCCACCCCCAGTTATACCAGTACCACTTTCAAATGTAGACCAGGCTTTAGAAAATATGTTTTGTTCTGTAACAATGTCAGATTTTTTGTTGCCCTACTCTCTGTCTAGTAACTTGTCAGTCCCAGATCAGAACTGGAGTACTTTGGTCCAGGGCAAAGTGAGTGTAAATGGTTGTACAAGGTGCATGGTAATGGAGAATCAGGCCCTATGTTTGCATTGTGATCTTTACCTTACTATGTGTATTATGCATGTGAGCTGGCACTACATCTGAGGTGGCTCCTGTTTCTACCTCTAAGGGATAGAATAGCTTTTCTGCCTATTAAAAAAAGAAAGAATATATATTTGTGGGGCCAGTGGGCCAAAACCATGCCATTCCCTTGTCAAGCTCTATTGGAGGAAAGGCACACGTGGTGCACTTATCACACAGGTGGCCTAAAGCCCTATTTGGAGCATAGGAGCAGTTGAAGAAGCTGCATTTCAACCAAGATATAGATCATTTTTGCTTCTCATCTTGGATTCACTCTGCAGATCTTAGGAGGATTCTTTTTGCCCTTAAATTTTGGCAGTTATGAATAATCTTTGCTGATATATATTTTTTTAAATTGAGCAAATATTTCATGCTCATGAAGAAGGTCAGAGATTAGCTGCACTAGAACATGAAGTACCAGTTAACCTCAGGCCACATGGAGCTGAGCAACAGCAATACAAGCTTTTCTTATGCTACATTGCCAGATATCTCAAAGTATAAACCTTCAGGGTCCATTAAACAGAACCCCAGTGTCCTTATCTAAATGTACCCTTTTAAAGTTTCCTTTTTTCTTAAAAACTATGTATATCTATATCTATATATCTGCCAGTATATTTTCTTTTTTCCAGAAAATAAAAAGATTTTGAAGAGAAGCAGGTACTCACTTTCAAAAGGAGTAATTTCAAGATGGTTTGGAGCTGCAGCTACTTTTCAGATCAGGCAGGCCAGAGACATTAATACAGTTTTAGTGCATATTTAAACACTAGCTGACCTGCACAGAAACATCAGTTTTAAGACACATGTTCTTATTCGAGCACCACTAAATGGCCCAGTTGGCATCTTGCTATGTGTGTGGCAGGATCTGTGCATGGTTCCTGCAGAGGTGGAGGGATCCTTACGCTACTTGTGGCTGTAAAAAGAATTTGGAAGTACTAAGTAATTCTAATATAACTATTGAGTGTGAATACCAAGCTCTGAAATTGATTCGGCTCGGTGACCTAGTGTGTCTGTGCTGTTCTGGAAGGATTCAGATTTGGGTCCCAAGCTTGTCACTTGCTTTAGGTTGGCAAAGGCTGGGAGAATTGTGGAGGCAGCAAGCCTAGCTCATGGTGGGCAGAGAGAGCATGGCACATCGTTCTCTAGTGATCCCCTTCCTCCTCACTTTCCGAGAGGGCTGCAGGATCTGGGTTTATAACAGGGTTGGGCAAATGTGGTCAGAACACATGAGAATTCCTCCCTGAACATTCACTCGAAACTGTGCTGAGTAAACTCTTTTTTTTTCTGAAATGGCTGTCAGGACGGAGGTTCCGTACTGCCATCTCTCAGCCACAATATGTTAAAGCCAGAAACAGGAGCAGAAGGACTTGACTGCATATTCAAGATACCAGTTCTGAAGAAAGGAAGGGTGGAAAAGTTGGTTGCCCCCAGGACAAGTGGGTTAGAGGATTTTTGAGAGGAAAGGGGGCTACCAGTTGACTCTCCAATTAAGGAGGGTGAGAAGGAGACCATCAGGCCAACTGTGAAGAAGTGGGAAGGTGAAGCACTGATTTGCTGCTCCCCGAAGATGCTGGTGGAAGCAGATCACTGAGTTCCTACTTGGAAGACCACTGAAGGTAATAAGGGGCAGGTGAAGATGAAGAGGGGAGCGGGAAGCCTGAAAAATGATTGGAGTCCTTAAAAGGTTTGGATAAGCATCCTGTCTTAATCAAATCCAAATGCTGAAACTGTCGTTCATCCACTGTTAGTTTATTGATGGTGAGAGCTCAACTCAAACTACTTTGATAAGATCTTTGGTGAGGGAAAGGTTGAGAATTAGAAGACTGAATTTCCCACTGTAAATACAATCATTTCAGACTATTGTATGCTAGGCAAGGCATCAGCCAAACTAGCTGCATTTCTGATGTGTACGTAAAGGAGGTTTCATGTAGAAAATAGAACTCTCTTCACAAATCACTACAGAACAGGTCATCAGAATGTTTTTTGCACATGAAAATGTGAATGTAAAACTAATTCTCAGGTTCTAGGAGCAGGTGGGAAATGGGGCTATGAACAACACTGAGCAAATAAGGAGGTTTGTTTCTATTACTTAGGGAAATTTCCTCTACTTCAGAGAACAGACACAACCACAGGTGAGGCTACAATAGTTAGTCAAAAATAATATTGCAAGAACTTGTGAAGTGTTCATTAACTATGGTGAATGCAGACATAATGCTTTGCGGGAAATTTGCAGGCAACTGATTGTCACTTTGATGGATAGACTACAGTAGATTATACTCAGTAAATCCCTATAGTCTGTATATATATTGTCATTCACAATGAGTTATTTTTCATTGTCCAAGAGCTACTTAAACATAAGCAGTATCTGAACAGTGCGCAGCGTTGCATCCAAGGTTACTGGAAAAACTTAATTGATAGATAAGACTCAGTGTGGAGATAAGGAATTAGCTGTTTTATTTGAGATATGCAACAATGCTGCACATATGCCTGATATGGAGTAAAACTCACCAAATGATACTCTCCAAGTGTACGCAGGTCCCATGTAGGCCTGAGGACGGAAGGTACTGAAGTACACTCTGCTGGCCAAGACCCTGAGAGCCCAGGGCTACGAGGTCCAGATACACGCCCTGATTGTGGGATTCCCAGGCTCGTGGGACCCCCTCAACGAGCCGGTTCTGAGACTGTGCGGAGTTGGTCAACATTACTCCTGGCTCATGAGACAGCTCATGGTGTCCGACACCATCAGGTGGTCCAGAGACATTTATACGGAACACATCAGAGGACACTGTCAATACCACATTGTGGGTACGTCTACACTACGGGATTATTCCGATTTTACATAAACCAGTTTTGTAAAACAGATTGAATAAAGTCGAGTGCACGCGGCCACACTAAGCACATTAATTCGGCAGTGTGCGTCCATGTACCGAGGCTAGTGTCGATTTCCTGAGCTTTGCACTGGAAATCATGTATTCTTTATTAATTAATTATAAAAAGAGGGAGAGAACTGACAATGTAGCCCGGGTGTGGTTTGGGAGGAGAATAGGAGGGAAGGAAAAGGCCACTAAAAAAATGTCAAAGTAATGACAGCCTTTTTGGTTGGGCTGTCCACGGGAGTGGAATGGGCGGGTGCACGGAGCCTTCCCCCACGCGTTCTTACATGTCTGGGTGAGGAAGATATGGAACATGGTGAGGGTGATTACACAGTGGCTGCAGCGGCACTCTGTGATCCTGCTGCTGTTCCTGAAGCTCCACCAGACATCGGAGGATGTCAGTTTGATCACGCAGCAGCTCCAGCATTGCATCCCGCCACCGCTGATCTTCCTGACTACACCTCTGATCTTTCTGCCGCCACCTCTCATCTCGAGCGTCCCTCCTCTCTTCACGTTGGTCCCTCCTGTCCTCACGTTCACTGGCATCTTTCCTGTACTTTGATACCACGTCTTTCCACCCATTCAGATGAGCTCTTTCATTGGGGGTCACTTCCATGATTTCCGAGAACATTTTGTCTCACGTCTTTTTTTTCCGCCACCTTATCTGAGATAGCCTTCGGGATGGAGTAGGGAGGCTTGAAAAATTTGCAGCTGCAGGAGGGAGGGAAAAAAGAGAGAGAAGTATTTAAAAAGATACATTTTACAGAACAATGCTTATATTCTTTCACGGTGAACAACACTATTCACGTTACATAGCACATGTTATTTCACTACAAGGTCGCATTTTGCATCTTAATATTGAGTGCCTGTGGCTCTGGTGTTAGAGATCTCACAGATGCAGGTATGGGCAGCATAATTCAGCTTGCATGCAGCCATGGTAAGCCACTGTCTTTCAGCTTCTGCAGCCTTCATATACACAGTGCCCTCCTTTCCCAAATAGCAAGCAAAGCCTGTTCAGTGCTGCTTCTTTCCTGTTAACATGCAGCAGCAGAAACCACACCCCATCCAATTCTCTGGGATGATCGCCTTACCCCTCCCCGCACCGCGTGGCTGGTATCATGGAAGATCACTGCTAAACACCTGCCTCCCCACCCCCACTGCATGGCTGGTATCATAGAAAAAACCCTGCTAGCCAAACGCGAAAAAGCTCAGCGCCAATCACCCCCCCTCTCCTTCTGCTTGGCTACCTGCAAGGAATGATTTCTTTTAAGCAACAGGCAAACAGCCCTGTAGGAGTGGCCATGTCCATCCCCTTAATTAAATTCCCGTACTTCAACCAGGTTACCATGAACGATATCACTCTCCTGAGGATAACACAGCAAGATAAAGAACGGATGTTGCTTGAATGCCAGCAAACACGGGGACCATACGCAGCTAGGCTTTGTCATGCAATGATACCCGATTACTTGCTACATGCATGGCTTGGACAAGTGTCCTACCATGGATGACCGAATAAGGCTACCCTGCCCAGAAACCTTCTGCAAAGGCTTTTGGAGTACCTCCAGGAGAGCTTCATGGAGATGTCCCTGGAAGATTTCTGCTCCATCCCCAGACATGTTAACAGACTTTTCCAGTAACTGTACTGGCCGCAAATGCATCCCAAGTCCTCAGGGCAAATTAATCATTAAAAAACGCTAGCTTTTAAACCATGTTTTATATTTACAAAGGTATACTCACCAGAGGTGCCTTCCATGGCTTCATTGTCTGGGCTAGTGGCTTGGGAGGGCTGGGAGGGTAATTCCATCAGGGTGAGAAAAAGCTCCTGGCTGTTGAGGAGAACAGAGAGCTGTGTGCTCTGTGCAAGCTCGTCCTCCTTATCCTCCTCCTCATCTTTACTGTCCGCAGAATCCTCCGCCATGGCTGAGATTACCACCCCCACCTTGGAATCCACGGACAGGGGTGGGGTGCTGGTGGCGGACCCCCCTAGAATTGCATGCAGCTCAGCGTAGAAGCAGCATGTTTTCGGCCCTGACCAGGACCTTCTGTTTGCATCTTTGGTTTTCTGGTAGGCTTGTCTGAGCTCCTTAACTTTCACATGGCACTGTACTGAGTCCCTGGTGTGGCCTCTCTCCATCACGGCCTTGGAAATTTTTTCAAATGTTTTTTCATTTCGTCTTTTGGAACGGAGTTCTGTTAGCACTGAATCCTCTCCCTATACAGCGATCAGATCCAGTACCTCCCGTGCGGTCTATGCTGGAGCTCTTTTTCGATTCTCAGGAGACTGCATTGTTACCTGTGCTGATGAGCTCTGCGTGGTCACCTGTGCTGGTAAGCGCTCCACGCTGGCCAAACAGGAAATGAAATTCAAAAGTTCGCGGGGCTTTTCCTGTCTGCCTGGCCAGTGCATCCGAGTTCAGATGGCTTTCCAGAGCGGTCACAATGGTGCACTGTGGGATACCGCCCGGAGGCCAATACTGTCGATTTGCGGCCACACTAACCCTAATCTGACATGGCAATACCAATTTCAGTGCTACTCCTCTCGTTGGGGAGGAGTACAGAAACCAATTTAAAGAGCCCTTTATATCGATATAAAGGGCTTCATTGTGTGGACGGGTGCAGGGTTAAATCGGTTTAACGCTGCTAAATTTGGTTTAAACGCGTAGTGTAGACCAGGCCTGAGTAATTGAGCTCACCGACCAGGGAAATAGCCCACTTCCTTCCCTGATGAACCAAGGGACGCAACCCCACCCATGTACTTATTTGCTACACTGATACTGACTTGGACTCTTAATACATTAATACCTTTTAATACCCAAGCCCACTTATCCACTGGTGCTTTAAAAACTCTTGCATCCCAATCTGAGTCTATGCTGGTTATGTGATATGTATGTATCTCTTCATCCTTACAACCAATACCTGTAATCCCTCATAACTCAAGCCTGATCCCAGGTGTACAGTACCTTCCCTCTTAACTTGTGTATATTTAATTTTAAACATTAACTTTAATAATTTTTTTAAACCTGAGATAGATTCTTAGTGGATGGTCTCTATTTTAGGAATTCCAAAGTTCTGATCAGATGAGATCCCTTTTAGCCATTACATATAGCTACTGATAGACTTTTTTCCACACATGCGCACACAAGAAGGACAGAAGGAGGGAGGAATGGAGAGAATCTATTTTGAAAAAAATGAAAGATTGAAAATGACATGAGATCGAGATAGATCAGTTGAAATTTGTGAAATTCCCTTGGGGTCTTTGATATGAAAGCTTAGGCACGATTAAAAAGAGCTTTGAAATAATGGCAAATCTTTAGCAGATGTGAAAGTGGCGGAGGGTATCAAGACTAAAGGACCTTTCTGCATTCATATGCATGTTTAACTTCATTAGCCTGGTGAAGTCTGAGGAAAATTTTAGCTTTATTGAGCCTTTGACTAAATACTTGCAAATGATAAGAATTTGGTGCATGTACAATCTCACCTAATCCTTAATTCCCAGAGCTCATTAGTACCTGTGGGTGCAATAAAGTGGGCTACATTTTTCCAGTATTTTTCATTACTTGCATTAATAGGGGACTCAAAAAAGTAGATGACAGGTTTCAGTGCCATATATAGGAGGGCCAGAAAGAGAGAGTTTTGCTTATCCGTAACACAATAGACTGTGATGTTTAAAATGATTTCTGTTCGTCAGCCTTTCAAAATCCTAGGAGCATAATTTCCTGGAGCGAACAATTTATTGATTTATTTATTTTGGACACCAGTGAAATATCACTTTTTGCCATTATCATAAATCACCCCAGTAAAGGATAGACAAGCAGATATTGTGTTCAGGCTGGTAAACAATCATTATAATTTCACAAGGCTGTCCTAAATTATATTTCATTGAATTCAACATTTTGAAAAATAATCTGAAATGAGGTTGAGTTTTTTCCCTCAGATATTTATTCATTATATAATGATAATACCATGTAGCTTGTACACAGAGCTTTTCATCAATACATCTTAAAGCACTTTACAAACAAAGTTGGTATCATTATCTCCATTTTTCAGATGGGGAAAATGAGTCACAGAGAGGTAACATGACTAGCCCAGCAGGCTAATATAATTTTCTATACTAAAAGCCTCACGTAGTGCCCGCTGAAGTGAATGATAAGACTCTCATTCATTGACTTCAATAGGTGGATCAGGCCCAAAAGAAAGTTGATGGGATGGATTCTCCAGTCTGCTACAGCTATTTGATGCCACTCGGGCAGCACAAAATAGCTATATTCTTGCTGAAGGAGGCCAGGAGAGAACTTCTGTTGTGGAGGAGAACTCAGATGGGGTAAAACTGGTGGAGACACTGGCAGTGTCACAGTCTCCTACGCAAACCATTCTCACCACCTCTGGAATACAGTGTGCATTAGGGGGAGGGATGAGTGAGGCAGAGATGGGGTAAGTGCAGGCTAGAAGCATTGTGGGGGCATGGTAGAGAAGAGCTCTGCTATGCGTCGCTCTGTTGACATAAATTAGATTAATTTCTCGGCTGTTTTAATGTACTCTGCAGCTAGATAGCACAGGATCAGAGTCGCAGTCAGCTCCCTGATACACCCCCTTGCCCCTGGACTGAGCAGAGCATGGCTACAGAGGAGAATATTTCCCACAGTGACTATTAAGCTAAGATCTCTGACCATGGCTTTGTAGAGCTTGTTCATTTTCCTTTTCACCGTGTTTTCCATTATTTGTAGGTTATAGGTGTGGAAAGTTGAAACTTGACACGCACTGATTTTCAGGAAGGGTCCGTGACAAAATTAAAGTTTCTGCCAATCATCCTAACTCAGGCTGAAAGCCTTCAGTCTCTTTCTCTGGCAGTAAGTGCATGGTACTGGGAAAGACTCATGTCACTTTTCAATCATGACAACTATCAGGGTGTCCATTTACAGGAAATGATCTGATGGCTTTTGTAAATACTTGGTTCAAACAGAAAAATGCCCAGATATGAAAGGAGAGATTAAAGATCTAAATCTTACCTTCTAATATATCTATTTCAACTGGCAGAGTAGACAGTGATGTACTTACTGTTGAAAACTTCTCCCTAAATAAACTGTACTGCTTTCAGATGGGTGTATTCTCCCTGCCCCTTCCACTTCTCCTTCTCCAATGCTCATGCATGGCTTTTATTTGGACCAGCCATTGCGGGAAGACTGCATTGTTAAGGAATAGATTGTTTAGCATCTCTGTCGCAACTGATGTTGCCAGAGCCTGTGGCAGATTGAATGCAGTTACATGGATCCAGGGTCTGTGCTGTGAGGAAGCCCAGGGTTATGATGATTGGGAAGGGAATGGAACTGTGGAGGATCCATTTCCTCTGTTCACAGACTTCCTCTAAGCCTTTAGCCTGGATGCATCTTTGAGCCACCAGGAGCTAAGGCATTACATGGCATTACAAGGCATCCTCCAGCTACTCAGCACACCCTGTGCTGATGCAGGTCACCGCAGAGCCTGGGAAGCCTATGGTTTAGCAATACATTAACCCAGCGGTTGGTGGCCTTTGAATTTCTAAAAATTAGGAAAGTTGCTTCATTCATGAAAATTTCCTTTATGTGGTTAATTAGCTCCACAGATGTGTTAAGATAGGTCTTCAGCTTGCACTGCAATGAGGATGCAGATGTGTCCACTGCTGGAAGGGCAGGGAAGCTGCTCCCCTTGAAGGGACTGCCAGTGAGGAGTGATTGGCTCTTCACTACAGGCAGGCTGACTGGCTCCTCCCTGCTGCAGAGCGTCCTTAGAATTCAGGAAAAAAAAGTAGGAAAATAATTTTCAGAAGCTCATTCCAATCTGGCCCTAATTTCTTGGTGGTTGTGTGGAGGGTCGTTCTTAGGGCTTTGGCCTTTTTCCTTCCTGAGGGTCTTTCCATCTCATTGCTCTCCTTTCAGGAAAATGGCAGAGAAGGCAGTTAAAAAGGAGAGCAAGGAGCAGGTTCTGCAAATCTTGTTCATCCCCATTGCTAGACATTTTGGATGGAAAACTCTGCCTCTTGCATGGGGGAGGTCTCCCAGTGCTTCTGAGAAAGCATTGTCTGGGCAATGGTCACCACAGCCCTCCTAGGCAAGGAAAGAGGCAGGATCCGTGAGGCCAGACAGAAATACAGCTTTTGTCTCTATTGGCTGCAGCAAAGACCAGTTTCTTCTCTAGTTGGGAGCAGCACTCTAGACTGCATGTACAGAAGCCATGGCCTGCCTCACAAGCTAATGTAGCGATTCACTGTGCTCTGGTTCACCACTTTTCCATGGGCCATAGTAGGGTGGTTCTGCTCTCACATTGGGACACTGAGGCGGGCAGTAAGAGGTTTTGGGGTCCATCTTTTAATCAGATTTGTATAAATTTGAGATAGCATAAGTGGGAGCATGCAGATCAGTCCCATTATAGAGCTAGGGATGTTGTCAGAGATATTCCCTACTTAGAGTGGAGAATACAGTGTTGAATGGTACTGTGATGGGGGTGTAAACACCACACTGGCACCGAAAGGTTTAACTAGGGCTGGAGAGCTCAATCAGTGCACCTGGATGATGGGCTAGGGTCATTTTAAGATGATACCAGCTGCGGGAGATCTAGGTGGCTACTAAAAAGGAAGGGCATCAGGGCAGAAGGTGGCCTGGGGAAGATTAGGCTTTGAGACCTTTTCCTGAGCTCTGGCAAAGGGTTAGGAGAGATGTGGAACAGCTAGGGCAGGGGGATGGGAGGGAGGGGAGAGCAAACTCTGGTGGTGAGCACAGATAAGAGTTCTGAACCTCCATGGAAAGCCCTGGGAGACAATCAACTGAGGAACTGAGCACAGGAGAAACATGAGAGGGGCAAAAGGTCAAGCTTGAGGAGGACAGAAATGGGAGCAAGTTTATGTTTTCAGCTGAGATTTACTGCGGGACTCCAGAGGAAGCCAAGTGAGCCCCGGCTCTGAAAGAAGGTTGGATCCCGAGAGGCAGGGAAGTCACGGAGCTTGAGAAGAATACAGGCACACGATGGGCCCAGGAAAAGGTTATGGGGAAGGCCTGCTGACAGGCTGGGGGTAGGAAGATGCCTAAGGAGGGAACATAGGGTATGGCTCTGAATAGACTGTTCTTGCCTGCTCACTACAGGTTCCTTAGCCTGGAACCTAAAGGAGAAGGAGGGCCTGGGTTCCCCTACTAATCACCAGGGAAGGTGGCATGAAGCCACCTGATAAAAGGGGATAAAGACTTTTGAAAACTCTGAGACATGAAGGTGTCAGGACCTTGGGGCCCAGAGCTGGGGGACTGAAGACCTGCTGTAAAGACATTGGACCCTTATTTATTGACTTTCTGTGCTTTGTGCTTTGTGCAGGGGGTCGGACTAGATGATCACACTGGTCCCTTCTGACCCTAGAATCTATGAATCTATGTTACCCTGGGAGTAGGGGACTATAAGTGACCTGCCTGTGCCTTGAGCAGGAGCCTTGAGAAGGAGCCTGCTATGCCACACTCAGCCACAAGGAGTGCACCAGCAGTGAGTCAGTTCTTCCACAGGTTCCATACATTATTTCTGCTGTGAAATGTTTCAGCCATAGAAAGAAAGGTAAGATGGCCATATAAACTACCACGTTATGAAATGTTCTTAGTTTAAACTATCACATTAAATAAGACCTAATGAAGGATGATTTTCTCTTTTCTAAGATTCACAGAGGATTGATAGTCCCTATAGTTTAATTTGTCCACTTCATTTTTTTTTTTAAAACTTGCTTTATAAACAGTTTGAGTAAGGTTATGGTACAGTATATAAATTAGCAGAGTAGTATGCACTGGTTCTCTCTCACTCTCTGACCTTGGGCTATATTTTTCTCATGGTTTGTGTGAAGTGTTCTCTCAGTATATGAAAAAATAATAAGATCATCATCAGCAGCAGTAATAACTCTTCAACAGGATCTGACAAATCAAGGCCATATTCTGCCTTCAGTTATACAGACAAAATTTGCACTGAATTCATCTTCAGTTGTGCATGTAACAGAGGTCAGAAGCTGACCCCAGATTGTTGAGGCCACAATTACTACTGCAACACATCAAAATATCTGCAATTGTTCTGTAGGGGCACCATGCGGTATTGTGGTTTGTGTAAGGAGGATTCCTATGGCTGTCTGTCATATCTAATGGTGACATCACGGCATCACATATGTTCTCATTGCCTGTATAGTCTGATCCATGAGAAACAAGATCATGAACCGATATCACACAAGAATGCCTCCCATTGAAGGTTTACCACGTGTCTATGGAAAACTGTCCATTTTTCATACCCATATAAAAGGGATGCGATCACTGCTTCATTGTATATCATCAGTTTTGTTGACTGATGATATGTTGGTTTAGTATCTTGTGGCAAAGTTTTACAAGCCTTTCCTTGGCTTTCATATTATACTTGATATGTTTTGATCTAGGAATCGTCACCTGAGATGGTACTACTGGTTCTTTAGTTCTATACCATTGATTATGATGATGTTTGGCTCAGTGGTAATGGTTGATGGAGCTGGTTAGGAGAATACTTTGTTTTTTTCCAGACTGATGTTGAGACCCAACTCTTTAGGTGCCTCTGCATATCTATCAAGGATAAACTGCAGGTCACTTTCACTATGACTAAGCAGAGCACAATCATCTGCAAAAAAGGATTTTATATATGAGTTCCTCAAGAACTTTTGCAGTAAGCCTTCAGAAATTGAAGAGTTTTCTATCAGTTCTGAACCTTTTGATACCCTTTTGAAGGTTGTCCATTGCATAATTCAGAATGGCTGCAAAGAAGAGACAAAAAAGGCTGGTTCCAGCACACAGCCTTGTTTCACCCCATCAGATATGGGAAATGGTTAGGAAGATCACCATCTTTGGCGTATTTGAGCGTTATGTATTCGTGGAATTGATGTATGATGTTAATACATTTGATGTGGCAGCCAAACTTTTCTAGATTTTCCAGAAGTCATTTCTGCTAACAGTGTCAAACCTTTTTTCAAACCAATGCAGACAGCATACAGTTCCATGTTTTGTTCAATACATTTTTCCTGAATCTCTTTCTCTCTCTCTCAGTGAAAATCATGTTTGTCGTGCTCTGATTTAGTCTAATTCTACACTGGGTGTCTGGTGGAAACTTCTCTGATTATTATTTTGACACGCTGATTTGTGCAAAATACAGGTGAGGATTTTACTACCTACAGATAGCAGGAAGAAGTTGCCCATAGTTACTACAGTCAGATTTGTCACTTTCATTTTTGTAGAATGTAACTATAATTGCATCTTTGAAGTCTGGAGAAATTTCCTCAGCTTTCCAGATATCCTTAATGATTTTATATAGACAGTTGACAATTTTGGAGCCTGCAAGATTAAAGGTTTCAGCTGGTATGTTGCCTTTGTTAGGTGATTTATGTAACTTAATTTGTTTGATAGCTTTTTGCAAATCCTCAACTGTAGGTGGCTGGACAATTTCTTTACATAGAGGGTGCTGTCTCTGTTACTTTAGACCTGTGGGTTGACAGAAGAGGGATGGTTGAGTACCTCAGGTAGGTGCTGCACCCATCTTTCAGAGATGCCTCTCTTGTCCTTGATTAAGGCAGATCCAGTTGAACTCTTTAGTAGAGCTGGTCCTGATTTTGATGGGCCATACATAGCCTTCAGGGACTCATAAAATATCTTTGTGTTAATATTGGCATAAGACTGTGTTTCTTTTGCTTCCTTTTCCCACCTGTTATCCTCTAGGACACAAAGCTACCTTTAAACCTTGGCTTGCAGGTCCTTGAATTTATCTTTCTTGTCATTTTGCCAAGACATAAACACATCATTCTTTTCCTTGAGGATCTCCTTGATTTCATTGTCATTTTCATCAAACCAATCCTGGTGCTGTCTTTGCTTTTTGCCTAGAATTTCTTCTGAAGTTTGAAGAATGCCAAATTTGAATATATTACAAATTTCATGTGTGTTACTGGGCGGTGATGGAATGCCATGAAATTTTCTTCTAAGTTTTCCATCTGTTTTTCTTGAAAAAATTGATGTCTCAGTTTGTGATGGGGTTTACAAATCCCTCACTGAGGGTATGTCTACACTACGGGATTATTCCAATTTTACAGAAACCATTTTTTAAAAACAGATTGAATAAAGTCGAGTGCACAGGGCCACACTAAGCACATTAATTCGGTGGTGTGCGTCCATGTACCGAGGCTAGCGTCGATTTCCGGAGCGTTGCACTGTGGGTAGCTATCCCACAGCTATCCCATAGTTCCCGCAGTCTCCCCCGCCCATTGGAATTCTGGGTTGAGATCCCAGTGCCTGATGGGGCAAAAAACATTGCCGCTGGGTTCTGGGTACAGCCTCACCCCTCCCTCCATGAAAGCAGTGGCAGACAACCATTTCACGCCTTTTTTCCTGGATGAATTGTGCAGATGCCATACCATGGCAAGCATGGACCCTGCTCAGCTCAAGATAGCAATCATGGACGTTGTAAACACCTTGCGCATTCTCGTGCAGTCTATACTGAACCAGGATCTGCAAAACAGTAGTTAAACACTGGAATAGATTGCCTAGGGAAGTTGTGGAATCTCCATCTCTGGAGATATTTAAGAGTAGGTTAGATAAATATCTATTAGGGATGGTCTAGACAGTATTTGGTCCTGCCATGAGGGCAGGGGACTGGACTCGATGACCTCTCGAGGTCCCTTCCAGTCCTAGAGTCTATAAAACCAGGCAAGGAGGAGGCGGCTATGGCAGATCGGTGATGAGAGCAATGAGGATGTGGACACAGAATTCTCTCAAACCACAGTCCCTGGCGCGTTGGAGATCATGCTGGTAATGGGGCAAGTTCTAGCCATGGAACGCCAATTTTGGGCTTGGGAAACAAGCACAAACTGGTGGGACTGCATAGTGTTGCAGGTGTGAGACGATTCCCAGTGACTGTGAAACTTTCGCATGAGTAAGGGCATTGTCATGGAACTTTGTGACTTGCTTTCCCCTGCCCTGAAACACCAGAATACCAAGATGAGAGCAGCCCTCACAGTTGAGAAGCGAGTGGTGATAGCCCTCTAGAAGCTTGCAACGCCAGACAGCTACCGGTCAGTCGGGAATCAATTTGGAGTGGGAAAATCTACTGTGGAGGCTGCTGTGATGCAAGTAGCCAAAGCAATCACTAAGCTGCTGCTACAAAAGGTTGTGACTCTGGGAAATGTGCAGGTCATAGTGGATGGCTTTTCTGCAATGAGATTCTCTAATTGTGATGGGGCAATAGATGGAACCCATATCCCTATCTTGGCACCGGAGCACCAGGGCACCCAGTACATAAACCGCAAGGGGTACTTTTCAATGGTGTTGCAAGCACTGGTGGATCACAAGGGACGTTTCATCAACATCCACGTGGGATGGCCGGGAAGGGTTCATGACGCTCGCGTCTTGAGGAACACTACTCTGTTTAAATGGCTACAGCAAGGGAATTACTTCCTAGACCAGAAAATAACAGTTGGGGATGTTGAAATGCCTGTAGTTATCCTGGGGGACCCAGCCTACCCCTTGATGCCATGGCTTATGAAGCCATACACAGGCAGCCTGGACAGTAGTCAGGAGCTGACAGGTTGAGCAAGTGCAGAATGGTGGTAGAATGTGCATTTGGCCGTTTAAAGGCGCGCTGGCGCACATTACTGACTCGCTCAGACCTCAGCCAAACCAATGTTCCCTTTGTTATTGCTGCTGACAGTGTGCTCCACAATCTCTGTGAGAATAAGTGGGAGACCTTCATGTCAGGGTGGGAGGCTGAGGTAAATCATCTGGCCGCTGATTACGCGCAGCCAGACACCAGGGCGATTAGAAGAGCACACCAGGAAGCGGTGCGCAACAGAGAAGCTTTGAAAACCAGTTTCATCATGGGCCAGGGTACGGTGTGACTGCTGTGTTTGTTTCCCCTTGATGAACCCCACTCTTGATCGACTCATTCCCTGTAAGCAACCCAATCTCCCCCTTCAATTACGGCTTGCTTAAGGAAATAAAGTCACTCTTGTTTAAAAATCATGTATTCTTTATTAATTAATTATAAAAAGAGGGAGAGAACTGACAATGTAGCCTGGGTGTGGTTTGGGAGGAGAATAGGAGGGAAGGAAAAAGCCACTAAAAAAATGTCAAAGTAATGACAGCCTTTTTGGTTGGGCTGTCCATGGGAGTGGAGTGGGCGGGTGCACGGAGACTTCCCCCGCACGTTCTTACATGTCTGGGTGAGGAAGATATGGAACATGGTGAGGGATGAAGGTGGTTACACAGGGGCTGTAGCGGCACTGTGTGATCCTGCTGCTGTTCCTGAAGCTCCACCAGACACTGGATCATGTCAGTTTGATCACGCAGCAGCCCCAGCATTGCATTCCGCCACCGCTGATCTTCCTGCTTACACCTCTGATCTTCCTGCCGCCACCTCTCATCTAGAGCGTCTCTCCTCTCCTCTCCTCATGTTCGTCCCTCCTGTCCTCACGGTCACTGGCATCTTTCCTGTACTTTGATACCACGTCCTTCCTCCCATTCAGATGAGCTCTTTCATTGGGGGTCACTTCCATGATTTCCAAGAACATTTCGTCTTGCGTCTTTTTTTTCTGCCTCTTTATCTGAGATAGCCTTCGGGACGGAGGAAGGAGACTTGAAAAATTTGCAGCTGCAGGAGGGAGGGAAAAAAGGGAGAGAAGTATTTAAAGAGATACATTTTACAGAACAATGGTTATACTCTTTCATGGTGAACAACACTATTCACCTTACATAGCACATGTGATTTCAGTACAAGATCGCATTTTGCATCTTAATATTGAGTGCCTGCGGCTTTGGTGTTAGAGATCACAGATGCAGGTCCGGGCAGCAGAATTCGGCTTTCAGGCAGCCATGGTAAGCCATTATCTTTCAGCTTCTGCAGCCTTCATATATCCAGTGCCCTCCTTTCCCAAATAGCAAGCAAAGCCTGTTGAGTGCTGCTTCTTTCCTGTTAATGTGCAGCGCCAGAACCCGCCCCCCATCCAATTCTCTGGGATGATCACTTTTTCCCCTCTCCCCACCGCGTGGCTGGTATCATGGAAGATCCCTGCTAGCCACTCACCACCATCCCCACCGCGTGGCTGGTATCATGGAAGATCCCTGCTAGCCAAACACGAAAAAGCTCAGCACCAATCACCACCCCCCCCCTCCCCTTGCTTGGTTAACTGCAAGGAAGGATTTCTTTTCAGCCACAGGCAAACAGCCCAGTAGGAATGGCCACTTCTGTCCCCTTAATTAAATTCCCGTATTTCAACCAGGTTACCATGAACGATATCACTCTCCTGAGGATAACACAGCGAGATAAAGAACGGATGTTGCTTGAATGCCAGCAAACACGGGGACCCATACGCAGCTAGGCTTTGTCATGCAATGATACCCGATTACTTGCTACACGCATGGTGTGGTCAAGTGTCCTACCATGGAGGATGGAATAAGGCTGTCCTGCCCAGAAACCTTCTGCAAAGGCTTTTGGAGTACCTCCAGGAGCGCTTCATGGAGATGTCCCTGGAGGATTTCTGCTCCATCCCCAGAAATGTTAACAGACTTTTCCAGTAACTGTACTGGCCGCGAATGCATCCCAAGTCCTCAGGGCAAATTAATCATTAAAAAACGCTAGCTTTTAAACCATGTTTTATATTTACAAAGGTACACTCACAAGAGGTCTTTTCCATGGCTTCATTGTCTGGGATAGTGGCTTGGGAAGGCTGGGAGGGTAATTCCGTCAGGGTGAGAAAAAGCTCCTGGTTGTTGGGGAGAACGGCGAGCTGTGTGCTCTTTGCAAGCTCATCCTCCTCTTCCTCCTCCTCCTCTTCCCCATCCGCAGAATCCTCAGGCACAAGGCTAAGATTACCCTCACCTCGGAATCCACGGACAGGGGTGGGGTAGTGGTGGCGGACCCCCTAGAATTGCATGCAGCTCAGCGTAGAAGTGGCATGTTTGCGGCCCTGCCCCGGACCTTCCATTTGCTTCTTTGATTTTCTGGCAGGCTTGTCTGAACTCCTTAACTTTCACATGGCACTGTACTGAGTCCCTGGTGTGGCCTCTCTCCATCATGGCCTTGGAAATTTTTTCATGTTTTTTCATTTCATCTTTTGGAACGGAGTTCTGTTAGCATGGAATCCTCTCCCCATACAGCGATCAGATCCAGTATTTCCCGTGCGGTCCATGCTGGAGCTCTTTTTTGATTCTCAGACTGAATAGTTACCTGGGCTGATGAGCTCTGCATGGTCACCTGTGCTGATCAACTCTTCACGCTGGGCAAACAGGAAACGAAATTCAAAAGTTCGCGGGGCTTTTCCTGTCTACCGAGTTCAGATGGCTTTCCAGAGCAGTCACAATGGTGCACTGTGGGATAGCTCCTGGAGGCCAATACCGTCGAATTGTGGCCACACTAACCCTAATCCGAAATGGCAATACCAATTTGAGCACTACTCCCCTCCTCGGGGAGGAGTACAGATATTGATATTAAGAGTCCTTTATATCGAAATAAAGGGCTTCATTGTGTGGACGGGTGCACGGTTAATTCAGTTTAATGCTGCTAAATTCAGTATAAACGCATAGTGTAGACCAGAGTAACAAAAGATTATTTTGGGCTCAGCCAGCCCTGCCCCGCCACATCTGCAGCACATGCTCCATCTGCCGGAGGAATCAAAAGGCAGGGAATTAGCTCATTTGAGTGGCAGATGTGGAGATGAGCTGACCTGCAGCCCACAGCTACAGCAGCGCAGCGGGAAGCCTAAAGGCTCTGACACAGCTGCCCAAAAGGGCCCTCCTTGAGGGAAGGGAGGACTCACCCCAGAGACAACCAGAGAGGGAACTATCCTGTGACCTTGGACATTGGTAACTCCCTCTTGCCACTTTTTGGCTTGAATTTCCCCACAAGGGGAAGACTTTCGACTGAGCTGACCCCGGGGGACAGGATGGGATGAGAGGAAGAGGCCCACGGAGGACAGCCTTGAGTAGCCTTGGTGGCCAGATTACTGGTAGCCCAAAGGGCCATGGGTCAGGGCCCGAAGGAGTGGGAGGGCCTGGACTCCCCTCCCCACAACCCCCTTGCAGTCCAGGGTTGTGGCCATGACCATTAGGCAACGCTTCCCAACAGGTCCCGAGAGAGGACCATTACACAGTTTTATGTCCAATTTTGGTTTAATCTGTTTACCATTATTTTCTGAGGGGCAACAGCTTGTAAATTAAAATGGGCTCTGATCATCCTGTGGTCAGTCCAACACTTTGCTCCTTGTGTTGCTCTGGTGATCTTGATGTCCCTTTGCTGTATAATGACAAAGTCAATCAAATGCCAGTGCTTTCATCTCAGATGCATTCAAGAGGTTTTATATTTGTCGGCTTGATTTAAGATTGTGTTGGTAATAATGAGTTCACGCTCAGCACAATTGCTGAGCGGGAGGACACCATTGCTGTTCATTTTTCTGACTTCATTGGTCTTTTTTTACATCATTCCAAGCCTCACTGTCTGTTCCAACTCTAATCTTTCAGAAGCATGAGCATGTCTCCCACTGGCTATAGATTTAACCATGTCATACAAATCAGAATAAAGCTGTACCTTTGTTTCCTCTATACTCTTTATAGCTGGAGCATAAGCACTGGTAAGAGTTGCAAAGCCTGATTTTCCAGGTGGAATGTCATACACAAATTAGGTATTCATTTTTGCTCACAAATAAATCTTTCAGTGATTTTAGGAGGCTGTTTCTAATGGGAAAACCAATGCTATATATTTTTTCCTTCTCAGCTACTCCTTCTTTCCAAAAGAAGGTATAGCCACCTCCTAGTTCCTTTAGGGAGTCTTGGTCCCCAAGTCTGGTTTATCAATGCTGTGTCTAGAAAGTTCCCTCACAATTAATGCTATATGCTTTTCAGGTCCTGATGTGTTATCTCTATCCATTAGCGTATATATGTTCCATGACACCATGGTGAGAGCTCTTGTTTTTCTTATAGAATAACCATTTGTGTGGATGATCCACCAGCTGTGGTAAATTGGCCAGATTAGAGTCAGGCAGGCAACATTTAAGGCACTTTTTCTAGCTCCTTCCCTTACTAGAGTGAGCAATGCTGTACTAGAAAGGGCTGCTCAGACACTGGGGATGTTGCCAAACATTCTTGCTGCCCACGATTCAAGGCTGAAAGACCAGATTCTCAGGTCACCTGCAGGCAGAGCTGTGATTATGACTCCGTGTTCACCTACACCTGTTGCTTCACCACCACCCATTGCTGCAGGACTTTTTCTGAATACCCGTACATGTCGTTTAAGTGAGAAGACCATCACACAGAGGCAATCAATCTCTCTCTCTCTCTCTCCCTCTCCCCTCCTCCCCCACCCCCATTGAAGTCAAAGACCAGTGGCACATAAGGTCACAATGACTGGGAACTTCATTAGCCTCAGTGCACAGCCATTGACGTCTTTGTGCCTTGTCAAGCCTTACATATTCCCTGTAACATTCCTCCAGTGCCTCTCCAGCCATGGGACCAAAAAGTCTCTTCTGACCCACCAAAGCAGACTTAATATGCTGGAGATAGACATTTCCCCTCACCATAGGTGTTCCCAATGGCTACCCTTCTGTCCCTGCCTGCAGGTATATGGGATCTTGGGGAGCAATTACCACACAGCTGGGGTTCCAATTAATTTCTTTATTAAAGGAAAAAAAAGGAAGTGGTGGGAATTTAATAATGAAATACGATGGGATGGGGTGTATAGGGTGTTTACAATAGACAACAATGGGGGGGGGTTCTTCTTATTGAACAGTGTAGGGAGTTCTAATAGTCGGCTACAGCAAGTGGGGTTCAGCACAATGGGATACAGTACAGTCAATAAGCAACTCTAGATACAGTGTGGAAATGCAAAGCGTACCCAAAAGAAATGCAAAATAAAATGGTAGCTTCTATATGAGTTAATAGCTAGATACACAATGTAACACAGTGGCATCAATGTAAATACAAAGTATATCAGAAAAGTGGAGGCAACCAATGGGGTGTTTTAATTACAAGTAAAATGTGAGGGCTTGTCTACATCACAAAGTTGCAGCGCTGGTGAGGGGGTTACAGCGCTGCAACTTAGGAGGTGTACACATCTGCAGGGCATCACCAGCGCTGCAACTCCCTGTTTGCAGCGCTGGCCGTACTCCCGTTTTGTCTCGGGTGTAGAGGATCCAGCGCTGGTGATCCAGCTCTGGTAATCAAGTGTAGACACTTACCAGCGCTTTTCTTGACCTCCGTGGAATAAGCAGGTATCCCAGCATACCTGAGGAAGCCTCTGGTAATCAAGCTGGTCTCCTTCCCCGGTTTGCTCTCGCGTTCCCCGAACCTCCGTGCAAGCAGGTCTCCTTCCCTGCGGTTTGCAGGGGGGTTCGGGGAACCCGAGACCAAACCGCGGCGAAGCTGGTCTCCTTCCCCGGTTTGCTCTCGCGTTCCCCGAACAAGCAGGTCTCCTTCCCTGCGGTTTGCAGAGTGGTTCGGGGAACGCGAGAGCAAACCGCAGTGAAGCTGGTCTCCTTCCCCGGTTTGCTCTCGCGTTCCCCGAACCCCTGTGCAAGCAGGTCTCCTTCCCTGCGGTTTGCAGGGGGGTTTGGGGAACGCGAGACCAAACCGCTGCGAAGCTGGTCTCCTTCCCCGGTTTGCTCTCGCGTTCCCCGAACCTCCGTGCAAGCAGGTCTCCTTCCCTGCGGTTTGCAGGGGGGGTCGGGGAACGCGAGAGCAAACCGCGGCGAAGCTGGTCTCCTTCCCCGGTTTGCTCTCGCGTTCCCCGAACCCCCCTTGAATCCGCCCAACAGCGCTGCAGTATGGCCACATCTAACACCACTTGCAGCGCTGGTTGCTGTAAGTGTGGCCACTCTGCAGCGCTGGCCCTATACAGCTGTACTAATACAGCTGTAACAACCAGCGCTGCAAAATTTTAGATGTAGACATACCCTGAGTTACAGTACAACAATACAATATCAATATAAAGGCTGGGTCAAGAAACGGGGGGGGGGGGGCTGGGTGATTAGTGGTATGCAGACGAGCGGCTGGAAGCAGCGAGAGACTCTGAATCCCTGCAGGGTAAGGACAATGGAGCAGTGTGATGGTGATCTTCGGTAGGGGAGGGGCAGCGGAGAAGCGTAAAGAAGGGCTAGAGAGAGGTTTAAGCAACAAGCGGACACCAAAAACAAAGGTAAAAAAAACAGCAAAGGGTTTGGGAAGTTTCACAGGGGGAGAAGCAGCAAGGTGTTTGGGAAGTTCGGAGGGTGATGCAGACGCGGGGGGGGCAGCAAGGAGTCGGGAGGTTCGGAGAGAGTGCAGATGCGGGGGAAAAGCAGCAAAGGGTTATAACAGGGAGACACGGAGGAGCACACAGAGGGGGAGATTGGAGCAGGGGAAAAACAGAAACAGGAAAGTTCAGGGAGAGATCGGCACAGCAGGAAGGCGAATTTAAGCAGCAAAAAACCTTATCTATCATAACCAACGACTAGGCAAAACAACAAATATCACAATTCTAAGCAAAGCTATAACAAGCAACTATACGGAGCAACAAAACAGTAAACTATAACAAGGCAGGTGAACTTACAAGCTCTACAATCTTAACAAACTATGACTTATTAAACTAAAAAAACCAAAACCTATGGTGCACCTTATGCTATGGGGAAGTCACAGAGGGCAGAGTGGTATGTGCCCAGGATACAGCTCCCAAGGAAGCCAAGGGATGATGGCTGAAGCCAAGGGATACAGCTGAAAGCAGGGAGCCCCAAGGCAAAGCCCACAGGAGCAGAGCTTAGCAGCGGCACAAACTTATTTTTAGCGGCAAAGAGCCCTGGAGTTTAAGAGAGGTTTTAAGACACAGACCAAGGTTTAGCTTGAGTCTGTGTGCTGGGGAAACAGAGCCAGCAGCTAAAATAATAAAATAAAAGTATAGAAAGTTTTACAGAGGGATTCTTACCAGTCCCCAAGGCAGCAGCAAAGGCAGAAGCAGCAGCAACATCAGAAGAGGCAAGGAGGGCTCGGTACAGTCTCAATAATCAGGAGATCTCTCAGGTAGCAATTCGTTCTTCGTGGGGGGGGTGTTCAAAAAATGGGGGTACGCTCAAAAATAAAATGAGAGGGGAGAAAGGACCCCCCAGAACTCCTGGCTGATCAGACCAGGCAGCAATGCAGGAACGTTTCTGAGGTGTGTTTCAAAAATGCCTGGTTTTAAAGGCAAACTTGGGCAGTTTCCCGCCAGTAATCCTGATAGGCTCCCTCTGTCACAGGGGAGGGGGCACAGGGAAAAAACTGAAGGAAAGCCCAGAGATATGCCTGGACATAGTCCTGTGCAATAGGTGACTCAAGAGCACATGAGGCCTATGACTCATGCCCAGGATCTTAAAAACACATTAGGTCTTGCAGCTCTGGACATTGCCTGCCCTACACCAAGCCCATGCTCAAGGAGGTGATAACAGGACTAACCCTTTGAACAGGGCAGTGGTCCCACTTAGCACGCAGCACAAGTGGCCATCCCTTTGAGAAGGGCAATGGCTCTTGTTAAACAACTTAAGGGGCCCTCCCTTTGAGAAGGGCAGTGGCCCTGGTAAACAACTTAACAGCCAGGGAAGGGCGGCCACAGGAGAACAGAAAACAAAATGGAGTCTGGGGACAGCTGTAAGAAACAAAATGGAATAGGGGATAGCTGTAACAGACACCTTCAACCTGGTTTAGCCCACCAGTCAAAGCAGTGTGCTGAGGTGTGGCCATTGCCACTTACTAGCAGCTACTTAGAGCCACAGGTGAGAGCTGGGTGCAAAGTGAGGACCAATGGAAAAAAACCACTGGAGGGTGCAACAGCTTTGACTTCAGAGATGCTACCTCTCCTTCCACATGCCAGACACCCCAAAGGAGGATTACTGTCTCCTTACCATGCTGCTCTTGGAAAAGGTTGCTAAATAACTCCACCCCTTTCACAAGCTGCTTGTGAAAGAATTAAAATTAAACTGAAATTGCATGGGATCCACACTTGGAAAATCAAATCTGGGATTTGATTTATTTTAGGTGCTGTGGGGATTAGAGCTATAGTATTAATAAATAACCTGCCCACTAATGCTGGATTTTCTTTGGCTTTTAGCTTGTATTAATCATCTAGGTCAATCCTGCTTGTTTTCTGTGGAAGTGGCACATGCACAGAGATTACAGGATGAAGTTTATTACTCTGTTTCATTAGATAGGAAATGATTCAGCTTAGCAATAGACACTTTCCAAGGAAAACATTGACAGAGGAAATGAAACTGCTCTCTGTGTGCACAGAGAGAAGGACTTAGATTCAGTAGTGTAATTAAGATGGTTACCCACAGGTAAACAAACATAACTGACTTCCATGCAGTGGGAAGGGGAATTTAAAGAGAAAATGTATTACTTATGGAAGAAGAGCTACTCAAAATTAGAACAGATACTCACATGCACAGTACAATGTTGCCAGGTCTCATGTTGGAAAATATTTTGTTTTGCAGTCATTATATTTTTTCTATCAGACTATACTGTGAAAGACTTTTCACTGAATCATGGATAGTAGGCTTTGAATAGGCTACTTAGATCATTCAATCTGATCTTCAGACAGAACTGCTCACTATCTCATTCCTGTTAATGCCTTATCCATCTGCTCTTTATTTCTGTTGGATCCTGGATCATCCAATCAGTGCCTCCTTGGCTGAAGTTTACTTGTAAGTAAGTCCTAGCAATGTAGCTTGAAGCTTGCACAGATGGTGGCAGCACTGCCAGAATGACGTGAAGATATTTTTTTTTAAATTCAGGCATGATCATTTTTTAAGAGGCAAGACAGCTATACTAGGATTTTTATAGCTACTTACAGAGCTTTGGGGCTGCCTTTGCCACTATCTTAAAAAAAAAATCGAACTGAAATTATTCCTTAGACCAGGGGTAGGCAACCCATGGCACACTCACACTGCCTGGGTCCGGGGGATTCTGCATTTTAATTTAACTTTAAATGAAGCTTCTTAAATATTTTAAAAACCATATGTACTTTACACACACACAACAAATAGTTTAGTTATATATTATATCCTTATAGCAAGACCTTCTAAGAACATTAAAATGTATTACTGGCATGCAAAACCTTAAATTGAAGTGAATAAATGAAGACTTGGCATGCCACTTCTGAAAGGTTGCCGACCCCTGCCTTAGACTTTGGGACCAAGACAGGAGGATATGGTCAAAGCTTTGAATGGCCAATAAGGGTGCATGGTTGTCGTGGTATAATCCCCCACTCTGAACCTTAGCCTCCAAAAGATGGGGTACCAGCATGAATTCCTCTAAGCTCAATTACCAGCTTAGTACTTGTAGTGCTGCCACCAACCAGGAATTCCAGTGCCTGGTACACTCTGGTCCCCCCAGAACCTTGCCCAGGGACCCCCAAGACCCAGACCCTCTGGATCTTAACACAAGGAAAGTAAACCCTTTCCCTCACCGTTGCCTCTCCCAAGCTTCCTCTCCCTGGGTTACCCTGGAAGATCACTGTGATTCAAACTCCTTGAATCTTAAAACAGAGAGGAAAATTCACCTTCTCCCCTCCTTCTCTCTCCCCCTCCCAGACTCTCCCTGAGAGAGAAGGTAATCCTAACACAGAGAAAAATTAACCTTTCTCTTCCCCTTCCCTCCTTTCTCCCCACCAATTCCCTGGGATCTCACACCAGAATAAAAAAACAATCAGGTTCTTAAACAAGAAAAGCTTTTAATTAAAGAAAAAACAGTAAAAATTATCTTTGTAAATTTAAGATGGAATATGTTACAGAGTCTTTCAGCTATAGACACTGGGAATACCCTCCCAGCCTAAGTATACAAGTACAAATTAAAATCCTTTCAGCAAAATACAAATTTGAACTCCTTCCAGCCAAATACACATTTGCAAATAAAGAAAACAAACATAAGCCTAACTCGCCTTATCTACCTAGTACTTACTATTCTGGACATATAAGAGACTGTATTAGAGAGATCTGGAGAGAAACCTGGTTGCACGTTTGGTCCCTCTGAGCCCCCAGAGTAAACAACAACCAAAAACTAACAGCACACACAAAAACTTCCCTCCCTCAAGATTTGAAAGTATCCTGTCCCCTGATTGGTCCTCTGGTCAGGTGACAGCCAGGCTCACTGAACTTGTTAACCCTTTACAGTCAAAAGAGGCTGTTCTATTAACCCTTAACTATCTGTTTATGACACGCCCCCCAAATCGCTGACAGTGTGGAACCTCACTGGTGGTGATTTCTCCCTAGAACTTTAGAATAAACAGATTAATAAACACATACACCTTTACATATGCTACTAATTATGTAAAACTACAAGATTCTTCACATTGTAAGGACAATTTTTAACCAGTTGATTCTGGGAAACTTTCACAGGAGAGTGCATCAACTCCTTGATCTGTTGCCACTGCAGACTTTCCAGGGTTGTGGAGAGGTTCACCTCTTCCACGCCACTGTCACTTTTCCCTTCATAGTAGACACTGTCAGGCCACTCAGCGTCATCTCCTCCCTGGGCTGTAAATTGACAAACCTGTAAATCTCTAGAATAAAAGGGCTTGAGAGAATTAACATGGTACACTCTGGGCTTTTGGGAGGAATTGGGAAATGCTATGAGGTAGTTAACAGCTCCCAGGCACTCTTGGACCGTGAATGGCCCTTCCCATGATTCTTCCATCTTATGGGCCTGTTGCGCCTTCAAGACCATAACCTGGTCTTCTACCTTGAAGGAACACTCTCTGGTATGTCTATCATACCAGGCCTTTTGCTCTTTTTGAGTATCCTTTAGGTTTTCTTTAGCGAGGGCTAAAGAGTGCCGGAGGGTGTTTTGTAGGTTGCTTACAAAGTCCAGAATGTTAGTTCCTGGAGAGAGTGTAAACCCCTCCCATTGCCGCTTCACCAACTGTAATGGCCCTTTAACCTCGTGGCCATACACAAGCTGAAACGGTGAAAACCCTAAACTGGGATGTGGTACAGCTCTGTAGGCAAAGAGCAACTGCTGCAACACTAGGTCCCAGTCATTGGAGTGTTCATTCACAAATGTACGTATCATGGCCCCCAAAGTTCCATTAAACCTTTCCACCAGGCCATTGGTTTGATGGTGGTACAGGGTGGCAAACAAGTGATTCACCCCATGAGTCTCCCACAGTTCTTTCATGGTCCCGGCCAGGAAATTAGTCCCTGAATCCTTAAGGATGTCAGAGTGCCAACCTACCCTGGCAAAAATGTCTGTTAGGGCCTGGCACACAGTTTTGGCCCTGGTGTTGCCTAGAGCTACTGCTTCCGGCCATTGGGGAGCAAAGTCCATGAAAGTCAGTATGTACTGCTTTCCTCTGAGTGTCTTTTTTGGGAAAGGACCCATAATATCCACTGCTACTCGCTGAAATGGGACCTCAATTATGGGGAGTGGCTGGAGAGGGGCCTTGACCTGGTCTTGGGGCTTTCCCACTTTTTGGCACACTCACAAGACCGGACATACTTGGCAACATCCTTGCCCATCCCCTCCCAGTGGAAGGACTTCCCCAACCGGTCTTTGGTTTTGTTCACCCCAGCATGGCCACTGGGATGACCATGGGCTAAGCTTAAGAGCTTCCCCCAGTATTTAGTTGGAACCACCAACTGTTTTTGTGGATGCCAGTCTTCCCGGTGTCCACCAGAAAGAGTCTCCTTGTATAAAAGCCCTTGTTCTATAACAAACCGGGATCGGTTAGAAGAGCTGAGAAGTGGTGGAGTGCTCTGTGCCATCGCCCAAGCTTTCTGAAGGCTGTCATCTGCTTCCTGCTCAGTCTGGAACTGTTTCCTGGAGGCTGTAGACACCAGTACTTCCTTAGACTGTGGACTTGGGCTTGGTCCTTCGGGAAGCGATGTAGGTGATGGGGTTGTTCTCGTGGCTGGTGAACCACTCTCCGCTGGTGCACCAGGTGGTATTTCATGCTCTGGCTGAGCCTCTTGGGTGTAGTTGTCTGCTGCTTCTGCCAGTTCAGGCTCGCTGGTGCCCTCTGGCGTTGGGGTTGAAGATGCGTTTGCAAGTGCTGGCATCAGTGCTGGCAATGGTTCTGGTGCTGGTTGTGTTTCCAGGTCCGGGTCTGGGACTGGAGGTACTGTGGCTGTTGCAGTCGTTGGCAGGGGATCCGGCTCCACTACCTCTGTCTGGGTCTCTGGTAACACAGACAGGGCCCCTGTGGATGGATCAGGAACAAGGATGGGTCTGGAAGCTTGCCTGGCTTGGCTGCGTGTAACCATTCCCATCCTTTTGGCCCGCTTTACCTGGCTGGCCAAGTCTTCCCCCAGTAGCATGGGGATGGGATAACTGTCATAGACTGCAAAAGTCCACATTCCTGACCAGCCTTTGTACTGGACAGGCAGTGACGTGAAGGGATAAATTGTTACTTGGACCTTTGGGTTGATGAATTTGGGGTCATTAACTTAATACAAATGATATTAACAACAATGTGCAACCTTGCTTCAGAATTGCTCATTGGTAGCACTGGGTGAAAGCTCCCAAAACATATTCACGAACATTGGTTCGAACGCAAATAGCAGTTATGTTGGAGGGTATTTGTGACCTTTTCCTTTCATTAAAGGAAGTTGCACAAATACTCCTGTGAATGGATGTTTGCCACTCTCTGCCCTTGGATGCACATACTAAGCTTGTGCCTGTGTGTGTAGCCAGCAGCAGGGGGAGTCAGAGTAATGCCTCAGCCTGCAGCAGTTTGGTGGTGGTGGGGCAGGGGAGAAATGTAGGGAGTAGGGGAGGAGTAATGGAGACCAGGAAGAGGGGGCAGAGCTTGGGGTTGTGTGGGTTATAGATACACCTCAGCTTCTGCACTCAGAGCTGTTTTGTCCTTCACCCTTCAGTTAATCATTAATCTCCCCCTACATCCTCTTTCCACCTGATCCCAAATGTTCATATCAGAATCCCCTCCAGAATCCTGACCCCTGCCCCAACTTGAACTCCTTCCTTACCAGAATCCTCCTTTAGGCCTCAAAGCCTTGGCTGGGAATCATTCATCCCCCTCAAAAAACACACCTGGACCATTTTTTCTAGAGTCAGTATTTGAGGAGGTTGAGCTGATAAACTCATGGGTCTTTAGAAACTCCTGCAGGTAAACCCGCTCAGACTCCTGAAACAAATCTACCCAATCCCCTAGTAAATCCCAGTATGGAAACTGAAGAAAAGCCAGTCTCCAAGTTAAGAAACGAACTATCTTCGTACTTATATATTTTTAATTTAGCAGCTCCTACTCTTTCCCTGTGACCTACTTTCACCATCCAGGACCCTTAAGTCCCTGGCACTAACAAGCCACCCATCACTTTGTAATGACATCCCCCTCACCCCACCCCCACCAACAAGGGCCTGCAATCATCAGATGGGAATAGAAGTCGTGCCTTTCAGCAGCAAAGCACAGGCCTCTCCTAATGGATTTAGAGGAATCACTCTTGAGAGTACTCATTAAGCCTATACATAAACCAAAGAAAATCTGCTGTGTGAGAGTACACTTATCCAGCTTGAGTGAAATACCTAGATAATGATCTATTTAAATTTCCCAAAGCAGCATCCAACGGCCCTGTTCATTCACCTTTTTAATGCTCCTTCCCGGCAGTGAATGGCAATAATGACTCCACATCTACCTACTTAAAAGGAGCCCCAATCCTGAGTGAAGTCACTCCTGCAGTCACTAGTGATTCTTATAATACTAATAATGATACTACCCAATGTGAGTGAAGGAGGCGGTGTGTAGGCAAGCTAGTGAGCATTAGCACTGTACCCTGGGAAATGAGCAGGTTTTCTAATAGGCTCAGGTCAGACAAGTGGATAAAGAATGAATAGGTGACTTGTGAATTCCTGTAAATACTCATATGTTTTCCCATAAGCATGTAATATTTTTTCCCATAAGCATGTGATATGTTTTCCCATAAGCATGTGATATTTTTACTTTTTCTTAACAGCTACATTAATGGCGTTGTTTATTTCCATTGGCACAATCTATAAGAGCATTAGTTTGACTCCAGCTCCATGGCTGCAAGTTTCTGCTCTCCTTGCTGCTGTATAATATATGTTGCAAAGCAGACCAGTTCCGAGTTTAGGGTTGCCAGGTGTCCGGTCAATGGCGCAGTGGGGGGCCTGGAGCTAGGGCAGACTCCCTATCTGCCCTGGCTCCGTGCTGCTCCTAGAAGCAGCCACCAGGTCCCTGGGCCCCTAGGCACTGCGGTGGCCAGGGACTGAGGCCTGGTCTACACTACACTGTTAAACTGATTTTAACATCGTTAAATCGATTTAACGCTGCACCCGTCCACACTACACTGCTCTTTATATCGATTTAAAGGGCTCTTTAAATCGATTTCTGTACTCCTACAAAACGAGAGGAGTAACGCTAAAATCGATATTACTATATCAGATTAGGATTAGTGTGGATGCAAATCAACATTATAGGCCTCATTATTTTACAGTAGCTACCCACAGTGCACCGCTCCAGAAATCGACGCTAGCCTCGGACCATGGACGCACACCACTGAATTAATGTGCCTAGTGTGGACCCACACAATCGACTTTATAATATCTGTTTTATAAAATCGGTTTAAGCTAATTCGAATTTATCCTGTAGTGTAGACGTAGCCTAAGAGGCTCTGCGCGCTGCCCCCACCCTGAGTGCTGGCTCCACAGCTTCCATTTGCCAGGAACCTAGAGGTTGCAGGGACCTGGTGGCTGCTTCCTAAGTGCCGCCGGGACCCTTCACTCCCTCCTGTACCCCAACCCCGTGCCCCAACCTGGATCCAACTCCTGCACCCCAGACCCCTCATCCCTGGCCCCACCCCCAGCTGGAGCCCTCAACTTCCTGCACCCCAACCCCCTGGCCTAGCCCAGAGCCCCCTCCTGCACCCCAACCCCCTCATCCCTGGCTCCACCCCCAGCCAGAGCCCTCACCCCTGCTGCATCCGAACCCCCTCCTGCACCTCAAGCCCTCCATCCCCAGTCCTATCAGAGAGACCACACCCCAAGCCTGAGCCCCACACCCTAATCTCCGCCCCAGCCCAAAGCCCCCTCCTGCACCCCAAACCCCTCATCCCTAGCCGCACCCCAGAGCCCACACCCCCAGCCAGAGCACACACTCCCTCCCACACCTCAAACCCTTCTGTGTGATTAGAAAGTTGGCAATCCTATCTGAGTTTCCAGTAATATTTGTCAGAGAATTTGAGTGTGTGTATCATATCAAATCACTGGTAGACTTTAACAAAACAGTGTTAGAAGTATCAGCTAAGATATGGAAAGGTTCTATAGGCAATATTATACATTTATGAGTTCATACACAATACAGAACACAGCATAAGTTGCATAAAAGAAATATTAAAACACAACTCAGGTTAAACAAATCATACATAGGAAATGAAAAAGAGAAAACTGGATTGGAATGCCAATCTCTGATAAGATTACTGTTATCAGGAACAAAGGAACAGTATGGTCACTCCCTAAACTCTCTTGCAGCTGTAATAAACAAATAAGCAAATGGCTGGAGAAAGCCGATGATAACATCATTTCTAAACAACCGGTGA
Source organism: Gopherus evgoodei (assembly GCF_007399415.2). NCBI lineage: Eukaryota > Metazoa > Chordata > Testudines > Testudinidae > Gopherus > Gopherus evgoodei. Next base: position 200,812,201 of record NC_044322.1, on the reverse strand, counting down.
AAAGAGACTCAAGCTTTTGGAATTTCAGTTACTACAGTCCAAAAGTAAGATTGTGGACAAAGATAAATTTCTGCTATTTCAAAGCAATATGAACTCCAAAGGAGCTGGGACATTTCATAACCTGTGATAAGCATAAACAACAGCTAGAAAAGTCTGATAGATGATGGGGGTAGGAGTGCCTGGAAGGAAGACTCGGAATGGAGATGAAATGATGGATACATTTTAGATAGCACGCAGATATCACCTTATGGAACATGACCTCATCAGTGGGTTTCTTCACTGACTTATCAGAGATCCTATCTCAGGAGACAAGATAACAGGAGGGCTAAAATACATAAAAAGCCTAGAATGGCTTCCACAAATTGCTTCCCAAAGCAAATGACCCCTCATTTCTTAGGCCAAACCAACTGGCATCCTACAAGCAGAGAACTCCGGGATAAAAGTCTGTGAGCTGAGTTCCCCAACTATGGGTATGTCTACACTGTGAAGTTGTCAACAAAACTGTTGTTTTTTACGGATACTTTAAAAAGCCCCCCTCCTCCCTCCCACCCCCGTATGAAAGAGAAAAGTTTTGGTGACGCAAATGGCAGTGTGAACATGGCTTTGTTGGCAGGAACACTCTCCTGACGACAAAGCTAATGCTGCTCGCGGGGCTGGAAGTATTTTGTCGGCAAAAGTGCCGACAAAGTACCAACAAAGAGTGTCTACACACGCTGACTTTTAGCAACAAGGCTGTGTCAACACAGCCTTGTTGCTAAAAGCTGCGTGGTGTAGACAAGCCCATAAATGACCATGCTTCATTTGTGCAAGGGCTTGTCAGGGCTGAGCCCTGACATCTCTAGGCTTGGCAGTTTATAGCCCCAGCACCTCTGGGCTTGCTGCATCAGTTATGAATGGAAAAAAATTGCTTAAGCCCTGGCACCTAATTCATTACAAATTAAGCACTGATGATGACTACTACTGCTGTCCTCTAATACTTAGTACAGATAAGCACCTTATTAACGTTCTTTCTTTTCGGCCCCTAAGGAAGGTCTGCAGCTTTACTAGAAGAAAAGACAATGGTTGTACTGCGTTATCACCTGTACTGCCATGAACTACCGGTAAATTGAAGTTTCTGTTTGCCAGTCTCTGGATACCAGCTATCTCAAACTGAGCTGAAGAACTTAACTAAACAACCACTTTCACCTGTATTTCCTTTTATCCAAGTGACAGTTATACTGCCTAGAAAGCACCTATCTGAGTTAAAAAACTGCATATGTTTTAAATGTACTGCAGTTACAATGTGATGGTTAATATTTTTACCCTAGATGACTAGAAATCATTTTTGAGTCAATAAACGGCTAAGAGAGCTTAGACTAGTAAATTTGTTGTTCTAGTTTGCCATAGAACTGTAACAGAAAAGGATGTTTACATAAAGTGAAAACATCATTGAGAATCCATATAGTGAAAGCAATCACAGGGATAGTGATAGCCCAGAATAGAGGTATCACAGAAAAAATAAGCTTGCATTAAAAAATGGATGATTTTTAAACTGAGTTTATCATTGTTTTAACACTTGGTTAAAATAAAACAAGAATTTACAGTAATCCAGGATTAGGGTAACAGTGACTTGTGTTTCTATCTCCTGGTGAAATTAAAAAAGAAACTAGGAGTTTTAACTGCATAGTTGGGGCTTGAGAGTGTAGGCTTGGATGTGCATTACTCTCTGGAAAGGAAATTTTGAACTGAATTGCTATTTCATTATTTGTCAACATTTCTCATTTTCTAGTTACTTCTACTTGGCCTGTCATTAACATTCCCATAATTTTAATTGGCATAAAGCTTTACTGACAGGTTGATAATGGACTGTACTAAAGATCCTTAGTTACATATGATACTGTAATCACCATCTGAGAATAGTGTAGAATTAAAATAAATTTAACACTAGGGATAAGATTTTTGATTTTATTGTGATTTGGCTTATTACTAAAGTTTTAACATTCTGTGTTTAACTTAATAGTAAGTTGAGGTAGGTGAATTTTTTTCTTCTAGTAGTTTATTTGCTGGGGGGGAAAATGCAGTTTTGGTCAATCCAAAAGTATTTGCAAATTTGAATTGAATTTGTGGAATCGTTTTGACTAAACCAAAAAAACTAAAATATTTTAATTAATGTTGAAACAAAATGTTTAATTTTGACCCAGCTAGAAAAACTTTGTTTCAATTTTGGGTATTTTGGCAAAGGCAAAGGAGGGCTAGATTCACAAAGCATCTGGGAGGGGCAAGAGGAGGAGAGCTCATTTATCACCTTTAAGCCTTGTGGTTAGGAAACTCCTTAGGGATCTGGGAGACCCAGGTTCAATTCCCTCCTCCTCCTGTTGTGGAGACAGGATCTCAGCTTGGGTTTTCCACATGGCAGAAGATCACCCTAGCCATTGAGATCAGGGATATGCTGATATAGGATGGAGAAAATAATCAAGCAATCAATTTGCAAGATGATAATAAGGTGATAAGTAACAGTCAACATGGATTTATCAAGAACATATCTTGTCAAACCAACCTAGCAGCTTTCTTTGACAGGGTAACGAGTCTTGTGGAATGGGGGAAGCGGTAGATGTGGTATATCTTGACTTTAGTAAAGCCTTTGATACTGTCTCACATGACCTTCTCATTAACAAACTAGGGAAATGCAACCTAGATGGAGCTACTATGAGTTGGGTGGATAAATGGTGGGAAAACCTTTCCCAGAGAGGAGTAGTTAGTAGTTTGCAGTCAAGTTGGAAGAGCATAATGAGTGGGGTCCCACCGGGATCAGGCTTGGGTCTGGTTCTGTTCAGCATCATCATCAATGATTTAGATAATGGCATAGAGGGTACACTTATAAAGTTTGTGGCCGATAGCAAGCTGGGGGTGGGGGTTGCAAGTGCTCTGGAGGATAGGATAAAAATTCAAAATGATCTGGACAAACTGGAGAAATGGTCTGAAGTAAATAGGATGAAATTCAATAATGACAAATGCAACATACTCCATTTAGGAAGGAACAACCTGTTACACGCACACAAAATGAGAAATGACTGTCTAGGAAGGAGTACTGCAGAAAGGGCTCGGTGGGATATAGTGGATGACAAGCTAAATATGAGTCAAACATCATTCTGGGATGTATTACCTGGAGTGTTGTAAGCAAAACATAAGAAGTAATTCTCCCACTCTACTCCAGGGGTTCTCAAACTTCATTGCACTGTGACCTCCTTTTGACAACAAAAATTACTACACGACCTTTGGCAGGGGGCCTGTAACCTGAGTCCTTCCACCCAGGGCTGGCACTGTTGGGCTTCAGCTTTGATCCTGGGCAGTGGGGCTTGGGCTTCGTCTCCCGCCTCAGCAAGTCTAATGCCAGTCCAGAACTTAGGAACGACCTAAGTTCCCTCTAAACTGCGCAGTCGTGCAGCAGGCTATGAAGGGCCATGCGGGCTCACAACCATGGGGGTGAGAGAAGAGAGGTAGGGAGCATGCAGGGATGCAGCAGGGAGAAGCGCCTCTTCCCCAGCCCTGGAGATGCCACAGCTGGGGAGAGGCGCCTCTCCCTTGGTCCCAGCCCTGGCCCCGGAGCTGCCACTTCTTGGGGCTGCTGCAGTGAGGAGAGGGCTGGGGGTTCCACTCTCCCCACAGCAGCCCTGAGGCAGCCTGCACCCCAAACCCCTCAACCCCAGTGTCTGCACCCCCAGCCAGAGTCTTCAACCCCCTGCACTCTAAGCCCAACCCTCTGCACTAGCCCTGAGCCCCCTTCTGCACCCAATCCCCTCATCCCCACCCCCACCCCCATCAACTCCATATTAGTGCACATAACAAAATTCATTCCACACATGGCTGTAAAAAATTAGAGGCAACATTGGTCATTACCCACTTTGGGGTCCCGACCCACAGTTTGAGAACCGCTGCTTTATTCCATGCTGATTAGGCTTCAACTGGAGTATTGTGTCCAATTCTGGGCACCCACATTTCAGGAAAGATGTGGAGAAGTTGGAGAAAGTCCAGAGAAGAGCAATAAAAATGACTAACGGACTAGAGAACATGAACTATGAAGGAAGGCTGAACTAATTGGATTTGTTTAGTTTGGAAAATAGAAGACTGTTTTCAAGTACATAAAAGATTGTTATGTACAAGGAGGATGGAGAAAAATTGTTCTCTTTAATTTCTGAGGATAGGACAAGAAGCAATGGGCTTAAATTGCAGCAAGGGAGGTTTAGGTTGGGCAATAGGAAAAAGTTCCTAACCGTCAGGGTGTTTAAGCACTGGAATAAATTGCTTAGGGAGGTTGTGGAATCTCTGTCATTGGAGATTCTTAAAAGCAGTTTAGACAAACCTGTCAGGGATGGTGTAGTTAATACTTTGTCCGACCTTTTGTGCAGTGAACTGGACTAGATGGCACAATGAGATCCCTTCTAGTCCTACACATCTATGAATCTACATTTTTGCAGGAAAAAAAGTTTTGGGTCAAAAATTTTTGCTCAGCTCTAATTTCAAGCCCCACTTTCCAATTATGAATAGATGACCAGGTTTAAAGCAGAGGTATTTTAAAATAATAGTGGCCTTATTTCTGAAAAATGGGTGTACAAATCGGAGAGAACATTTCATTAAGACAACAGATATCAGCATGTTGGCTTCACTAAGGACAATCTGCAGCATGTCCTCTTTCATGGTTGCTTTGCTGGAGATTATGCAGTAACTCTTTATTGCAGAGCACATTTTAATAAGCAATTATGATAATCTCAGTCACAAAACCATCCAATATAACAGAGGATTGATTTTTATATTATCATTAATTCCAAAATATTACTGCTTGGCAACTGTTCTGTACATATTCCAAAGCAATATTTTGAGAAGACCCTGCTCCAGACTGGTGCTTTTTCGTGCTACTGTAATAATAATGCTAATAAAAAGAAATTCTGCAAGGGTATATTCTTCAAAATGCTTATTTTCCTTGGAAATGCCTTAGCACTTAAAGACTTTTGTATTTGTTTTGAGACTACATCTCCAGATCACTAATCTTTTCTGGTGTAATAATAACTAAAACTATCCCTTTCAGCTCAAAACCTGATTACACGTTATGTGTAAACTGAGATTAAGAAAGCAATAGCAAAGAGTATTGGAAGAAGGAAATATTGTTTTTATGGTGTGGCCTAAAGCAGAAGAATCATTCAATGATGAAGAAAATGCTACACTAAGGACAACTGGCTAAGTAATAGGAGACTAGATGTATATTTTAAATAAATTTGTTCTTTGGCAAATTCTTAGGCTGCAGTCCTGAACTGAGCTCTGCACAGGCAGATGCCTGCTCCTACACAGAGCCCTAGTGGTTTTAGTGGGGGGTCCACCCAAAGTGAACTCATTGCAAGGCCTGGGAGACTGGATGAAATCATGGCCCCACTGATATTAGTGGAAATTTTGCCATTGATTTCAGTGGAGTCAGGATTTCACTCAGTATTTACACTCAGATTGAAACCCCTGTTCTAGTATGATGCTCTCTTAGTTTAAGCTACTGTGTTACACCTCTGAGTCAGCAAGAGAGAGCTCTGCTGGAACTTAAAATGTGGGCTTGTCTACATCACAAAGTTGCAGCGCTGGTGAGGGGGTTACAGCGCTGCAACTTAGGAGGTGTACACATCTGCAGGGCATCACCAGCGCTGCAACTCCCTGTTTGCAGCGCTGGCCGTACTCCCGTTTTGTTTCGGGTGTAGAGGATCCAGCGCTGGTGATCCAGCGCTGGTAATCAAGTGTAGACACTTACCAGCACTTTTCTTGACCTCCGTGGAATAAGCAAGTATCCCAGCATACCTGAGGAAGCCTCTCTGGTAATCAAGCAGGTATCCTTCCCCGCGGTTTGCTCCGGTGTTCTCCGAATCCCCCCCCAAGCGGGTCTCCTTCCCAGCGGTTTGCAGGGGGGTTCGGGGAACGCGAGAGCAAACCGCGGGGAAGCAGGTCTCCTTCCCCGGTTTGCTCTCGCGTTCCCCGAACCCCTGAGCAAGCAGGTCTCCTTCCCCGCCGTTTGCAGGGGGGTTCGGGGAACGCGAGAGCAAACCGCTGGGAAGGAGACCTGCTTGCACGGGGGTTCGGGGAACGCGAGAGCAAACCGCGGGGAAGCAGGTCTCCTTCCCCGGTTTGCTCTCGCGTTCCCCGAACCCCCGTGCAAGCAGGTCTCCTTCCCCGCATCCCCGAGCAAGCAGGTCTCCTTCTCCGCCGTTTGCAGGGGGGTTCGGGGAACGTGAGAGCAAACCGCTGGGAAGGAGACCTGCTTGCTCGGGGGTTCGGGGAACACTGGAGCAAAACTGGGGAAGGAGACCTGCTTTCCCGCGGTTTGCTCTCGCGTTCCCCGAACCCCCCTTGAAGCCGCCCAACAGCGCTGCAGTGTGGCCACATCTAACACCACTTGCAGCGCTGGTTGCTGTAAGTGTGGCCACTCTGCAGCGCTGGCCCTATACAGCTGTACTAATACAGCTGTAACAACCAGCGCTACAAAATTGTAGATGTAGACATACCTTGTGTGTGTTAGCTCCCTGCCACACCAGTCTGTCCGCCTCACCTACAAATGCCTTGAGACTCTGCCAGTCTTGACCTTGTCTTGCCAGTGACATTCAATGAACTCCACTTCCCAAACTCCCTCAAAGAGTGTTCCTCTGCAGTAACCAGCCTCTGTCACTGGACAAACACAGACATATCTGGCTTCAAGACTAAGCTTGATAAGTTTATGGCATTTATGGATGGTGTGATGGGATAGCCTACTTTTGGTAATTAATTGATCTTTGATTATCAGCAGGTAAATATGCCCAATGGTCTGTGATGGGGTGGGATCTGAGTTACTACAGAGAATTCTTTCCTGGGTGCTGGCTGGTGGGTCTTGCCCACATGCTCAGGGTTTAACTGATCGCCATATTTAGGGTTGGGAACGAATTGTCCTCCAGGGCAGATTGGCAGAGGCCCTGCAGGTTTTTCGCCTTCCTCTGCAGCGTGGAGCACGGGTCACTTGCTCGAGGATTCTCTGCACCTTGAGGTCTTTAAACCATGATTTGAGGACTTCAATAACTCAGGCATAGGTTAGGGATTTGTTACAGGAGTGGGAGGGTGAGATCCTGTGGCCTGCATTGTGCAGGAGGTCAGACTAGATGATCATAATGGTCCCTTCTGACCTTAAAGTCTATGAGTCTAAATGACTATCTCTGTTGCCTCCAAAGAGACAGTCCACACACCAGCCAGTTAGTTTAGCTGAGGACTTATGCTATACTTTAATAAAGAGCACTGAGATGATTTTATGGTCAATCCAAAAATAAGTGTATTACTAAAGAACAGAGATTTAAGTGATAGTAGGTAAAGATAATAGAAACAGAAAATAGTTACCAGGAAAAGCAAAAAAGATTTCTAGCATCTAAAATTTAACAGATTACAATTCTGGTCTCAGGAATTTTTTCATTTACAGTCAGTTCTCAGAGTACTTACCCCACCTGGCTGGGCAAGCCATCTGTCACAGAGTCCAAGAGCGCTGGCCTCTATCTTTTAAGTGATGGACAGGGCCGGTGCAACTATTTAGACGGACTAGGCGGTTGCCTAGGGCACCTAGATTTGAGGGAGCCAAAAAGCGCCCCCCAAATTTTTTTTAAATGGTTGAGCAGCCGCTGCTGCTGGGACAGAGAGGGAGTTTGAGCTGCCGGAGGCAGCCGGCAGCCCAGGGTGTCCCTTGGGTCAGTGTGCCTCCGGGGCAGCCTGCAGTACAGGGTGTCCCCTGGGTCAGGGCGCCTCCGGGGCAGCCCGCAGTCCAGGGTGTCCCCTGTGTCAGGGCGCCTCCGCGGCAGCCCGCAGTCCAGCGTGTCCTCTGGGTCAGGGCGCCTCCGTGGCAGCCGGCAGTCCAGGGGGTCCCCCGGGTCAGTGCGCCGCCCCGGCAGCTGGCAGCCCAGGGGTGGGGGTTCCCTGGCCCAGGGAAACCCCGGGCTGCCAGCTGCCGCGGAGGCGCACTGACCGCAGCAGCCGGAAGTCCAGGGTGTCCAGAGGGGGCGGCAGGCAGCTCCTGTGGAGCTGCCGCAGTCGTGCCTGCGGACGGTCGGCTACTCGCGTGGCTCTGGTGGACCTCCCGCAGACACCACTGTGGCAGCTCCACCGGAGCCGCGGGACCAGCGCGCGGGGTGGCGAAATTGCCGTTCGCCTAGGGCGCTCAAAACCCTAGCGCCGGTCCTGGTGATGGATAACAAAAAGGTCCTCTCTCCCTCTTTTCACAGTCCAGTAAAACCTTTGAAATGCATTCTTTTGAAGTGTATCCCCAGAAAAAGTTATCTCCCTCTGCTGTGTTTGCTGACACCATGCTATCTTCCTCACCCTTCTCTTAGTGTGCGTTTCCTGCTGACTCAGATGCAAATGCAGCTTCCATTGTCTTAGGCTTTAGGGAGACTAGTAAATCAGTATTCCTTAGTTTATCAAATCTGCTCCCAAATCATATTTTAGGAATATATTTCCAGCACACAAACAGAACTCTTTACACACCATCCATGTATACTTCACACAATGATATTACTAATTGGCGTGTCACCAGCTTTCATTTGATACTACTACTCACAACATTCTTTACAGGTAAATACTAGGCCAGCAATGTGCTAGATGTAGTGAGCGTGTCAGGCCTGATGGTGAGTTTACAGAGCAGTGTGCTCTCTGCCATTTGGCACTGAGGGGCTCTTAAAGATTAAAATATTAGGGATTCATTTTTAAAATGAGAGTCATCAATAATAAAAGAAAATACACATTTTAAAACAATACTGCCAGATTGAATGTAAAACCCAGAAAATTTAGAATGCAAAACAACTATTTTAAAGATTAATTTTGTACACATTTTATCTGGGAATCCCATACAGACAAGAAATAAGGCTGTTTGGTTATATGGATACAGTTGCTGATAGGATATTGTTTACTCTCATTTTGGGGTTATTGGAAAGAAGATTACAGGGGAATCAGATAGTTGTGGATAATAAGTTTTGTTTGATACAAAGGATAAGGTAGGCAGTCTGGCTGACTGGTTGTGCGAACTGGTATGCTGGAGAAAAGGTAGACAAACTTTAAGCCACTGATAATTTTTAATTCCATTTTATACAAGGAGGTTTTTCCCCTTACCCAAATACAATACAGTACTAAATGCCCACAAGTGTTTAGAGGAGGGACCTATAGCAGTGGGAGGCCCTCATAGCTCAGGGAGCAGTCAGATGAAAAGGAACAATATGATTTGGGGATATTGCAGATTCCTTTAGATAAGAGATGGTAAAGACCTATTGGAGCCTCTTGTCTATCCCCCTGCCCAAGAAGGGAGAGCAGATATCTATCCAGCTGGAAGTTCAAATTGATAAACCTGATCACTTGTTCAGTTGATGAAGTCTGAAACCAAGTGCTATGGGCACTCAGTGCCCAGTTCTGCTCTCAGTTTGCCAAGCACTGACTTGGGAATATAGGAAAATAGGAGCTGCCCTCTTGGTTTAGACAAGTGGTTTGTCTAGTCCGGTATATAATCTCCAAGAGTTGCCAGCACTAGATGTTTTTGAGCTATGCGCAAGGTATGCACAGTTATGGAATAACCTGCCTTTAAGGGAAGCTTATTTCCCTTTATTTAGGGGTTAGTTTATGCTGTGAAGCATGAGGGTTTATATCCTGTCCAAACTTCTGGGTTTTCTCTTATGTTGCGTGTGTGATTTTTTTTTATTCTATAAGGAAAGAACTGGCTCCATAAATTTGTGTGACAGGGTTGAAGAAAATCTCTTGGATTATTAGGTCTAAGTCTCTGAATCTAGTTAGATTGTTCGGTGGATAACCATTTCTGAGGTGAACTTGCCTTTTCCTTTCCTGATTGGACATGTCTGCCTCTGTCTATCACAATCTGCCCAGGATTATTGTATATTGCAGTATATTTTTCTAATTTTAGGCCCTCTTGCATCTATTTGCTGGTGAGCAGTAATTTTTAAGCGTATGTATGATTTAGCTGAAATGTGTGCATTGGTTAAGCATTTTATAAATGTTGCTAAACCAATAATAGAGAGACTCTGAGCTTTATATCTGTTGATTTACTGTATGGGTACATTAGTGCAGTGTTCTAAGTGAGGCATATAGAATTTGTTTCACTTCTGATTTTTTTCAATTTTAAAATGTATCCAACAGCATATTATCCCTCATACATTTCTAAAGTATTATGGAGAGTTAAGATTGTTCTTAATCTTGATTTTTGTCCCCTTCTCCATTTTTAAAATCAAATGAAACCCATATTCTTCTGGAGTCAGCTGCCATTTTATGTTCTATTCAGATGTAGAGCATGACAGAGAAAATGCACACCCATGCACCCATGGAGACACTATTCATTCTTGTTTTGTGTTCCTTTAGAGTGAAAGTCTATGGTTAGCTCCTGGCGCATAGAAAGCATAATACAATCTTCCCACCTTTTCTCATGCGTAGTTTTCTGACCACTGATCATTTTCTATTTTAAAAGCTTAGGGTTGATTGGACTAGAGATTTGACAACTACAGCCTTAAGAAAAATCAGAGGTTTGCGCTCTGTGAAGTTTCTTTAATGTTGAAATGGAGGCCTGTCCCTTTAAGGGCCAGGGATCTGGGCTCACTAATTGATCCAGCTAAGAAGGGCACTGGTGTTCCCTATTAAGAGCTGCAGAAAACTGCTGGAATTGAGAGAGAAGTTGTAGGGAGAGTTTGGTCTCTGAAGAAGTGAAAGCCTAGGTAAACTCTGGGAGCTGTGAATTGGTAGAAAGCCCTGGGTGGAAGTTTTGTTTTCTGTTTTTGGTGGTTTGAATGATAAATGGAGCCTGGAGGCAAGGGGTAGAGACTGGTTTGGGTGTAGCTGATAATTCCCCAGGCTGGTGAGTAAAACTGTCAGCTTATAAATGTTTATTGCCCATGTTCTATCTATAGTTTGTCTTAGAAACTCCAACTCCCTTGGATCTGCAGCAGAATACTCTTCCTTCTCTTCTCTGCCACTCATTGAACAACATGAATTTTTATCTCCTAGTCAAAGAGAGAGACTTGGCAGCAGGACCCTGCAAGTGGGAGGGTCCCAGAGCCTGGGCTCCAGCCCACGCCTGGAGGTCTCCACAACAATTAACAGCTCTGCAGCCTGAGGCCTGCAAGTGCAAGTCAGCTGGCATGGGCCAGCTGTGGGTATCTAGTTGTTGTGTGGGCCTCTAAACTTTTAGGCCCCAGTGAGGCCTTTTTAAAGAAAAAGGAAAAGTAAAGGTCTCAAAGAGAGAGAGCATCAGGTAATCTGTAACTTCAGTGCCCACTGAAACCATTGATTCTTGCCCCTTGTCACTCCTCCTGCTCCCCATTCCCTTGTCACATATTGGAGTCCACCTTAGCAGAAGGAGTCAAAGGAATCCATCTGAGCAGAATTTCACCACTGCTTATAACTGTTGACAGAAATTATGCCCTGTCTTTTCTGCAGAGCCATAAAGGACACTGGGCTAGGCCCTCTGCAACCGTGAAGAATGGAGGTGGTGTTTGATCCCTATCACAGCAGTTTGGTTATATCTGTCAATTGTGTGAATGGATAAAAAACAGATTTACAAGGTAAAGATTCAGGAATGTTTTTTGCATTTACAGTGGCCACCTGGCCAAGGGTAGGCACCGAATGCTAAACACATTCTAACATCAGGAGTATCTAAAAGACTGAGGCATGAGACCACATTGTCTTAAGATCCAAACTGTTAATATAGCCAGATCCCTAACACACAGCAGTGCTCTCCTAGAGCTAGTGACAGGGGGTGCCACCCATGGAAAGAACACTGTCTTTTGTGAAGATTTGACCAAAATATACACACTCAAATTGCTGCTCTTGAGTTAACCTTGCTCAAGTGAGAATGGCCATGCTCAAATAACACTTGTGATGCCTAGGATGACTGTTTGTTGTTATTTGTATTACCATGAGCCTAATCATGGACCAGGACCCCATTGTGCTAGGTTCTGTACAAACATAGGAAAAAGACAGTCCCTGCCTCAAGTCTAATTATAAGGCAAGACACAACAGATGGATACAGACAGACAGGGGAGTACATGCAAACGAGACACTATTGGTCAGCATAAGTGGTGGTCTTGGCACATAATAGCCTAACCATTGAGTACAAGAAGCTTGTGTTTGATGTGATAGAGAAGGGGGAATCAATGTAAGCAGGGAACTGTGGAGCCTGGAAAAACCCTGGTCAACAGGGAGGGAGAGACACCTCTGTATGCAAGAGAGGTGACAGTTGAGGAGCTGGGAGCCTAGAGCAGCTGCCTTTGCTGTACCAGGGAGGGGAAAATACAGGTGTAGTTGCCCTGAATTGTGACAAGGTCAGAGCAATGGGCTGGAAAAATGATCTTTGCAGCAGCATTGTGAGTGGATAGGAGCAGGGCAAGACAGCACTTCTCAAGGCCAGAGAGAAGGATGTTGCAATAATCGAGATGCGAGGCGATGAGAGACTGGAGGAGAGTTTTAGCTGTGCGGTTAGGTAGGAAAGGCCATATCTTAGAGATGTTATGCTGAAAGAATTGGCAAGGTTTTGATATAGCCTGGATGTAAGGCCCTAGAGAGAGGTCTGAGTGGAAGACATTTTTATGATTCTAAGACAGCCAGATTATGGGGCTGACTGCCAGGCAGTGTTAACAGCTGAGTGTGCTCCCTTGAATTTTAGCCTGTATCCGCTGATGGACAGCCAGTGCAAATTAGAAAAATCACCACACTTGAAGAGTGAAGGGTTTTGTGTGTGGGATGGAACTTGAGTTTGGGGCAACACTCAAGTTGTAACTTGAGTTAACTGCGGTGGAGATAAGCCCTTTGTCCCAATTTTCCAGCCTCTGTCTCAGACCACACCCACTTGCAACCCAGCCACTGGATTCCATGACAATATCAGCAAGGATAAACATGTAGATGCTGCTGCACAACACAAGTGAGCTCCCGATAAAATAACCCCCACACCAGACTTTCAGTTACAGGGAAAAGATCATAACACATTACAGAGCACGGGGGTGGAGGGGGGAGGGGAAAGGAAGCTGCAAGCATCAGTCATTGAGTGATCTAATCTGGGACTCAAAACAGAAAGGTCATCCATTTTTCTATCCTCTTACATTCCAGTTTCTGCAGTTGCAAATAAAAGAAAAAATAGTTCAGCAGACCAGCAGGGCGTAATGCCAGCAGAAAACTTAGGAACAACCTTGACTGAGGCAGTGTAAGATCATTACATGATCCACTGAATAAGGAACTAGTTCAGTGTGTAAATTCTTCAAATAAGTTGGAACTTCAACCAGGTAATGTTCTCCTATAAATAAGCATGTACAATATTGTACCAACTCTTCAGATATCCTGTATTCAGTAAGCACCAGGTCAGTAGATTATATAAATCATATTGATGGGTTCAGAAAGTTTCTCTGGTAATGCATCTAATTGCAGAATAAGAAACAGCGGGCCTTTCAGTGTACTCTTGGAAGAAAGTTTTTATTGCTATTGCCTCCGATCGTGGGAGTCAGTGTGGGGTTAGTGGTGGTTATGGCTGCCCAATTCAAAAGGAATTCTAGTACAGATGGTATGAACGTGCACTGCTTCTGCATAGCCAAACTTCCTTCCGTAATGCAGGCAACAGATTCCCAAGCAGCACAACAGTACTGGTAGAAAATTCTCTCAACAGGTGTTATTTTTTTAGACCGGCTGTTTTCCAGCCAGGAGTATTCCATGGAGCAGTGGCTCTTCCAAACTGTTGGAGGGGGGTGGTGGTGGTGGTTTGTTTCCAGCCAGCTCTCTAATTACTGCTAGCTCTTTTTGTGTTTATTTCTCTGCAGATTAGTCAAATTCAGCAGTGATTCTGTTGATGATTTTCTTGACGTTGACATACACCTCTACTCCAATATAACACTGCCCTCAGGAGCCAAAAAATCTTACCGCCTTATAGGTGAAACTGCATTATATCGAACTTGCTTTGATCCGCCGGCGCGTGCAGCCCTGCCCCGCTCTCTCTGAGCACTGCTTTACCCTGTTATATCTGAATTTGTGTTATATTGGGTCGCGTTATATCGGGGTAGAGGTCACAAAAGGTCAGGATCATGCAAATGCCTTTAGGAGAAAGCTTTGAAACATTTCTGATTCTGACAGTGACATCCATTAAGGATTCAAAGTTACTGTACAAAACTTTGCAGCCAGCCATGTTGGACTGGTGCTTGAACTGGTTTGCCATCTGTGACTCTGCCCTTTTCATAAAATGAGAAAATAAAAATAGCAAAATTGACCTTGCTCTGACTGTTATGAGCCAGTCACAGCTGTTCACAAGGCAGCACTTCAGGTTGGGATCTCCATTTTGGGGAAGCAGCTCCAGATCTAAAGATTCTATAGCTCAATATCCCAGTAGGAGGCTCTAAGCAGCGGAACTTCCCTAGAGAGAATAATCTCAGAAAAATGCTGAGAATCGCTTTCCAAAGTGCCCATAATAAATGAACGTCTTTCGAGGTAAGGTGAGCTAGATTGGCCTACTTAAATATTTGCCTTAGGGCCATCACTCTTGTGTCCATGTCTGCTGTTCTGTGGCTGGTAGATTGTGAATGAGGAGTCTGTGCACATTACCTCTAACTAGAACTGTGTGAAATTTTTTTGATAAAATCTTCATTTGTTGAAAATGCAGGAACATTTCACAAATTCATGTTGATTTTACTGAATTATTTGTGTGTATAAAAAATCAAAATTCAGAAAAAATTGAAACGCTTCATTTTTTGACTTGAAATTTTCTTCAATTCTATTTAAAATGTAAAAGTTACATGCTCAAAATGAAAACAATGTTTCAATCAAAATTTTTCTTTTTGATTGACCAAAAAAAAGTTGGTTTGACCTGAAAGTTTTTTTTTCCATATTTTTTGGAATTGCCATTCAACCCCCTCCTCCCCCCCCCCCCCCAAAACCCAACAACATCCATTTACACAGCTCTGTCCAAACCTTTTTTGATTCATAGTACTAGTTTCCTGAAATAGCTGGATTAGTCAGTTTATGGGTTTCTTTACACAATTCTGCTGTATACATACAGATACTTTTGTCTCTATCCGACACCATCTTATTTCCACCCTATGCATCACAGGTGAGTTTTTGTCCCGACGTTCTCCAGAGCTGCACATTTCCATACTAAATGCTTGTCATGTATGCATCAATCCTAGAACAGACTTCCCATTACCACAATATCCATGTTATTAGTAATTTATTATTCAGCCTCATCCTTATGAAGAAGTAACACCATGGATAGACAATGGCTGTTGGCAATAGCCATGGATATCTTTTCCCTCATGTAAGTGCTTGTGGTAGTAAGAAGGCAGATCTCAGCTGGAGTGAACATAAAGGGCAAACTTACCTGAAGCCACTGGATGCAGGCATGAGCCTATGTTCTCTATAGCTGGCTAGGGCCCTGCTGAACTAAAAAGCAAATGTATTAAAGATCATACTGCATAATGTCATAAAATCAGGTAGTGACTGTGTCCTGGCCTGGGCTTAATACTCTTCAAAGTGACTTCTGACTAAATTGGACTGCAGAATTCAATTATCTAGATCTGTTTTCTCAGACTTTGGCCAACAAAGAAAAGTGTAAAAGGGTCAAGAGTTATGACTGAAGCAAACAATCTTTAAAGCTTGTATAGAACTTTTAAAAAGTACTAGAAACAAATGTTTATTCTGAAGAGTCCAAGGTCTCCAGGAAACTAAGGGCCAGCTTTACAAAATATTCCTTTTAGTTTTTCTTTGTATAGTTCTTTTCCACCCAGAAAGGAATTTATTTAGTTTTCATCATCTCGCAAAACCTTTGACATGAGAATAATCATTTCCATTGACTTGGTCAGAACTGGTGGAAAAGACAACCCTATAGCCCAGAACATTGGAGAAGTATTATGATGAAAAAAATATTTACTTATTCTAACTACCATAACAAAGTTGTTAGAAACAAAAGCCAGAGATCAGGTTCGATATACCAAAAAGCATAACATATTACACAATAAATGCCAATTAGCACCTCACATTATTCACCCACTCTCCCTCCCACCTCTCCCGGAGCAGGTGTCACCATAAGCACTGATAAGTGGGCAGTATGCACAATAACATTCAAATATTTCATAATGTTTTGCATGGTTCATAATGCCACTGGCTCAAATATGACAAATATTGTCAGGTGAGCTTTCAGAATTTAGCACTTCTATTCCAGCAGGCAAAGGGCAAGGTTATGATAACAGATTAAACATGGAGGATATGCAAAAGTGTTTCTTCTTAGCCTTCTCCAAAGCTGCTTTCTTCTTTTGTGTGTGTGTGTGTGTGTGTGTGTGTGTGTGTGTGTGCCATGTGAAAAGCCAGAGTTTAATTCTTCACTGTCGTATCACAGGCATGGTGAGGTCTGCAGGGGCTGCTATAACCTACCTCAGATTTGTGCAAGGACTCAGTGAGTGTTCTCTTCCTTGATTGCTCCCCATAAAGTATGTGCCACCTAGACCCAGTAAATGCAACAGCCTTGTTGGAATGATTGTGTTGGTATTGTGAGAAATATATTTAATACCCCAGCATAATAGGCACAAAAATTAGTCCAGAATAGATTCCATGGTACTAGAGATTTCAGGGTCTGAACCTTCATATTGTGGCTTCACAAATTCACTGACATAACATCCAGCATTTGGATATGCAGAGAAAGCACAGATGTTACTGACACGCTGTCTGGACTGGCTGAAGAACATGAGTACCAGCATCAGGACAGACTGAGGAAGCGAGGCACAAACCCCAAATGTGAATTCTGTACTTAGATTTCACCAATCAGGCCCTGTTACAGCCTGAACATAGTCATACACAGTCCCCTTGAATTCTCCGATCTATCTTGCCACCCAGGTAAGCTTGCTTTTGTGATAGATGGTCCCATCCACTGAAAATCACAATGATATTCAGGTTATTCTCAGTCCCAAAGGCCCAGTTCATTTGCCCCTTAGAGCTCATACCAAACACCATCTTGTAGCCAGTCCTATAATAAACTATCTAGAGATTTTTTTAACCAAAAAAAGGAAATGAGAGTTACTTACAAAGGTAAAGCAGGTAAACATATACACACAAATGAGTTAGTCTTAAGTTCCAAATGATAGCAAAAGCTTCTATAGTAAGCAAGCTCTCTATATGTCCTTTTGGGCTAATCCAGGCCAAGCACTGGAGATCTTTTGCATATGCTTAGTAATCCTTGCCCATCAGATTCCAAGCAGGATAAAGATACAGTTTCTTCTTGTCAGGGATTTTTATTCCCTTCTCAGAATTCAAGTTGATGAGATGAGCATGTCTCTTCTTCATGGTATAGGGGAGAAATCAACAAAGTCTTTTGTGCTCTGCTATTCCAGAAAAATGGTTTGTCTGGTGTTTATTGACCTTCTTTTGTTGTGCAGGAGATACTTCCTGTGGTAAACTAGTATTTGTCATTTGGTAATGCTTCTCTCCTGACTGGTGGTTTACAGTTACTGAGCAAACACTTCAATATTACTTGCCATCCAGCCACGGATACAGATATTAAAAGTGAGGTTACTGCATGCAGCTTACAAGCATTTCATCAAGTATAAACACATTTTACTAGCAATAGTACCACACGGGTGAGCCAGACTGCTTTCTGCTATGTATTTGTCATTGTTCAGTTGAGAACTTGGGGTCTTGGCATGAGCTGGCACCTGTCTGCCAGCATCACAGCTACTGTAGGTAGCTTCATAGTATTCCATGTCTTGGGGGAAAATTCAGTAGGTAGCATCTAGAAGTGATTCCCCTGCCCAAGGCCAGTTCACTAGGGTTTTGAAAAGAGGTTAAAACTTTGGCTCTGCTGCGTGATGGCTCAAAAGAATCTAGAGGAACTTCTGTTGGTTGGTAAGCACTGAGCTTGACTACGTGAAGCTGAGAAAATACCAGTGGTTCTGGCAGCATTCTGATACTCCGATAGAATACTGTGCTGAGCGTGAGCTAAACGACAGTCAGTGGTTCAAGAGGCCCTGTTAATGTAAAATTCACCTTTATGTCTGCAATTTTGTTTACCTGCTCTTTTGACAAGTAACGCCTAAAAATAGAGGAAAACATTTGTCCCTTGTGCATTTGTGCATAGTCAGTTTCCACTGCTCTGTGTGTGGGTCTTCACAGCAGCGGGGAATATAATTTAAAACACAAAGAGGGGTGGGGGCCGGGAAGAAGTTAGATGTGATTGTAAAACTGCAAATTTTGGCGACAGGGCAGATTTTGTACCTGGAACTACTGCTTTTTTTAACTGACTGTATTTAAAGTTCATTTGCTTAGTTCATTTGTTAGAGACAGCTGCTCGTTTTGGGCAGCAAAGTATATTTGTATCCGTGTATATGATTTTCAGTGTATAGCATCCCTTTCAGTAACCAGCTAGTGAAACACAAGTATCTGATGCTTTTCATCAACAATAATAATTATATTTAATAATTAATAAAATACTTCCATGAATGATTGTTCCTTGAGACTATGAGAGCCCCCCGTGTAAGCTTGTCATTTTGCTGCCATGCTACAGAGCTGTTTTCTGAATAAACAAAATTTAAGTCTCCAGTGAAGTTAAATAGCCCAGCGTCTGAAAATCATATACACGGATACAAATACACTTTGCTGCCCAAAACGAGCAGCTGTCTCTAACAAATGAACTAAGCAACTTTTTAAAAGTCTTTGATTTTGGCTGTGTGATGACTTTCACTAAGCTAAATACAGTCATCAAATTTGAGACAAGCTCTGCAATGAGTGCTTTACAGGTGTTCTCATGTGAATAACTACAAGACAATTACCCCTATGTTTCTCAAGCAGTGTATGGGACTTTAGCGATGGTGCTGTCATAACAGTCAGTGGGAGAGAGAGACTGCTAAAAAATTCACAACACTTTTAAAATGTGCTCCCGAGGGGGGCAAATCTTTTGGCATGATGTAATATGTTAAACTTGGTGTGAATAATTCCCTACTGGCAATTTCTCCTTCAGTGTTTCTTTAAGAAGTGGAACAATTGCAATGTCTTCATTAGTATATTGTATATAAAAATATTTCTTTATACAGCTCGCTTCCAATCTTGACCAAGCACATTATTATTTGGAAGAACAGAGCCATATAAATTGCTGATGTTCTCCCCCTCTCCTTTCTTTTTCTTTTTCTTCTTTTAGCATAACAGAAACCATGGCACATGGGAGATTAACATTATCTCATTAGTTCTAGGAAAAGTTAATAATTGTTTTCTTTTGTGATGGGAGTCAGTAGAAATGGTATTGTCAGAGGAAGACAGCTTCCTAAAGAGATTTTTCAACAGCTCACGGCTTCCACAATGTAGTGGTGAAGACCTTATATTCCTCAAAGTTTTATGGGGGTTGGCTTTGAGGTGTCATTGGAATTGAATTTCTTTTTGTATCTACTACTTCAGGCACCAAAGTCACTGTTTCATTGCTCATATAAAATACTAATTCAACTGGGTTTTTCCTTCCCCACTGTGAAGATTATGAGAAGAGACTTGACCTTTAACTATAATAATCATAACTGTAAGTCTATAATTGTAAGTCTATTATTAAAGTGATATGCATAGCAATATTATAATTTTAAGCATTCCTCATAAGGATTTGGCATTGGATACAGGGTACAATACTAGATGGGCTGTTGGTCTATTCCAGTAGTGGAAGTCTACTTGGCTCAGTACCTTGTCTCTGAAAGTTATCTTTAGCAGATGGTTCAAGGTGTTAAAGCCCCATTGTCCAACAAGCCAGTTTAACCATATCATGGTGTGACCACAGTTCACTAGTTAAACCAAGTTCCCAGTTAGTCAAACTTTGGTGATGCCCCTTAAGATTGCATAGTGATTAGATGGGTCAGAGGTGATGCTGCTGCCTCGCTTTGCTCCTATCTGGTGCACCCTGTGTAAGGATTTGACCCAAAGCAAATGGAAGTCAATGAGAGTTTTTTCCACTGACTTAACTGGGCTATGGATCAGGCTTCCAGAGCACAGTCACTTTCTACTGTTCAGCAGGCCATCAGGCTTTGAAGTATCTATATTAAGGCTGGAAACCCAAGAGCCAACTTGCAAAAGTCTGCAAGACTGGCTCCTCCAATGTTTTGAAACCCACAGTTATCTAAAGCTTGAGTGTCTCTTGAAACTGCTGGGTAAGTTGAGTGAGAACTCTGAAATGCATTGTATACTTCTGGGAAGAAATTTCTTCCTGATATCAGCTAGTGATGTGCTTTGTCTTGGAGCATGAGTATTAGCAGACTTTATCACTTTTATCTTTGCCAATGCAGCTCAGAGGCCCATCCCTAGATGCTTTTATCTCATTCCAGTGCAAAAAGCTGCCATGCAGACGCAAATCAGTTTATTCTGACATACAGTAAATAAAAATGTTTATCATACATTTTTGACACAAATGTAAAATTTTATTATCCAGGCATTTGTTATAACTATAAAATGTCACACAGCATACACTTTAAATGACTTATTCGAAGCAATCCTGGTTCTAATTCTCCCCCCCTCAGTAACAGTATAATATTGTAAATTTAAAATGGAAGACATCTGGGAGGTTACTGCCTGTCCCTGTTGCAGCTCTGTGATGAAAATCCTGTGAGTCTGAGAATGTGTCACTTGCTTTTGCTCACATTTGCATCCAACCCTCAGTCAGTAAAATGAAATCTCGCAACTGCCAACATTCAATTTCTCAGACTCATAGGATTTTCATCACAGAGCTGCAACAGGGACAGGCAGTAACCTCCCAGATGTCAATGAAGAAGGTCATAAAATATGTCACCTCTGCCTTGACACTATTAGTGTTGGCTGTAACTGCCACAAAAAATAAAATAAATAAATAAAACCAAGGGGGAAAGCAATGCTCTTTCTAACATTCATGCTGCCAAGGGCTGCTAGCCTCCCATCAGCCCTAATGAACTTGATAGGAGTTACATGAGTACACTCAGAAGAATAGACCTTTGATTAAACAATTACTTCAGCTGTACTCTTTTTCCATCTAATGTTTCAGACATGTATGTTCAGTTGGCTTAATTTAAATTAACACCTCTCTCTTTTTTGGATTTTCCATGAATGTTCTCATTCTGTCTCATGAGAAATGATCTGCCCTGCATAAGGAATTGAGGAGGATAAAGGATGCTCATGGATATATAACACTAGAATGCTGCATCTGGACCAATTCCACATTGGAATTGCACCTGGACAATATAAGGAGTCCAAGGTGTCTTCTCCCCCAGGTCCGATATTGCTCTGGAGACCAAAGAAGTACACAGATGCACATTTTAAGTAAAAACAGGACAGAAGATGGCCCATGCTTGTAAGGTGTTGGGTTCCTCCTACCTTGATATCAATGGGAGGTGAGGCCATTGTTTGCCTCTCAGGAGGCACTTGGCGTAATGGTGTACACATGATTTGAGGCTTCATTGATAATCTGCTGCAGACTCTATTATAAATTTGACAAAGTGATCAGAATAGTATTCTAAATGGATTTTTTTTATATCACTAACCTCAGTGCCCACTCCGCACACCCTTCCTAAGTTAACATCTGTGTCTCCTGTCCTGCATATGGTTTGGAATATACTGTGTTTACCCCAGGAGTATAAAGACCCTGGACATGAAGTTGACTGTTTTACAGTGAGGGTAAATCAGCTGCAAACATACCTGGTAACAAAGATTTGCTTCTGAATCTGGAAAAAGCTTTCTATTTTTCTTACTATGGGTAGAAGTTCTCCAGTTTGCTCAGCACTGTTTGGTTGCTACACATTTTAGCCTTTTGACCTGTCAGAGAGACTTTCTGAATTTTGATAGAATCATTTTCCAGCAGCAAACTTTATTTTCCACATGCTTCCACTGTTGTGGAGGATATTGCACTGTGTGCTGAATAAGTACACAAATCTTACCTCCCTTTTCTTTGCTGATAGCTTCCATACATATTTCTTTTAATCCTGATATTTATCATGTCATTGCAAATAAAATCTATTGCGATGTAACAGGAAACAGTTGTAAGGTTGAAGACTCATCCATACTTAATAACATATCTTAAATACACAGAGAAACCAGTCTATAATTTCTGTAGCATAACAACACCTTGTCTCCTACCTTGCATATTATTATGACTTTTTGAACATGCTATCAGAGATTTCTGTTGCAGATTCTGAGTTTATTACAACTGACCCATGTGCAGTCTTGCTATTAATCTTAAAACATACAGTTGAATGCATGTGCTGAACACAGAAACATGCTGTTTTGTTATTGATTTCAACTTTTGACTGCTTAATGGTTTCTACTACTAAACCATCATTTTCTTTTCAGGCCAATATGGGCTGCTCTCCATTCAAACATTACATCAGACCCATTAAATGTTAATTCTGAAGCTAAGTGAACAACCTTGTCATATGCAAACTCTTATGTATAACTTGACCTTTCTGAGGTAATCCTCTTTTGAATAGTGGAAAGTCTCTTCAGACATGCATTGTTAATTCATTACAGAAATATAAAATTATAAATTATTTAAAATTCCATTTAAAGATATGTTTCTCTGCAAATAATGCCACACTGGCATAGAGGAGTCTTTCTTCTAATGTTTAAAGTTGTAATCACAAAATTTCTTCTCTCTTTAGCCATAGTGTGTTTGTAATGGGCTAAGCTTTTAAAATGCTTAACAGTACTGATAATTATGAGGGATCCAGTCCACCTTCATCTGCATTTTTAGTGCCAGCAGAGTAGATTTCTTCAAGAGCATAGGAATTATTATAATGTTGGTGGAACAGAATGTGTATTCTCTACTGTATGTGCACTAATACATTCCTAAAATAAAAGTCCAAGCATTTCATTCTTTAAAACCTTTTCAAAGATTGAAATGTAGTAGAGAATACAACAGCTCTGGCATTATAGCACATCAGAAATGCTCAGCCAGTCATATTGCTCAATAACCTAAATTTACTAGCTATATAGAAAAGTACTATAGAGTTGAATAGAAAAATATTGAAAGGCTATAAGTTTTTTGATTGTCCTATACAATATGGTAAGGAATAATCTGATTTCCATAGCAGTCTCTCTCAACCTTTCCAGATGACAGTACCCCTTTCAGGAGTCTGATTTGTCTTGCATACCCCCAACTTTCACCTCACTTAAACTATTTGCTTACAAAATCAGATCTAAAATTACAGGTGTCACAGCACACTTACTGAAAAATGGTTTATTTCTCATTTTTACCATATAATTATAAAATAAATCAACTGGAATATAAATATTGTACTTACATTTCAGTGTACAGTATATAGAGCAGTATAAACAAGTTGTATGAAATTTTAGTTTGTACTGACTTCACTAGTGCTTTTTATAGAGCGTGTTGTAAAACTAGCCTGAGTCGATGCACCCCCTGGAAGACCTCTGTGTATCTCAGGGATACACGTGTCCTGGTTGAGAACCACTGTTCTATAGGATGGCTCCAAAAAAGGCCCTGGTCATCAGCTTACTCTTATTCAGCAATGTATTTAAGTATGTGCTTAATTTTGAGCATGAGTAGCTCCATTGACTTCAATGTGAGATGCATGTGTGAGATGGATTCGTGTCAATGTTTACATAAAGCAGGCCTATAGTACTATGTGCTTTATAAAATCTGACGTAAATAATCTGGAAGCAATCTGACAGTTTTCATGCTAACAGCCAGGTTATCTAACAAATTGTAGAGTCTCAGCTGTTTTACTCTGTACTGTAATTTCCAAGAGTTTAAAGTTACTTCTAGGCTGCCTCCTTTCCTCCCATCAACTGCTGAGTCTGAAAGCCTGCTTCAGTCCCTTGTATTTATTACAGATTTTTTTCCATTTGAAGAATCAATACTGAATGTGATGGCAAGCAGGCAGCATTTTTGTGCTTGGTGGTTGGTGCAAGGGGGGAAGTTGGCAATGGTTCTCAGGCACTTGAAAATTACAGAGCAGACTGAAAATGATGGATTTAACACTTTTCTGGTTACTGAGATGAGCTGCTAAAACCAGCCTTAGCACCATGGACAGTACAGTACATTTTAAAGAAGGTTTTTCACGTTGATAACTTACAATTAGGTCTGAATATAAACTTTTTTGGAAGGGTCGGGGGAGAGCACTGACAGTAAATTGGTTTCATAACTCTTCTTATCAAGTTTAATTATTGATACTTGTGCTTAAACAAAGACTTGTTCCCCCCATCCTCCAGGACAATTCACTCCTCCATTGAAATTACCAGGCCAAATTCTCAGCACAGCTGGAGTTACATGGCAGGGAAAGTGATTCTGAGACACTTCTGGCTTCTTGATCATGGCATTGCCAGTCCTAAAGGCTGCTCTAAGTTATGTCAGATGGAGAGGATTCTATAGGATCACTGTGCTAGCTGAGGATTGGTTAGAGAGCTGCAGCGTTTGGCACCCAGCTATATCCCCAGCCTGCCTCTGTTCTTCTTCCAACATTATGCAGAACATGGCGGGAGCAGGTGCCAAGGAGTTGGTTCTACCAACTCAAGGATTCACCTGCATCAGGAGAATTCCCAACTGCTCTTCCGCTGTTTTGTGCTACCCAAGCAGCACGCAGTGACCAGGGGCTAATGATTGAGCCCATAATGATGGATTTTTGATTTCTCAATAATTTCTATAGTAACAGATGGATGTTTTAACCATAGCATTGTGGGCTAAATCGTGCACACCTTACTCATGCAAATAGCCTCCTAGAAGCTACTGGATTTGAGTACAGCGAGTGGAACATGGCCCTATCATTTGACAGTGAGATCAAGTTAGATACATTGATGTAGAAGGGAGAAAGCCATTGTCCGAACAATATATTCGATAATAGCCAAATGTAACACAGGAATCTATTGGCCAAGTACATTTATGCATAAATTTTTTTATGCATAAATGTTTTCTTTCTCCAAGATTGCTCAAGTGTGAAAGTCTCTTTGTGAGTTTGTACACAAGATGAATTGACAAATTGACTATGATACAGATTTACTGTTATTTTGAAAACTAATATATTCTGGTTGGCTTTTATTAAAATATACAGCAGCATTTTGTTGTCTTCTCTAGCTTATTATGGAATTTCATAATGAAATACTTTAAAAATAGTCTTAAATATATCATATCCTGATCACTGATATCTACATGTATTGAAAATAGAGCAATTAAAATGGAGAGAATGTACTGCAAGGAGATGTAATTTCTTCTCTTTTCAAAAGGATTGGCACACACAATCTGCAATTCTTTTGTCGTCTTAATTCTGCCTCAACATTTCTGCTCCTACGTTCCAGTTAGGACAGTACTGAAGCACAGGCTTAACTTTGTGCCAGTGGAATTGAGCCACATTCTTAAAGTCAAACAAACATGCTTAAGTGCCTTCCTGAATCAGGGCCATAGAACCTCATTCGAGGTCCATTAAGAGCAATACAAAGGCGTTTTGGCCTTGGTCAAGCCAAGAGTACAAAGATGAATAGCTGCTTTTTAATGGTTGCTATTTTTTAATGATACATAGTTACATACTTAATTTCTCATTCATAATGCTGAAAAAGCATATCAAAATTCACAGTTACTCCCAGTGGAGAAAGAGAGGAATGAAAGATTACTTCCTAGATTTTATGCACTTGACTTACATTAATTACTGATAAAGATTATACACACTCCGATAAATCCTCCAGTATATCCTTTCAAAGGCACAAACAATTGCATTCTTATCTGACACCATGTGCATAAGCCAAACATTTTATTGATTTTTTTTTTTTGGCTTCCTTTCTGAAACAAAGAAGCAGCAGCCAGTCATCTGCTCTTTCTAAGAAGTCAGGGTAAAAAGTTTTCAGGGCTTGGAACATGCATGCGCCAGTACATTTTATCTCATGATAAATTAATAACAGGATCCAGGTTTTTCATTTTAGCTTTGGGAGCAATTATTTTTCAGAGGTGTCTTATTTAAACGGACTCATAATTGTAAGTATTGCACAGAAAGCAAGATCCCATAATCTTTGAATTTGTCCTCTAAAACTCTGCAAATGGCTACAGTACATAATAGCCTAGGATTTTTTGAGATACTGTTCTTGTGAAGCCAGCAAATCTCTTAGAGTACCTTTATTGTGTCATGTTTTCAATGATTTTTAGAGCAAACAAATGGAGTTTTATTAGTTTCTTATTCCTCACTAGCATATGTAAAGCAAATACCTGGGCAAAGCACAGGCTCCTCTTTCACAGCTTTCCTGAGACACCAAATGTTTACAATGGTTGTAAATGTCTTCATTGTAAATAGAAGTGTATGTGCATTTTTGTGTGTATGTGATGATGATGATGATGATGATTCTTAGTAGCACTGTTTAAAACTGATTCTAGGGGAATGAGGTGCATTAGCATCAAAATTCACTTTGAGTTCCCGCCCTGATAGAAAGCTTGCCAATTAGTCAATATAATGGAATTGTGTAGAAGCACCCCAGTAAACCTTAGCAGTTGCTAATTGCTCAACAACTCTGACATATGGACTTAAAAATGGCAGAATCTGTTAAAAATAAACAAACAAGATAGTTCCCTCCCACACCCAATTCCCTTTCCCGCACAGAGAACTATTCATCTTTTGTTTTTGTTTATTTGTAAAAATGCTTCTCAGCTAACGGTCCTTAAAGCCCCCTGGATGCTGACTTCCCTTGCAGCACTTCAAACTACCAAGGAAACATGAGCATCCTCTTGTTGTTGTATCTCAGTGGGAAATCCCACCCCAGTGTTTGTTGTTGCAGCATTTCCATTGAGCTTCCGGCTTTTGGCCTTCGGGAGATTTGCAGACCTAACAGAATTTTTAATATTGATTCAGCACAGAGCTATGCAAATACAGAGCCCCGCTACTGCCTATGCTAGCACAGGCCCATCTGAAACTCCAGGCTGCCTCTGAGATCTGCTATGGCAAACCTTTCAAGATACATTTTGATTCTTAAAAAAAAAAAGGGCACAGTTCAGCACTGGCTTCCCATAACATTGCTTCTTGTTAACTCACTCCTTGGGTGCATTTCCGGTTGACATCACAAGGTCCCCAAATCTCAGATTAATTGCCAGATAGTTTTGAAACCTGAGACATTACAACCACTCTGCATCAGGGTCACCCTGTCTCTCTCTCTCTCTAGCTATAGCTTCCCTTTGTCGTGCCTCAGAAACGTTTCTGAGGACTTAGCACAGTGAGTAGCATTTAGTGTGGAATTCTCCACAAACAGGTTGAGCTTCAGCTTCATCAGTGAGCTAAGTAACAGCACCCTGGGCTAGCAGCAGGCAGAGGAATTCTATCGGGTTTTTATTATACTAAAGCTTCTCTCAATAATATCAGCATGTCTGTTGGGTGAACTAAGCAAATACGTTTCTTCCTCAATTCAGGATACCTGGTTGAATTTGTAATAGGGCATTCGAGGTGAATTTTATGCATGAAGTGCACATGTTTTCAGTCATCATCCGTGACCTCTCCCTCTCTCTTTGGACCTGACTTTTCTCTGACTTATGCTTGTGTTAATCCATTGATTTTTAATGCAGTTTTTCTTGACAGTGTCAGAAGAGAATTAGGGCCCCTTTTCTCTGATGCTCTCTTAAAAAAAACTAACCAAAGAAACAAACACATCCCCTGGCTTCCTAACCAATGATAATCTCTTTCTATTCATTAGCAGTAACCATCAGCTGCCTCCAAAAAAAATGCAGTCGAGGGTTATTCCACCTCCCCTCCCCCTGAACTGTCCCACACCAATAAATGTGAGTTATACATCCATCTCAGGCTGGTAGATTATCAAAAGTTCCCGGCTCCTTATTTGTTGCACCTGGCTTCATTCCAAGCTGCTGATTAATTCTGAAGATTCAGAATCTTTGGCAATAGATTTCTGAAAATGTGAAAAATGTACAATATGGTATATTGAAAGCAATTGGAAATATCAGGTAGAAGACAGTGGACCAGTTGGGAGATTAATGGCACTTTTCCACAGCATTTTGCTTTCTTTTGCAGTATCAGGTATCAATGGGAATGGGAAGTAATCCATTACTCTCACAATTAATCATGCCCCCAGGCATGGATGTTCTTTGAACCTGACACCCTCTGCTCTAGCAGTTTCCCCCAACAGGCATGTGCTCCTCTCTTGCCTTTAATTATTTCCTGGGACCTTCCAACCTGCCTCTGGCATCTTCAGGGCACTGCTGGCAGATCCACTTCCCCAGGTGGCCCAGTGATTTACTTCCTCCATCCCACTTCTTGGGGTGGGGTGGAGGGTGGCAGCCAGTATTTCCTCCTTCCTCATGGATTTTCTGGGGAGCAGGTGACCTGCCCATCTTGTAACCTTTAGCAATGAGATCTCAGAAATGATTCACTGGTTCCATTGCTGCAGTTTCTATTGACCATGGGGGGTGGGGAGGCGAGATCCTGAGTCTTCTCTTCCCTATATGGCTGGGATAGGTGGGACTGATCTTTTGATCAGACAGAACTAGGGAATTAGAGATCAGCACCAGAGTAAGGGATGGGTGAATAGTCATGTGCTGTATATTGCCCAAATGATATTTGAGCAATGGTAGTGTAACAGTGCCCCTCCTTTGGCCATCAGTAAGGACTAAGCCTGGGACCAACAGATCTGAAAGAATAAACCACTATTGTGTCAGATACCAAAGCTGAAATCCTGGCCCCATTGAAGTCAATGGAAGTTTTGCTATTGGTTTCAGTGGGTCTATGATTTCACCCAGGTCTGACACTCAAATTGCTCATAAAGCACTCTCTCTGTGTGGCCTGAGCAATAAAGAGGGGTACAGAGACACATCATGCTAGCATGAGTACACTGAGCATCAACAGTCATGCCATGCTATTCAGAAAATGCACTGTGTGTCTCCTCTCTTTGTCACTTATTGATCACTAACTAACCAGTCATGGCAGCAGACTGGCTGACGAGGATCTCTTAAGGGATGGCAAATCCTAATCAGGGTTATGCAATGTCTTAGCATACTTGTAGGTGCTTTCCTAAAATGCACTGAAATAATCACCTGACCTTGGTTCAGTTTAACTCTATTTCTAGGTCCCAAATACAATGTTGTGACTGAGTTCAATGGCTTCAGGATCACACCCACTATTTCATTGTTCTTTCTCTTTCTTGTGTTTCTGCTTCTTTGCCACCCTATGGCCATCTTCTTTCATGTTTCCTCTTCCCCATGAAATTGACCCTCCACCTTACTTTTCACCTCCTGGTCTTGCATTCCTGCATCTGGTTCATTTTTTTCACCTTCTCATTCTGTTTTATTTGTGGTATTCCTGTCTTTGTCCTCTTTGGTTTAACTCTCTTCATTTTGGTGCTCCATTCCCTCTCTGTTTACTTGACCATTTGTTCTCAACAACATCATACTATTCTCTTTCCATTTTGTTTGCCTGTCTCACTTTCATCAACTCCCAACTCCACCCCACCCCCTCAGCCCTACATACACTGCTCTTCTCCCAATATCCATCACTGGCAACATCACAGGAACAGGTCCTAAGCTCCTTCAGTATTTCATCTTCAGGAAAATTCATTTTGCCTGGGATTTACTGAGAGTCTGAATAGGAAAGTTTCAAAGACTGCTGCTGAAGTGTCTCCACAGCGCAGAATTCTTCACACTGGTTGTTAGCTGGATAGATGTGGAAGTGATGTGCAGAGACGGTCCTGAGTTAGGAAGTTCTAGATTCCCTTCAAACTTTCCAATAGACAGGGAGAGAAGGGTTCTGATTCAAACCCAACCTGAATAATGCATTAAATCCATAAGCATGTCAATCTTAAAGTGTCCACCTCATTTGTCCCTGTATGAAACTTCCTGACAAGTCACCTGATGGTGTTTTGTCTGATTCCTGGCAGCCAGACCTTAGGGCAGGCTTACCCAGTTAACGGCTGTGTGTGCATCGTACAGAGGGAACTCAAACGAGAACTCTCATGGTCCATAGGGAATCACTGTACCATGATAACTAAAAGGGAGCCCTCCTGTGACCAGACTGGCAGAAGATGCACTCTGTGTTTCTCACCCAAAAATGGTTAGATATCATACAGCAGCTCAGAGATGATGAGAAAGGGTAGTAATAGTATTTGTGAGTTTGTAAACAGCTTCTGGAAGTGCTGGGCTTTGTCTGCAGGGAGCCAAAAAGCAGAGAGATGTTGAAAGCTGAGAGTTGCTATCTAGTGGGGTTAAATCTCTTTTTTCACCTGAGCATAAGGGGTGATTCCTCTCTGTTACACACATGGATGCCAAAGAAAAGAGCAGAGCGTGCCAGCCAAATAGACTCACCATGCTCAAAGGAATACTACAGTAGGCTTAGGATCAGGAATGCGCTGACAAAATGAGGGTTTTACGGCTATGCTTGCAGCAAGCTTAAATGGATGCTGGAGCAGCTGCAAGTGGTGGTGCAGGACTACATGAGGTCGCCTAGCATGAAAGTATTGTAGGCCCCCCTCACCTGCTGGTGTGGAATCAGAATCAGGCTTAGCTCAACAGCGTCAGCCGCTACTGAGACACCAGCTTTGATTTTCAACAAAGCACTTTCTAATATGTGGCTTCAATTTTAGCAAAAGGGTACAGGGAAATTGTGGCAAGGAAGAGATCAACATCAGGCCTTTCTCCCTTCATCTCTTTTTTTCACCTTTTTGATTGGTGCTTTCTGTCATGCTTTCGCCATCAACTGGAGGAGCCTCCAACTTGCCTTCCAACCATCTTCTCGCTTCCTCTTCAGATCCTGCCTTAAAATATACTTCTTCCAGAAAGCCTCCTTATAGCTTGTTCATTAAAATCATGAGAACAATTATAGCATGAATACATCAATGTAATTCCCATTCACTGCTCTTTCTTCTTGTCTTCTAGGCTAGCACATGTTCTAATTGTGCTCTGTGACAAGCTGGACATATGTTACGCAGCAAGGACCCTTGGTGTCTATTGGCGATGGAAAGAATTAAAGGCACCGAAAAGCTTATGTATAATCAGAGATTGAAAAAGTTGAGACTATTTAATTTATGGAAGGGATGAATAAGACAAGACATGTTGGAGATATAAAACAATAAATGATAGAATAAAGGTGAGTTGGGCTATTTATTCTTTCATGATAAAAGAAAGGACACCCAATGACAATGAATAGCAACAAGTTTAAAAACTGGCAATTAGCCTTTTGAATAAGATATCAGAGGCCCAAGGTTCAAACTGAAAAAAAATAGAGGTGCTCCCCCAAACTGCACACATGAATAAAGCCCTACCTACTTAAAAAATCAGAATGAGATGCTACTTGCAGTAGATTGTGCATATACTCAGAATACGATCATACATCTTTTGCTGGGCTCCACTATGTTCCTCAAGGTTGGCTTCCCTTTAGAGAGAGTGGGATACACCCTTGAGTAGGGCTGGATTAGGGCATAGGTTTGTACTTAGTGTCCTGACTCCCGTAGATCCATAATGATTTTAGAATTTAATCTTTCTTTAAAAATATTTTTTTCTAGTTGGGGCTGGGGGAGTCAGAGGGGAGGGGAGGAGAAGAGAGAGTGGCTGGTAACAAAATCTGTCACTCCCATTAGATGATGCAGATCTTCATAATATGATATCCCTTCTCCTTTCTTATATTCAGTGATGAGAAATGGAATAAGTAATGTGGTTGACCTTTAAATGATCGTAAATTATTTGAGTTAACACCTCCATTGAGATGACCAAGTTAGTTCACCCTTCTACAGTTATTATTTCAGGATCACTGCAGACTCAGACAGACATCATTACTTTAGTTTGCATATGGTTCATATTTTTATGAGTTTCTTCACAACACTTGTTTTGTTTTTTGTGTCAATGAAAGTTTAAATTCTGGAGAGAAAAGGGCAGCCTTAAAATAAAGACTTGGTTGCTGACCCAGTGCTACTCAGCCCAAATCAAGCTCTTTGAGGTCAAGAGCTTAGTAAGATTTCTAAAAAAATTCAATCTTTAGGTTATTCATCATTGTCCATCTTCTTGCAGCTTTCTCTTACACAGTTGGAGACAAATACTAGACTAGATGGACTATGGTCTGATACAGTATGGAAAGCCTTCCCCTGGCTAAGGAGGGTTGGAAAATGATATCCTTTAGTCTATAAATTCTGCTTCCTGGGTGAAATTTGAGACTAAATGATGCCTGTATCCATCACAACTACTACTTTTCAGCCTAATATCCACCCCCTCGCTCCACAGACAAACACTCCCTCCCAACCTCCTTTATCCTCCTCTTGGCCTCAAGTCTTGGATCTTCCTCCCTTAGAGCACAGATATCCCAAGTCCACTCCGGCATGCAGCTATCCTCTGTTTGCTGCACTGTTGCCTGCTGCTTTTGTGTCTTGGGCTAGATGAAAGCAGCCAAGCAAACTCAAAAATAAGAGCCTGACAATTTTGAAGCATCCTTTTGTTATTTCAGAAGGCCTTTCCCCATTCCCAGCCCTTGTTATTGATGGCCTTAGCCTTTCTGGAAAATGGACACACTTATGTTACTACATATATTGTATTTTGAGTGAGTTCTAAAAAGATTTTAGCTCATCCATCAATTGATTCTATTGTCACTGCTACACAAGATTATTGAGCATACAGCATCTATTACTAGTGCTGTACTTGATACATTGCCCTTATTGTTCTGAACTATTTAACTTTGTCTCTGTGAAATGTTAGTTTCTTATATTAAAAAAAGGCAGATTTATTCTTAGACTCTTAAAAACAGGCAAGTGTGAAAATATTTATTTTAGCCAATATTCCTAGTGGTGCAGACCTATATCTAGCAAAAATAGGTTTCTGCAGCTCCATTGAATGAGCCATGATATGGAGGCTAGAGCTATAGTAGAATGGAACGTGCATACCTCTTTCTCGGCATCTTGCCAGCTTCATCCATGAAATGGTGCATGTGTGTGCCAGGCCACCTTTCTGAAAATGACTAGTGATGTTGGATGCTCAACTTTGAGATATCTTAAAGGTGTCTGGTTTCCAGAGCTGGGTGGTCAGCCCTTTCTCAAAATCAGGTCCCTTTTAGGTGTCTCAAGTTGGACACCCAAACACTGAGGCACTCAAACCACGACTCACTTCTGAAAATCTTAGCTGAGAGAACACATCTGGCAGGTGGCACACCATCACTGATTTATCACCTGGTATGCATTTGATAACCACTAGATGGGAGTGTAATCTCACAGTATTCATGTCAGCTATGTTCTTTTTCTTGCTCTTGGCAGGTTTCTTTCTACTTGCCTTTCCCATTTCCCGTTTTATTTTCTTCCTTTCCTTTTATTTAAATGCCAGAAAAATCAGCTGGTTTAGGCAAGTCATGCAGCTCATTGCACAGCCTTTGTGGCGGGGCAGAGTCTGAGACTGCACTCTGATAACCTAGGCTGATTGGTCTGGCATGGGGAGAGAGTGATGCATGTGCAAAGCCTAGGAGATTAGGCAGAGCTCATAGTGAGGAAGCAGAGTTTGATCCTCCTCTGCCAAATAGGCCAGTTATCTCAGGTTTAACTGTAGATCAAAGGCAGAGGATGCATGTGGGACAGTTGGGGTGACAGGGTAGGGAGAAGAGGAACTGACATAAGAAAGAACAGAAAAACAAAATCCCCTTAATAAAATATTAATAATAATTAATAGACTTAATAAATAAGATGGGGAAGTATGCTCTTTTGAAAGTCGTGTGCATGTATTTCAGCTTTACAAAATGCACAATGGTGACAGCTGGTAAAAATGAGAAGGCGGCTGCCGGCTGAGTGTTCTGTGTAAGGGGCCTCATGGCTTTGGAATTTATGCCCTGCCTTAGTGTCCCACAACCCCTGTCTAATGACCTTTGGGGTGTGACACCTGGCAAAGCTCATGTCTTTTTGAAGTATTTGAAAATGGAGGGAAGCTGCAAGAATGGGGAATTGTTGGAAGAGATTTGAGTTTCTAAATTGCCTGGCTTGCTGTTGGTGGGATATACTGAATTGTACTGCTGCCCTTTGGTTATATTGGGGCATTCATTTTAGCTGGTATGTTTAGTGATGGATCAGGGGTCGGCAACCTTTCAGCAGTGGTGTGCCGAGTCTTCATTTATTTATTCACTCTGATTTAAGGTTTTGCATGCCAGTAATACATTTCAATGTTTTTAGAAGGTCTCTTTCTACAAGTCTATAATATATAACTAAACTATTGTTGTATGTAAAGTAAATAAGATTTTTAAAATGTTTAAGAAGCTTCATAGCTCCTTGGACCGGTGGCCAGGACCCAGGCAGTGTGAGTGCCACTGAAAATCAGCTCTCGTGCCGCCTTCGGCACATGTGTCATAGGTTGCCTACCCCTAGTACAGATAGATGTCAAAGTGTGACTGTTTAAATCCAAATAAATAAATTAGCCTATGAAGCTGTAACCTCCAAAGCTTGTGAATCTCTAACAACTCTTTTAATAATCATACTCCTGTAGCATGTTTTCATGTGGGGATCTCAAAGCAACCTGAATTTATTAAAGCTGTGTAAGATAGAGAATATTAACGCCATTTTTGAAATGAGGAAACTGAGGAACAGAGGATTTTTAGTGAGTTAGTCAGTAGCAGAACTGGGAGTAAAACCCACAACTCCTGACTCCTCGTTCCTAGCTCTGTCTATACAAACAAATATCTAAGGCAACATATAAATATACATATGAAATAGATATGTCAACAAGACATACAGGCATTTCTGTGAGCGACTACATGTCAAGTCATAATGTTCACACTAAGGTGGTAAAGAATGAATAATAATGGTTCATTTCTTCCTTATTTTTATACCTGTTTCAGGAAAAGGATTATCAATGCTGAAATCTCCCACTGAAATCCATTCTACTGGGGATTTCTTCCCTCGTCTAGCTCAGACATTTCTTCTATTGGTGTATAAAGACAGGTAGATAGGGAGGGACTTTTTTTTTCTTTAGAGGCAGTGTTGTCTAGTGGATAGGGCACTGGCCAGGGATTCTAGGAAGCTCGGTTCAACTTCTGGTTGTAACACTGGCCTGCTGGGTGACCTTGACAGATCACGCTCCCACTCTGTGCATCAGTTTCCCCATCTGTAAAATGGGGATAATGATACTGACCTCCTTTGCAAAGTGCCTTGAGTTCTATGAAAATAAGAGCTCGATGACGTTCGTTCTTTACAAATCTTCCCTCCATGGCTGAAAGTACAACAGCTGACTTCAATATTGTTTTGTCTCTGCAGTTTTATGGCTTTGGGTCAGTTTTCCCTATAACTTGGGTGCAACTCCTAATAACAGTAATGAGGTCCAGGTGAGTATGGGGAAGAAACTACAGCCTTTAAGAGAATGTGGTAGTGCTATTGCACAGCACTTAATTTCTGCAGTAGCCATCAGGACCAATATTTCTTCTGAACAGGTACAGTTCAAAGAGGTAAAAAATACATAGTTGTCATTTTTTTAAATTTGGTTACAGCCAAAAGGAGTTGATCCTTTCTGAAATGTGCTTCAAAAATGCAGCCACTGACTGATCTATGAACATGCAATCACAGCTGCAGAAGCTGAGCCAATGCAGAGAAAGCTTGGCAATAATTCCAATTGAATTAGTGAGGGGGCTTGGGCTGCAACATTAAGATCTGACCTGGATTTCAAAGACACCAAAGTTTGGAGGTGTTTGGATCTTCTTCTTATGATTTATATTACAGGAGAGCCTAGGGCTGAGATTAAGGCCCAGCTGTACTGGGCACTGCACAGACACAGTTTGCCCCAAGGAGCTTCGACTCTAGGGGATAGAGTCACAAGGGGGACTTATATCAGTGACAACAGAGCCCTATGCTCACACTTCCTTCTCTGAAATTGGAAACTGTTTTCCTTTTTTATTTTGTCCACGTCTGTCTTTATCACATGAATATTTTTCCACTCACTCAGGCTTTAAAAATATCACACTTCTTCCAGCCAGCTCCTAATGAAAAACCTGGTTCTCTTTCCCAGCTAGCAGATTATCAAGTCATTTATGTGTAAATAGCGGCTTTCTTCTCCTATAACAACCTGAGTCCTTCAGTGATGCCACAATCTAGCATTTGTGACATCACTATTCATCACCACAGAAGGGATAACAGATGCTACAGACACTGGAGTGTCTTTAAATCAGACAACAGCAGTAGCAGCAGCAGGCTGATAGGGAAGAAGCAGAAAGCTGCTATTTAAGCATAGACAACTTGGTAATCGCTAATCATCAATAATGGGAAGGTAAACGCAGACTAGGTGCTTAAAATATACTAGGGTGCAATGGTTGCCTAGGTAAAATGAAGGTGCGAAGATGTGATTACTTTAATGGCTCTAAAAAGAAATCCTGTCTCCTAAAATTTCAATTGCAAGTTAGTGATCAATTGATGTCAACAAGTGCAGAGGCAATTTCTGCCTGATGTTTGCAGAAGTGGGGTGGGGACAGGCTATTGGTAACATAGTAGGGGAGCTCAGCTCAATATCTACCTGCTCTCATGAGATAAAGCAAAGATATTCCTGAGGCTGCCTGTTCAGCGATTTCTAGCATGTGCACCCTAAAGAGAGCAAAAAAAGCACCTAGAAGACCCTGACCCGTATCATTATGTCTAATTCTCTCTCTGATATACATGCTTAAAAAAGACAAATATTAAGCATAACCTCCCAGTAATTAATGTTTTCATTTGTTTAATTAGAGGTTGCTAGTGCCTGAACATTTCCATTCTCCTTTTGATGTGGTGTCTCTGCTTGTCTTTTCTTTCAAGCCCTTTGTGACAAAGGTGTCTGGCTGTGATAAAACAGAATGAGTTCAGGTGGGAGAGGAGGCAGGTAGGAGATAAAACAAGCAAAGGCAGAACACATGCAAAATCTCCATAAGTGTGACATGCCTGTCATAAAATTCTCCATGTTAGTCTTTGGAGCAGCAAGTTCACAAGCAGGTGAACTTCTTAAGAGTGTATGTCTTCCTAACTATAGCACTGGCAACTCATGTGTTCAAAAATCATCAGACTGACTTAAAGATCATGAGATTTAAAAAAATAAATACAAATTGGGTTCTTTTCATTTGCCTTCTGGATTCTGAGCCTTTAAAAATACACTTGGTCACATTTTCCAGCCCCTCTCTGCAACTATTAGAAGTAGAACCTTTTTTCCCCCACATCATGGCTCATTCTCCTCTAATCTCAGGAATCCATGAGCTGGGGCTTTAAGAAAAGCACCAGATATTGTGAGATTCATAACATAAAAATGGCCATACTGGATCAGACCAAAAGTCCACCTAGTCCAGTATCTTGTCTTTTGACAGTGGCCAGTGCCAGGTGCTTCAGAGGGAATGAACAGAACAGGTAATCATCACGTGATCCACCCCCCAGGGCTGGTGGGTATAATAGGACATGGGAGACTCAGCCTCCCCGATGCTGCTGCCAGATGCCCAGTTGTGGGTTTGGCAGAGAAACATTTTGCTTTATTATGCCCCATGCAGGTTTCAGGGCGGTTGAGGAGGCAATAAGTGCTATTCAGGTTCCTGGGTTCATCAATAATTTCCCTAGACACCAGAGAGATTACTGGTGAACCCAGGAAGCTGAGTAGCAAATACTGCCTCTTCAGCTGTCCCAGAACCTGCATGAGGCATATCAAAAGCTCAGGTTCGTCTTTCAGAAAAGACACTGCCACACTGTGGCTTTTCCTGGGCGTCTGGGGTCTGGGGAGGGGTGGGGAGGTGTGACATGGCTGTGGCTAGCCAGGGGCTCCTCTGGGCAAGTGGCGGGAGGGCTCCTCCAGGCAGGTGCATGAGGGGAGGGGGCTCGGGGCTTTGGCCAGCCTGGGGTGGAGTCAGGGCGGGACTGGAGGCAGAGGGGGGTCGAGCATCCACTGGTGCCATTAGAAGTCGACGCCTATGGCTGTGGGCAGAAGGGGCAGAGCCAGGGGCTAGCCTCCCAAAGAGGGGCTCCATCCGCTGCCCATGCCGTCCCCTGTCACCCCTTCCTAGCTTCTGGCAATCATGAGATTTGGGAACGCTGTTCTTGATTCTAGTTCACCTGCCAGAAAGGTGATCTGAGTAGCAGGGAGTGACTGCTGTTTTCTTCTGTATGCCCAGAATTTCCTGTAATGTAAAAAGGTTGAAACTTAGGATTCCCTTCTTATTCACACTGTTGTAAATCACTAACTGTTGTCAATGCAGTTCATCAGTGTGACACTGGTGCGGGTTTTGACTCTTTCAAAATTTGTTTTACCTTTTCTTTTCATCTAAAACTATTTGCTGAAAAAATTTGCCAGCTCTAATGAGAACATTTAAAAAAAACCATTAAAATAATTTGATTAGATATATTCATACATTGGGTGGAAAACGGACATTCTCAACATTCCTTAGGTTTGATTTTTAAGTCTTAAATCTTGCTTTCTTTAGTGCTGGTTTCTGATAAAACAAATTACAGGGCACGCTAAGGGGGATATAAGGGGGACTGTTGTAATTAGATATATGTACACTAATGTATTTGTCCTGTCTAATGTGGGAGAGGCACCATTTTAACACATGGTGCGGGAGGGAGACACAATCATCCTGAGAGTAAGAGAGTAATCCCATTTTGAGACATGGAGATATTAGCAATATCTGTGGATATGAAATACATTATCTACTAGTTCCTCTTAAAACTAGCCAATTTATTTATATTCTTTATGGGTTAGAAGTCTACTCCCCGGATTTATGGCAAACATCTGATCTAAAAGTAGTTGTATGCTTGACAACAAAAGTGATAAAGGAGCAGTGGAGGGCAATGAAAATTGATGGGGGGGAAGAGAGTGATGAACAGCAAAAGAGCCATTCCAATCAAGTGACGGGGGGTAGAAGATAGGAGAGAGAAAGATGGGCTTTTCATAGTAATCTGGGTACCTCTAAGCCAGGCTTGTTCACCTGCCTGTGAACATCTGCTTATTTTATTTACTGCTCTGCTTATTGGTAATGTCGCTACAGTTGAGTAAAACATCATAAGTGTCTATACTCTTGCCTTTTCATTTGTGAGATGCAATTTTTATCCTTTTTATCACATTCCCAGAGGAAGAAAACAACCTGAATATAAACGAGGAAAAGTAACCACAAGGGTGAAGATCTAAGAAGAGATGCCAATTTTTAAGTGAAGGAAAATATTCTTAGTTTATTGAACAGGGGAGAAAAAGGAGGGATCCTGTTTATCTAAAGAGAGTAGGGGACATAGAATTTATTTAGCTACATGGAGAAATGAGATCTCTCCCAGGCAAATGAAGTTCCAGGAGAGGGCCAGAGGGTTATCATTAAGCAAGAAGTTCAGGAAAATTAGATTCTGCTACCATTCTACATTAGCTGTTGTCGAACCTTGTGATGGAACATGCCCCCATTCCACTGTTTTTGAAAGGCTAATGAGCAGTCCTGTACTTGTGTAGCACCCATTTTAGTGCACCTGCAGAACATGCGCCACCTTGATGAGGGGAGCTTAAAATGATGAAACTCACCACAGAGAAGTGGAAAGTTTCCTCAGGAGGAGAGGCTCCTAGGGACTATTAGTGAGCTCCAGCAGCATTGCCTGAGGCAATGGCTAGCCTTTGTTGTCTGGCTCCCCGCCGCCTCTGGGGACAACAGACAGAACAAACCTGATACAGACAGAGGAAGGGCCTTTGAAAGCTGCTTCCAGCCAGCAACCTGTGGCAGGAGATGGGGAGCGCTGCCAGGGACTGAAGTAATTGGACACAGAAAGGACTGGGATCTGAGAGATTGCTCAGGGGTGGGGGCTCCCATAGGCAATTTAGGGGCAAGAGACTCAGATTAAAGCTGAGGGTTGGCTGATTCAAATTTCTTTCTGAAACTGGTTAGCATTTGCACCCATGGTTCCCACTGATGTTGATAGTACCACTTGTGGAGTAAGGTGCTACTTAGTGGGAGTAAGACTATAAAATCTAGTCATTGGTTTAAAAAAAAAAAAACAAGAAAACCTTAACAGCACCTTAATATTAATGGAAATATTTCATGATCTTTTTATTTCAGTAAAAAAAGCATTTTTGGGGGGGCTGAGGGGAGGGCTAAGTTGTTCCTAGTAGTGTTTGCAACACAGATATTGCAGCCTAGTGCTAATGTGTGAGAAGCAGACTTGCTACAAAAGTTCAGCTTGACTCTCTACTTCCATTGCTCAAATGGAGTGATGCATGAGAAGTTAACAAACCACATAAAGGTGGAAATGTGAATTTGACAATTTAGAAAATTGTCTTAGAATAATCAAACTTTAAAGTCTTCCAGCTTTAAAAATGGAAAGTTTTGTTGGTAAAGCAGGGTTTTTAACCAGCTCTTTTAAAAGAGGAAAGCTAGCCTTGTAATTAGGGATAGGACTCAAGTAATCTGGGTTCATTTCCAGGCTCTGCCACAGAATCCCTGTGGGGCCTTGGTCACAGCATTTAATCTACCTCTGTTTCCCATCTGTAAAATGGGGATAATAGAACTCCTTCCCTCACTTAAAACTTTTGGGGATTATGAGTGTGATTTTTTTTTTGTTGTTTAACGTCATTTTTATGCTAACAAAAGCCTCTAATATAGACAGTTATATCAGTGCTTTTGCAGGGATAGCTTACTTTGTATACTAAACCAGCAAACTTTTTTGAATATAGATTAGGCCTGAGTACCTGTAGCACCTATCACAATAGTTCTCCAATCTCAGTTGTTTCTTCAAAGTGCTATAATATAACACAAAGAATTGCTGTTGTTACTGCTAACCTGACTGTCTCTCTTTAAATAAAAGTGAGGCTGATAGGCTAATCCCAGCCAGATGAATCAAAGTTAGACCAATGGAAGAAAAACTGCAAAATTTTAGTTTTGCATGCAGAAAGGGTTCGCATAGGGGGTGAGCATGAGCAGTGGAGGCCTGACACACAGCAGTGCAATACATGAAGGGCTTGCGGTAGGGAACCTGGTCAGCAGCAGGACAACCTATTTTGGATACACCCAGTGTGTGAAATCCTGGTGCCACTGAAGTTAATAGCAAAGATCCCTTTTACTTCAAGGAGGTCAGGATTTCACCCAGTTCATATTCTCTGCCTGTGTCTGCATTTGCAGCAGGTATGTGAGAAGGGGAGATGGCCACACCACATGCCACCAGGTGTGATGCGCAGGAAAACAGGGTACAGTTCAAGGGAGAGGATAGAGTTCCTGCATGAGAGTGCTACAGGGTTGAACAGAAGCTCTCTTTTCTCTCTCCCCCACCCAGTGCATCCACAGGGGTAGCCACTCTTGAACCAGTGATGAAACCTATTGATGTTGAGAGCTGGGGAATAGCCAGGGCATAGGGTGTCCCAGTCATGCCCCTCACACCTTTGGACTGCTCCCAACATGCCCTCAAAATGCCTGTTGCTCTGGGGGATCCTTTAGCAAGGGGGGGATGGAGAGTCAGCTCTACTGGCCCTGCCACAATGAAGTAATTCTTTAGGGAGGAGTTGGACAGCTGCTTTGTTATCAGCTTAAGCTGGTGCTGCCTGAATTCTTCCCAACTGGAGCAGCTAGGAAAGAAGCTTGGGAGGAAGGTTAGGACTTGAGGTGGGAGTAAGTTAAATGTTGGGAGCAAAGATATGGGGTGGGAGGAGAATTGTACCCAGCCCTGGAAGCGGGGGAGAGGAGCACCAATCTCAAAGAAGAGAGAGTTTTTTAGACCAAAAATAAACCTACCCACCTTTGCAGATTTTTATTATGAAATTTGCAGAAAACAATTCCAAAAGCTAACATTGCCTCTGAGGCAGGGACCTAATGTCACATTCGCCAGGTTTCAGCTGGGAGCACTTTTTTTTTCACACCAGTCATCATAAGCCCACGGAAGTAGGATTTTGTAGTAGAAATGCTGACAGAACCTTAGCAGCGTCGGTGTGTGAAGGCACTGCTATAATAAAGGCTCTCCTATCAAATGAGAAAGGGGGAGTGAGCTAATGAGCAAGAGGAAGATGACTAATATAGATTCAAGCCATAAAAGAACTTATCTGTGTGTTTTGAACCAACTATTTGAATTATTTTTTGGATGATCTGGCATGTTTATATAGAACAAAATTAGTTTCTAGCTGGCTTGTACATCTAGAGTCAATTCTGAATACATTTAATGACTCCATTAGTATCTCCAATTTTGGTCAGTGGCAGTGCACTTGACCCAGCATGTAAGTGTCACTAGGCTAAACTGAATGAATCAAAAATGTTCTGATGCGCATTCTTACCCTGCTGTAGGTAGTGATCAGAAGAGACCAGCAGAAAAATGACCCACCTCCACAAGAGGAAAAAGATCCACAAGTGCAGAAGCAATGTCTGACTATCTCATATAGATATATTTTTGGGTAGGGATTTTTTTACCATTTTGCTGTTAAGTGAATATTGTTACTGGATTTCTATCTTATTTTAGGTTAAATAAAATGGTGGTTTCCAGTGATGAATGTAATGTAATGAATGTAATGAAACTTGATAGCATCTCCACAATCTTCCTCCCTATGAACTTGCACAGCCACATGTATCAGCATTCGCCGATTAAAGAAGCAATTAATCTGAACAGGGAGAACGTGAAACTGTTATTTAAATACACCAACAGATTGTAACCCTTAGTCTCCTCCTTTTTTTGTAAGGTCAGCAGTAGAATTGCAACCAGCTATTTAAGTCTTTCTCTCAATCCCATAACTGTGATCATATTTAGGTGATACTAGTGAATGACATCTCAATGTCATAAATCCACATTATCTGTGATTTATGCACCCAGTGTTAACTGACATAGCGATTCATACCAGATATGATTAAGAGGTGAAGAGCTTTAAAGATCTTTTGATCATTTCCAAATGATTAGATTACTAAAACAACAACATGTCAAGGAGTAGCATTTAATATTTTTGTTCCTGGACAACTCTGAAGTACCTGGGGACATGTTTATTAACAATTGGCTTTAGAACATTAAGCATAAATAGTGCTAATAGCTACGGTAATTTGTATCAGTTGCACTATCACAAGTACAGATTTATAGAATGTATTTAACATTAACTTGATGATAAATAGAAAGAATCTTGCTTATAATGCAAAGCTGGAACTTAAAGAGATTTTAAAACCCCTACACTGCATGTGAGGTGGATATAAATGGGACACTGTATAACTTAATTTATTTTGAAAATCATATGTTAAAGATGATTGTATTGATGATGTACCAAATGTACCGGGGCTTGAAATGAGTGGAGAAAGGCAGTTTATAAATCACCCAATATCCACTCTACCCAGCTTTTCAGTTTTCATTTCTCAGAACCACAAATTGCAGATGTTCCTTAAGGTGTTTGATCTATCATCTCAAGATGTCAATTTCATTTTTAATTTCCTCTGATGAGGTTCAGAAGATGCTGGATGAAATATTAGGTGAGTTCATCCCTTTTTTTCGGACCATGTGATGTACGTGCAAGACACACTGAATTCAGTTTCTGGCTCTGCTGCTTTGGAAACTACGCATCCTTTAAAGTATTTTTGATGGAACTGTCACTAAGTGGAGTGAGCCAATGTGGGCTTTAACTGCAGCTCGGAAAAGGGTGGCTTAATGAATATGGGAACAGGAGAAATCAAACCAGGGAAAGAATTAAAATGGGGGAGGGGGAAGTAGAGAGGAAAGAAATAGTGAAAGAGCAGTGGGAAAGATTCATAATGGTCTATTTACTGAGACGTGTGCAGTGCCCACTAATAGCTAGAGAAGTTGTGTGTCTAATTCCCAGAGCATTCACGGATGATAAAACTATTTTATTGAAATATTAATAACCAAAAAGGAAGTTTGCAAAACACTGCAAGTAAATCCTTCTTGCATAAATAGGATTATGTGGAA
Organism: Gopherus evgoodei; assembly: GCF_007399415.2. Classification (NCBI taxonomy): domain Eukaryota; kingdom Metazoa; phylum Chordata; order Testudines; family Testudinidae; genus Gopherus; species Gopherus evgoodei. The sequence goes on along the minus strand of NC_044322.1, from coordinate 200,768,458 downwards.
ATTCAGCAAGGTAATTTAGTTAGATGGTGGGGGGTTTTATTTTACTTTTTATCGTGTTGGGAAATAAAAGCCAGGAATGTAAACAGACAAAGCAACTTATTGAAACAAGCAACTGTATTACACAATGGCAGTCATTATTTTTATGCCCTGCCCTGTCCACACTAACAAAGAAATGGAATATGCAGTTTTCATTCCTCTCACAGAGCAAACAAAATCATTTCTTGACCTAAAGCACACTAGAAAAAGAAAAACAAAAAACCTCTACTGCACTTCCTCCCTTGTGTGTGGAGAGTCAAAATATATGGGACACGATATTGATATTTTATAGGTTACTGTTAGTCAGATTAATATAAAGTCATTTATTTGACATTTATTCTTTGTTCTATTCATTAGTTATCTGTATATGGATACTGACGATGAAAAATTTTTTGTCTGAAATTGTTCCAAGAGTTTGCATGAACAAATTTCAGCCAATGGGCTGTTGATGAAGTATTCACTTTGGCTGTTTGCTATTCCATATTAGTGGTGTGGGAAAAGTCTGTAAGTCATATGATATTGACTCTGATCATTGATTGGATGACTGAAACATCTGTTAACAGGAGGAGTTTTCAAGGCACATGAACATTTCTAGTGCAAACCTTCATACATACATTCACACTGGTATTAACAAGACTTTTACTCTCTGGGAGCATTCTTATAAGCAAAGTATTGCTCATCTGTTTCTATGGAAAACAAATAAAAAGAGTCACAGATACTATTGAAGCATGGAAAGGACTTGCTTCTTGCTTAGCACAGGCCATCCACTCTACAGGACTGTGTGCATTCACAGGGAAGTATAAATAATCATGATGATGATAGTCCATTCTGGTCTTAAAATTTATAAATCATAGTTGCAGTGACATTTTATCTAGCCATCAGTGGGATTTATATGCTCTGTCCCCCAGTGCCTCACAATCTTTAGAGGATTTATCCTCATAACATCCCTGGGAAGTAGAGAAGTGTCTATTATTATCCCCATTATAGGAGTAAAGAACTGAGCCACAGAGAGAATAAGGGTGAAACCTGAATCCTACTGATGTCAGTGGAACTTCCCCAAGGTCACAAGAGAAGTCAGGAACTTGAAGTTAGGTCTCTCAAATCCTAGGCTAGTACCCTAACCAGTGGACCATCTGTTTGTCTATGTCTTTGAGATCTGCTTGAGCTCTTTATCCCTAGATGTGTTCATCAGGACATGGGGTCCAGAAATTATACTAGTAGGCCATGTGCTCTTGACCAAACCTTAGTAAGACAGAATGAGTCTGATCTTAGGTTTTGTAGCATATCCTTATCTGTTTTCCAAGGCTTGCTTTGTTCTGATGGGATGAGTTGATAGAACAATGAATTATGGGAGGAGGGCTTGAATTTTAGTGTTGGTGACTTTGGAGCATTGGCACTGAGTTGAACTGAATGTTTCTGTACTTATTTGGAATGAGTGAATTTCACATGCATCTGAAGCAGATGGTATAGCCACATCTACACAAGATAGTTTAAAGCGGAACAGCTTTACAATGCAGCTGTGCTGCTGTAAGATCTCCCATGTAGCTGCTCTATGCTGGTGGGAGAAAGCTCTCCTGTCAAGATAATTAAAGCACCTCCAATGAATGGTGCTAGCTATGTCAGCGAGAGACACTCTCCCGCCGACATAGCGCTGTCGGCACCAGCGCTTCTGTTGGAGTAACTTATGTCGGTCAGGGGTGTGTTTTTCACACCTGAGTGGCATAAGTTATACCAACAAAAGCGCTAGTGTAGACATAGCCTATGTGTAAGCAGGGTCTGAATGAGCTCTCCCCAGACATCTAGTGATGAGCCGGGGGAAAAGACTTTAGGAGTAGACTGTGTTCGTGTAGACATGCCTACTCTGCCTAGGTGCATGGCAGATGGAACTGCTTTGCCAACAAGATCAATTTTGGCTGCTTTTGGGTTACAAATCACTCTAGTATTTGAATGCAGGGGTAAATGGAATGTTGTGTTTATTGTACAAGTAAAGGGAAGCAGAACTGTGCTTAGCATGTCCTGACTGAGGGGATCACCCTAAACTGAACCTCACTTGCTAAGCAGGGGGTGGAGATGCCAAATCCTAGTGAAGGAGAGAGTTGGTGGGGGCAGGTGTTCTCATCTGATGATATGGATCTGTGCAAAGAGTCCTAGATACCATTTGATCTGCCTGTGACACATGGCCAGAAAGGGTTAAGTAGTTTGCAGGCTAAATGACCCAGATTCAACCATTAGAGACAGAGAGTAATTAAGGAAATCATCTGCAAACACTTGGAAGGTGGTAAGGTGCTAGGGAATAGCCAGCATGGATTTATAAAGAACAAATCATGTCAAACCAATCTGATAGCTTTCTTTGATAGGATAACGAGTCTTGTGGATAAAGGAGAAGTGGTGGATGTGGTATACCTAGACTTTAGTAAGGCATCTGATACGGTCTCACATGATATTCTTATCAATAAACTAGGCAAATACAACTTAGATGGGGCTACTATAAGGTGGGTGCATAACTGGCTGGATAACTGTACTCAGAGAGTAGTTATTAATGGTTCCCAGTCCTGCTGGAAAGGTATAACAAATGGGATTCCTCAGGGGTCTGTTTTGGGACTGGATCTGTTCAATATCTTCATCAACGACTTAGATATTGGCATAGAAAGTACGCTTATTAAGTTTGCAGATGATACCAAACTGGGAGGGATTGCAACTGCTTTGGAGGATAGGGTCATAATTCAAAATGATCTGAACAATTGGAGAAATGGTCTGAGATAAACAGGATGAAGTTTAATAAAGACAAATGTAAAGTGCTCCACTTAGGAAGGAACAATCAGTTTCACCCATACAGAATGGGAAGAGACTATCTAGGAAGGAGTATGGCAGAAAGGGATCATAATGGACCACAAGCTAAATATGAGTCAACAGTGTGATGCTGTTGCGAAAAAAGCAAACATGATTCTGGGATGCATTAACAGGTGTGTTGTGAGCAAGATACACGAAGTCATTCTTCCGCTCTACTCTGCGCTGGTTAGGCCTCAACTGGAGTATTGTGTCCAGTTCTGGGCACCACATTCCAAGAAAGATGTGGAGAAATTGGAGACGGTCCAGAGAAGAGCAACAAGAATGATTAAAGGTCTAGAGAACATGACCTATGAAGGAAGACTGAAATAACTGGGTTTGTTTAGTTCAGAAAAGAGAAGACTGAAAGGGGACATGACAGCAGTTTTCAGGTATCTAAAAGGGTGTCATAAGGAGGAGGGAGAAAACTTGTTCATTTTAGCCTCTAAGGATAGAATAAGAAGTAATGGGCTTAAACTGCAGCAACATAGGTTTAGTTTGGACATTAGGAAAAAGTTCCTAACTGTCAAGGTGGTTAAACACTGGAATAAACTGTCTAGGGAGGTTGCGGAATCTCCATCTCTGGAGATATTTAAGAGTAGGTTAGATAAATGTCTATCAGGGATGGTCTAGACAGTATTTGGGCATGAGGGCAGGGGACTGGACTCGATGACCTCTCGAGGTCCCTTCCAGCCCTACAATCTATGATACTAGGAATCTATGTCAGAAAAGTATATAAATGGTAATTAGGGCCATTCTATGTTAGATAGGCTAGAACTTTGAAATGCAAACCTGTATTGTTAGAGAATTAATTAACTGTATGTATTTACTTATATCTTGTTAGATGTTAGCCATATAAACAGACCGTTCCTGTCTATTACTATAGCTATTGATTCAGAAATCAAAAGGGAATATTAACAGTTAGCTGAATCTTGGGTGAAGAAATGTCATTGTCTAGATGTCTCTTTTAAAGTTTGTGGTAAACTGACTAGTGATGTTAGGGGATGTTTTAAGGTTACTTCAAAGCCTATTGTTCACCCAGGACTGCATGGTCAATAGGCTGCTATAAAACTGTATAAAAGACTCTTGGGATCTGATCCTTTCATCTCAGATTTGCTTGATGCTTTATGTGGGGAAGCTTGAGTCTTAAGACAGTCTTGAGTCTTGAGTCTCCAGTCCCACCTAGATCACCCTGGATATGAACATTGGATTATAATCTATGGACTAATTCTGAAAGAACTCTTTGCAACTACAAAGCTCACCATCTCTACTATGAAACTGATTTCAGAACTGTACTTATGTCTGCGTGTATACTGCTCTTTTAACCAATACTCTCTCTTTTCTTTTTAAATAAATTTTAGTGTAGTTAATAAGAATTGGAGGTGAGCGTGTATTTGGATAAAATCTGAAATATTCATTAACCTGGGAGGTAATGTGTCCAATCCTTTGGGATTGATAGAACCTTCTTTTATGATGAATGAGATTTTCAGTAATCCTGATCATATTTGACTTGGGTTTCTGGGTGGGAGTCCAAGGCTGGGTTACTTTTAAGAGAACTATGTTTTGGCTTCTGGGTAACCAGTAAGGTGGTAGAGCTATTTTATGCTGGCTTGGTAAATCTAAGGATTGGAATCTCCACCAGCATTGGGGATTGTCTGCCCCATTCTTTACAGTTTTCCCCAATTGAGTAACCTCAGTGTGTCCCCTCCAGGATCCCAGTCACACTGCCCCTCTCCAGAGTTTGACAGTGCTGATTAGACTCAATTCACAGTCTTTGTTTCCAGTTGGCGATTCCTAGAGCTGATGTCACTGCTGAGAAGTTGTATTGGAACAGTGAAAGACAACACAGCCTTTGCTGGCGGTGAGGATCTCCACTACCTGCTGAAATCTCTCTGAGCTGGGTTAGGTGACGGGACTTCTGAACATGATCCCCTGGGAGCAGCAAGTGGTGACGGCAGAGACACCGTGACAGCTGTGAGTGACAGTTGCAGAGGCTGCAGTAGAGGATTTGGTAGATGCCCTCCCGGAGATGGGAAGTGAACCCCTGTGAACAAACCTCTGAGCTCTGGGTCTTTGCTAACCAAGGACAGCCACTTGTGAGTGGGGGTGCAATGGAGGGAGAGGGGAATGATGTATTAAGGGGCATTTGTTCATTGGACTTTCCCACCGCAAGATTGGAAACTGAGGCGAAGGTCACTGCCCAATGTACTATGGAGTCAGGATTTGCTCACGGTACCATGCTTTTGAATGTGGTTGTGGTGTTCTCCCATGTTAATGCTTGGTTCTCTTTCCCTTTTAATAAAAAATGTCTTTTGTTGTATTCAGATTCAGTGCTTGCAAGTGGGGAAGTATTGCTGCTAGAGGCCCTTGTTGCTGCTGACTCCACCTGGCAGAAGGGTTACGTAGAAATCGAAATATATAAATATTCTGAAATGTGATGCTGAAGGCTTTGGACCCAGGGGTTAAAGTAACTTAAAGGACTTACCAGTACATAGGAGTCCTGAGCCAGCATGGTCTCAACCGGAAGAGGCATGGCTTCAACAGGAAGAGGCGGGGCCTCTCAAGATTTAAAGGTCCTGGGGCTGTGGCTGTGAGCCCCAGGACCTTTAAATCAACCTGGGGCTCCCAACTGCAGAGGTGGCTGGGAGACCCAGGGCTCAGGGTGAATTAAAGGGCCCAGGGCTCTGGCTGCTGCAGAGCTTCAGGTCCTTTAAATCACCATGGGAGCCCTGCCGCCGCTACCCTGGGGCAGCAGGGCTCAGGTTAGGGCTGGGGTAGTAGCGGCAGGGCTCCGGGTGTGATTTAAAGGGCACAGCAGCTGCGGGGAGCCCCGGGCCCTTTAAATTGCCTCTGGAGCACTGCCGCCACAGGGGTAGCAGCGGCAAGGCTCCAGCGATGATTTAAAGGGCCCAGGGCTCTGATCACTGGGGGGAGCCACAGGACCTTTAAAGTGCCGCTGGAGCTCTGGACTTAGACGCTGCTTTAAAGGGCCCGGGGCTCCCTGCAGGGGCTGGAGCTCCAGGAACTTTAAATCTCCGCCCGAGCCTGGCTGCCGGAGCTCCGGTGGTGATTTAAAGGCCCCGGGGCTCCCCACAGCAGCTGGAGCCCTGGATCCTTTAAATCACTGCCGGAGAAGCCAGTCCAGTGCGGCACAGTGTGCCGGACCACACCAGCTTACTTTCACCTCTGTTTGGACCAGAACTGCCATGAGGCTTGTGCAGAATTTAGCATCTGGAGCTCCACATTATTCAGCTAGGACTAGACTCCGAGGATGTGGCTATTTAACGTCAAAGAGTGTAGATTTCAAATGTGGGCAGAAGGAAAATGAAATTCTATGCCCCCAAAATGAAGATGCTATTGCAGAAAGTTTTATAATAAGTACTGCAGGTGACAGGGTACCGCAGTCTCCCCTCTCCATGTCTATTTAATTCCTGGTCTCCCCACTGAGACTGCCAATTACAGCCAGCTCTGATGGTGACTTTTGACACTTGTGCTCACTGAGAAAAAGACTAAGACTAGTCTCTCATTCCATAGAGGCTTCTAAACAACATCTTTTAGCTGCTACCTCCCTGTACTGGATTCTACCCAGAAGTGTGCACAGAAGAGGTGAGAGTGCCTGTATGTTACTTTACTAATCCCTAACATTTGACAAACTTTCTAAAAATCTGTGTTGTACCATTATTTGTCCATATCAAGCAGGAACGTGCATGCCTCAAATTACTTCCTGTGTACCTCATTGGCCAAATTCACTTTGAACAGATCCTTCAGTGTTTACTCAGCGCAAGAGTGTTTAATAGCACAAGGGTGGTTAGGCTTCCAACTCCCAGTGAAAATCAATGGAAGTCTGGCCACTTAACTGTCCTTTGAGCCTTTGAAAATCTCCCGCTCTGTTCTCACAGAGGCAATGATGCAACTTATTCAAAAGGAGTTTTGCTTGAGTATTCGTGGATGGATCTGGGCCTCTTATCAATAAGCCTATTGTGCTTTATATTTCTTATCTACTTCTAACATTATCCTTACTGAAATCTGGACTTGGAATATTTTTTTTTACAGCCATTATATATCTAGATTAGGTTCTTGTATGGCACCTATAGGTTCTGGGCTCAAGCCCTGCTGCCGACCCCTCGGGGAGCTATTAGAGAAACATCTTACAAGAGTTTACAACTTATGTGTACCAAGCAGATGGGTAGTTGTCTTTTGCCAAGGCAAAAACATAGTAAGGGTCCTGTGCTCTGCACGCAATGACGTTTTGGGCTTGCAGAATTTGGGGAAATATCTTTAATGATACTGAAGCTAATTTATGAAATCTCCTTGCTGCTTTTTTCTTTTAAACTTTTACAAAGAAAGAACTCACTACCTATCTTGGTTCTATATCATTCAATACTTGTCAGAGGTCTAGACATTTGGAAAAACAAGTGTAGATTTTGGATGAAATCCTAGCCGTACTGGAGTCAATGGGAATTCTGCCATTGGTTTCAATGAAGGCCATGATTTTCTTTAGAGCAGTTTGTGACAAGCTCAGACCAGACAACTACCAGAGAGTGTGGAAGGCAGGTATATTAGCCCCAGAATGCTAAAGGCACATTTCCCTATAAGCTGAAAAGAGATGACCTCAGGTTAGATAGGGACATCTGAGTCCAATTAAGGGCTGCCTGTGATCTTTAAAAATCTCTCTTTGGGGGTGAAACGGAGAGGAGAGATGAAAGACAAGTTGCAGCATGGAGAAAAGACTTCTCTGGGGTGGAAGGCAGAGTAAGTAACCAAACTAACTGACTGTTTGGGGAAGGACTGGCATCCAGAGGTCAGCATAACAAGCAACCCCTTGTCAGTGGCCTTGTAAGGTCTACTGGGAGATAGCTCTGGTTCTTCAGTAATAATTTTATGAATTAGCAAGTGACTCTTTCCTGGCTTTCTAGAAAACATTTTGTGTTCTTGTGGCACAGACAACACCTCTGCCTTTTCAGCTGATGTGAACTTGTTACAAATATTGATGCTTTCCAGGGATGACTCAGTTTGGCATCCCATGTTTTATGAAGTTAGACACTCAGGGCTGGCTTTATGACCCGCGAGGCCCGATTGGAATACTTGGCGGCAGTCCAGGGCTTCTGCGGCACTTCGGCAGCGGGGGGTCCGCTCTGGGTCTTCTGCGGCACCGAAGGACCCCCCCGCCATTGAAATGCCGCTGAAGACCCCCGGAGCGGGGTCCCTTTAGGCACGGGAATGGGGCCCTCTTCGACGAGGGGCCCAATTCCGGGGAATCGGGGGAATCAGCGTAAAGCTGGCCCTGTAGACACTTATGTAGTTAACAGTTACTTTGACTTATACTAATATACAAGTGAATTGACCTGAATACACTCTAGCATTACCTGGTGTGCCAACCTCTCAGGAGCTTTCCTGTACAATTTTCCTTCCTCTTCAAAAAACCTCTCCCCGTTTCCCCTTGCTGGGTCCCTCTCTGGAACGTGTTCGCTTATGCTCTAGAGTGGGGTCTGCCCTTTATTCATTTGCATAATGCTGGCAGCTGACAACTGGGACAGCTTCTTCCATCTGTAGAGGTTAATTCTTCCTCCCCCAACCCCAAGGACAATTGTCTTTCCTCTGCCATATATCAGCAGGCCTTGGCCCCTTCCACACCTGGAAATTCACCAATTTCCTTCTCTGCAGAGCAGCTAGAAGGACTGCCCCTTCCTCCCATAGTAGTTTCTGGGTCTTTACCATTTTTCTCTGGAATACCAACACGATATTTTATGGGTAACAACATTAACAGCCTTAGTCATATGCAAAATATCATTCCCCATGAGCATTTCCACAGGGATACTATTTAGCATCCCCACTGTTAAATCACTTTCTAAACCTCCCTATTCCAAATGAACTTTAGCCAAAAATGCAGGAATTTTACATTCCCCCCGTGCCAGAAGTGCTACTTCATGGCTAGGTAACACATCAGTCTTTGGGACCATGCTTTCCCTGACCAGAAAGATGTGGGCACCAGGGTTTCTCCACCCTATGCATTCTTTGCCATTCACCTTGGCGACTTGGATACATTCCATATCTACCTCTGCAGGGTCAGACTTCACAGAGGACCTGCAGAGTTATGTGTTAAGGACAGTTGCATTAATATGGGCTGTATGGAGTGTGGGCTTAGTTACTTTTAGCTTAGGGAACTGATTCCTCAGACATTTCACTGGAAGCACCTTCTTGTACCTTTGTCCTTTTACAGGAGGTCTGTGATGGGGATTTCTAGGAGGGGGATGATTTGGGGTGGAGAGATGCTTGGGTTCTTAGCCACCCTCCTCCTTCTCAGGGGTGAAACAAGATTCCCCCCTGCTTTTACACTGGGTTTGTGCCTTGACATTTAGACTTGCACAAAAGAATCAACCAGGATGGCCATTTCCTTCACAGCATTTAAAATTTATCCCATACTAAGTTTCTCTGATCTCCTCAGTCCATATGGCTTAGGAAATCTTCTTGAGCAAAGAGTTCAAACAATTTGTCTCATTCCTTAGCCGCCTTCTCCTTTTCCCTTTTTCTCATCTGGTCACCTATTTTTTTTAGGCATATTCATTATGACTCAAGCCAGGACTTTTCCTGAGATTTCTAAATTTCATCCCATACATTTTAGGAATAATTTAAAGCTTTTGCAAAACATCCAGATTTTTAAAAAGCAATTTCAAAGTCTCATCAACTAGAATTTAATTAAATACGTGTAAAGCTTTACCAGAGAGTTTTTCAATCAGTGTGGGGACTTTCTTGTCCTCTGGAACTCTATGAACTTCACATATCCTTTCAAAAGTGGTAAGGTATTCTTCAATACAGCCTGTTTCCTTGTGTGCAGCACACAACTTGTTCCAGCGGAGTGTTCCATGGATAGGATTGATTATTGCCTGAGGATTGTCCACCCTTAAATCCTACATCTTGATTTCATGTTGATGTTTTTCATTCTCTTCCCATTCATGTTAGATTCGAAGGGTTTCCAGCTGCAGTTTCTCTCTCTCTCTCTCCAGCTACATCCATTCTGGGCTTACTTGTAAGCTGCATGGTCTGTTTCCTCCTGATGCTGTAGACCCTGATGTCTTAGATGAGTCCTGATAAACTGCCTGTACTCAACTGGCTTTGTCATAATCCATGAGGAGGTTTCTTAACTTCCCTATCCTTTTTGCTGCTTATTCCATGCTGAAATCTGCACACAATTCTTCTGTATGGTGTTGTGGGTGTTTTATTTATTTATTTGGCATATGTTTTCTTGCCCCTGCTTCTGTTCTCTCTCTCTCTCACTCAAAATAAGCACACAACAAACTGTAATCTTTCTTTGACTGCTCCCAGCTACCACACTTGGGACTCACTTAAAAGAGTTACTCCAGGGCTTAAAGCATACATTTAATATAATATATCATTTAATTTAAAATAGCAAACTGTGTACAAATCCTGTTTAGACTAATGCACTATGACATTCGGAGGTGCAATCCAGACCAAGGAGGCCCTATGTTGCCATGTGCATCAACCTGAGATGCCTCACAATGCTTTTGCTGCTGTAGCTCCCAAGCTGGGCTCCTCGGAAACAGCATGCAGGTCACACCCTGAGTGTCTGTGTACAGCCATAGCCCTGGTCCAGCCACTCTGACGCTAGTAGCCAGTCAGCAAACACCAGCCACATTGTGGTTTCCAGCAGCTTTGGTTACTACTTGCAGGCTGACCCCAAAATACACCCAGTGTTGGAGTTTGCCCCAAAAACATGTGTGTTCACTATGCAGCCCTCTCCTGGACAGTCCAGATACCATTACCACTCTAAGGGGATCAACTTACAACACTCAGCTATCTGAAATGAAGTTACCCAAACAATTTACAACATTGGATTAGTTTAATTAAAGAATAAAACAGGTTTATTGAACTGGAAAGAGAGATTTTAAGTGAGTACAAGCAATGAAGCATTAAAGTCAGAAACGGTTACAAGAAAAATAAAGATAAAACACCTTCTAAACGTAAACTAGACTTGGTTCCAGGTGAAGTTCTTGCCACATGTTTTCATTACAGTGCTGACCAAATTCTCAAGCCAGGATCTACTCCCAAAGTCCACAGATTCTTTCTTTTGTCATCTTAGGTAGAAAAGAGAGAGCTAGATAGGGAGAGAGAACTTGGGGTGTTTTTATCTCTGACTGGTATAGTTAAGTCACACTTTCAAATGCGTTTTCCTAAGAGTGACCCATAGATAAAGTTGTTTCCAGCTGAGAGCAAGGAGATAAGGAGTCTGGTGGGGGAGAGGTTTGCTAAAATGCAGATGTTTGTTCCTGTCTCCCTTCCTGGACCAAAAATAGCCACTTGATGGGTGATGGCCCATCAGCTTTGATTACACAGGGCTGGGGTGTCAACTTATCCTTTGTCTTCAAGAAAAAGATTTATTCACTTCCTAGACATGTCTGGTAAACACACTTCAGTCATGACTTCAGTTTATGTTAATAACTTCACGTATAATATTGCTACATACATCTCACCGTGATATTGTTGACCAGCAGTTGTTAAGTTTCAAATGATACCTTACAAGGCATATTTTGTACAGAGATTATTACAACCGTGTGTAGAGTGTGACTTCCATCACAGAGAGGTATTCCCTTTTTGTGTTAGGAATTTGTTTCTTTTTGTTTGGCTGAAGAGTACTGCTTGGGCCTACCCTGAGGCCCACCTTATAAATACTGAAATATGAAACCTGAATAGGGGATAAAAACTCTGTGGAGCGGGACTGATTTGTTGCAGACCCCCACCGCCAAAAGGGGAAAACACTAAGCCTGGCCAGGCAAAGGAGGTCCCTTGCCCCACGCTCCATAATTTTCACCTCATCTTATGTCCTGTGCACAATGTAACCCAAGACTAATCCACAAAATATTTTCAGCTGGAAGAAGCTTGGTATCGGATAGCTCACCTGGTTGAATATGGGGTGGCATTAAGCTTAGGGCTCCATATTTAAAGCGACAAGACACTATACTAGCACTCTGACTTTTGTCACTTGCTGATAGGTCTGTATATAGTGTTTATTCTTTTATTCACATGATTAACTCATCCTAAACAAAACAAAAAAAAAGAGATACCCTTAAGAAGATGGAAATGATTCTTATAGTGGTCAGAGCAGGAGGTTAGGTTGGGTGGACAGAAGAGATTGGAAGGTGCTAAGTGGTGCCAATACATGTAGGGCAAACTCTGCTTTTAAATCAGGGATAGAGCAGACAGATTTTCTTTGATGCACATGCTGCTTGGCTCAAGTTATTGTGCTCATGTGTCATTTTACTACTGTCTGTTGCTAATTTAAAAAAACCCTCTCTCCTATTAATACACTTTTTTCACTTCATTGGGCTTGCTTTTGTGGATGGAGAATGATGGCATTAGTCATACCTTGATATGAGCCTTTAGCAAACATTTTATTTCAAGCAGCGTTAGCATAGCACGGGGGGGAGGGGGCGCCTGGATATAGCTGTCTTTGGTGAAGAATAGCAGGATATTTTGGTCAGTGTGCATGAGAACTCTGTGTTCAGTTGATAAGAAAACACAGTTTAAATTTAATTTCAGCCTTTTTTTATTTAGCCTCATATATATCATTGTAAATCATCTCTCTGTAAGAAACTAACCAAAATGACTGAGTGGTGCTGACACTGGACCAACTTAGCCCTGCTATGAACTGACATTAATGAGAGCTGGCCTTGGTTATCCTAGGGCTAGATTTAGTTTACTGTGTTCAAAGATTATTATTTAATATTGATATTATGATAGCGCCCAGAGACCCCAATTAGGAGTCAGTGCCCATTATGTGCTGCGTGCTGAGATTATTATCCGGAAGAATGACTCTTCCTATTCCTACATGGCAGATACAGCATTGGTAGCAACAGCAGAAGCATCCTGCTCACTTGCCTATTGATGTGCTTCAGCCCTGACCCGATGGGATCACCATACTGTACAGGAAGTGTGTGGCAGCTCCTTAAGTAGTTAGCGTTTCAGGAAGTGCGGCTATTCCACGAGACCCTGCCCCACATCCTGTGCAGCTGCAAACCCCAGTCCAGAGCCTGGCAGCTGCGCCACAACACGATCCAGAACCGCCTGGTGAAAACCATCGCACCACGCCTGGGGGAGATCTCCCGGAACTGCGCCATCCCTGGTATTGACAGCCAGCTGCAACCTGACATCATCGTCACTGACAAGGCCCAGAAAAAGATCATCCTCCTTTGAAAACAGAACCCCGGCATTTCGCAAAGCCTGAGCCCGTAAGCTGGAAAAGTGTGCCCGCTGGCCGATACCCTGAGAGCGAAGGACCATGAGGTGCAGATGGACGCCTTGATCATTGGAGCCCTGGGTGCCTGGGACCCCTGCAACGAGCATGTGCTGCGGACCTGTGGGATCAGTCGACGCTATGCACAGCTCATGCGGTGCCTCATGGTCTCAGACACCATCCGATGGTCCAGAGACATCTACATCGAACGCATCACTGGCCACTGATAGTACCAGGAGGCGTGAGCTGGAGTGACATCATTCTTCGACTACGAGAAAGAGACCAAGAGACTTTCTCTGTTGAATCATATGAACTGGAACCATAAACTCCCTGAATGTTAAATCTCACCAAATGAGGGTCAGTCCATCCTCATCATCATATCCACTCATACTTCAGACCAGAACATAGCCATTATATGAGCTTCATACCCTCATATCTCAATGTCTGTACTTTGACCCATCAACCTTTTACCCCCAATTGGGGATATTGCAGTTTATGTATTCCTTACGACACCCAATCTTAAACTGAACTTCGCCCCTTGATAATCTCTACGTTATTCCCTGATAACCAGAAACTTCTACACTTAACCTCTGTACTGTTCACTTTTTTTATACATCATCTTAATAAATTTTTTAACTCTATTCTTATCAGCCCTATTGTGGAGCTTATGAAACATAGAAGACAATAAGTCATCAGGAGTCTGCCAAAAGAGCAGTTTGTGTGCAGCTAGGCCTTGAATGTTGTATGTAGTTAGTAAACACAGTTATTTGAATCCTACTGTTCCCCTGTGGTTACGTCAGATTACTTACATTGTGCAAAAAGGGAAAAGAGACACCAATAACCTGTAGGGAGAAAGTAGCTCATTGTCTACATTCATTCTGTCCTTGACCTTTCTCTCTGTTGAGTCTATGAATAACAGAGCAAAGTGAGGTGGTTGTGTCCACTAAAATTACAACCAACACCACCAACCCATCTCCTGTAGACCACCAAATAGTCATAGCTTTTGCCCATTTCAACTTGGCCTGGATCTGAGGTGGTGAAAGAGGCAGGGAAGTGTAAAAAGCCTTCTCTTACTATAACGAGGAGACTAACATGGCTACCCCTCTGATACTTCTCTCATACTAATTTTTGAACCACCCTAATCGCTTTATGATTACAAAGTCCACATATTAGTCCTAACCCTCCAGCTGCACCAGTGCTCTGCTTGGCTCATCTGAATGAGGAGTGGGGAAAAGGTGGCTGTATGCCATCTTTATGCTCCTTCAGTTCCCAGGGCTGTCTACAGCCAAGTAGCTGAGGTGGGAAAGGATTGATGCTGGCTTTCTACAATTCAGGGATCCCCTACAGCATCACATCCCTTCTGCATTCCCCATGATATGCAAAGGGCAGAGTCCCACCCATTGTAATTAGTAGCTGTCTCTTTTGGCGGTTGTCATAGCACTATGTTTATCAGCACTATGTTTCCTTACTAGACCTTCCATAAGAACATAAGAATGGCCATCCTGGGTCAGACCAAAGGGCCAGTTAGCCCAGTATCCAGTCTTCCGACAGTGGCCACTGGCAAGTGCCCCAGAGGTTATGAACAGAACAAGTAATTATTAAGTGATCCACTAATAATAATACAGAAAAGTGTACATCTTGCAAATAATAAATGTGCATTGTATTTTTGTTTCCAGTTTCTTCCTCTCTGCTCTATCTCGTGTGCTTTATGCATACTCCAGTTACTGTTAGCTGGCATCAAAGCATCTTTCTTTCAAGGAGACATTGGCATTTCCTTTGGGACCCATTATGAATGCTATTTCAGATAAATTGCTCTGTGTAATACATCCGGCAGACTCTCCAAAAGCCAAATACATCATTGCTCTAGCATGTTCGAGCTCCGCTAGTCAATTTATTCCAGCACCCAACAATAGTGAAAGAATTCTAAAGGGACCCTTGTCCTCAGGGTAACTGCAAATCTCTTAAGCAGTTGTGGAGGATGAAGGATCCCATAACAATTTTACTTTGAGCTACCTAGACACATTTTCCCTATAATCTAATATCTATTGTATTTGATGATGTGTGGTGGTATAAAGATTTTATCAGCCTGCATTTGGGATGGATGTGTTACTTAGAATTGGTAAAGTCATAAGTTACTTCTGCTAGTCTTCCCAAATGACCATTTACGCCACCATAAGTTAATTTTTTTAAATGTTGAGAGAGTTTTAGGTTAGGATGCAGAGGATGATTAGGCCAATAAACTGCTTTATTGATTAATTTAGAAATTTTATAGCACTTTGAGCAATAATTGGTGTCTTGCACAGTGGTGCTATCTTTATTATGCACACAGGAAATTAAGGCAGAAAAGGCTGACTTGATCAAGGCCACAGAGGACATCTGTGTCAGAGTCATGAATAGCATACAGCCCTTTGTTCCTAGTCCTATGCATAGTCCACAGGACCATGCATCATATTATAGCAATAATATCTTGCGCTTATATAGAATTTTTGATCAATGGATCTTAAAGCACTTTATAAAAGAGTTAAGCATCACTATTCTCCTCCTACAGGTGAGAGAACTGAGACACAGAGAGGTGAAGTGACTTGCCCAAAGCCACCCAGCAGTTCAGCGGCAGAATCAAGAATAAAGTCAGGAACAGAGATTCTTCTGTACCTTTCTAAGTCTCCAAAAGCACATGGGCGTGGGCTTTTTGGGTGCCACATTCTGAAAATCACAGAAGACTAACCACTTTTGTGAGGATTCTGCTATCTGGGGCTGACTCCAAACTGGGCTTGGACAACTGGCACCTTAGGGTTTTGGAATCAACCAAAAAGTTCCACAAAGAGATGGGACTGATCTGAGGCCCTAGTTAGGGTTCATTTCTAATCCAGATGTCTTTATATGTCTGTCTGTTCAGCACACTGTGATGTACTTTTTAACTGGACCAATGTTTTGTAGATATCTAGTTGAATGATTAGAAAATTCTACTTTGAATGTAATACTTCAACAAAACTCCATAGATCTAGGTCTGCATAAACCTGGGCATGGTCTACACTAAGGGGAGGTGTCGATGTAAGATATGTTGACTTCAGCTATGGTATTCCCGTAGCTGAAGTTGCGTATCTTATTCCGACTTACCTCCCGTCCTCATGGCGCGGGATCGACGTCTGTGGCTCCCCTGTTGACTCCACTACCGCCGCTCACTCGGGTGGAGTTCCAGAGTCGATGGGGCGCATGTTTGGGGATCGATATATCGCATCTAGATGAGATGCGATATATCGATCGCTACTCGGCGATACGGCAAGTAGTCTGGATGTACCCCTGGTGAAATAATGCTTTCTTTGCAGTCCTAACAGAGCCTGTGAACAATATTTTTGAAATCAGCCTTTAAATAACTTGAAAACTACTAGATATATCCAGGAAATAGTTTTAACATTCATATGAGCAGCTGTAATGCTGTGAGACAAATATGCAACTTATAGATGGGGGGGGAAGGGGAATAAGAGTACACCACCTAAATAATATAGTGAGAAACTTCCAATTAACGAGTTAAAGACTTTGTCCTAGTCATGCATTCACTAAAACTCAACAAAATGAGGGTTTCAAAATGAGGGTGCAACTTGGAGGTAAATATCCATCTTTTTGGATGAGAATTTATTTTGGAAACTTCCACATATCATGACAAGAACAACCTTAACAGCATGTATCAAGACAGCATTGTGGTTACTCATAATAATCTATGAGTGTGGAGATTTCATTGGTCATAGTTAAAATGAAAATTACAAACATTTGTATTTTTTTCCTTTGAATTCTGGCACATTAATTCTCAACATATACAAGTGTGTGTGTGTGTGCCTGTGTGCATGTGTATGAATGTCAATTTATTAGTGTAACCAGGGGACCTAGAGAAAATGCCACTATGTGGGCACAAATTCTTTTTTAATGAATGTTTAGTGTCACTGCTATGGGGTACCAACTCCCCACAAGGATGAACTGTGAGGTACCGCACTCAGACAGGGATGCATATCTATTAGTTACAGAACCTGATCCCAGATGTAACTTTAGTTCTGTGACTAATCCCACTGAATTTGGTGGCACTACTCATGTGAGTAAAGTTACTCCTGTGTGCAAGTGGTTACACCATCAGGCTTTTTGTTCCGTTGATATTCCCCAGTGGAGAATGGTGATTTTTTATTGTAATTGATAATTGTCAGTGTAATTTTCTTTTGCAGGGCCACATCGTGATCCCCTTACTCATAGCAATGATCTCTGAAGTGTTTGTGCTTGGGTCAGAAGCTGCTCACCAATGTGAACAAGAGTTTACAATCCAATTGCCAATATTTTAGGCTTTTTTTGTCACCACTACTTTCTTTTAGCTCCTGGGCATTTACTGATTCTTTCTTTTTCTCTCCTACCCAACCCCCTTTCACTGACAGTTTTTGTGGGTTGTTTTTCCTTCCTGCCAGGGTAGTTTGGTTCACATGGAATCCCTCTGTGTCTCCAACTTTGACCTCTGATGTTTCCTTGCCTCATGTTCTCTACTGATCAGATCCATCGGTAATTATATACTCAGCAGAGGTGATTGTGCAGCTTTTGACACTCTTGTGTTTCCTGCTGCCTGGATTTCAAAGATGTAATTCTTCCTGCAGACCAGCTACCGACCCTTTGCTCAAGCTTTTGTCACTTACTCTTTACTGTCTCTCTTCAGAAAAAGCTACAAGGATCTGGATCCTTCTAGTAAGAAAAAGGCACATGCACAAACACCATAATAACTTTAGCATTCTGTAGTATCTCTGGCTCCTTCCAGAGCATTTTCCCTTGAAACCATATAAGAAAGCACATGTGTGTTGTAAAATCTTTTAAAGCCCTCTTGGGCCTGGTCTACACTGGGGGGGTGGGGCAGGGAGTGGAATCGATCTAAGATACGCAACTTCAGCTATGAGAATAGCGTAGCTGAAGTTGACATATCTTAGTTCGACTTAGAATCACTTACTTCGCGTCTTTGTGGCGCGGGATCGACGGCCGCTGCTCCCCCGTTGACTCTGCTTCTGCCTCTCACCCTGGTGGAGTTCCGGAGTCAACAGGTAGCACACTTGTGGATTGAATTATCGCATCTAGATGATACACGATACATCGATCCGTGATAGATTGATCACTACCCGCCAATCCAGCGGGTAGTGTAGGCATACCCTTAGATATGTCATTTTTCCCTACGCTAGAATAAGAGGGCACTCAATGAAATTGAAAGGTGGCCAGTTCACAACTAATACCTTTAAACTCAATCACTGTGGAACTCATTGCCAGGAGATAGCACCAAGGCTAAAAGTTTAGCAGGGTTTTGCAAGAGATTAGACATTTATATGAACAATAAGAATATCCAGAGTTATAATTGTGAAAATTAAAAATAAATATACAAGAGGTTGGGAGGGTATATTAACCCTCATGCTTCAGGGTATCAGCCAACCTCTAACTATTGGAGGTTAGGAGGGAATTTTCTCTGGGGATGAGTTATCCCACAATTGCCCACTGCAGGGATTCCCCCTTTGAAATTTAGTGCTGACCACTGTCAGAGACAGATTGTTGGACTAGTCTGATCCAGTCTTGCAATTCCTATGCCCCTAAATCCTGATAACAGTCAGTGCCACAAAATGTTAACATTTTTGCTCATTTTCCTTTAATTCTGAAATTTCTATCTATGTTAATGATAAAGCAGCAGCTAAGACTAAGGAAACGTATTAGTCCTTCTTAGATTATGTAAGTGGTCATGCTTCATACAGAGAGTTAAAATTGTGCATCAAAATCCTAAAGGCTATGTGAAATCACTGGCAAACACATAGAAAATTGACTTTTAACATTAGAAAAGCAAAAAGTCCTATAACTCCACCAAAGTCTTTTGATGTGACTGATGAATTCATATGAAAAAGAGCTGAAAATTTATTTCCAAAAGCATAATGTGCTTTCCTCCCATTTTTGTTTCAATAAATGATACATTTGAAATATTTCCTTTGATTTTCACAGTAAATTGACAAAGTAATGATTTTTTTTAATGTCTTGGAGTAAAGTAACTTCTGGATTATTTAAAATGCTTTGGAAATATGAATAGCAATAGTTTTCCAAATGCGAAAACCAACATGGAAGTTGTTAAATGCTAAATGAAACACTGAATCTCCATAATCACAAGATGCATAAGAGAGGAAATTTTGCTGTGTTCTTGACAACATAGGTGCTTATAGTGAAAGCTAGTCCTGGTCACTTTCTTTGCAATGAACAATTTATTCAATGAAGTTAGCCCTCTTTCCTGTTTGCAAACTACCGACAGACAGATAAGGCAATCCCTGCCATTGTTAGACAAATAGTTCAATACACAATTCCAGGTAATGAACAACCTGCAGCCTATGGATTTTCTACAAATCAAGCACTATGATTGTTTTTTCTGACTGGTCATCTAAGTCACATGATGAAATATCCATTCCCTGATTAAGTGACAAACTTTTTAAACAGATGAATAATGAATGGTGAATAGCAAATAACAAATTCTCTTGTTTGTGCACAAATAGTCTTGTTTGTAATTAAGACAAGTGTTTGTGTGGATAAAGGCACTTTTGCAAACATTCAGGTAAAGACAAACCACTTGCTAATGTTTGCGGAAAATGGACAAATAGAGGCATGAATGAAATCACAAGATAGATTTCAGGAAAAAGTTCATCAATAATTCTTCTTGCTATTCAACCAGCCCTATTTAGGCACCATTCCTACTGATAATCAGTTTTGCTTATGCAAGCACTATAGGATTGGATTCTTAGTAGGCAGTAAAATATAGAAGCTCTGTCTGCAACTGGTAACAGCCAAGGGTCTTTGAACATGGGATCTTCTTTCCCACATGCAAAGTGGAAGTTTTATTATCTATGTAATACTTGTAGGGGGAAACTCCTTGTCCCCCGCATTGCACCAGGCTTAAACAGCTGACATAGTACAGTGCATGTGGATGTTTCTGTAGTGGTTTGGATCTCCTTTTGCCCAGTGAAAATAGAGCTGATCTGAAGCCACTAATGCTGCCTGCGTGCTGCAGTAGTCTTTGGGGCTGCCATGCTCCTTTATGTTGAATAGGTGGGGGTGAGGGCTGATTGGGAGGTTCCTATAGTCACATTCTTTTAACTAGCCCCTCACCGCTGTTAAGAACTGCATGTTAGCTGCAGGCAGAAAGCCATTTTCAGTATGTAAAAACAACTTTATTGGTCCTACCAACTTATAGATAATGCTACGTATTCTTATGTGCCACAGATGATGCTCTTTATATTAAATATCTACCTATTTACAAACACCTCTCTTTTCTAGAGCACTCTTGTGACCACTGCTAACTCAATAAGGGCTCCTCCCTACCCTGGATATAGCCTGCAATCTACAGTGGAGGGAGCCCAGCAGAGCAGAGCTGTGTGGTGTGCAAAGGATGCAGATTTTATTGCTCACTACTCAGCAGAACAATATTAGTTCCATTGCCCATCAGGTAGCATACACCCACGGGGGTGAGAGGAAATATTTGCTCTTAGCAATGAGTAACCCATAAACTGTATTGAGTTTACAATGATGCCAATGGTGCCATGGAGCCAGGCCCATGTTCAGAAAGGGCCCCGGCCTGCTCTGCTTGCACTGTGCCCTGAGACCCTGCCAGCCCACTGGCTGTCCCCCCACTCTGCCCATCACTTGCTCCTCCAGCTAGCTGAGGGCTCCTCTCTGCCCCCTGGCTGGACCCCAATGCACCTCCGGCTCTGGGCAGTCTCTGTTTCCCACCACCTGTGGGACCCCACCTGTCTCCTTGGAGCTGAGACGCCTGGGACTGGTGCAGAAGCTTGGCCAGTCTTGGCTAGTTTGGGGGTTATGAACAGAACTAGTTTTTTGGGGGGGATGGTGGGGGGTGAGGGGCATGGCCCCTCTAGGCAAGTGAGTCCCAGCCTGTCAGGGTAAGCAGCTGGCATGCTGGGACACTTTGTTTACTTAGGTTTACCTCCGTGCTTGCGGATGCTTGAGGTAAACAAACCATCTTGGCCCACCAGTGGCTTATCCTGATGGCCTGGGAGCCAAAGTTTGCTGACCTTACATTATAGGGTCAGCTTATGAATGGGTTATAAAAATTTTCCATTTTTACTTATCCATCTTGGCGGGTGGGGGGAGAGGTCGGCTTATAAACAAACTGGCTTATATTACACACACACATCCGTACATTATAAAAGCTATTTGCGCTCTTTAAGTATGCTAAATACAAATGAAGAGACTGAAAAATGTAAAAATATGAATTTCCATACTAATGTACTTCACAGGTAGTTTAAATTAAAGTCCTGTGAAAGAACTTGAACTACAGTCCTAGGTTACTTTATAATGGATCCCTATGTGCAAACACTCTGGCTCCACCCCAAATTAAGAAAGAACTAGAAACGGGGATGGGGATTGCTTATTACTATTAATAACTACAGACTTGCACATAGAGTTATTAAACACAGGTCATTTCAGTAATTGTAACAGATCAGTGTTAATTGATTAATAATTCATATTTTACATAGACTGGAAGAAAAGAGAGAGAAATGTATGATCTCCCACAAATCAGACTAAGCTGGATTCAGGTGAACCCTTCCACCAACGGACAATTGATAGCATTTGGATAGTTTCCTTCCCACCCACCTCCAACCGTGACGATTATAATAACGGTCTGTTGTTGCAAGTCATTAGATGGTAAAAATCTTATAAAAATACTGCTGTCTTTGAAGTTCCCAGCAGGGGAACTGCAGTAAAGA
The DNA here is from genome assembly GCF_007399415.2 of Gopherus evgoodei. Taxonomy (NCBI): domain Eukaryota; kingdom Metazoa; phylum Chordata; order Testudines; family Testudinidae; genus Gopherus; species Gopherus evgoodei. Next base: position 200,746,582 of record NC_044322.1, on the reverse strand, counting down.
AACACTACTAATTATCTTAGCAGTCAAGCTAGGCAAAGCTCCAGTCTAAATGACACAGACAGAGACTGATATATTGCAACATCTCCTCAGAATAGTAGCTGGAAACCAAGAACAAAAATGTTAGAGCAGATTCTAATCTCAATGAGACAAATTGCCCAGGTATATGTTTAAATCAAAGGTTAAAATGAAGTGCAATTGTCTGAAGCAAGTAAAGACGCTGCAGGTGTGTAATTAACAAAGTGTTACTTGGGTACATGAGGGAGAATGAAAAGGAAGCACAGAGGCTGGTTTAAAGCTTTATCATATAGCCAAAACAGCTGTAAGCATTGCTCTCTGAGTAGAAATAAGAAAAAAATATTAAACCCTAAATTGGACTGTTTTAGTCATCAAGAAACAGAAGAGAAAAAAATCTAGACTGTATAGATATTGAGAAATATCAACTTGGAGCATGAGAAGGGCTATTTTAGCCAGGAATATGGGAATACTGAAGATTGATTGACTGACTTTATTGGAGTTATTCCAGTTTTTAAACCTGATGATTCAGTACGCACTATTCAGTCTTTAGTGTCTAAATCTGACACAATTCTCAGAGGAAGACATACTCATTGCTCGTAGGCAGCCAGATTGTCCGTGACAAATTTTGGGGACAGATTTATTCCTAAGAAATGGGCATGAATATTTCACTATGGTTACAGCTACTATGGAAGAAAACTTGAAAGAACACGTCTCCTGGATACCAAAAGCAGGGCTCTGATTAGTCATTAAATCTAGCATGAAGAGGAGAAAAATCAAGTCCATGGAGTGTTTGGTCCATTTTGAACAAAGGACCTTGGGAACCAATACCCTTGCTTTATAACTATTCATTTAACAACAGTGAGGAATTAACGCATCCCACAAGGCCAAACCCTTTTTTGACCACTCAGGAACACCAGATGAACAAGACTGTGCCAGAATCAATCAAGCAGACAAAAACAAAATCTGCATTACAAGATAACTTTCAAAGTATTTGTAAAGTTACATATATAGTAAGCAATTCTGTTCATACACAAAAATCTCATGGAAACCAGCTTCTGTGAAGCACATCACTAAAACTCCTCGTTCCTTTGTAAATTGTTTTATGAACTGAAAAGGAAGAACATTACAAAACGGAATATAGGATTTCTCAGACCTTTAGAAGATGGAAATAAATCCAGCCTTTATCATAGTTGACAGTCAAGATGGTGGTAGCAGGTTTAAGGTACGTCTGTGACATGGTTCCATGTATAAGACACAACCTATTTCTTTTTATAAAGAAATCATAATTCAGAATTAGTGTCCCAAACAACTACATCACTCTAGGCCATGTATACTTCATTTCTTAAAGGGCCTTTGAAGCCTGCTTAACATACTTTGATTCACTGGGGCTCCAAGGTTTATGCTGAGAAAGGTGGGGACCAATCCAAAGCCTCTTGAAATTAATAAGAGTTTTTCTGTTGACCTACTGGGTTTCAGATTGGGCTTTTGTAGCATGGTGTGCTTACAGAAATTGTTAAGGCAAGAAGCTGCAGTGTGAACACTGGATAATTGACCAAACCTAACCATTTGAGCTTCATTGTGCTTACATCAGTCCCATGGCTAAATCAAGTTATTTTGTTTTGTGCAGTATTATAGATCTTGTTGTTGAACTTATTCTGAACTGTAGCATTTTTCCCCCTCTCTCAAAGTCATGACTTCTGAACTAAAATTCAACATGTTCCTTAAGCTACATTTGATGATGGTCAAAACAGATTAATTACACTGCCATCCACTATGTTTGATGTGTCTTGCAGACTTTGATTCACATAAGGGTTTTCAGAGTATGATATCGAGGTTTAGTACATCATTGACAAAACTTTCTTTGATGCTACTTGGAACAAATTTATTTTATCTATTGCACGTAAAAGTTTTGAAGATAATAGATCCCAGATTTTGTGCAAAAAGTAAACTGAGTATAAATCTTATTTGGTGTTTGAGATTGTCTAATTGTATCTGTTTGATTTGAATGTGATTGATCATGTGAATCACGCCTGATCATGCTGCTGTGCATAGTTTAAGGGTTTTTTATTTTAGCTGTGAAAATTCAATTAGCATCTTTCCATCATATGTATTTTTGGGGATGAGGAAAAAATGCATTGGACAATGGGATTTCACTTCAATGCAAATTATTATTACAATGTGGCTGAGTTGACAGAGATCATTAGGATTGTTTCTGTTCAATTGTAAAGGAAAATCTGGTTGTTTATAACATCTTGGTGCAGGTATATTTCTTTTACATGCTACACACTAAGATATGTTCAACCAATGTGTACAATTTTCAAAAATAACATTTGAGTTTAATCAGGATGCTATGAATACTTATTGCATAGTTAAACCACGATCCTGTATTAACGGTAGATGGGTGGAAAAACTGGGCCTGCATAGAGCTATGTTGTATATCTACAATACTTATATGATCACGATAGTTATCTGCAGAACACGCCTGCGAGGCAGGGAAGTGTGACAAATTGGGGTACAGAGAGACTAGATGGCTTGGCTAAGGTCACACAGGAAGTCTGTGGTAGAGCAGAGAAGTGAACCCAGATTTCCAGCATTCTAGGTTGGTGCCCTAACCACTGGGCCATCTATCCTCACAGCAGCAGCAGCCACCACCCTACCTACTTCCTTCCCTCCCTCCCAACAGAGTGACACCTGGTATGCATTAATGATAATGTTATGAACAAAGATATTTGGTCCACAAGATCTAGGGCTGGAAATTAAGGGTTTGCTTTTCTGTTCAGCTCTTTTGTTGTCTGACTTAATATTGGCATGAAATATCCAGAAGGATGGGTGGCTGGGAAATGAGGTCATTAGTGGCTATCATTTTAGATTCCCTTCACAATGCAGGGAGCACTCTGATAGTTTAGTAATAAGCACTGCATAAATGCCTCTTAATAAATAAATGCTAAAGGGAAGATTTGAAGCCAAGCTCCTGCTGGCATGAGTTTTAGCAAACTTTTTTGATGGGTTTAGTTTTCAGGGTCTCTTGCCACTTCCAGAAGGCCTTGAGTTTCCCTAGGTGTGACTAATTCACACCAGTCAACCCCCTCAGGAGCAATTTAAATGAAATCTGTAAGTTTTGGCAAATTATTGTGCAGTAGATTGGTTCAACTAGTTTCTGCATAGACCCTAGCATGAAAACTCCAAGTCTGAGGGCAAAATGCCTAGGGTAAAATCTTGGTTCATAGTCAATGGGGGTTTTACCTTTGATTTCAGTGGGGCCAGAATTTGATGCTTGGTGAAAAACAGGTGGATTTCACTGGCCATTGTGAAAACAGGTGGTTTTCATCTAGTTTCTGGTTGCAAAGGGGAAACTCACACAGCTGTAATTTAAAATTAATTTAAAGCAGCAGTAGGAAGCCAGGGCTGAGTCATAGTACCATAACACTTCATTTTCCTGCAGTTTTTCCTTTGGGATTGGTATACTTCTCAGTTGGCAGCCATGTGCATGTTTAACTTGAAAATTTTGAACATATCATTAAAAACTGTTCAACACAAAATTCAAGGAAACCCAATAACTTACTGAAAAAGGTGTTAGCGTTCTTCCTTCAATCTTGATTATTTTGAGAATTCCTGGAAGGTATGTCATTAGGGATAAGAAGAAACAGCAGATAATTTTAATATGCTGGCACACTGGCTTGGAAGAGTTGCCAGAAAAGCCTCCAAAACACAGCTGATGATGGTGTTGAGGATGATTCTGAACTCCAAAGATATATTCAGATTCCTCTAGCTTTCAGCTCTGAAGGTAAAGTTTCAGCTATATACTGGCATACTCATTTAATGAGATATTGTACTTGGAAGGCATGATGTTAATAAGAAAGAGTGACTGGAAGAAATGTATGCAGTACTTCTGAAATGGTGCTGTAGGCCCCTTTTCTGTACATCTGCTGCATTTTTTTAATCTTTTATTTTGCAGTGTAAGGTACTAGAAATGTGGGAGTCATCAGCACTTAGTTCTCTTCATAAAAAAGAAAATGCTGAAAATTTAAGTCATTACAAACCCATTTCAATTTTATCCTCTGCAGTTAAACTATTTCAATGTCTTTAAAAAAAAAACAGGCAAAAAGAAAAAGTTTAGTTTACAAATATTTTATTGCCATTAGTGTAAATTGATTTCCATTATCTTTATTTTATAACTGTAGTATGATCAGAAGTGATAAATGACTTCTGTAGTTAACTGCAGCCCTGGGTAAAGGTTTTAGATGGTGTGGGTGAGCAGTTATATTTATTGCCAGCCTTTGAGCTCATGAAACAGCATATTTTATTTGCAAAGTTATAGTCTCTTGATTTTACATATTCTGGGCACTTTGCATGTGCAGATTTTGTATTGCTGATACAAAATAGTTCATTTTAGAGTGAATCAATTTGAATTTTCGATAGAGGAAGACTGGGTATCATAAAGCTATATTCTGGGATCAGCCAAGTCTTTGACTTTGATGACATTCTTGTCCCCACACCTCTGTGCTGATGGCAGTCTTAGAGGAGCACATATGATTGCAGATATAAATGCAACAATACATGCCCATTTTTTTTCTCTAACTCCAATAATAGCTTACTGTTAACTTCTTGGGAGTTGTTTAGTTCCAGGTTTTATTGCCCCGTGAGCATACACAAACTGTAAGTGACAATTTACAACAGTGCACTCCAGTAAACAAATACTGAAGAGAGCTATTAGAGCTGGTGCCTCTTCCAAACGCTTCCCTCCTGCAACCTTTACTCCTTTCTCCAAGTTCCATGCAGATTGCTACAGTAGTAACAAACCCCAAATTGGTTGTGAGTTCTATACTTAGATTTCACCAACCATTTGTCCAGTGTAAATTGCACAGTCATGAAAATAGTACTCCAATCTATTTTGCCACACAGGTGAGCCTACCTTTGTGATAGATGGTCTCTTACACCAAGAATCACAGCAATGTTCAGATTACTCCAGTCCCAAAGAACCAGTCACTTACCCCAGGTCAATTGCACCTTAGATCTCACCCCAAAGACAACATTGTAGCCAATCCTATAATAAATTATGTAAAGATGTATTAACTAGGAAAATGAAATTAGAGTTATTTAGAAGGCTAAAGCAGGTAAAGATAAGACTATAATTCATTTGTGTCTCTAAATTTTCAAAAAGTATTAGAAGCTTCTATAATAAACAAGCTCTACATGACATTTAGGGCCAACCCAGGCTAAACACTGAGGGCCTCTTTCTTATGCCTAGAAAATCTTGCTCCTCCAAGCCCAAGCAGCATAGAGTACCATTCCTCCTTGTTAGGGGTTTTTATCCCCCTTTGCTCTGAACTACTAATTTAGCTGATGGGAGGAATCCACTTGTGTGACTCCTCTTCCTGGGACAAAACAACAAACCTCTTTTGTTGTCTTCATTGTCCCACAATAGTTCATGTGGTGTTGATGGACCTTCCCTTATGGGTAGGAGATAACACCACTGGAGATTAGCACTTCATTCTAGTTAATGTCTTTCTCCTGTCTGGTGATTCACACAGTCACAGAGGGTTACCATACATCTGCTCAAATATTACCTTGCAATAAGGGATACCAATGTTAAAACTGAGATTGATGCAGGTAGCAACTCACAAGCATTCAATACAAGTGTAAACGCAACCGCATTCTTATAATTGTAATACCTCTTTTAACAATCCTAACACACAGATGAGCCAGGCTGATTCCAGCAATGTATTTGTCAGTATTCAGTTGAGGCATGGAGACCTTGGCATGAGCTGGCACCAGGTCTGCCAGCATCACAGCTGCATTACATTCAGTTAGTTGAATTGTTTGGCTCTAGTTATAAGGCATACTTGTCAATTTTCTTTTTAATGTAAGTGGAGTAGCAATGAAGTCCTGGGATAGCTGTTATCGTATCAGTAAATGTCACATTGCCTGTACACTTTTAAGATCACTTCTTGAGAGAGGAATCAACTAGCCAGGTTGAAAAATGTGTTTTAATTCTGAGCAAATTGACAGTTAGACCCTTTGGTTATTTGTTCCTATAGCATGCATCCAACCATGTTTACTCTCTTTTATTCCTTGTTATATAGTAGGACAGATTGGATATATTTATTTTTTGAATGAAGAACATTTTCACTGAGATTTCTACAGTTTCCTAAAGTGGGAATTTTCTCACAAAAACATTTTGATTCTGTTTTTAAAAAGTTTCCTTTTTTGAAAAATTTCAATGGAAACTTTAAATAAAAATATGTAGCCTGTTGGTTCATCTCTAAATCATCTCCCCTCTCTGCTGCCCCAGTTTTTTTGTTTTTGGATTGTCATTGTGTAACTCAATAGGTCAGCATGGTTATTTTTTAAAAAAAGAATCAAAATGTTCAGTTTTGGGAATTTTCTGATTTTGATGTTTTTAAAAAAAAATCTATTTTCAAAAATAATGCTCCAGAAAAATTAGGAACAAAAGAATAAAGAGATGGAAAATAGTTTCAAAGTTTAAGCAATTTGCCCAAATGTTTTCCCTCCATGTTGGAACCAGGTAGAAGTCTCTGGGCTCCTTCATGAAGCACACCATACAAGGCCCTGATCTGGTAGACATTTACGTACATGCTTAACTTCCAGGGTCGCCGGGGGGGAGGCGGCAAGTGGGGCAATTTGCCCTGGGCCCTGCAGGGGCCCCCATGAGAGTTTTTTGGGGCCCCTGGAGTGGGGTCCTTCACTCGCTCAGGGGGCCCGGAACCTGTGAGAGTTTTCTGCGGCCCCTGGAGCGAGTGAAGGACCCTGCTCCAGGGGCCCCAGAAAACTCTCGCGAGGCCCAGGCCCCCGGAGCTGCTTCTGCTTTGGGTCTTTGGTGGTAACTCGGCAGCGGGGACCCCCCGCTGTGGGTCTTTGGGGCACTTCGGCGGTGGGTCCTGGAGCGGAAGGACTCCCCGCCGCCGAATTACCACCGAAGCGGGGGCCCCAGGCCTCCTGAATACTCTGGGCAGCCCTGTTAACTTCACTACCACGCGTGATCCCACTGAAATCAATGGGACTGCCTGCAATCATAAAGCTAAACACTTGTGTAAGTGTTTGCAGGATCAAGGCTTAAATGTGAGATATTGGGCCTTGATCCTGCAATCCGTTGTGTGTGGCGGTGGATTGCTGTGGCTATGAGGAGCGCCATTCAAGTGGGGTTAGCGAAGATGACAGTTGCAGGCTTGGGTTATTATAGTGTCTCTATTATTTTGATGACCATCTATTAAGTTTATTTAGTAGTCTTTATTTCTTCCAGTTTTAAAGAAGAAAAGAACTATTGCCTCTTGGGAAGCTGAGTCTCAAAGGGTTATGTCTTCCTTCACCAAAGACTGGGCATTTGTTTAAACCTGGCAACTTTATTTAGTCACTGGATTTAAATTCTGTGTCCTTAATTATATATGTGAATCCCTTTACTATTACAAAAAATAGTCAATGCCAATTTGGACCATTTATTTGTGAATCCTACTTCAGCTGTGCTATCAGTACTTGGCCCTGATCCTGCTAACGAGTGTAACTTTACTCCCATGAGCATTCCTATAGAAGTCAGTGGGTGAGTTAAACTAGACATGTGCCCATGGGTTTACAGGATCAGGGCCTTAAGGAGTTGTTGAGTAGTACTCTGCAAATATTTGTTGCAAATTTTGGCAGCTCTTTTTTTTTTACCAAATAATTGTTCCAAAATGTTTCAGTTATTTAGACATCTGTAAAGTGCACATATCAAAGGAGGAACAGGCTCATTATTAATTACTGTCAACCTCGTGCACTGATGCAATCATTTTACATTTACTCAGTGTAATTCTAGAGAAGAGATGTATTTCTAACGTCAAGTTAACACTGTAAAGGAAAATGCTCTAGAGAAAACAAATGTACCTGAAATTCTGCTATACAATCTGATTTGCCAGAGGGTGCCACACAACCCTTAGTACAATTCGGACAGCTAGTTTTATACGCATATATGACCATATAGATCATTGTTGCAACCACTGTTATGTATTTGCAACAAATCTTGTACAAACCGTGGCATGTAAGGTGTCAAGGAAAAGGTTATGATTTGCTGGTTATGATTATGCTATCTGTATGCATGTATCATTTTTGTATTTAAAGTTATGAATATTGTTCTATACCCTGGATTTCAAATGATTGCTCCTGGGGTAATGCCCACAAGGTAGTTAGCCAGCACATCTTGGAGAGACTATTCAAATTAAGTGGCTCATGAAGAAACACTTAACTGACAGTGGACCACAGGAGATGCTCATCTACACTGAATGGACTGTCCTGTGGACATTGCACCTGAAGTATAGGCAATGGCTTCCTGCAATGACTATGCGAAATGCATGTGACTTGTCCATGTGACTCCAACCACCATCTTGTTACTGTACTTTTCCGCAGTAAGAACAATGGGATTCCCTCCACGTAGCAGAAGAGAGAAAAGGCTCTGGCAACTCCTCCATTTTGCCTCTTTCCTGCTCAAACCTCTGGAATATGGACTTGTACAAATGGAAGCATTCTAACCAATGGGCTGAGGTCCTTCCAATGATTTGGAAGCAACCAGAGACTTGACTTAAACCAACAGTTTATTCCATCACTGCTACAAGCCTGAACTGAGAGCTTTGCATTTATTGTATGTATTTCATTCCTTTAATCAATTTTAACTCTCGCCTTTCTTTTTTTCTTTTGATAAATAAACCTTTAGATTTTAAATAGTAAAAGATTGGCATCAGTGTGATTTATTTGTTGAGACTGGTTGTAAAGAACCACTCATCTCTAAATCCAGTGTTTTTGGTGGTGATATAAGAGTTGCAATGCCTAAGGAAGCTGCTTTGATGACAGTGTGGTGAAACAGAAGTTTACTTTTGTTGCTGGTTTGGTATATTCTATGGAAGAATAATCACCAGTTTTGGGTTGTGTCTGCCCTATTTCTCAGCAGTTTGTCCTAAATTTGATATTCTCAGTTGTGGCCGTTACAGCAGGCCCTGGTGCTTTCACATCTTCACAGCTCTAGGGACTTTTAAAAGGAGATTAACAGTATATTTTCACTCTGGATCGCCTTCATTACAGTGGAGGATCCATCAGGCTGTGGAACCAGTGTGGTGTAGCTACATGAGTCACTTGGAGTGCGGCATAATGGTGGAACAACTGTCGGATGAGGCCCCCAGATTTGCCACTATGCTGATCCACCACTCTGTGCCACTTCCTACAGGGGCATAGTCATTTTAGAGTGTCTCCACTGAAATTAGAAACCTGTGGCTTGCCTATGCCAGGTGACTCATGCTTGCGTGGATTGGGCTAAGGGGCTGTTTGATTGCTGTGTAGACATTTGGGCTTGGGATTTAGCCTGAGCTCTGAGACCTTCCCATCTCAAAGGGTCCTAGAGCCCAGGCTACAGCCGAAGCCCCAACATCTACACTGCAGTTAAACAGCCCCTTAGCCCAAGCCCTGTGAGCTCAAGCCAGCTGGCACAGGCCAGCTGTAGATTTGTAATTGCAGTGTAGACATACCCATAGGGATTAGTGCAGGCTGCGGGATGCAATAGTACCACATAGTGCATCTCCTGCCATTTTGTGGCCTGCCCTTGTAGAATGCCTTTGGCTCCTGACTCAAAGCCTAATTCTTCAGGCCCGGTGGAGGGCAACAGATGGTTTTTTGCTACGTGACTACTGCTGTTTTGCTCCAACATCTGTGAGTTCTGCACACAAGTAGTTAGCTGCTTTGCAGTGTTCTGATTTTTTCTGAGATCTTTTTCCTCATTGTGCTGCGGTCAGCAACTCTCTAATTCAGTCCTGACATTTTTTCACAAGTCTCATGGTGTTTGGGGAAGGATCCCGTATTGTGCCTCTAAGAAGTGCAGCACAGAACTTTTAGTCCAGAAGGAGTGTTTGTGTGTGCGGGGGGGAGTGGGGGGGGTGGCTAGGGTAGCTTTAGGCCACTTTCACAACCTCATGATCCTGGGCTGCTCTTGGCCTGAAGAAGCCCCGGTGCAACTTAGAAAGCCCTGGGGGTCTGTGTAAGTTAACACAGGTTGCCCTATAGGCCGTAGCACTGCCCAGAATCTCTGCCATGTGGAATGCTGCAGCCCTAACCTGGCACCTCACTCCCACCCACCCCTGTCCTGTGAGGAGTCCTTGGGAGGCAAACTTATGGCTGGCTTTCACAGTGTCTGCACTGGTGGGAATCCTCTCCTGACCAGATGCAGGGTTTTTTAGGGCCCCTTTACAGTCCACTGCTCCCTCCCTTTTATTTTGCATCTGAGGCAGCGCTAGCCCATTGGGGAGCCTAAGCAGGAATATTTTGGGGGGTCCCCTTTATTCCTCATCTACCCCCTAACATATACAAATTGCATTATTCTCATAAACCAAAAATAATATGAAATCAGTGCCCCTTTGAGCTGCTTGGGGCCCTAAGCAATTGCTTAGTCTGCTTATACCAAGCGCCACAACTGTGTAGTATAAAGGGGCCACTTCAGGGGTGAAGATCTTATCCCAGAGTTTTTCATAAAGATTCAGGTCCTGAAGTCATGTGATTATGTGAGACTGTCAGATTTCAGTTTTTTAAAGCAAGTTTCTAGCCCTTTTGGTAGCAGAGAAAAGCTTGAAAACATGAACCCTAGAGATTCAAAAATAGCAGGCAAATAAAAAGGTCCTTAATTCTGTTCTTTTCAAAAAATACCATGATTTTTAAGACAATCTCATGAGGTTTTGGGCCATGACTCATGGTTTTTTGAATGTGTGGCAATATTAAATTTAGGAAAAACGTGCTCTGAGCAGGAGTTAAGTGGTGCTAACATTTAGCATACATAAATAGCATTTTCCATCCAGTAACTATTAAATTCTTGCAGTATGCCTGTGACTGCTGTTAAAGAGACAGGAAGTATTCCCATTTTTAAAGATGGGAAAACGGAAGTAAGGAGATTGACTGACATGTCCTGCACTACAGATGGAGAATGGGATGAGCCCTCAGGAGTTTCTCATCTACTAGTCCTATCTTCAGACCTCTCAATTTTACCTCGTTTTGCATATTTAACATCACATCTTAGTTCTCACAATAAAATTTTTGGTGGCCTCAGAGTGTGGCCACCAACTCTTACTGGTGGCCACTATGATCATTTTCCCAAAAATCTTAATTAACTTTAGGAAAAACAAATAAATATGCACACATCCATGTCCAAATCATCATAATTTATTTAGGATTTTTTTTTTGCATACTCAGTAATAACAATGTACAGTTGTCTCTATTCTTTACGAGACCTAAACAGAATAGAAACACAAATAAGGTGTTTTGCATGTTATTGTCTTTTTTGTTGTTGGTGGTAGTTTTGCTTTTTTGATTTGTCTCTTTTTTTCTTTTTAAATAGAATTGCTAGCTAGTAAGTCTACTTCTGTGAAAAGTAGTATTTGTATATTTGTTCCTATCACTTTTCACAGTAGCAGATTTGTTAGCTAGCTGGGAGGCAGTGAAAAGTGATATTAGCAAACATACAAATATCACTTTTCACAGCAGACTTACTCAGCCCCGACAAGCTGGGGGACAAATTAAGCCTTGGAAGGGGAGGTGGGTAGGGAGGCATTGGGGGGCCAGGGGTGATGAGGTGGATAGGTCAGGGGCTGGGGTAGGCAGTGGGGGCCAGAGGGGATGGGGGTGGTGAGCCTGAGGCCCAGTGGCTGGAGCCTGCCACGGTCCACCATGTGGCCGAAGCCGGACGCCTGAGCCTCACTGCCCACATGATGGTGGGGAATTCACACCGGCCATGTGCTTCTCAGTCATTTGTGGCTATAGAGGGGGGCAGGGCCCAACCACTACTTGCAGACCCAGGGAGGGGCCAATGCTTCTTTTCCCACCACAATCACTGCCCAGGCAACTGTGGCCACAAAACAGTGGCTGCATTTGAGAAACGCTGTCTTAGATATTGTTTGCTGAAACCTGCACTGTTAACATAAAATAATATGTAGGCCAGTGTTCAGACATGATGACAACATACCATCAATTGATACCATGGCCATTATTCAGAGATTTTAAGGCCAGAAGGCACCATTATGATAATCTAGTCTGACCTCCTGCATAATACAGGCCATGAAACCTCTCTCAGTAATTTCTGCATGAAGCGCAAATAACACAAAAACACTTCTTACTAACATTGGTTATAATCCCTATTGGATAAAACATAATGTGCAAATTGCTTATTTTTGATGTTTCGTTTAGCTATAATCATTTTGAATGTTTGTCTCAGAGATAGATGTGGTGTGGGAATGTCATTTTACCATTTTTGGAGGGCTCTTTTGCTTTCCTATCAATAGATAGTGCCCTATTATCACAGTAATATTTCAGACTGCAACAATTCCTTGGATCAATTTGCAGATTCTTTTATTTGGCTCTATAATATGCCTTGGCAAGATTCCATGGTTAAATATGTCAAGGGTGTGATGTAATGTATCTGAACACCTTTTGACAAACCTTGAAATGCCTCTGCATGGATTGGAATACCTTGGAAGTGATGGGATATTTATATGCATTGGTAGGTAGTTGCCTTTTCTTAATATTTCTGCCAGCACAAAGGAAATTTAAAGGAAAGCAACTTTGAAATCAGTGTAATAATATTAGATAGAGACTCTCAAGGCTAACAGATTATAAAATAGATACACTGCAATTTAGTAAGAGTCTACTTTGAAAAGTAACTATGTAAAATGTTTGGATACAACAGATCTGCTTCTTTTGCATATCCACTCATACGTGCTTACTTTGGTCACAAAAGTCAGTTTTTACTGCTGTCTATCCACTTCAGTGCTGCTGAGCCAACCCAGGTATGGGACTGGAGGAGTAACCATTGAACTAAATTTCACCCACAGTCACTCATATGCAGCCCCACAGAAGACATTCTACAGGTATATGGTGACTGAGGACAGCATCTGGTTTGCAGAATTTATTACTGGTGGTGATATATGAGCCAGAAAGAACCTAGATTGTGTCTGAAGGTACCTTTACGCTGCAGTCAGGTACACTTTACACAGGTGCTATTGCAACTCAGGTAGGATACCTGCAGTAGCGTTGACCTAGCTACAATGGCTAAAAGTATCAGTGAAGACGTGATAGCACAAACTTCATCATGGGATGTACAAACCCACCAGAACCCTTGCTAGTCTGTGCTTGGGTCCATGCTGCCACGTCTTTATTGCTCCAATACTCGAGTTAGCTAGATTAAAGCTAGCATGCTGTCAAGGCTGAACCCCACTCTGAGTGCAGAAGGTGTGGGGGGCCTGCAATGATTAAAAAATTTAATACTTGCCACTCCAGGCTTGTATTAAAGTCCCAAGGTAACAGCTTTTCTCTGACCTTGGCTTGGTAAACGCTGCCCCTACCCAAATGCAAAAACAAAAACAAACAAACAAAAAAAAAACAACGCCAAACTCTTGGATCCAGGAAGGAGCACTTGGGAATTCCTCCCTGTGGGATACCCTCAAGCCCTTTTACACCCACCAGCCTCCCACTGCTCCCAGGGAAGAGCTGAGAAAGAAAACAAAGGAAATTAGCTGTTGCCACCAGCTAATCAAACAGCATATGCACAAACCTCTTAGGACACCAAAAATCCAATCCTGTTCTTAAAAAAGGTGAATTTTATTAACAACAAAAAGGAAGAAAATACATCTGGAACTTAGCCTTTTGCTAGATTTTAAAAGAGCAATTCCAAAAATTAAGCAGCCCAAATAGCTTTCTTGGGGGTTAGCTTAAAGGTTAACAGCAAACAAAAGCATGTGGGGTTAGCACAGAGGAGATCCACAAGCCAAAATAAGAAATAAAACTGATTGTGTCTAACTAAACATTATCTATCCAAATAATTTCTTTTAGATATGGTGTGGTGACTCTTCTTAGTGCAGGTCTTCACTACTCGCCGGATTGGCAGGTAGTGATTGATCTATCTGGGATCGATTTATCGTGTTTAGTGCAGACATGATAAATAGACCCCCGATCGCTCTGCCGTCGACTCCAGAACTCCACCACTGCAGAGAGGCGGAAGTGGAGTTGACAGGGGAGTGGCGGCAGTTGACCCCGCACCGTGAGGACACGAGGTAAGTCGATCTAAGACATGTCAACTTCAGCTACACTATTCTCATAGCTGAAGTTGCATATTTTAGATCGACCCCCCTCGCCCCGTGTAGACCAGGGCTTAGATAATCCTGGAGTACAGCATCAAACTCAGCCATCAGCTCCATAATTTTAAGGAAATTTCCATTGTTTGGCACATACAGCTGATCTGAAGTGCCACACAGTGCTAGGTTTTGGGTAGCAAGCATTCTCACAATGGCAATGAGCCTTTTCAGAACATTTTGCCAGTAAAGAGACTCTGGTGCAATCTTCTCTTGATGCTGATCATCTACGGTGGCCTTTAACCTTAGTCTCATCTCCAGCTCTTTCAACCTATGGAATGCTCTCTGGTGATTTGCTGCCTTCTCATGGCATGCCAGATTTCTAGCCAGATTTTTGCAGTCGTTTGTTCCTGTAGAACCCAATGTGTCTGGAACATTAGACTGGAAGAGTTTGCAACAAAAACAGTATGCAGCATTCTGGGTTCTTGAGTACATAAGCCCTGGCCTCTCCGCTTTGTCACCACTGGGGATTTCATGCCAGTAATGTGTTGGATGGACATGTCTATTTTCATTGTCTTTGGAGAACATGAAGTTTTTCACTTGCTGTGGCCCATGCGGTACAAGGAAGTCTTTCAGGCTACTGCTCAAGTGGGTCCACAGTCCTGCATCATCTAGACTTAAGGAACTAAACTCAGCAGCAGCTGTTTCTTGTGCCTCCACCACACTCTTCTCTGATCTACACTTTTCTTCAGGAATGTGCATGGTTACATTCATTTGAGATGGAGATATGGATGCTGCAGTGGCTGCCAGTTCACCTGCACTCTAACTGGAAGATCAGGCATCTCCTCACCACTCACATCCTCACTGGGGCCGGAAGGCTCACCGTGACCATTTGTGTCTATGTATCTCAGGAGAGCTCCTTCCTGCGTAGATAGAAAAGCTTCCTTTGCTTTCTTTTTCTGAATGCTGCCCCAGAGGGGTGTTTTCTTCTTTCACTCATGACTGCTGTTCTGTGCCAGCTATAGTGGCTCTCAACACTCAGTTGAAGGGGATAAATAAGCAGGCTGGTAACAGGGCCTGAGTGAGGGAAGATATCAGCATCTTAAGGGCCTGACTGGATCCTACTACTTCAGTTGACTGCCTGTTCTCCTGAAGTGGGTTCAGGGAAGCAGCAGGAAACAGGAAGCTCCTTGAGAAGCTGGTGTTAATCAGGCCAGGCTCCTGGGGGTTCCAGAGAGGTACATAAGAGGCTCCTCCTCTCTCTCCCTGCAGCTCCTGCTGCTTTCTGTTATTCTCTCTCACCTTTTCTCCTGCCTGCCTGTTATATTTATTGTGCTCTCCTTCCTCCAGCACAGCACTCCACCATCGCTGTGCATCTAGAGCAGAGAGAAGACATATGCACTAGCTGCAGACCCAATTTTCTACACTCTGGGTCCTAGTGGTGCCCCCCCCACAGTCTGACAGTGGAGGCGGCTGCCTCAGTTCACCTCATGGTAAGGCCAGCCCTGTGGGTGTCCATCAAAGGGAGCTCCTCCCCCCTCCCAGTATCACATATGCGTATGTCTATAGGAGCTGCAGTCACCCCTTTGATTGCAGTATAGACATGCACTTGGATCCCAGAATGAGTTAACATTGCAGGGCTGGGATTTAGACAAAACAATATCTTTATTTGTAAGCTGAGAGCAGTTCTATGTCGAAATTCAGTTGCTGTAGGTTGTTTCTTAATTTTGATTGCTGTATGGATTGTGGAAGGGGAGGTTGTTCCAGCGACACTAACTGTGCCTTTTCCTATTTCCAAACTATTTAAGAAGCATAACATTAATGCAGACTTTGCTGACTTCTGAGTGTCTGCTAAAAGTACAATATTCATTGAAGATCTCTTGAAGATATACTACTTATTCCACCCTTAATTTGAGCTCTTTTTTTTTTAAAACCGGGAATAACTTTAATTTTTCAAGCAAGTTTTGTAAGATTTCCTGTGACTCTTTGATATCAATGATGGATTTGTAAAAGATGTATGTATTGGTGCTCTGGACATCTATGAATTATTAACTTGGTGTTTAATCAATAAGGCTGAGTCAATGAACGGAGCAAAAGGGGAATCCTAGATTCAAACGGAGAAACTCTGTTGTGAGCCAGAGTTGCTTGCAGCTTCTGGCATCCTAATGGTGCACACGGCCCAGCAGTTCTGATATTGACTTCAGCCTGCAAGCGTGGCTGGAATTGGAAGCTCCCTTGTAACTCTTTTACCATGTTTGCAGGACTGCCATGTCCACACATTGAAAAATCCTGAGTTGGGCCTACGAAATAATCAGATTTTAAAAAATGAAAAAAATTGGATTCTTTTTATTTTGGTTTCTGAGCAGTTAGGTTTACCCTTGGGTCACATTTTCAAGCAATGTATAAAGGGACTGTTGTCCCCTTACTAAAACTCAGTGGTGTTGTTTGGTTGCTAGCTCCCAGTATCAAAAGAAAGGGGAAGGGTCGATGGGAAATCAGGGCCCTGAGACTGACCGTCCCTAGGAACAATGGGAAGAGGCCAATGCTCCAGGTCAGCCTGATTGACAGGGCAGACAGGCTAATCAGGGAGTTTCAGGAGGGCAGGGTGGGTCCCATCTTCTGAGTGAGCTGGAATTGCCTGGGTCAGACAGAATGGGGCCGAGCTAAGGAGAAAACAGGGGCCCAAGCTGAGCTGGGGAACAGAGCTGTGCCAGATTCAGAGGAGCCAGAAAAGCAGCCCAGGAAGCAGGTTAGTGCTGCGAGCAGAGTCACAGAAGCAGCCCACAGAACAGACCTGTGCTGGGAGCAGAGCTGCAGCAACTAGAGCTAGAGGGGCCAGAGAAGCTGCCCTGGGAGCTGAAGGCAGAGCAGCAGCAGCAGCCGTGCTGAGGTGGAGTGGAGCTGGGGCTGGAGCAGTCTGGAGCTGGGTGCGGTGAGCGAGGGGGACCCTGGGCAGTGGGCCCAGCACAGGGAGATGCCCCCAGCCAAGATGCCTGGCAGGCCAGACTTGGAGGGGGGATCGTAACCCCGATGGGGTAGGGGCAATGCTGGGAAGAAGGGTCCTGCTACCTAGAGCCTGAGAGTGTGCGGCCACCGCCAGAGCAAGTGTCCGACCCGCAGCATCCCTGCAGCACAGCCAGGGCCCGAGAAGGAGGTCTGGGACTTGTGAGGAACAGACTGTGAACTTCCCTTACGTTTCAGAGATGCTGGTTGTGATGTCCCTCTGCCTCAGAGCGGGGTTATGTATTTTCCTTTAACCTGTCCCATTTTTTCCTTATTTTTTAAAATTGGTTGCTGTTTAATACATTGTACTGTATTTATTTTGAACTCTAAATAATGATCAGTGGATCAGGGAAGTGCCCAGTGAAGAGAGAGCACCCTGGAGTGGGGACCCTAGCCCCTGCCCTAAGTGATCATGACAAGGTTGAGGGTTGAGCCCCCCAGGAATCCTGGGCCCAGCCTTGTTGGGGTTACAAGGACTCTGCCACACAGGAGATTGGAAGGGGAGCCCTTGAGGTCAGGCAGGCCTCTGGGTAAAGGAAGTGGGAGCAAGGACTCAGATCCTTTCATTAGCCCGTTTCACTGGGGTAGTGTATAAGCCAGGAAAGTTCCCCACAATAGCAGGACCATTCCCTCACTTACATAATTGGTGTCACAAACAGGATCCTATCCACAGGGTCCACCCTATTGGTTTACTGGTTGAGTTTTGGTAGCACTGTCCAGGCCTGGTCAAGAAGCCTACCGTGGCTGGAATTGAAGAACTAACTATGGGCCCATTTTGCTGAACTTCAGCTCAGATTATCAGACCAAGCTGAGGCATTACAACAAGTTAGAACAGAACAGAGAGAAGCCTTATCGCTGGCAAAGGCAGTAATAGACCACCAGGCAGCAGAAGCTAAGAAACCCCCTACTATTTATGTCCCATGGGAGCAGAAGGTCACTGAGTTTGGTGGCTTCCCGACTAAACCAGGAGATATTACGGTAGAGGAGTGGGTCAAGTCTGTGAAGGCAGCTCTGCGTGTTCTAAGAGTACCTGAAGACGACTGTGTGGACTTACATAGGCTTTGTAACCATGAGGGCCAGAAATGTTTTTCTTCAATGAAAGCAGAGAGTCCTACCTAAACCCTCACTTCATGGAGACAACTGATTAAGTAATACACAAAATAGTGGAAGATGTGTGAAAACTGTACTTGTATGGGATTGTGGGACCCCATGTCAGGACACCAAAGCCCTGACCCCACACACCCATTGCAGTGACCCTGGAAAACCACAAAAAAACCTGAGGTGAAATCCTGGTCCCATTAAGTCAGTGTGAGTTTTGCCATGGCCCTCAATGGGGCCAGCATTTCACCCCAGGAGTTTTGGGGTTTGATGCTTAGCAGCATTCAGAAGCAACACAGGGATGCACTCCCAGCTTGGAGCCAACTAGGTGCAGATACAGCCTATTGGGGCCAAACATCTTATAAGAGTTAAGGTGTTATCAGAGAAGACAAAGGAGTTGCACTGTCCAGGAGACAAGGCAAGGAGCTTTGAGGAAATACAAGAGCAACTGTATTGGAGGAATGATACAAGAGACTCTTGCCAAGCTGGGTGTCAAACTGAATTAAACCAGAATTCCTGCAATAAAACCTTGCCAGGAGAAGGGTAATTTTTCTGTCTCTGGTGAACTTCGTTCCCATTTTCTGGCCTTGCTAGAGGCACCAGCTAGCTTTCCTGCATGACAGGAAGGATGTTCCAATGGTTAGGGCACTAGCCTAGGACTTCAGAGACCTTCATTCAATTCTTTTTTCATTACAGACTTCCTGTGTCACTCAGTCTCTCTGTGCCCCAGACATAAACTGAGGGCAGTACCACTGCTCGACCTCAGAGGGGGTGTTGTGAGGATCAATGCATGAAATTCTGCGAGGCACTCAGATACTGTGGTGATGGGGGCCATGTAAGTACCCTAGATGGACTCCTGACATCAGTATAAATCTTGCCTAATAATACAAAAAATTTCACCAACAGCTTCCTAGAAATGGTCAAAGTCCTGGTCAAAGCCAACAAATCAAAACATATGCATAAAGCTTCTATGCCAAGCAATTTTCGGATATGATGAACATGTGTTTTTGTATCAGAGGGGTAGCCGTGTTAGTCTGGATCTGTAAAAGCAGCAAAGAATTCTGTGGCACCTTATAGACTAACAGACGTTTTGGAGCATGAGCTTTCGTGGGTGAATACCCACTTCATCAGATGCATGTAGTGGAAATGTACAGGCGCAGGTATATATATGCAGGTAAGCTAGAGATAATGAGGTTAGTTCAATCAGGGAGGATGAGGCCCTGTTCTAGCAGTTGAGGTGTGAAAACCAAGGGAGGAGAAACTGGTTTTTGTTTAATCCTGAGCTGATGGTGTCAAATTTGCAGATGAACTGAAGCTCAGCAGTTTCTCTTTGAAGTCTGGTCCTGAAGTTTTTTTGCTGCAGGATGGCCACCTTAAGGTCTGCTATATTGTGGCCAGGGAGGTTGAAGTGTTCTCCTACAGGTTTTTGTATATTGCCATTCCTAATATCTGATTTGTGTCCGTTTATCCTTTTCCGTAGCGACTGTCCAGTTTGGCCGATGTACATAGCAGAGGGGCATTGCTGGCGTATGATGGCGTATATTACATTGGTGTTTTAGTAATATATACAGGAAGTGTGAGCCGCACACTTTTGATCTCTCGTGTTTCCAAAACATCTTCCAATTTGCCTTTATCTTTTCACCAAAATTCTATCCTTTTGAAGGAATTTAGACTCCAAATCAGTGCTGCCAATTCTCATAATTTTATGACAAGTCATGTGATATCTGTGTTTTACTTAAAGCCCCGGCTCTTAGAGACTAGTGAGGAGATGAGACTTCCAGCATAGTTGCAGAGAAAAGTTTGAAAGTGTGACCCAAGAGCACCTGAAAGGCTCAGAAACCAGAAAGCAAATTCAAACAACCCAAAATGTATTATTTAAAAAAACCTCCTTCATGATATCAAAGACAAGCTAAAGATTCCTGAATGTTTGGGGTTGGTAATAATGAGGATTCACATGTATTATAAGGGGTTGCAGCTACAAAACACTGCCTAGATGCTAGAAGTCACTCCATGCAGCTGCAAGAGTCTGCCCAAATGCCTGGTAATTTTGGCACCTGCTTTACTACAATATTGTAAGAGGGATTTAAATTACACTATTTCAATTCATTGTGTAGTATGATGACTGGAACTGGAGAAAGAGGGTCAGGATTCAGGCGGGATCTAGTTTAGGGAGGAAGCAGGACCTCAGGAACGCACCCTGGAGCTCAGCTGCTACTACACAAACACTAGAGCCTTAGCAGGTAACACTGGCCGCTCAGTGTGTTTAATACAAGCTCTGGTTCCTGCAACACTACCCACTTGCTGCATGGCTCATTGCTAATAAAACATGATGGCAGCAATTTTTCTGCAAGAAGTTCAGGAGTGCAGCATCTAACAGCGCGAAACTCTTATATAATGGAATTTATTTTTAATATGAACCGTTAATAAAGCAAACTGTTGGGAAGTGGCCTGGTGATCTAGTTGGCAGAAAAGGCTGGCTAGTCTCATTTATTCAGTTTAAAATTGCTTAGGTTTGGGTCCATCTCTGTTCTGTTGAATCACAGCTTTCACCCTGACCATTATAGAACATTTTTTAGTCTTACAGAACATGTGTGCAGCAACAGTAGGTCACAGGAGGGTGATTTAATGGATGAAGTGAGAATCTGAACTTGTCGGTTTGTCTCACTGCCTTTAAGTTATTTTCATGTCATTTTTAAGTACTTTATTATGAGCAATAATAGTCACTTTACTTTATGGTGACCAGATGCTTGTGCTTGACTTGAACAGTCTTGATTCTTAATTAAACGTATCCTTTTTTCTTGCTGCTTTCTCAAAGCCAAGGAATTTAGTACAGTTTTCATTAGCCTGTTTTTAGCAAACATTGGTTGATAGTTGATTTTATAGTTTTATTATACAATTAACTGTACAGTTTTAAATTGTATTATAGGGCTCCCTTCAATACTATGGTTTTCAATATGCACTCCTTTCCACTGTGGCATGTCTCTAATGCTTGTGTTGTTACACAGCAATAATACACAATTTTATATTTTACAAACATTAGCTGTAAAATATGAGATACTAAAAGTTTGTAATTTACAAGGCTATAAATGGTATATGTGTATTTTACTGGTTTAAAAAACATATTGGCTTAATTTTGAGATGGATTCTTTTGGGTTCCAAGTAGATACAGCATATTGGTTCCATTAACACTCTGCATTGTCATGTCTTTGAGTGAGAGCATTAAAAAGCACAAAAAAATGACATTTGGGCCTGTTAACTGCAACAGATGTTTCCTACATATGCCAAATCATCTTGTCTCTCAAATCATAGGAGCTCAGTACATATGAAATGGCAGGAGAAATAGGCCAAAATTCTGCAAACACATACACATGTGCTTAATTTATACATGTGCATTGTTCCAGTGATTTCAGTGGACTTGTACTAATTTCGGGTCATCAACATTAACATACACATAGGCAACCATGAACTCGCTTTTTAGCAGCTCTATGAATAATACATATGACCAAAAAAGCAGAATGTTATCCAAAAATATCAAAAGAAAATGTAAACCAGTTTGGGATCTTGTATGAAATGAGGGGGAAAGAGAAGACAGAAGAACCTGAGAATTGTCAGGAGGAGAATCTGTCACTGGGAATCTTTGAGTCAGAAAGAAGTATCCAAACTCACAGTAAGTTCCGTCCAAATTGAGTACTTAAAAACCAATAGGAAAGAATAGGCTCTCCTGGGACAATGTTATTTTTGAGAAGGGTGATCTTGAGGTACCTTGATAGCAATAGCTGGAGGGGAAAGGTTAGTTTTTAGGCTCACATGGTCGGTATTATTTTAGGTTAAGGAAAAGAGTTCTGCTGGGGTAATACTATAGTTAGGAAGCATCAGCATCTTTGGGTGGAGTAGCAGGATATCAGGATCACTATCCTCAGCATCCAGGTCCATGGATAAAATAGGTTCCAACTCATTCAGGGTTTTGTGTGTGTGTGTGTGTGAAACTGATATATAAATTTGGGGTTGGTTTATTTAAAATTGAGACACATTTTATATAAATAAAATAAAGTGTGGCTGTCCATTTTAAACAAAACAACCTCAAATGTACACATCTTGGCACTCAAATTATTTTCTAAGCGATAAGAATTTTAATGCATCTTGTGCTGAATGCTGATTATTTAAAAAAAATAGTGGAGGAATTTTAATATCTAAATGACAGCTAAAATATGAAAAAATGACAACTTCACAAGCTCACACCAATACTATTACATGCAAACTAATTTAAAACAACAAAAAGTCTTGTTTTTTAACTAGCGGTGGACATGTTTACTTAATAATGATTATCTTGCTGCATAAGAGCTGGAAAGATGAGGACAGGGTGGGTGATGTGTGTTTGTGTGTGGGCAGGGTAAGAATTGAGTTGGGGGGGGGGAATGAAAAACTGTGATTTCACTCAGTTGTTTTCCAGTCAGTACTGGGAATTTGTTATGAATCTGGAAAATGGTCTGACATTTGACCAGCGAACAGGACCGGCGCCAGGGTTTCTCGTGCCCTAGGCACACGGCCATTTCGCCGCCCCCCGCGCTGATCCTGCGGCTTCAGTGGAGCTGCCACAGGCATTCTTGCGGAGGGTCCGTTGGTCCGTGGCTCCGGTGGACCTCATACCTGCGGCAGCTCCACTGGAGCTGCAGGAGCAGCCGACTGTCCGCAGGCATGACTGCGGCAGCTCCACCAGAGCCGCAGACCAACAGACCCTCTGCAGGCATGCCTGCAGCAGGTCAGCCGGAGCCGCCTGCCGCCCCCTCGCAAAATGCCGCCCCCTCAATAATCCTGTCGCCCTAGGCGACTGCCTAGGCTGCTTAAATGGTAGCGCCGGCCCTGCCAGCGAAGGGTTGAGAGAATTATCACTTTTAAAGCATTCTCAGAAAGATATCATGTTTTTCAAATACGGTGTCATAAACAGATAGCTAAGGGTTAATGTCTCTTTCACTTATGAAAGGGTTAACAAACAGTGACCTGAAACACCTGACCAGAGGACCAATCAGGAGACAAAAAACTTTCAAATCTGGGTGGAGGGAAGTTTGTGTGTGAGTCCTTTGTTCTTGGTCTGTTCTCTTTCTCGGCTCTGAGAGTGCTTTCTCTATCTCCTGTTTCCAAGTTGTAAGTACAAGGATAGTAAGACAATAGGTTTATATTGTTTTTTTTTGTATTTACATGTGTGTAGTTGCTGGAATGTGTTAAATTGTATTCTGTTTGGATAAGACTGTTTATTCATTTTTTCTTTTAAGCAATTGACCCTGTATATTGTCACCTTGATACAGAGACCATTTTTATGTCTTTTTCTTTCTTTTTATATAAAGCTTTCTTTTTAAGACCTGTTGGATTTTTTTTTTTAGTGGGGGCTCAAGGGGATTGAGTCTGCAGCTCACCAGGGAATTGGTGGGAGGAAGAAGACAGGGGGGAAGAGAGAATCTCTTTGTGTTAGATTTACTAAGCCTGAATTTGCATACCCTCTGGGTGACGGGAGAGAAATATTTGATTTCTCGGTGCGGTGTTTCAAGGACTTGAAGCAGGGAATCTCCTAGAGTACCCAGGGTGGGGAAATCTAGGAGGAGGTAAAGAGGGGGAAAGGAAGGGGGTTATTTCCCTTTGTGGTGAGACTCAGGGCATCTGAGTCTTGGGGTTCCCCAGGGAAGGATTTGGGGAGACCAGAGTGAGCCAAACACTGGAATCTTCTGGCTGGTGGCAGCGATATCAGATCCAAGCTGGTAATTAAAGTTGGAGGTTTCATGCTAGCTTCTCATGTTCTGAACTCTAAGGTTCAGATCTGAGTAGGAGAGTTATGACATACGGGTTAGCAGTTCAAATCAAAATATTCTTAACTGAGCAATTGTGTATTCATTTGATTAAAAAGCAATCCATTTTTGGTTATTTCAGTTTTTGAAAACTGCCATATTTTCACTAGCAAGTAGCTGTGTCGCCTAGGACAATAAATTGATTAGACACATGTTTATCTAAGCCAGGGTAGTTCATTTCAAACCTATTTATTGTCCAGTGAAGCAACAATGTTGTGACATTTTTTCTCGGTGTTCCAAAATGTGGAACATAGTGCTGTTCATACAATAATGAAATTAATTGTACTGAGTAGCTGTTCCTGACAGATGTATTGCATCATTATCATTAGCTTCAGTTCCATCAGTGTGATGTCATTTTCACATTTAGCTTATTTAATATGGAAGCTCTTTAAAAAAATGCTTCATACAGAAGAATGTTGTAAGTGCAGTCTTGGCTTTTGATAAATAACCCAATAGGTTAATGCACAGTGAAGAATTTATAAAACAGCTGTTAGACTGGAAAAGGTAACGCTCAGGGGAAGATGCTAGGAAGATAGTGAAAGAGATAAGCACACATAATACCTGCTTATCATGAACATATTATAGCACCATGTTGTCTCTTCAGCTGTGCTATGGGGGAGAAGCATAGCTTCTGGAAGGTGGGTAGATAAGGCTCTGTGGTGTATGCAGCTATGATGAGGTACATGCTGGGTGCCTTTGTTTTCTGTGTTCTGCACCTTTGCATCTCCGAGAGCTCTATCTGTGTGCATGGACAGCAGCCATTTTTGAATTGCTGCAGCCGCTACAGGGTTAGATTCTTAATGGTCTTCCTTAACCTGAATGGCTGATCTATAGCTATTAAAACATAAAAGGCTCCATTTCAGAACATTGGCCTTCCTGGTTTGATCAGTGCATTCACTCTTCCCTTCCTTCTCCCCCTCCAGTTTTTAAGATGATCACACAAACCTCTGTGAGGAGGTGTGCTGAATGGCAAGCACATTTTCTTGTGACATACTTTGTATGTTTTTTTACCATTGCAAATACACACAGATGAACTGTCTAATAAGCAATAAAAAAGCTACTCAGAGCTTGGAATTTAATTATTTTACTTACCTAGTTGACCAGGTGGCTTACCTCCCCCTCCACCCACTATTCTTCTTAATTACACTGTCACAGGAGGTCAATCTTTATGTTTCCCTATTTTCTTTGAAAGTACATGGGCTGCAGGTTTGGCACCGTGGTAAAAATGTCACAGACTGTGTGATGTTTCTTTGTGTCCGTGATTAAACCCAGGCCACGGCCCAGCATCTCTTGCTGATAGGGCTGGAGAAGGGGTGGGGCAGGGCACCTCATCACAAAGGAGGGCCCCGCCTGCATGCTATGGCAGAAGATAATGGGCCAGAGTCAGAAGCCAGGCTAGCCCTGCAAGACAGGAATCACCATGGTGGGATGACTGCAGAGCTAGCTTGCTCTGCAGCCCCTACAGACCTCCCACTCCTGTGGGTAGGACAGGATCCCCCCCTTCCCACTGGGAGCAGGACTTGCCCCCCTCCTCAGAGCTCCCAGTGACTTTACACACCATTTTCCACTAAACCACTGACTTTTACTAAATTTACTATGTCTATTCCATGATTTTTGCTAGAAGCTGCCATAACAAATCTGCAGGCCTGCAATTGCTCAAAAATCATGCGTCAAAGTCACAAGAATGGATTAAAAAGCATGAGATTAAAAAAATTTTTTAATTTGCACTCTGTTTCTGGAATCTCTAGGGTGCATTTGGGTCAGATTTTTAAGCTTTTGTCCACAACCAGGAGGACTAGAAACTTCCTTTTTAAATCAAAGATGAGATTATCCCTTAATCACAGGCCACCCGCAGCTGCGGCTTTAAGAAAAATACCAAATATCACAAGACTCTTGACAAAAATCTCAGGAGTTAGCAACTTTGACATGAAACTGCAATGAAGAGAGATCAGGTTTCCTGCAGTCCTCCCCAGTTATAAAGCATATCTTACGTTTGCCCTCCCCATGTGCCATTGAGTATTACTACCCGTTGGTTTTTAATAGTGCCTGGAGATGGCTTTTGAAAGAACAAAAAGCATCACAAACTGCCTGTTCTTTAACAGACACATTTTTGTGAGTATTTGTTCCTTGAATTGAAAAATTAAGTCTAAAGGGATTGATTCTGAGAGGTGCTGTGAACCCTCATCGCCGGCTGAGGCCAGGATCGGGTTCCTAATTCTGGCTTCAGACATGTGTTGGGCTCCTCATCGAATGTCAGTGTGACTTATGCATGCACAACCACTGTAGGATAGAGCCTTAAGAGAGGTGCAGTGATCAGGGCTGGCTCCAGGCACCAGGTAAGAAAGCAGGTGCTTGGGGAAGCCAATACAAAGGGGCTGCATTCTGTCCACTATTGGGGCAGCCCGACTGGGTCTTCGGCGGGAATTCGGTGGTGAGTCCCTCTCTTCCTCTTTAAGGTGCCGCCGAAGAGGAAGCGAGGGTGTGAAGGACCCGCTGCCGAACTGCTGCCCAAGAATGGAGTGGTGCGAAGTGCCGCTGATCGGCTCTTTTTTTTTTTTTTCCTCCACCGCTTAGGTTGGCAGAAAACCTGGAGGCAGCCCTGGCAGTGATTCTGTGAATGACTATTCAATCTATTAGCTCAGATGTATTAAAAGGTTTGCTGAAGGAGGTGAGCTCAAAGACAATTGAAGCTGGAGGAAAAGTAGTCAAAAATGAATCAGGATCAGTTAAAGATTTTCTTTTATTTTTAAAGCTCATTCTCCATCTTCTGGTTGGTGGAGGACAGACCTGTCTGCTTTCAACTCACTGGGAGGTTCAGGATTGACTGGATTTAGCAACAGAACTATAAGTGAATGTTAGACAAAGTCATGTTTCATTGGCTCTAATGGACAATAAATCAGAACATTTCTGTTTGAGATTATAAGAAGCTGCAAGAAAAATTGAGGACATGGGAGGAATCTATTGACAGACCTAAAAGTCCATGCTATTTCAACAATAACAAGAAGTAGCAGGTCGTGAGAATTAGAACTGATTACTTGAAAATTAAACTCGGGTTATGAAATATCAGGTTAGAAGATATTTTTGAAGTGGTGGATTAGGAGCTACTCATATATTTATTTATAATTTTAATCAATAATTTACAAATGTCCTAAGGAGAGGGAAACTTTTAACTCTGTTGACAGCAGTGTTGTCTAAAAAAGCAATTAAAAAAATCCTTGAATATCTCTTCATATATTAAAATAGATATGTTTGCTATATTTTTTGGTTGCATTCATTTTCCATAGACATTTGAGCAAAGGAGTTTTACTGGCAAAATGTCTATGGAAAGCAAATGATCAAAGTATATAGATAAGAATTCACAAGAAATGAACAGTAAATTCACATGTGCATGTACTGTGTTAATACCAGAACCGCTTGCACAATCATTCCGTCAGGGAATAGAATCACTACTATGTGGCTTAACTAATCAATCCTAACAGAACAACACAACTTGAATTTCAAACGTTTGTGATCACTCCATAGAACGGAAATTTCAAACAGATATTCATCAAATACATTTGAATAATAAATAAGTTAGAGGAAATCAATCTACTTTTGGATATTTCATGAGCAGAAAAAGAAACTATAACTTGGTGGGTTTTTTTTATTTTTTAAGGGAGAGAGGAAATATTTTTATTTTAAATATTTATTTTCTATAGGCAGTGCTGTAGAACGTGGCTTTTGGGAGTGATTTAAATGAGGAGGATATGCAAATAGATTTTGGAATGTCATTCCACGCACAGGAAGCAGCATAGATGAAGGCACAGAGATGACTGTGGGAGAAGGACATGGAAGGGGTATCAAGGCAGGCATCATTGGTTCAGCAAAAGACGTAGAATAGAGACGTAAGCAGGGTCAGCACCAAGAAGACATATGTAGGCGAGAACAAGACATTTAAGGATTGTCTACATTGGGTTTTTTAGCCAGTGGTGGTGTAGTGTTGATCTAATTCCATCACTGGAGACCCCTAGGGCAAGTGCACTGCACTGGTGCAAACTATGCCTTGCCTCTGTGTAATCTACGCCACTTTGAGTAACCCATACTGGTCAGGTCAGTGTATGCTAGTGAGAACATCAACTTTAATAGTTTTCATCTGTGCACCTACATAAACAAAGCCTTCAGGTGAACATGGACAGCAATATGCCATCATATGGTCAAGAAAAGTGACTTTGGCAGCTGTATTTTGGCTGGGGTGAGGTATCACAAAGACTTGAGGGGGAGGGAGAGAGAGAGGGAATATCCATAGTCAAGGTGGGAAGGGACCAGATTGTGCATGGATAGTTTAGCAGTTGAGACAGAGAAGAAGGGTCATGTTATGGAGGTGTTGAGTAGGCAGAAGTGACGGGATTTAGTTATGGCCTGGATGAGAGGGGCGGAGTTGATGAGGACTCTGCGGTCTCGGGCTTGTGTAAAGGAAAAATGAAGGTTTTCATGACAGGAATGGAGAGGGAGCGTGGTAGAGTGTGTTTAGGAGGAAAGGTTAAGAGTTCAATTTTGGTCATATGAAGTTTAAAATGGTGGCTGGCCATTCAAAGAAATGCCAGAAAGATAGGGTGGGTTCTGGAACTGGATAAAGGGAAATAGCTCCAGGCAGGAGAAATAGACTTGTCATCGACATAGGTTAGTTAAGCCTGTGCAATCTGATGAGGTGCTGATGGAAAAGAGGAGAAGGTGCAGGTACAGAACCCTGGGGAATTCCCACAGACTGGGGAGTGGGGTTGAGCAGGTTCTAACTGAAAATGTCCATGGACCAGATCTTCAGTTGATGCTAAATAGTATGCTTTTACTAAAGCCAATGGAGCCATATGGATTTACAGCAGCTGAGAATCTAACCTATACTCATAAATGGCCTGATCTAACAGTGGTTGAAATCAATGGGAGTTGGAGTGGGCCAAGGAGAAAACAAAACACATGCTGGTTTTATAGGGTGAAAGACTATGAAATGAGTATGAGCAAATTGCCGAATTTCATCTATTTAACATGTGAAATGTTTTTGGCCATTTCTTCAGTTTCCTGACATTTTGCTTTAGGAGTGTTAATTAATGTAGAACCTGAATGCCAGGGAAGTTAAAGATTTTAATAAATGTATAATTTTAAGAGCTTTTTTTTTTTTTGAACCTGTCATAAACAGATAGTTAAGGGTTAATGTCTCTTTTACCTGTAAAGGGTTAACAAGCTCAGTGAACCTGGCTGACACCTGAACAAAGAACCAATCGGGAGACAAGATACTTTCAAATCTCGGTGGAAGGAAGCCTTTGTTTGTGCTTTCTGGGTTTTTTCTTTGTTCTCTCTGGGGTCTGGGAGGGACCAGACATGTATACGGACTCTCCAATCTTCTGAAAAAGTCTCTTCTATTCAAATAGTAAGTGGATTAGATTTATGTTTGTTTTCTTTATTTGCAAATGTGTATTTTGCTGGAAGGGAGGATCACTGTTGTATCACTGTTCGCTGCAACTTGTATTTGTGCTGGGGGGAGGATTCTCTCTAGTGTCTATAAGCTGATTTTACAGAGATAATTTTTACTTTTTTCTCTTTCTTTAATTAAAAGCTTTTCCTTTTTATGAACCTGATTGTTTTTTTTATTCTTGTGTGAGACCCCAGGGAGATGGGGTCTGGTCTCACCAGGGAATTGGTGGAAGAAAGGGGAGAAGGGGGGGAGGAAATCCTGATTTCTCTCTGTGTTAGGATCACTGTCTCTCTCTCAGGGAGAGTCTGGGAGGGGGAGAGAAGGGGGGGAGGAAAAGCCTGATTCCTCTCTGTTTTAAGATTCAAGGAGTTTGAATCACAGTGATCTCCCAGTGTAACCCAGGGAGGGGAGAATCTGGGAGGAAGAAAGGAGGGGAATGGTTTATTTCCCTTTGTTTTGAGATCCAAGGGGTTTGGGTCTTGGGGTCCCCAGGGAAGGGTTTTGGGGCCAGAAAGTGTCCCAAAACACTATATTTTTGGGTGGTGGCAGCTCTATCATTTCTAAGCTAGTAATTGAGCTTAGAGGGGTTCATGCAGGTACCCCATCTTTTGGATGCTAAGGTTCAGAGTGGGGAAATCATACCTGGACAGAACCCACTGCTGCTAAGATATGTAAAGGGTATTTTATATGTTATACTGCGTGATATGATTACAATCGTAGGAATTTACAAGTATTAAATTAGCCACAGTAGGACTCCCCTACTGTTTCCTAATTTCCAAAGAAACATATTGAGAATCACAATGAAAATTTGTTAACTATATAAAAGGCTTCCTGTTCAAAGAAAGTCTGTTCCCTACTTCTTATCAAGATCTGTCCACATACGAATTTCATGCAAATCAGACTTAATCTACTGTTTATTTTTGCTACTTTGAGACAGAACAAGAATCATCCGTCATTTTAGCTCTAAATCACTACTGCAAATAGAACACTCATTTGGATAATATTATTCATATGTGATCTAGGTGTGATTAGGTCTATGCAAAAACACCAAAGTGAAATCCAGTGCTTGGGCAAAAGAATACTCCAAATTCCTCATCACATTTGGTCCTATGTGGATAGTTATTGTATCAAGTCTCTTTATATAAATATCTGCACACACAGACACTGCAACAAAAGCATCAACTTTCCCCAACTTTTACCACACTGTGTTTTATGACACACTGCAGGCATCTCCCTGTGCATAAAATAGGAAATAAGTATGGAAACGTATATAGTATGATGTAGTAAATGTGGTTTAATGGTGACTTTTCTCTCTGTTCTGAAGTTAAGTATTTCTATAGCCCTTATAGCTATAGTATCTGAGTGCCTCAGACACATTAATGGATTTTATCCTCCCCTCATCTCTCTGATACTGGGAGGTATTATCTGCATATTACAGATGGTCTACACCGCACTCAGGAAGCGTGATTCCAGCATGGTTACTTGAGAACGTACTGAGGGTCCCAGGGTGGGTGGGGTTAGCCTGTGCAGCCACCCAAACTGTCACAGCTTTACTGCTATTATTGCTTGAGCTAGCTTTGATCTAGCTAGATCAATGCTAGCTCAGGTATGTTTATACATGCTCCAATCACACCTCTCAGTTGCAGTGTAGACATTCCCACAGATGGGTGAACTAAGGCACAGCGAGATGAATGACTAGTCTAGGTTCACACAGGAAGCCTGTGGTTAGACCAGGCATTAAAACAAAGATCATCCTTCCTCTCTGACACCCCGATCTCCACACACTCTCATCCGGTATCTGTCCCTCTAGTAAACACAAGGAAAAGCCTCTCTGTGTAGATACCCTCCGGTAGCAAGTGTCCAAATGTGTTTACATGGTATTATAAGTAATTGCTACATTGGTCAGCGTTATTGAAACATAAAGCTTCCTTCAATCAAAATTACACTAACTGCATGTGGCACCCACAGCGTTATTGCCAATAAAGTAATCAAATACCTAAGCTAAGGCCAGGATGTGTCTATTTTACAAATGTGCAAAAGTCAGAGGTGTGCCAAGCCATTTAACAATAAATCAAAACATTGCAAACTCGGGATGCTTGTGTTCAGCATAAGCAATATTAATTACTAATTCCGTTAATAGAAGATGCTTAGTATAGGCTACCCTTGGGCCCTAAGAAATTATGTATTAGCAAATTAATTCATTGCAACATAACACCACTATTGCTTAAAAAATTCAGGCGTGTAGTATTTGTTTTGTATTTATACTTGAATGAATTGGTTTTAGGGTGCATGGAGGAAAATGTAAAAGATTACAGAATCAAAAAGTAGTAGTAATCCCTGTCAGCATAAAATACACCTTCATCAGGCAGCAGCCCACAGAAACTAATGAGCATTCTGCCAGGCCCTGAAGTTCAACAGCTTTATGTTTAGAAGAGAAAGTTCAGAATTGAGGTCCTCCACTAAGATCCTTGCCTGCTTTCTCACGATCTTTAAATCTGATGCCTGAGTATTTGAATGTTTCAACTCACTTTAACTGCCATAGTGGAATACAAGGCGAGAGATGGCTTTTGATACAATTAATACCCAGGTAACAGAGGGCTTTATGGATCAATGTCTACTCCCTGGATTGTATTCAGAAATGCAAAGAGAGCTAATGAAGTCCTTGGAGCACTGGTGTAATGTGCTGGCTGTAGCTAGTGCCTCCAAGCAAGGAAGCATGTTCTGTACAGCCATAACTTTGGAATAGTCTTCAAGCCTGGCCCCACGCAAGATATATGATAGCAATTGAGCCAGTGACAACAGCAAAGATAACCACATGCAAGAGAAAGGGTAACACCAAGCTCTGGTGAAAAAGGTATATCTGGTCACCCAATTTGCTTTTATATACTAAAATGGTGAGACCGTATAGGTTGGTAGATAGATGCATAGAAATCACCTTGGATTCCACCAGCAAAGACACGATAGTTCTCTACACTTGAAGTTGCCAGCAATTTTTTACAAAGTCATTAAGAAACAGAGTGTCCCTGAAACGTATCCTGGCATAGGTATAGAATCTCAACCATTCTCTCGCTCTTTTATTGTTTTTCTATCATATTTGTTTTCCAGCACTTACCTAGGGAACAGCCAAAAAAAGTGGAGCAGAAATATTTCTGCTGGGTAAAGTGTGTAAAGAATATGTCCTCCCCAAACACTATCCACAGGAAAGTTGTGATGATGGAACGAGCATAATCAGCTATACGTATAACAAAGTATGGCTTTGCTATGGGGTTTCTCTTTTGCAATTTCATTTTGTTCTTGTTCTTGTGAAACATTAGCTGTTCAGATGCAGTGAAAATGGCCCTGCTTTGTCTTGAAGACCTGTGTGGTTTGTTCGTTTTTTTTTCTTTTTTTAAGCAGGAAAAAATCACTCCCTGCTATGAATGAGTAATACAGGGCTCCACAAAAACACTTTGCCATTGGTTATGGCTACATTTGTTGCTGACTTTTATGGAGTGACAAAGTGAATTACTGAGGTCATTTTAAAACAGTAATACAGCCTTGAACAACAAGACTTTTGATTACTTGGCCAGCTGAGTTTGAGATTGGATGTTGGGGGTGGTGACGTCCTGCTAAAGGAACCCAGAACTGTGAGCCAATGTGTTACCCCTCTTCCTTGGCAAGAGTAAGAGCTTTACTGATGTTAAGCTGTGGGTCAGCTCCCTGACACATCTGTGTCTACTTTGTGAGGAAACTATTCGAGACTCTGTCTGTCTAAACCTTGCCTCGCAGGTAAGAATCAATTTTCCCCAGTTCCCGAGTTCCCCAGAGACATCTTCCTGCTGTGTCCAGTGCCTCTCACTGGATACTCCCAGAAATTATTAGGTTTTCTGCCTCCAAAGAGCATGTCAGCCAGTTAGGTTAGCTGGAGACTCGCACTTCATTTGAACACACAGCACTGAGATGGTTTTGAAGTAAAACAAGAATAAGTCTGTTAACAAAACACACATATTCATTGGTTTCAGAGTAGCAGCCGTGTTAGTCTGTATCCGCAAAAAGAACAGGAGTACTTGTGGCACCTTAGAGACTAACAAATTAATTTTCAACATAAGCTTTCATGGGCTACAGCTCACTTCTTCGGATGCATAGAATGGAACACACAGACAGGAGATATTTATACATACAGAGAACATGAAAAGGTGGAAGTATGCATACCAACTGTAAGAGTCCAATCAATTGAGATGAGCTATCAACAGCAGGAGAAAAAAAACCTTTGAAGTGATAATCGAGATGACCCATAGAAGGTGTGAGGAGAATTTAACATAGGGAAATAGATTCAGTTAGTGTAATGACCCAACCATTCCCAGTCTCTGTTTAAACCTAAGTTAATTGTATCTAATTTGCATATTAATTCAAGTTCAGCAGTCTGTTTTTGAAGTTTTTTTGTTGCAAAATTGCCACCTTCAAGTCTGTCACTGAGTGGTTAGAGAGGCTGAAGTGTTCTCCCACTGGTTTGTGAATGTTATGATTCCTGATGTCAGATTTGTGTCCATTTATTCTTTTGCGTAGAGACTGTCCGGTTTGGCCAATGTACATGGCAGAGGGGTGATATCATTCATGTGATACTAAGCAACAGAAGAAGAGACAGGTGTGCTTACAAATAAAACAAAATAAAACACAGTTCCTAGTGACAAAACTTAATCTTTAGCATGTTACAATCTTTGCCTGAGCAGTTTTCTTACATCGTTACCTGCATCTCTAGCTCTCCAGGTGGGGGGACCCAATGTTCACATAATCAAAGGGTGCTGTTCCCTTTGTTGCCTAAGTGATGGATAATTAAAAATGCCTCCCCTTATGTTACCCAAAGTCCATTGTCAGTGCCTCAAGAGCCAAGAAGGATTCCTGGGGTGTACCACCTAGCTCCTGGTGTACTCACTAAGCTGCTGCTTGTCAGCCTGTGACCTTTGCTTACTATATACGTAACTGTACTTTCATTGTCTTCTGCCAATAATCAAGATGGCGAGACAGATAAATACACATCCCTTTGTCCAGGGCAGGTGGGGTTTATGCACTGCCTTCCAAACAGATTTTAAGAACCTATTTCCTCCACATGTATATAACTCTTTGTATTCAACCTGTACACATGTCATGCAGTGATTTTCAGGATCAGTATGTCACCAGTTTACATATGATCCTTTACATGACACCTGTTAGAAACAGGGGGCATGGATCAGTGTTCATGTCATGCTCCCCATCAGTACCCACCCTGGCTGGGGAAGCTAATCAACCAACCACCATACCAAATTCAGTGATGAATCCTGGTCACGTGCCACCTGGGGCATATTGTGCATACACTAAGAAGAAGAACAATGTGTTGGGAGTATGTCAGGTCTGATATGAGATACAGTATGGTGGGCCCACTGCCACTGCGGATTGAGGTGCTTCCAGGGTCACAGAGGCCACTTGTAGAAACTAATGTGTTAAACCATAACACAACAGCTACACTATTGGAGAGAGAGCTTCTCAGTGCTGGAAACAGAGTACCATGCAGATACAGTGACAAGCCCTATGAAGTGGAACACACTACCCTCTTCTGACACATCAGTGCAGACAGCAGTTTGCTATTGGCAGACATCAACCTGGAAAATACATAACACAGCTAGCCCAGAGGAGATTTGTGAACCTCCTGATTCATTTATCATAGATAAAAATTCAAGTGTAAAGTCTGCCTTTGCGCTATCCCAAGTGCAAAATTGTTTGTTACTAAATTATTCCAAGGGACTGAACACAGGCCTCGCCCTTTCTGACTTTAGTTCAGATTTATAACCATTAATAGTGAAAAGTGTGAATGAGATCACAGGCTACAGTTTTTGTTGGGTTTCCTCTCAGAGAGATCCCAGAGTGCACATCTGCCCTGAAGGTTCTCTCACTTCACCCCACAGGGTTCTACCCATCCTCTGAAACATCTGTGTAGAGTCATTGTGGGAAAGAGGTTGTTTGGGAAGCAAGATGCTAGCAATAAAGACGACCATGTTGAACAGTAATGTAATTTAACAGCAAGTGCTATGTGCTCAATGCAATAACATTCTGTAACTGAAAAAATTAACCGGAAAATTCTGCTGGCAGAAAGACTACTAGATGTAACAGGTCACATTGCCCCTGAAGGTATAGTTCAGGCAAAAGCACTTCATTCGTCTGCTCTATAACTACCAGTGTTTCCGTATACCCTGAGGAGCATTAAGGGAGCCTGTGAAAAGCAGAGGGGAATTAAAGCTCCTATGCAGTGGACACACACACACACACACACACACACACACACACACACACACACACACACACACACTTTTTCTATTTTTAACACCTTGACAATAACTTTTCTGATCCTGATGCTTTTGTCCTTTTTCCATCAGGACAACCATGATTTTCTTCCCATCCTATCCCTCCTTCTCACCCTCTGTGGCTATCAGGCTTTATTATGAAGTACAAAGCAACGTGGCTCAGCTTCATTTTCACCTTTGTTTTTGTACCAACATCACAGTTGCTCTAAACCTAGCAGTGAGCTAACAGGATTGAATTGACTCGTGTGTTCAAGGTGTATCCCAGTGGAGCACATCAGCTTTGCTCCTGATGGCAGCCTTATGTTCCATTGATTCGAAATGTAAGATAAGTGATGATGGCAGTGCAGCAAGTATGATATTGGAACAGCATTGACAGAGTTAATTTGCATAACAGCTGGTGCTTGTCTTGTCACTTGCAACAGAGGTGCAAAATTATTGTGAGGTCACGTGTAAACAAACGGTCACAACTTTTTGGTCAAAACTGCTTGAGCCAGTAGTAACCCAGTACACTTTCATGTTTGTACATGGGACTTCACTCTTCATATTAGGAAGAGTCAGGCCCTCAAAACACTCAACGTATTAATTTCAAAGAAGAATTGGAAATATTCTGCTCGTAGTTAAACCTGGAATAACTCCATTGTTTGCTTGAGCCCAAACTGCTGCAGCTTGTGCAAATATAGATGATAATTTCTATAACTCTTTAAATTGAAGAAAGGTTGATGTCTTAGTTTGTTAATTCAAATTCCACCTGAGCTTCTTTGAGGCCCTGTCTAAGCAAAACAGGAAAAGAGAGGGAAGCACAAATCATCCGGGCCTCTGGGGAGAGCAGAATGTGTTTCCAGTTAATAGCTTGGTGGCAGATGCTCTGTCCTGCCTGCTCCAGTTGCAACCCAAAGTATCCCAAAAGCTGGCTTACCCATACCCTTGAGGATCATCCTTGCATGAAGAGGGAGAAGTGTGGAGTCCCCATAGTGACTCCTGCACCACATCCTCTTGGTTCCTGGTGTAGGGAATACTCAAGGAATGGGGAACCAAGTTGGCCAGTTGCAAGAATTTCTGCTTTTCATTGTGGCTATGTCTCCTGCTTCTTCTACAGAGCTTGTGTGTGCTGCGTCTAGCCTCAACTCCAGAGGCTGACCTTGAGATGTGGCTTTTCCCTGTGAATTAAGTAGGCTGCACTGGCATCACTTCTAGCATCTTCTGGCACAAGTGGATATGGGCCAGAATTCAGCTCCAACCAATTGCTGGTGGTTTAGCACTTGTGGGGTCTGAATTGTGTCTAGCACTTGTGTCTAGCACTTCGGGGTCTGAATTTTTTCCCTCCCTCAGACATTTTACACGGGTGTTATAGTGACTACATTTCAGATATTTGCAGTTCTAAATATTATGCAAATGATTTAACACACTGTTCAAATAAGCCAGGAGGATGTAGGTATCTTTATCAGTTTAAAAGGAAAACAAATACAAAATAGAAAAGGAAAAGCAGATAAAACAAGAAAATAATAACACAGAGAAAAATGTGATAGACCATGCAAGATTATCTTACATTAAAGGACTGACTGATGGAATAGAAGCAGGAGCTAGGCAAGATAATATTAATGTGGTGCATAAACTCATTTATCAGACTCCATGTTGTATGTGTAACATTATGCACCCTACAGAAAGAGCAAGAAGAGAATTTAAGGTTTATAAATCTATCTGGAAGTATATGGAAAATGTGTGGGCTAATGTGAGCAGAGACATGAGCAGCAGGATCAAAGGGCATCTGAAAGAAAAATGGGTGATTAGCAAGCATGGAAGCAAACACCTCTAGAATATTGGAAATGACGATTTTGAAATGCTGGCAAAGGGGCCTCTTAAAGGCACATGATAATCAAAAGAAGGTGTTTTCCGCATCAAAACTTTATGATTAAGCAGTTTTGCTGAATAAGGATGGCAAGTTATAGTTAAATCCCCAGGCTAGCTTCTCATTGTTAGTTAACATATACCGGCTTAGTTAATGGACAGTTAAAGAAAAGAACCATTTTAAGGAGTTATCTGGGTAATTAGTTGCTGTAAGTATGTTACTTTACAGCATCACAGAAATGGAAGCCACTGAGCTGAGACACAAAAACATATGGGATGCCTTTCTTAAAGATATTGAACATATCAATTTATTATTGATTAGTAAACTAAAGTAATAAATATGTAACATAAAAATATTTGTCTAAAGTCTTTTTTTGTTACACAGCTTAATTTTTGTGAGTGCATTATACTGGATTTCATATGAACATTTTTTATGGCTTTATTGGTTGCAGGGTTTTACACGAGGACAGTAAAGTGAATTATGGGGAGGTACTAAAATTTTGAACAACTGGAGATTGGATTATTTGGTCTATCGAGTTTTGGATTTTTTTATGTGCATGTGACCTGTTTTTGGAAACTGAAGCCCTTAGACTTTTAAGCTACATAAAAGCTACTATGAATAACAATAATGCTGTGATTTACGCTCACCAAAGCAAGGAAATTCTGACTAAGGTTGAAGCCCTTTGCTCAACTTGCGCTCTTATACATTTCCTTAGCGGCATGTGCAGAATCTAAGATCATACACTCTTCTCAGGCACCAAAAATGTCTGTAGCAAACAAAGCCTGAAAAGTGTTAATGTTCTAATCAATTTTATAATTACAATTTTTTCACCAGAATTTGACATGATCTCCCTCACATTTTGATTTTAATTCAGTTTTAGGGGACTGAAAAATTATTTGCAGAAAACATCTGAAAACTCAAAATTCTTTTTCTTTTTCTTTTTTTTTTGGTGTGGAACTTCAAACCTGAATCCCAGTTTCACCATTGCTACCAACTGGCCTAAGTAACACTTTGCATACATAACTTGCGCCACAAAGATTTGGTTGCAAATATCTTCAATACCATTTGAGAGATGGGGAAGAGGAAGATCAGAGTGGTTAGCTGGCTTGTCCATGCTCACACAGGTAAATCAGGACTAGAAGTCAGTGGCGGATGCTCTTCTTAGTTACGCTGGTTTGAAGGCCATGTAACTGCATCAACCTCGGAGAAGTTTCTTTTGATGTACATTGGTGAGGAGTTAGAGGGGAAATAAGCCCAGCTCCCTAAACAACTAGGCACAAGGCATTCTAGACATGCTGCTCAACTTCTGAGTCTCCATTCCTTCTGCTTGTATAATGGAATAATTATAACTGTCATTATTTCTATTACTGTGGTGTCTAGAGGCCTAAAGGAGATTGACCCTCCCCCGTGCCAGGCACTGCACAAACACATAATCACTGCCCCCAAAAGCATATAATCTAAATAGACAAGACAGTCAAAGGGTGTGAGGTGAAAGAGGCCCAGAGACGTGAAGTGACTTGCGATCACACAATGGGACAATGAGCCAAGTTTTGTATTCAAGTGTCCTGAGTCCCAGTGCAGCGCCTAATTCCCTAGACCATGCTGCCTTCCCTATAATAGCTATTTATAGTATGTGTGTGATAGTAAAAATATTGCCCTCATATATGTAAAAACTGAGTCTTCAAAAGGTTGAAATAACATGTCTGGGAACCCTATTAATATGCATAAGATAAGAATTCAGAATGCCTTGGTTCAAGTCCAGAAACGACTTGCAGTGTGAACTTTTGCTAGTCACTGGGGTACCTAAGTCACCACAGTTTGTACAATGGGAATCCTACTGAATCTGCATTTGTAAAGCGAATATTTGTACAGTAGAAAATATTAAAGTCAGTCCGTGGCATTGATGGACCTTGACTCCAAGCACTGTGATTGATTCACTAAACTCTGTAGTTTCTATGAAACAACATTTCATCCTCTACAAGTACTTTTTCCAAAAACTGGCAGTGCAAACAGGGGTGTGTCATAAACAGATAGCTAAGGGTTAATGTCTCTTTCACCTATAAAGGGTTAACAAACAGTGACCTGCAAACACCTGACCAGAGGACCAATCAGGAGACAAGATACTTTCAAATCTCTTGGAGGGAAGCCTTTGTTTGTGGGTTTGGGGTTTGGCGTTGTTCTCTCTGGGTCCTGGATGGGGCTAGAGGTGCAACCAGGTTTCTCCCTGCTACAGTCTCTTATCTGTTCAGAATTGTGAGTAAGAAAAGGAGGTCATAGTCTTTTAATTTGTTTTTTTTTTCATTTACATATGTATACTTGCTGGAAGTAGCTTAAATTGTGTTTCTGCTGGAGAAAGTTTCTTTCTATTGTTTATAAGTTGAAAGACCCTGTAACTGTTTACCATCTAAAGTGCAGAGATAAACCTTTTACTTTTTTCTTTCTTTTTTATTAAAAGTTTTGCTTTTTAAGACCTGTTTGATTTTTTTTCTCCTAGTTAAACTTCAAGGGAATTGTGTCTGTACTCACCAGGAAATTGGTGGGGAGAAGGGAAGGATAAATTTTCTCTTTTGTGTTATATTCACGCAGCTTGTATTGCCTCTGGGGAGGGGGAAGGTAACACTCCTCTCGGTGTGGTGATTCAAGAAGTTGAATCAGGCGATCTCCTAGTGTTCCCAGGGCGGGAAGGAGCTGGAAGGAAGAAGGGAGGGGGAAGGGAATGGTTTATTTCCCTTTGTTGTGAGACTCAAGAAATCTGGGTCTTGGGGTCCCCTGGGAAGGTTTTGGAGGGACCAGAGGGTATCAGGCTCTAAAAATTCCTGATTGGTGGCAGCGCTACAGAATCTAAGCTGGTAATTAAGCTTAGAGGACTTTATGCTAGTACCCATATCCTGGACGCTAAGGTCCAGATTTGGGAATTATACTTGACAGGGTGGCTCTAGCTTTTTTGCCGCCCCAAGCACAGCAGTCAGGCAGCCTTCGACGGCGGGGGCGCCCTGCCGGTCCCTGCGAGGGCAGCAGTGAGGCAGCCTTCGGCAGTGCGCCTGCGGGAGATCGAAGCCGTGGAACCGGGCACGCACTTGGAGCACTGGTGCCTGGAGCCGCCGCTGAGTGCAAATATTTGGAAGTGGCATTTCCACTGACTCTGTCCCCAATCAGGGACAAAAGAGGTTGTATGAAATTTTACCCAAAAGTGTTTGTAACTTCATAAAATACTCTGATTTTACAGAAGTTTCACGAACTAAAAACAAAAAAAGGCAAATATTGATGGGGGGAAAAAAATCTTCATTTGGAATGTTTTGGACTTTCTTGCACCTCTATCTGAGGCGCACTGAGCACTTCATTAGTTTAATGCCTTTCCTCAGTCCTATTATTAACCCCACTATAAAGCTGAGGAAGTTGAGGCAAAAGAGGTTAAGTAATTTCCCCAAAGTCGCATGGTGAATCGGTATCAGAGCCAGAACAGCCCCACTCCTGTGCCTTAAGCTCAAGGGCTTCCTTCTGTGTGCTGTAACTGTAACACATCTGAGCATAGTTGTTCACAGGTTTAATCTCCTTTCTTTTTCATAAGTAATTAAAAGAAAAACAGAAAGGTAACATGCTGTTGACAAGTGCTTTAGGGTCTAATGCTTCCCTGAATCCAGCATCCTATCATTGGGCCTATGGAGATTTATTTTTTGCAATGTGACTGGCAGCAAAGGAGAGGTACTAAATAAATACTTGGCTTTTCAGCACCCCTGGATGTGAATTCAATTACAATCTCTAAATTCAAACCAGGCTTTCTGACATTCTTGAACTTTCAACAGACCTGAACAAAGTTTCGAACAAACCTCAGGCGATTTATGCTGGAAACAATATGAAATGTGATGGTTTTAGTTGGCTCTTATCTGAAACCAGGTAAACAACAAGGCCGAATTTCATATTCAATTCACCTCAGTGTGGAAGCACCGCACAAAATCCTACGAACCACTTTGTTTAAGCCTTTAGAGTGAAATTCACCTCGGGCACACAGCTAAACAAAGCCTATTTGCCACCCAAGTGTCAATTAAGCCCTAATTTTGGAGAGCTTAAGTGGTACATTGACCTTGTGCTATCCCTCTGGCCTGGAGTGAATTTCACCGTTAACAAAGGGTTTAAGCAGATTTTCTGTAATTCTTAGGGCCTAGTATAAGTCTTCTGCATTGGAGTGAATTGCGCTGGATTTTTGGCTTTCGTTGATCCCTACACTCAAAGCAAACCTTAATTCTACTGAGTCTCTCATTGACCTAACACCCACTTGCATGACTTTTATTAAAATAGAGTTTGTTTTTCTGGAAGAAATGGGAGTGGGAGGGAATCTTTTGAAAATTTAGGTTGGTATTATATATTACACATCCTCAGCCTAAGAAAGTTGCTGCTCTGTGTAGTCAGTGAATTATTTTACTGGTGTACACACCTTTCTTGTGGACAAGAATATACACTCAGGTTGTTAGTTATAGATTTGAGGTCCAGATTCATTTCAATGTGAGTTAGGTGCCTAAATACCCTTCAGGATCTGAGCCTGCATAGCTGGAAATCTTGAGTTTGTTCATTACTCTGTTAACACAGTTTGGCTTTGGGAAATTGCTTACCTGCAGTGACATTATCTGATTAAAATATGACTATATAGGTCATTGTTGCAACCGCTATTATATATTTGCAACAAATCTTGTACAAAATGTGGCATGTAAGATATCTATGAAAAGGTTATGATGTACTGGTTATGATCATGCTATCTGTATGCATGTATCATTTTTTGTATTTGAAGTTAGGAGTATTGGCTCTGTACCTGTATTTCAAATGTTTGCTCCTGGGGTAACTAACAAAGTAGTTAGCCAGAACATCTTGGAGGGACTATTCAAATTGAGTGTCCCATCAAAAGGACACTTAACTCACACTGGACCATGGGAGACACCCATTTACACTGTGTGGACTGTCATGTAAATATGCTGTCTGGAGTATAGGTAATGGCTTCCTGCAATGACTACGTGAACTGCATGGACATGTGACTTGCCCATGTGACTCCAAATTCTATCTTGTTGCTGTAATTTTCCACAGTAAGAACAGTGAGCTTCCCTCCACATGGCAGAGCATATGAAAGGCCCTGGAAACCCCTACATTTAGTCTCTACCCTGCTCCAGCCTCTTTCCTCCTCAAACCTCTG
The DNA here is from genome assembly GCF_007399415.2 of Gopherus evgoodei. NCBI lineage: Eukaryota > Metazoa > Chordata > Testudines > Testudinidae > Gopherus > Gopherus evgoodei. The sequence goes on along the minus strand of NC_044322.1, from coordinate 200,703,763 downwards.
GAATATGGACTATATTAATGGGAGCATTCTAACCAATGGGCTGAGAACCTTCCAGTGATTTGGAAGCAACCAGAGACTTATTAAGCCAGCAGTTTATTCCATCACTGCTACAAGCCTGAACCAAGAACTTAGCATTTATTGTATGTATTTGATTCCTTTAACCAATTTTAACTCTCATCTTGCTTTCTTTATTTTCTTTTTATGAATAAACCTTTAGATTTTAGATACTAAAGGATTGGCATCAGTGTCATTTTTGGGTAAGATCTAAGTTATATATTGACCTGGGTGTGCGGCTGGTCCTTTGGGATCAAAAGAGCCTTTATTTGAAGAGACTGGTTTTAAAGAACCACTCATCTCTAAACCCAGTGTTTTCAGTGGTAATACAAGAACTGGGATGCCCAAGGAAACAGCTTTTATGACTTCTTGTTAGCCAGTGCGGTGAAACAGAGTTTACTTTTGTTTCTGGTTTGGTATAGCCTATGGGGAATAGCCACTAGTTTTGGGGTGTATCTGCCCTATTTCTCAGCCGTTCATCCTGAATTTGGCATTTTCAGTTATGACCCACAAAGACACGGTTTCACCTGCTCTGTGCCCCAGTTTTCCCATTTTTAAAATGAGGAAAGTGATGCTTTTCCTCCTTTGTAAAGAACTGGGAGAAAGCATTTTTAATTTTAAAAAAGGTGTGAAGTATTATAGTATGACTAGAATGTAATTTTTTGTGTAAAAACGTTTTTTCAAACTAAAAATTGTTGACCTTTTCATTTTTTTGCTATTTTTTTCATGACTTTAAACAAAATGAATGGAATATTTTAGCAAACTTTATAAAACATCTATAACCACACTTGCCCTAAGAAGGTTAAGGCAGACTGAGAAGGGGGGCTAATTAACCCAAGAGGCCATAGCTAAGGGCAATGTGGTGGCTAAGCAATCCCCTGATTGAGTGAGGAAGCCCAACTGAGGAGGAATGAGCTGGGCTGGGACTATAAAGGAAGGAAATCGGAAGCCAAAGGGGCCACTGGGAAAGTTAGCAGTCACTCACTGGGAAGAGGAAGAAGGGTTTGGAATGAATTTCTTCCCTTCTCCTCATACATGCATGGAGTGGTGGGAAGGAGCAGTGAGAGCTGGAAAAGGAAAGTTCAGATCTGCTGAGGCTTCCAGGACTGGAACCCAGAGTAGAGACTGGAACCTGCTATCAGCCAATGAGGGTGTGCCACTGAGTCACTGAAAGAGCAGACTGCCTAAAACTGCCTGGGAGAAAGGACTTTGATACCTTGCAAATGGGGAACTCTGAGTGACCTGGCCAGAGGGCTGAGTCATGAAGCGGATGCTGTGGTTCCTGAAGTGAGAGAGGAACTGCAGATCAGAGAGAGAAACAGTCCATTGGCATGAAAAACCACAGAAAGGGATGTTGACTTCAAGAGCTAACCCCCAGAATGACCAGGAGGAGATGCCAGACCAGTGGCGAGTGATGTTCTCCTTGATAACATCTAAATGGTTATAGAAAAATTTTCATTTACAGGTGAGTCACATCATATGTGCATTTAATTTACATGAATTCAACTATACATGCTTGGCAAAAAAAAGAAAAACAACAAGATACCTGTAAATAGTGCGGGCGATGCCACTCAATGAGCGTTTGCCCCGGAGTGAGCTTGAGATGAGAGACGTGAAATCCGCTGTTCCCTCAGTTGGTCTCAGTTCCCATGTGCCTCTCATAGTGTGAGCATCTTGCCGCGCTGAGTGTGATTCTAGTGTTTAAAGATATGTATTTTTCATACAACATGGCCCCTAAACGCAAGCCAACTACTTCATCTGGTGCTCATCCAAAGAAACAGCAATCTGTTCCAATGCTGGAGGAAAAACTGGCTGTGTTGGATTTATTGAGAGACGGTATGTCGGTCTCCAACATGGCATTTAAACGTGGCCACAACGAATCTAGCATCTGTGCCATCAAGATTTGAGAGAGAAATTCGTCAAGAATTAATTGAGAGCCATAAAGAATCATTGACTAATGAAGAGTTAGAGGAACTGATAAAATTGTCTACAAAAGATGAAGACGACGAACAGGAAGAGCCAGCAAGTTGGAATCTTCATAAATTTGCTGAAGTGTTCCAAGCAGTGAAACACTTGAATGATTTAATTTCTGAATACGATCCCCCTATGGAACAAAGCCTCAAAATCACACGTAGTATTATGGACGATTTGAAACCGTATCAAGAAATGTTTGAGCAGCTAAATAGACAACAGCAACAGTTGCCAATCACCAGGTTTTTCAAGGAAAAACAACCAGCAGCAGATGAGCCTATGCAATCAACTTCTCAAACTGAACCAGAGCCAACCACTTCATCTATGACTCGCTCTCTGTCACCCAAGCTCTCCATCACCTGTGTCTCCTGGATCGACATCAAGCCCTGATGACACCCTGTAATTATTCCCTGTAATTAAAAGTGCAGTACTGTAAAATTATATGTTGCATATGTACTCTTTATTATATACTATACATTACTGTATACCTTATACATTTATACATATTACTGTACAGGGTTGTATACGCAAAACTATGTACAGTATATTGTACTTTATGGGCGATTTAAGGGATTTTCAAGGGTAATTTTGATTATATGTGATTTTTGCCTTACACGCTGACTTTGGAACCTAACGCCTGCGTAAGATGCGACTCCAGTGTACCTAAAAAAAACTTTTTTCAGTAAATGACTGTTTTTGATGATCATTTAGCTAACAGCTTTGATAACATTTTGATTACATTATTTATTAAAAATATGTTAAATAAAGAGAAATTTGTCCATATCACACCTATTGAAATGGAAATAATTTAAAAAATATCCTTGTTATTAAAAAAAATTTCTTTGACCAGCTCTAATTTTTTCAATATGCAATGTGCAGACCTCCATTGGAAGCATCTGTACTCTTGAAGGTGCGGATGGTACAAAGACCCAAATCTTGCAGTCTTTATTCAGGTAAAATATCCTGAATTCAACAGCAGTTTTCAGAGATGGCAAGATTTAGTTCAAAGAGACTTGCAAATGTTCTTAGCACTTGTGATTTTTTCATGACATTTGCATAAAAGTTTTGTTGATACAGTTTTACAGTAGATTACTGCTGCGAATGCTGCTAGATCATGTGGTCCGAAATACAGTTTAATTTGCATGTTGCTGCAACTTTGCAGAAAGCTTGTATTACAAATGCTCTGAGACTCGGTTTTCACGATTTTGAGTGAAATAGTTTGCTAATGCCTTCCAAAATATTTTCTTATTATTTATTATTATTTTATTGTAGTGCCCTGAAGCTCCAGACAATGCCATGCACCATGCATGTATAATAAGTCTTGCGCTGAAGAACACACTGATTGATCCGCAGCTATTCAGTCATTCTAGTGAGACCTGTCTAACTTTGGATTTCACTGACTGGACTAATGGTGTAATCAGCTGCTGCCAAATACATGTTTTGCATGATTGCCAACACTTCTATACAACATTTCTTCCTAAGTGTTTGGTAGGTGCAGTCACTGCTTCAGTATGAGTATTGCTCTTCCTGGAAGCAGACACAGTTGCATCGTTGTGTGGTATAGACAGTGACAAGCCGAACACAAGCAGAAACAGTGTGTACAGAAAGGCTATAGTTAAAACTAGAAGGAGCACTGGTATGGAAAGCCAAGGATTATGTGAAAGTGGATTTAATACCACCACTTGGCAGTGGGGCAGACAGAGGAATGAATGAGATCTAAATCAGGCCCCCAAGTCTGAGTATTGCCTAGTAAAAAGTTACTGAAGCTGCAGGGGGAAGAGGGCCTTTGCTTTTACATGGGCATAATTTGCTGTTACATTAGCTGAAAAGCATTTATAAGGGATGTTAAATCTTCATGTCCCAGGGTATAGGCCAACCTCTAACTACTTGAGATTAAGGAAAATCTTCCACCATAGGAAGTTTATTGCAAAAATGTCCATTTTATACCTGCATACAATACTAGCTACTGATGGAGACAGGATACCAGAGAGTACCAGATGGACTGCTGATCTCATCCAATCAGGAAGTAACTGTGCTCCTATTGTGACACTTTGGGGAAGAGGTCTATGTCAATTTACAACTTCCTTTTTGTCACTTATGATGGTACCAGTGAACAGTCATTGTGAATTAGATCATTCATTTGGTATCAGGGACCTGACAGGTAGTGAACAGACTGTCTTGGGGGAGGTAAAGCAGGGCCATCAGCCAGGGAATAACTCTGGTGGAGCAATGGGATTGCTATTGGCAGAACCACTGATTTTTTAAACAACAGTTTGCCTAGCAATAGCACAGAGAAGTTAGAGCATAGAAGAAGAGAATGCTTTTAAAGGAAGACATACACTGTGAACCAGACTGTCATGAGAGAAAGAGAACAAAGCTGTACAAGCGGGGGCAGAGGGGACATGCCTTTCCCTAAAGACACCAACCCCAAGGGGTATCAGGCATGGTGAGGGCTTGGCGTGGGGGGAAATAGTATTTAAGCATTTGTTTAGCCTGGATCTGTACCTCTCCTGTGCTGTCTAGGAGTAAAGCGTATGTGGTTCAGAAGTTTTTTTTTTCACAGCCTGTGCTCCCTATTGTAACTGCCATGTGTCCCTGAAGAGGTAACCTATAAATAACACCCTTCATTTGGGGTTGTTGTTTTGTGTAAAATGTCCCAGGCATGTCAGTGTTTAAAAAAATAAATAATGAAAACTGATACAAACTGAAAACAAAGGGTCAGTGGGTGAGGGCTGTTGGGGGAGAAAGGGGAGGGAGTGACTGCCCAGAAATCACTAGAGGCTGTGGTGTGGGGGGGTCAGGGGAGTCTTCTGTGCCTCACAGGTCCTTTGGGCAGTTTCAGTTGCAGTGCATGGCTGGGGCTCTGTGAAGCGAGAGCTGGATCCAGGGAGTTCCCGAACTTGCAAAATGTGGGTTAAAATGGGGAAAACCCAAATACTTTCTTTTTTAAAACATGAGGTTTGGGGGGAGAAATTCAGTAACCCCCCCAAACCAAGGCCTTAACTATAAACTGAAGTGCCCATCAGGAAGGAGCTCTGGGGAAAAGTGTGCATAGGGAGGTTGGAAAGGCACTGAGGAGGTCCAGCACTGATCTTGGGGCCAAGGTCAACTGAATGCAGGAAGTCTGCACCACAGGAGTGTATCCTAGAGGCCCAGAGTTAGAGACAATGACTGGACTGTACCCAGACCCAGCTGGTTGGAAAGTACATGGGATCTCAAGATTAGGTACAATTATAACAGCTTGGTGACTGTCCGTAGGGGTACTGAGTCAGAGCTGTAACTTCCATTGTTGCTATAACTCTGTATTTAAGCACATATTTCCTGAGAAGGGTTTCTGTCAGGGGTTGGAACTGTCATTGCAATCTGGGAATAGCTACAGCTGCTGTGTGTGCTAGCTAATGTCAAGGTGCATGAGTCTCAGGTTAGACATGGATCAGTTTGTTTGCTTTTAAAACAGTTTTATTTCTTCTCCCTTTAATCAGTGCAAAAAAAAAAAATTAACAAAAAGCCTTAGTGTATCTACAATAATAATGACCTGTAATTTTGTGACCCAGCCAAGCTTTCACATAGGTTCCCAGTAGCCCATGGGAGGCAATCAAACTTTTCTATTGTAAATCATCTGGAGTGTGAAATGGGACCATGTAAAGGCGAGATGCTTATCCATTGATTTTGTCTTTTTAATCAGATATAAGGATGCCCACCTTTTTGAAATTCCCTTTTACTGATCCATTGATTTTTGGCACTTTGATTTTCCTTGGACTCTTTCACTGAATGAAAACTAGCTTGCTTTATATTTACATAAACTGAATTTTGAGAAAAGTCAGCTTTTGTGTGTGAGGTCTTGCTCTCTGTTGCTCAGTCATGGCTAGTAATTTATTCGGCACTTTGAGCCCCATAGTTTTACATATGCCCTCAAAATACTTAAAAACAAACCCACACCTGCCTAGATTTTCAGTCAGAGGTTTTATGCAATGCTGTTTGCAAGGCCTTCTGAGAAGCTTAAGAGTTCTTGCCCCCACCATATTTTATTGAATCTCATTTTTTCCAGACATTATGCTATCTTGGACTTTGTTTCCATATCCTCTTGGATGAAGCCTTCAAAGTAGCTCAGAGCTTTCTGGACAAGGCATGCTTAGTTAGCTGTGACCAATGTGCTGGCTGGCAATATCCATAGCAACAGTATTAAAACCTAATCCAGAAATAATAGCTGTTGGAGTATATTTATTTTAAATATCTTGGCAACAGATTGAATAAAAGAAATACTGAGCACTTTCCACTTTAGTAGGTCAAATTTATGTTCTAAACTACCCAACAATGTACCTTTCGAACTAAGTTTTGGTACATCTGTGTCCTTTACTAAAAACGGTAAATGGTAGAAGGAAAAATCAGGCTGAAATATACAAGAGTCTGGTCTAGAAAGTGGTTAGAGCAGGGACCGGGAGCCAGAACTCCTGGACTCTGGTTTTGGTTTTGCTGTGGACTTGCTGTGTTACCATCTGTTTAGTCATTTGTCTATGGTACTTCCGTGCCAGAAGGATAGCATTTATGCTACAAATGTGAGTTTGTGTATTGTTAGTATGAGAATGTTTGTGCTAATACCTGTGTTAACCTCTGAGCATGAAATCAGTGACTACAGAAGCCTGAAACAATTTTGACTGGTGTTAGCTGCTTGTGCAGTTAATGAAAATGCTGTGCCTTCTCCTACCTGCCTCCTGAGTGCTTGCTAAACATTACACCTACTTCACAGGGGATATGTGAAACTTGATTAGTTGTTGGTAAAACCTTCTAAGGTCCAGACTGGAAGAAAAACAAATTCTGAAGTGTTAGAATTTCCTGTGGAATGGAAATTCAATTTTCCAACCATCTCTAGCCTTGGGCTGTTCAGATCTGGATTGTAGTCTAGGCGCATCTCTGCTAGTCAAAGTTAATATCTGAGGCACTGCAGCAAAAAAGCCCTTCTTGCATACAAGACCCTGACTTTTTGATCATGTGACCCTAAAAGAAATGAACACAGGGCTTGGAAATCAGGAGATCCTTGGTTCTAATCCTAGCTCTGCCACTGACTCTGTGTGGCCTTTACCATGTGACTTCAGCTTTCAGTCCACTTCCCCAAGTTTAAAATTAGGTTTGTATTACTTTATAGATGTGTTGCAAAGTAGTTAGATCATGACATATATGGCCAAAACTCTGTACAGCAAGTGTTTTACAAATTCTAAATTGTTGATGTTGACCAAGAAACGTTTGCTCACTGTACATCCAGGCAGTCCTGAAAGTGTGTGGTTCATCCCAGATGGTCAGGATTTCTGGTTCAAGAAGTATTTCAGGGTTGGCTTTTCATACATCCACATTTTCTCTGAGAGTTAACAGCTACAGCAGCAGCACAGTATGAGCTATTGGTGTACTATCTTCCAAAAATAAACAGAAGTGGTTCTTTACTTTAAAGAACTCCTACTTACCTTCATTTTTTTTTCTGAGCATTATACCTGGTTGTACTAGCCCACGAATAAATAGATTGCAAGAGCATGTGACAGTAGTCACCTGGGGTGTGTGTAAGTAATATGAAAGTGTAATTTGCACATTAGTGGTGAGTTACACCAGTGTAACTGATCCTAAATCTCCTTAGCTGTGCAAACAGGAAATAGTGTGGGATCTGTGCACAAGATGAGCATGTGTAAGTGTGATTAATCAAAGTCTCTAAATGGAAAGCAGCCCTTCTGCATTAGCTTCACTCAGGCTTAGTGCTGCCTTCAAGGCATTGTTCCATGTGTGAACTAGCTCAGACACCTCAGATTTACGGCTGGCTAAATTGTAACTCTGGTCTCAACAGCTATTACAGAGGTACAAAGCATTGTAGAAAAAAATTCTTACAGTTGGGATTGGCAACTCAACAGTACAAGCAGCTAAGACTTTGCTGGGCTGGACAGACAAGTGGATTTCAGCTGTTCAGGTGGCAACCAGCAGCACGCTGATGTGTATTTTGGTGTTACAACCTCTGTTTTCCCCACTGCTCCTGTCATTGACACTGCTCTGGCTCAGCTGCATAATAATTACTAGCTTACAGGAAATAATGGTCTCTGGGTGGCCTTTGAATGGTCCTGTGTGGAGCAGTTGTGAAAATCAGGCCCCAGGCACTTAGTCTTCCACTAATGCGCACCTAGCTTTATGGCAGCAATACAGAGACTGATATCACCCAGGAGTGTCTGATTACACAAGGAGGTGCACTTTAGTCATGGTTTCAAGGCAGAAGGCAGGACTGAACAGGTTCCATTATGTTGATTGTGCTTAGCAGGTTTACAAGAAAGGATGTTATTTTCAATACCATATTCTTAATATAATAAGCCCCTAAGTATGAAATTAACAATACTTGTACTGAAATGATATTGTCTCCAGCGGGGCTGGAAGAATTTGTATTGTGCGGGGTGCTGACAGCCATTGAAGCAAACTGTAAACCTTGTATATAGCAGAAACCACTGCAAGTCAGAAGGTGCGGCAGCACCCCGGCACCCTTAATTCCAGCACCTATGATTGTCTCAGATAATCACAGCATAGACAGGCCCCATTTGTTCAATTCTACAATCCCTGCACCTTGGCTAAAGGTGAGAGTTTGTTCTGCATAATGACTCTACAGCTATTTCTTAATAATGGAGAAGGAGTTACAAGAGCTTTCACTTGGCCTGAATTAATATTTAATCATTTATACCAAGTGGAACAGCTCCAATAGGAGACATTTAGTGACTCCTAAAGAGACTGATGCTATAGCCCAGTTGCTAAGGCACCCATTTAGGATGTAGAAAATCCAGGTTGAAGTCCCTGATCCAAAGCAGGCAGTGCATAACCTTGAGCCTGGGTCTCCTACAGCCCAGTGAATGACTTAAGCACTGGGCTGTGTGAGCCCCTCTTTCTCTATGAAAAATTGAGGTCATGCTTTCATTCTGTATTGAAACCTTGAATGCTTTTACAAGGGAACAGGATTGGGGCCTTAAAAAATTGCTTTACTTCAAGCATGTGACTAATCCAATTCATTTCAGTGCAAGACCTCAGATGTTTGAAATTAAGCACATGCATGAGTACTTTGCTGATCTGGGGTTTAAAACATATGCCCCTAGTATTTAGGCTAACAGAGAACCTCTTTTAACTGTTCTATTTTAGAGCCTCTTCTGGCCAGTTCTACCTACAACCCAGTTATATGGCTACTGGGATGGTATTAAGTGTGTGTGTATACATACATATTTTTATAAATATAAATAAAACCCACTGCCACACAAAACCACATTACTAAAACAAGTCACTGCACTGCCCACATTTCTCTATCTGTGGAGAGGGTGAGCGAACAAACACATGACAGATTTGTAATCGCATTGCTTAACACACTACTGGAAGGTGTTCAGATACTATGGTGATAAACGTGGTGTATATAGACCAGAATAGAAGTGACAAAAGTGCAGCAATGGAAGAAATGTACCTGCCAGTTCTGAAAAGCAGCATTCAAAGAGCCATATGTTCAAAATTGACCTCTAAACTTACACCCACATACTAAAAAGGCTCCTTTGAATAATTTGTCTCAAAGAACCACTCTATGCTTTCATCTTGCACTCGAGTTGAATCAAGGAAGTAGTGTGCAGATCTGTATTAGATTTACACTGGGGTTCAGGGTTAGGGATCGAGACCAAATCAGTTCTAGGGTTCAGGCTCAAGGGTGATGAATTCTTGCTATAGTAACTGTTCTGATGAAGCTTGTGCAATAACTCGTGTTTTATAACCACTTTCTGTATTCTATAGAAAGGTGGCATCATTTTCATTGGTATCCCTGAAATAATCATATAAACCTAAGGTGAAATCCTTGCTCCATTGAAGTCAATGGCAAAATTCCCATTGACTTCAATGGGGGCTAGGATTTCACCTCTGGTGATCTGAACCTTGATTGCTTTCTAGATCAGAAGGGCCAGTTTCACAAGCAGTTGTCACCTGCTTTGTTCTGCTGTGGTGATAGCAGAGTAGTGCAAACCTGCTGGAACATATCCATGAAATTGGATCAATATTTCTCTCCTGAAGTGGAAGCCACTTGAGGAAACACTGGGCCCTCACAGATCATTTAAAAGGCTAATAACAGATGTTGGTTATCTGCAAACCTGCTGTCATAAGTTCCAACAGGAAACAGCTGCTAAAGACAATTTCAAAGAAGCACGTGTGGGCTGGGGAAGGATAGATTTTTAGCAATATATGAGGAAAGAATGAGCTGAATAATAGAACATTAAAAAGCCACTGTGTTTTGTCATTCTAAATAAGGCTGATGTTTATAAAACTGGACCCCTCTCACTCCCTATCATTCGTTTTTGGATAGAAATGGTGCTATGTTGGTTTCAGTATTTTTTTGGATCCTGAAAGTTTACTGTTTTCATTGCCAGCATTTATATTCCACACAACTTTGTTAAAATTTCAAAACATTGCTGGAGTTACTGCTGCCTGTATTCTTAATAGTGATAGTTTGTGGAATGATACTTTCCTAAAGTGTGTTTCCCCAAAGTATGTTTTTTCAAATATCTTTTTATATTTATATAACCACTTACCCCATTAAAGGGGGAGAGAGAGATGCTCGTTCAGCATTTATAATAGCAATTTTTCTTTGAATAGGAAGCATTTGAGAATTGTCTCGATTGGTCAATCTCTTTTCAGTGTGCCATAAACAATCTTTGTTTAATATATTGGTCCTTCAGGTTTCATGAACATGAATAACTGAGGCTATCAGTGGACAGAGGGAGCCGGCTAAGTTGGAGAAAAGTAATAAAATGTGTCTATATTAGGACACACAAGCCCAGAGAGACTGAGATTCATTTCATTTCTTGTTTTCATATAATGTCACACAAATGAAACCTCACAGTAATTCTCATTTTAGAATCCTTCAGACAATAAGGATTATTAGCCTCTAAGTGTAGATCAGTGATACTCAGATGTCAGTGGTTCAGGAGCCAAATTTGCAGTCAGCATTACCCAAAAGAGCCAAAGAAGTGTGAATTCATTGTTTCATTTACTATAGCCCCAGTCATATTTAAATAGTATGATGGGGAAGAATTTAGTTTCTAGAATAAGCCCTCCATCTCCCATTGAAAAAGGTGGACTAGTAACTGGAGATGTAGGTTCTCAATACATCTCTGATTCAAAACTTTTATTCCACTGGCTTCCACCATACATTGACATCGATAGAACTATTTGCATTGATAAAGATTACTGGCATGAGTAGGACTGGTATGTATATGATAAAGCTGTACATGTGGCTAGTGGCCTGTGAAAACACTGAATTTAGTTCTGTAAAAATATTGCTGAAGGAAAAATGTTAATAGCATTATCTTTAAAAAAAATAAATTGAACAGAACAAAATTTCTTAAAAGGGCACAGACTTAGCTCCTAAAGGAAAAATTTCCACCTTCTCAGGAACCTTAAGCTATTGCCCTGTGCTCCGACATGATTGTAGTGCCTTGGTGCGTTTTCTACTAAAACGGTAGTGCTGGTTCGAATTGTAATTCAGGATATAGTGATGTAACCTCTCAATCCGCGTGGGCTTTTCCTAAGAAGTCTCTCAGGTGTGTGTTTGTTCAAGCAAAAACTTTTTCAAGTGGGTTTGGCAGAAGCTATGTCCTGCATGTACAAAGGGAGTTATTTCTTTGATTGGAAAAATTCCCAACTAACTTTACTTATCTGACGTTAATGGGGATTTCAATGAAACATTTTTTGCCAAAAAAATGCCAAGTCCTTGAAACCCAGTGCTGCAAGACAAGGTCAGTTTTGATGAATTTTCCAACTTGCAAAAATGTTGAAAAACATTTTGGAATTGTAGAAATGTTCCATTTTAAACTTTTTCCAGGTAAAAAGTTTCCTCTTTTTTTGGTTCGAAACTACTATGTTTTGAAACTTAACTTAATTGACTAAACTAGATTTAGAAAAAGAAGTTTTAAAATCAAAACTGTTTCAAAATTATCAAATGAAAAATTTTGAACTTTTTTTTCCTGCCTGTCAGTGCAGATTTTTCAAGAGTTTTATTTTTCATTCTGATTTGGGATGGAAAACTTTTTTTTTTTTTAATCTCTAAAACTCTTGCAGGATGGGAAAGTTTCCTACTAAGGCATACTTTTACATGCTCTCCTACTTAATAAATCCCTCCTCCTTATAAACTCTATTAATTTTGTATGTTTAAGGTAGTATTGACTACATGTGGGGATATAACCCTTTTTTGTTTTGCATTTTCTTTCAACTTACTCTTACCCAAGGGGAAATCTACTATTATGCAGCCAAGTAAGAATGGATAAAATAGCAATGTGTAAACCCTTTTCAAGATAAAAGATTGTTTGTTTGACTTGACCCATGGCCTTCTGAAGTTTGTCCTTATAAGATATCTGCATACATTGATTGTACTGGGGTGACATTGTCAATAATGAGATGACACATTGTAGGATAGTCTAGATATCCCTGGCTCAAACACAAAAGTATACATTCTAAAGTTTTAGCAGGGAGAGTGGAAGAAACAAAACAAAGAAATGTAAATAGATTGGAGCAGGGATCACATCTAAGTTTAAAATCTATAATATTTATAAAACATCTTGGCAGCATAAGAGTCTTCGAAGAAGGACCTATTAAAGTAAAACAAAAAAAGGAAAAATACATATATTTCAAATGGTTCATTCAAAGAGTACAAAGATCAAATCAGAATTCAAATAGACTTAGATAAAAGAAGATTTGGACATAATTTGAATAATCCAGAATGTTCAACACCAACCAGCGTACCCTCAGTAACAAGAAACGTAAGTATGCAAATGAAATAAACCAAGTGAGACTATAGATGATATAAAAATCTTCTTATATGGAATGAAGCAAAATACATTTCTGCATGAAGAATGTACCCTTTTGCTCAATACTGTTGCTTCTGTCTACAGTGGATCTTGCAGCAGCCAGTTATCCTTTTTCTGATCTTACTTCTAGCTCAAAGCCTAATACTGGGAATTCTTGTCTAGTCAGAAAAGACTCAGTGCATGCATAGATCTATCAGACAGGCATAATTAGTATTTTCTTTTTTTTTTAAGTAATCTGAACCAGAGGCCCCTGAGCATGGTACAGAAATAAACTCAGAAGAACTGAATTTTTTTTTTAAGTCACACAGATGATGGAAGCATGCTTTTGCATTGTTAGTGGTGTGCTTTACAGTAACAAAGGGACCTGTGCTGGTTACAAGGAACTGACTTAGATGTGAAAGGCTCTGCATTGACAGTTCTTAAGCTAACTGAACTGCAAATACAAACCACTCCAATTCTGGGCTGAGCCTCTTAAGGCTGCAGACCCTTGTCCCTTGAAGCACTGAACACAAGGTTATGCCATTCATAAATGTGTTTGTAGGTTACATAGTGTGTATCTTTTAAATAAAAACTCAGTTTATTTTGTAAAATAAAAGGTGTCTAAAGAGGCACAGCTGTACATCAGACATACACCTTCCCTGGTATTTATTAAAAAACAAAAAAATCTTGTGCACTCTTGAGTACCTCTAGAACTTTGCTATCAGTGGATATTGTTTAGAACCTTCCCCCCCCCCCGCCCATTCATGATATAAACAAATGATGAATTAATAATATGATCATATCTTGCATGCATTTACATTTCCCTTTATTCCAAAGGTTCTCAAAGCCTTGTCTCAACAGTATAGATGCTGCAACATTTAGGGTAGAGGAGAGCAACCACATAATTCTCCACCAAAATGTCCTTGGTCAATAAGGACATTAGGACAACCCCCTGTTTGTTACCAGATTGCTGTGGTTTATTTTAATGCAGAGTAAACAAGGTCTCCAATATTTTAAGGTCAACCCCCCCCCTTAAAAAAAAAAAGTGTTCCACAGTAACTGCCTCAAACCCTATAGCATAGCCATATGGTAAATTGCAGCATTTTGAACCATAATTGTAGAATACTATAGTACTATAAAAGATAAAGATCCATGTAGATTATTCTGTAACTTACCTGCCTCAAAAGGCTTTGCCAACTCTAATGGGGTATGCTGGCCCTTTAAGAGAAGAGGAAGCCAGAAGACCCAGTTGAAATGACCAAAGACTGAGGAAGTGGTCCCAGGGAATTGGGAGTTGGCTGGGGGGAAGTCCCCAGGACGCTGTTCCGCCAGTGGCCTGGGATCAGGATCCCGGTAGTGTAGGGTGGGGCAGGGCTCCCATTTCTTCTAGCTAGTTGAGAGGAGCTCTCTGAACAAGGGTAGTATATAGAATGGGACACACTGGCAAGAGAAGGAAGCCAGCAGGCTAAACCCAGGCAGAGATTGCTAGGAGAGGCAACTCCGTGAAGAGAAGGCGGTGGCAGGGGGAGGTCTGTGTCGATGGCAGAAGAGCCAGAAAAGATAAGTATGAACCTTTGGAATGCAGTGATGGAGTTTATTGGTGAGACTGGTTGTTGTTAACCAAGCCCCAAGTGGAGGGTGGTAGGACTGATAGGACTTGGAGTGAGGGTCTGTAGGGGCCCTGGAGAGGGAGAACAGAAGGAGGTTGCTGCAAAGGAAACTGTCCCCGAAGATCACTATGTCAAATAACTTAGATCCACTCAGAACATGAACAAATATTTAATGCCTACTGCACTTCCATTTCTGTTTCCTTGTCCGAGGGTGATACAAACTTACTGACCTGCAATATAGCTGGTATGTTTAAAAGGAAGTGGATCAAAATAATTGGTGGTGGAATAATTGCCAGAGTTTATACAGGACAGGGGACTAGATTAACCTTTATTTTGATTGTTTTCCTGTAGGTTGGACCCAAGCCAAACTCTGATCCAAACACTCCAAAGCTATGGAATTCTGATCCAAGTGTGATTATTATCAACAGGCTCTTATCTCTAAAATGGCCCAAACTCTAAATGAAATGCACAGAATTAGTACATTTGACCATGTCTTTCTCTAGAGGCTGGCTTCAGTGATGAGAACAGTGTACTGCATGGTTATTGCTAAATAAGGAGTTTCCTTTAGCACAAACGGTACAACAGCTATGGGTTTGTTGCTGAAGACCCCAAGTTTGCGCCTCAGTGCCATCTTATAGCACTGTAAGAATTCAGACATAAGGACCAAATTCTCTGCTGATATAAACTGGGGTAGCTTCACTGAAGTCAATGGAGTTCTGCCAATGGATGCCACCAGAGAATTTTGCCCACTGATAACCTTGAGAATGTTAGGCTCTCGATCTGACCTTTGTGACCAAGCAGATAATTGGGTTCTGGAATTCACACATACCCTCTCCTCACACAATGTCACCATTTTTGCAGGTTTGAGGAAGAGACCAAAACTGGTAGTGAATTTGATCCTTCAGATAGAGTGATGGAATATTTGTTGAACAATCAGGTAAGCCTCTGCCACCAACATTTTGGAAGCCATTTTAACTTCTAGATGATAAGACAAGTATAGTGAGGAGTCTTTGCAACAGTAAATACTTTCAGACTTTTTTTTTCTCTACAGTATGAAAACTATATGTCAAAAGCTTAATATTACTCTTTGGCTCTCCTCCAAAAGCAGAGTCTGGAGTTCAAGATTGTTCAGGTTTCTGGCAAAGGTTACTGAGACAATTCTCAACTTAAAAATCAAAGGTGTGATGCTTGGCTGATGTACACTGATGCAGTTCCATTGAGTTCTGTAGTAAGAGCTTTAGGCTTCAATGGAGCTACTTTGATTCACACTAGCTGAGGGTGTGGTTGAGACAGCAGTGGAAGTCAGTGATCACTGTTTTGGTATTTATACCATGTCCACCATAAGGGAGCTTGAGTCAATGGAGGCGGCACCAAGTATGAGCCCTAGGAGGATTGTAAGGGCGAATACAAATCGAGAGGACTTGCGGCAAGCTGGTGTGGGGGATAGACCAGAGAATCACACTGTCGCCAGGAAAAGGCAAGTCTACATGATTGGAGACTCTTTACTGAGAAGAATAGACAGGCCTGTAACTAGACCTGATCGGGAGAACAGAAGGGTGTGCTGTCTGCCAGGGGCTAAGATACAGGATGTGGACCTGAGGCTGAATAGGATCCTAGTGGGAGCGGGAAAGAATCCGTTGATTGTCCTTCATGTGGGAACGAATGATACAGCTAGTTACTCGCTGGACTGTATCAAGGAGGATTATGCCAGACTGGGGAAGACGCTCAAAGAAATTGAGGCTCAGGTGATCTTCAGTGGGATTCTGCCGGTTCCTAGGGCAGGGCGACGGAGTGACAAGATTATGGCGATCAACAGATGGCTCAGGCATTGGTGTTACAAGGAGGGCTTTGGGATGTACGGTCATTGGGAAGCGTTTACGGACAGACAACTGTTCGCTCAGGATGGACTTCATCTAAGTAAGGAAGGAAATAGAATTCTAGGATGGAGGCTCGCCGACCTCATCAAGAGAGCTTTAAACTAGGAAGTTGGGGGAGATGGTTGGGAGATGTTCAGGAGATCTCCACACCGGAATATAACCTGGAGAGGGAAGTAAACAACGTGAGAGGGGATACCCTTGTGGACCAAAGAATTGATCCAAGGAAGAATAGTGGAGTAGAAACCAGATTAACGGGTGATGCTGGTGGTAGAAGGTCTGTGCACGACGGGGGAAAGAATGTCATTGACACTAAACGCCAAAAATTAAAATGTCTGTACACTAATGCGAGGAGCCTAGGTAACAAGATGGAGGAACTGGAGCTACTGGTGCAGGAACTGAAACCAGATATTATAGGGATAACAGAAACCTGGTGGAATAGTACTCATGACTGGAGTACAGGTATTGAAGGCTATGTGCTGTTTAGAAAAGACAGGAAGAAAGGCAAAGGTGGTGGAGTAGCCTTGTACATCAATGATGAGATTAACTGTAATGAAATAAGAAGCGATGGAATGGATAAGACAGAGTCTGTCTGGGCAAAAATCACACTGGGTAAAAAAGCAACTAGAGCTTCCCCTGAGATAGTGCTTGGGGTGTGCTATAGACTGCCCGGATCTGATTTGGGTATGGATAGAGACCTCTTTAATGAAGTAAACACAAAGGGGAAATGTGTGATTATGGGAGACTTCAACTTCCCGGATATAGACTGGAGGACAAGTGCTTGCAAGATTAATAGGGGTCAGATTTTTCTGGATGTCATAGCAGATGGATTTCTTCATCAAGTAGTTGAAGTACCTACGAGAGGGGATGCCATTTTAGATTTGGTTTTCGTGAGCAGTGAGGACCTCGTAGAAGAAATGGTGGTAGGGGATAACCTTGGTTCGAGTGATCATGAGCTGATTCAGTTCAAACTAGATGGAAGGATAAACAAATGTAGATCTCGGATTAGGGTTTTCGATTTCTCGAGGGCTAATTTTAAAGAGTTAAGGAAATTAGTTATGGAAGTGGATTGGACAGAGGAACTTGCGGATTTAAATGCGGAGGAGGCCTGGAATTACTTTAAGTCGCAGCTGCGGAAATTGTCGGAAGCCTGCATCCCAAGAAAGGGGGAAAAAAACATGGGCAGGAGTTGTAGGCCAAGCTGGATGAGCAAGCAACTCAGAGAGAGGATTAGGAGAAAGCAGAAAGCTTACAGGGAGTGGAAGAAAGGCGGGATTAGCAAGGGAAGCTACCTTGGTGAGGTCAGAACATGTAGGGATAAAGTGAGGAAGGCTAAAAGCTGCATTGAACTGGACCTTGCAAAGGGAATCAAAACCAATAGTAAAAGGTTCTACAGCCACATAAACAAGAAGAAAACAAAGAAAGAAGAAGTGTGGCCGCTATACACTGAGGATGGAATGGAGGTAAAGGACAACCTAGGCATGGCCCAATATCTAAATAAGTACTTTGCCTCAGTTTTTAATAAGACTAGTGAGGAGTTTAGCGATGATGGAGGGATGATAAGTGGGAATGTGGATATGGAGGTGGATATTACCGCAACTGAGGTAGAGGCCAAACTTGAACAGCTTGATGGGACAAAATCGGAGGGCCCGGACAATCTCCATCCGAGGATATTAAAGGAACTGGCGCGTGAAATTGTGAACCCGTTAGCGATAATTTTTAAGCAGTCGATAAACTCGGGGGTTGTGCCGTACGACTGGAGGATTGCTAACGTAGTCCCTATTTTTAAGAAAGGGAATAAAAGTGATCCGGGTAATTATAGGCCTGTTAGCTTGACGTCTGTAGTATGTAAGGTCTTGGAAAAAATTTTAAGGAGAAATTAGTCAAGGACATAGAGGTCAATGGTAATTGGGATGAATTGCAACATGGATTTACTAAAGGTAAATCGTGCCAAACCAATCTGATCTTCTTTGAGAAGGTGACGGATTACTTAGATAAAGGAAATGCGGTAGATCTAATTTACCTCAATTTCAGTAAGGCGTTTGACACAGTTCCGCATGGGAAACTGTTAGTTAAATTGGAAAAGATGGGGATGAATATGAAAGTTGTAAGGTGGATAAGGAACTGGTTAAAGGGGAGACTCCAGCGGGTCGTATTGAAGGGTGAACTGTCAGGCTGGAAGGAGGTTACTAGTGGAGTCCCTCAAGGATCGGTTTTGGGACCGATCTTATTTAACCTTTTTATTACTGACCTTGGCACAAAGAGCGGGAATGTGCTAATAAAGTTTGCGGATGACACAAAGTTGGGGGGTATTGCTAACACGGAGAAGGACAGGGATACTATTCAGGAAGATCTGGACCACCTTGTAAACTGGAGTAAGAGTAATAGGATGAAATACAATAGTGAAAAGTGCAAGGTCATTCACTTAGGGATTAATAATAAGAATTTTAGATATACGTTGGGGACGCATCAGTTGGAAGCGACGGAGGAGGAGAAGGACCTTGGGGTATTGGTTGATAGCAAGGATGACTATGAGCCACCAATGTGATACGGCTGTTAAAAAAGCAAATGCGATTTTAGGATGCATTAGGCGAGGTATTTCCAGCAGGGATAAGGAGGTGTTAGTACCATTATATAAGGCGCTGGTGAGACCCCATCTGGAATATTGTGTGCAGTTCTGGTGTCCCATGTTCAAGAAGGATGAATTCAAACTGGAACAGGTCCAGAGACAGGCTACTAGGATGATCCAAGGAATGGAAAACCTGCCTTATGAAAGGAGACTCAAAGAGCTTGGCTTGTTTAGCCTGGCCAAAAGAAGGCTGCGAGGGGATATGCTTGTTCTATATAAATATATCAGGGGCGTTAACGTTAGGGAGGGAGAGGAATTATTTAAGTTTAGTTCTAATGTAGGCACGAGGACGAATGGGTACAAACTGGATATTAGGAAGTTTAGACTTGAAATTAGACGAAGGTTTCTAACCATTAGGGGAGTGAAGTTTTGGAACAGCCTTCTGAGGGAAGTAGTGGGGGCAAAAGACTTATCTGGCTTCAAGACTAAGCTTGATAAATATATGGAGGGGATGTTATGATAGGATAGTTTAATTTGGGCAATTGATCTTGGATTATCACCAGATAGGTCTGCTCAATTGTCTGCGGGGAGATGTTGGATGGGATGGGAACTGAGTTACTGCAGAGAATTCCTTCTTGGGTGCTGGCTGGTGAGTCTTGCCCACATGCTCAGGGTTTAGTTGATCGCCATATTTGGGGTCGGGAAGGAATTTTCCTCCAGGGTGGATTGGCAGGGGCCCTGGAGGTTTTTCGCCTTGCTCTGCAGCGTGGAGCATGAGTCGCTTGCTGGTGGATTCTCTGCAGTTTGAGGTCTTCAAACCAGTTTTGAGGATTTCAATAACTCAGTCCTGGATTAGGGGTTGTATAAAAGTGGATGGGTAGGGTTCTGTGGCCTGCCTTGTGCAGGAGGTCAGACTAGATGATTATATTGGTCCCTTCTGACCTATGAGTCTATGAGTCTATAAAGTTTTCAAAGTTGACGTTGGAATTTTCAAAAGACCATAAAGGACTAGGCACCCAAATTCCACTGAAAACAGTGCTTGCAACTCCCAGCTAAACTAAGGTTCTCCATTTTTCCTCCTCTAACCTCCAAATGACAGGATTTCCTTTTTAGGGCCTTCCTGCTGTGGTAGACAGCCCCTCTGTCTCCTCCTTATCATTCACATCCTTTGCAGCTCCTTAGCACACATTTTGGTAACTTATCTTTCAATACAAATTCTTTTTTCATGAGGCTAAAGATTGACAAGGTCACTTCTTTGATTTAATAGGGGCTCTCCAAGGCATCTGGGAAACCGAAGGCTAGTATCAGTCCTACCCTGGCTTTCAAAATTAATTGAAAAAGCACTTTACCACTGGCTCTACTTTACCTCAGAACATATACACACTAAATTAAAATAGCCTGGATTCACTCTGGATAGTCTACTTTAATAGTTCTGTTAAAATTTATAGTCTCAAAAAAGTAGTCTACCTGACCCGACATTCATTTGTCTCTCACTATAATTTTCACGTGTCTCTCCAAAGTATGTTTACAGTCTGTTGTTTGCCGTACACTGATGATGATCTCTCTATATGCACACAGGCCTGTAATAGCTTTTGAGAAAGTATTATAGAAGGCTATTTTAAAAAATCCTCACTGGCTAGACAGCAGTCACCTTACTTTAAATCTCCATGAAACATAAACAGTCAGACTCTTCAAGATGATAAATTGTCTATTTGGACTATTTTTAAAGATTCACAGAGCAGTGGCCTCTTACCATAAATGCTAACTGTGCTAAAATTCAAAATGTCATCTTAATAAAATATTGTATATGGCCCTCTAATTAGATTACACCATCCTTTTTAAGAAGCACCATACCTAATGGATGTAATTGCTCCAGTAGCATGAGAAAATTCCATTTTTTTCCCCTAAAATGCATTAGATCTTGTTCAAGGAACAATAGTCTAGTGATTTATATTCCTTCACTTTAATTACCGAGATGAAATGTGAATGGGCCACTGAAATTGTAAATAGTTCTTGTGTGAGGGAAAACTAGCAGGTTTGTGCTAAATGTTACTACTTAAAATATTACAAAAATGTTCTAGGCATAATTAGTTTTCATAGAGAGGATAGGTATCTGGTAACAATGCTGAACAGATGTACAAGTACCGTAGAAGAATATCTTGATGGAAAAATGCCATTTAGCTCAGTCTGTATATGCAATATTCTTCTGGAGAATATAACAGGAGTGTCTAAAGCTGAAACAAATTGTCAATTTTACATCATATCACTCTATATACTTCCCTGCAGGCCCTTTCAGAGGTCCAGAGAGGCCAAGGCCACTTCCAGCTTTTGAGGCCCCTAGCCATAATAAAAATAAAAAATGACGACACATGAAGACAAAATAAGGCACCAAAAAAAGTGAGACATAATTTGAATATTTTTCTTATTAAGCAAATGCTTTTCTAGCCTTTTTCCATGCAAATGCACAAATTATTGAGGAAAAATCTAGCTTTCATACACATAAAAACAAGTTGCAAAACTTATCAAATGCCAAAAAATTAACAAGTGTCTAAATTTGAGGCTCCCTTTGAGCTTGAGGCCCAAGCCAAATGGCCCTCCGATCCCGTCCCCCCCCACCCCCCCGATTGGTTCTGCTCCCACGTATCAGGTTGCTAGCATATTCTGAAGCACATTCAACAGCATTCAATAGACACATTTTCGCCCCCTCCAAAAATAGCCACTGATTTTTTTGGGATGTTTCAATACCTGGGTATCTTACTTGAGGCACCATGGGCCTGATTTTCAAGAGGTTCTGCCTCCCATTGACTTTAGTTGGAGATCTGAGGGCTCAGTGCCTCTGAATCAGGCCCAAGTTGTCTCAGTTTGGGCACCCATGGTGGAAACTGTTGCCAAGTGTGATAATTGGTTCTGTATTTTTCCCCTCATAATTTACAATATGTATAAGGACTAGGTTGTGACCTTCATTCACACATGAGTGAACAGTTATTCACACGAGCAAGTCTACTGTATATCTGTTCAGTACTGTTGCCAGGCATCTCTCCTTTCTAATGGAAGTTTAATTTATACCTAGAACATGACAGTTCTAAAATATTACACAAAATATCTATTAGCACTATCTGCCAGCTGGCTTTCCCGCCCCCAGCCAAAGTGTTTACGATTTCAGGTTCAGCAGAATTTGGTAGTGACAGCTTATTGAAGTAACTGCTCACCAGTGTGCATAAGGAGTTCTCAATGAGGCCCCAAGTAAAGACTATGTGCTTAGACAGGAACCAAAATAAACATAAATATGTCTCTGAAAAAGAAGCCAATTCACTGTAAACTATTCATGGCCTCTAAGTACTCCATGGTTGTCACTGCATTACACTCCACAGCCTTCTGCAACTCGGATCCTCCTGCTCAGAAGCCCTGATGCAGCGAACCACTTAAGGATCAGTCTTGCATAGAACTAGTTGATAAACTTTCAACAGAACAGCTGTCTGTCAGAAAATGCAATTTAATTGAAATTGAAACATTTTGCAGGAAAGTGTCCATTTCAATAATGTTTTCTATGGCGGGAGGAAGTCAAAACTTGCAATTTTACAATGTCAAAGTGTTTCATTTTGAGAAGGTGAAATGTTTTGACTTTATCATTTCATTTTGTTTTGATGTTTCTGCTTTAACATTTATTTTTATATAATATTTCAACATTATCATAACCAAACATTTGGATTGCTCCACATTTTCTTTTTCTTCAAATTTTCATTACACAGGCAGTTTCTAAACTTTGTCTTTTTGTTCTGATTCAGAATGAAAACAAATTTCAAAATGTCAATTTCCCACATGGTGGAAATTCCATTCTCAGACCAGCTCTAATCCTGCACCATATCAGTCATTAGGAGTTTTGTGATTGATTTCAGTGGGAACAGGATTGGGGCCTTAAAGAATTGCTTTACTTCAAGCATGTGACTAATCCAATTCATTTCAATGCAACACCTCAGATGTTTGAAATTAAGCACATGCGTAAGTACTGTGCTGATCTGGGGCTTAAAACACAGGCCCCTAGTATTTAGGCTATTGGAGAACTTCTTGTAATTGTTGCATTTTAGAGCCTCTGACACACGGTTGAACAATTGTTTTTCATTAGGGAACAACAAGGTACACCCATGCTCTATGTGTGTGAAGTATCTTACTGTTTTCCAGATGGCATAGTTCAACATTGGGGCTTTGTTTTTATGTATTTATTTTCCCCAACAAGACTGAAAGAGAGGAAATAGCATGGCTCAAACATTGAGTTTTCTGTTTGAGAGGAGGCTGTGTTTGTCCTGAATGAAACGGCAATATCCATAACTTTTCTCAATTTACTGCATTTCCTTATTTATCACCACCTGACATTAATGATGCACGTTTCTTCCCAAAGGACTTTTCTGCATCTGTCTGGGGGGAAAAAAATCACTTTACCTGTCACTTACATGAGCCATCTCAGGATCAAAAGACAATGGACAACTGGAGCACAGTGTGCTCACGTTCGCTCCTTGTGGTTTAATCATAATTTTGCTCTCACCTAACGGCAAAGGATACAGAGGCTGAATTCAATACAATTTCTGCCTGTCTTTTCCACAGCCAATTGTAGGAAACGCTCCCAAAGCCCAGCGCTCCAGCAACAGAAGCCCAACAGAGTTTAGATTGAATATACAGCAAGAATCATAGCAGCAGATGCTTTTGACATGACATTCTAGCATACTGCACAGCATTTCAAAGCTATAGGATGTGGCTGCTGAGTCTCCAGCTATTTGTTTTTTGTTTTTTTTTTCTTTGGAAGATGTACGCTGCATACTTTGTCTTAGTAAACCTTTTTGTCTTGCAGTCTTAATTTATACTTTATTTTTAAATGCAGCTAAGAACTTCAGACAAATAGTTAAACCTGAGGCCAAATACTCTTAAAAGTAGTGTTAGAATTATGCCTGGCACTGAGTCCCCCGACACTTCTGTAACAGGAAAGTCATTCTGAATGATGGAGGCCTATGAGATTAAAGTAGGAATCTCAATACTGTTATACTTGCTTATAGAATTTTCTGGAGCACTGAAAGTAACAACTCCAGCGCCAGAAGCACAACTTAATTTCATACTTACCCCCCCCACCACTGCTTTCAGATACAACAAAATAACATACAAAACAACAGTAAGATTAAGGTATAGCACTGACTATTGGCAGAGGTGCTATCTACGCTGGCTGAGCATTACAATTCAGTTAGAAATGGTTAAATACAACACCTAAGGGGATTTTGTCAACAATTCCAAACCACTGTTTGGTTTTCCTAGGTTTGTGCTTCAACGCATAGGTTTTGGTTCATATAGCTATTTGGGAAATTGTTGTTTGTACAAATACTCCTAGGAACACAAGTATTTTTGGGGTGATTAAGAGTTTGTCATCCAATGAGAGCAAATACACTATCCTGTTATTCAATGTGACCAGTCACACAGCACAAAGAGCAAGTAGTGAATATTCAGAGCAAAGAGGTTGTGAATATCCCCAAAGTTGAAATGAGGGTCTATGAATACTTGTACATCAGAAATAGATTAACAGAAGTCAAGACTGGTTCACAAATTATTTGAATTTTGCAAGCAGGAAAAAGGACTAATTTCCTCACAGTTTATTTATTAAATAAACTAATAATTTGACAGTCCTGCTTCTCAGCATGAGAGCTCAAGTAAGATGAAAGAGGCCTCTGTAGTTCTTGCTGCTGAATTACAACGTTTATAAGCCTGACTGTGAAAGAAAAAGCAAATACTTAGATGTTGTTTGATCAGCAATTGATGAATGCACTGTTTAGAATGTAAATAGGTTTCTCCAGCAACCAGAACTATGTAAAATCTGGCTTGACTTTATTTGCAAGTTGATTAGAGTTCCCATTTGGTCTCCTAATGTATGAAGCATTGCAATTAAATTAATAAAGTAATTGGATTTATTTTTCTCTCCCACTACTTTCTCAGCCTTGTACACACAGCAATACCTTTTGAAATTACAAGGATGAGAGAAAATCATGTTTTCTTAAGTTGGTGCTGTTGATGTGAAAGAACAAACGGACAGCAAATAAAAGTCCCTCAGGTCTTTGAGAAATGCAATTGTGTTTTCCCATGAAAGTAAACATTTTAAAAAATCTTTTTATCACAAATACAATCTGGAATAAAGGTCAACTACAAACTATATCTCTCAAAGATTTAGATATTTGACAACTCTCTTCTGCGGCTTGGCAAACAAGCATTGATTGCAAGCATTGGCCAGAGATATACAAACACTTATAGATATTGTATGCAGAAGGCAAGCTGCACTTAAATTGATGATTAATAGATCTGCTGTTAGTAATCTATATCATCTCTTTTGCATGGAGAAAGCCATTAGAAATGTATTTCCAATACCACAGGCAGACCTTAAATGCTATGCAGCATAACACTGAAGATTTGGAATACATTCTTGCAAGAGTCTAAATATATAGATACAGCCTCATTGTTATAACACAGGGGTTGGCAACCTTACAGAAGTGGTGTGCTGAGTCTTCATTTATTCACTCTAATTTAAGGTTTTGCATGCCAGTAATACATTTTAACATTTTTAGAAGGTCTCTTTCTATAAGTCTATAATATATAACTAAACTATTGTATGTAAAGTTGTCATAGGTTTCACCCCCACTCTGAACTTTAGGGTACAGATGTGGGGACCTGCATGGACACTTCTAAGTTTACTTACCAGCTTAGATCTGGTATCACTGCCACCATTCAGAATTTTTAGTGTCTGGATCACTCCCTTTCCCCCCAAAACTTTCCCCTCCCTGGGTAGCCATGAGAGATTCCTTCACCAATTCCCTGGTGAGTCCAGATCCAATCCCTTGGATCTTAACACAAGGAGAATTTAACCATCCCCCCTTCTTTCCCCCACCAATACCTGGTGAGTCCAGATCCAGTCCCCTTGGATCTTAAAACAAGGAAAAATCAATCAGGTTCTTAAAAAGAAGGCTTTTAATTAAAGAAAAGAAAGGTAAAAGAAAGAAAAAAAACAAACTCTGGAAGACAGCATACCAGCTAATCTCACAGACAATAACTTGAAAACACAGGATGTTCCCCTGGGCAAAAATCTTAATACACACAAGAATCCCCAAATTTGATAATTCCCTTAATTTGCACCAAGACAAGTACAAAAAAAAAAAACCATAAACCTATTTATTCCTTTCTAAAACTTACTACTCTGATAAGAGGCTGGTTCCTTGATCTTTTTCACTCCAGCTGAAACTGAAAACTAACAAAGGAGAAAACCCTCCTTCCTTTTGAAACATCTTGTTCCCCCATTGGTTCCTCTGGTCAGGTGTCAGTTAGGCTAGAAGAACTTTTTAACCCTTTACAGGTAAAAGAGGCATTAACCCTTAGCTATCTGTTTATGACAAAAGTAAATAAGGTTTTTAAAATGTTTGTTTAAGAAGCTTCAACCAAATTAAATTAAAATGCAGAGCCCCTGGACCAGTGGCCAGGACCCAGGCAGTGTGAGTGTCACTGAAAATCAGCTCATGTGCCCCCTTTGGCACACGTGCCATAGGTGCCTACCCCAGCTATAACATTATGTTATAGCAAAAAGGACACTATGAAAGTTGTTAGGCTGAAAATTTATCTTTTTCTCTTATCTATTTTGCAGAATCCATAAAATCTCTGTTCTTTTAAAAGTATAATCTAGCACTTGATTTAAAAAAAAATCCTAAAATAATAAACCAGTAAGTATGCTGGGCAAGTGATAACATTGATTAGGAAACAAACAGCAAACAAAACAATGTCCTGTGGTCACAGTGAGTTCTACCTTGTGTCACAAGTGGTCTCACTAATGTGTATTGGGGAGTATGGTACCCTTACTCAGGATGGATAGCATCAATACCTAGTATAAGTTGTTTGACATTTAGGGTATTACACAAAACCCATCCCATCTCTCATGCTTTTGCCCAAGGGCAGGGCATGTAGGATGTTATTTGTATTACAGCAATACCTAGAGGCCCCATCAGAGACCAGGGCATCATTGTGTTGTACCAACATGTAGGGAAAAGACAATTTCTGCCTTCAAAAGATTAATGATCAGACATAACCAGTGGCTCAAACAAATTGGTGGGGATAGGAGGACAAAGTAACAGCAATATGCTTGCAACCTTACCTTGTTGGTTGTTAACTGGAAGTATGGCAGAATTTAGTCAGCCTTCCGTTAAATTCAATGGGTTTTGGATCAAGCCCTTGAGGAGTTTAAGAGGGACAGTGTAGTGGCTTAGGGGCAGGTTAGGGGTGGAATTTGTTCCTGCACATGAGGGGCAGCATGGAACGAAGCATTGAGATTCTTACTGGAGATTGGGAGAAAACATGGAGAACTGGATTAATATGCAGTAAGGGCTGACTTTGCTGGTTGAGTGTAAATTCAAGTTGATGACACAAGGTGGTAGTGCTGATAAGTAATGTGGAGATTATACTGGGGGAATATTTGTGTTTACATAATATGTCTTTTATTTAAGAGTCACTTGCTACCATAAATGTTGTATATGTTCCCTGTTATTTTAGGAATGGGCATGTTTATTAAATTAAATAATTTTTCAGCATATCCATAGTCTTACAAAAGGGATTATGGATTAGCTGTAATAGTTCATTCTGGGCTAAAATTTAGCATGTAATGATGCTGACTTGCAGAGAATTTATTAATTATTCTTTTACAAAGGAGATGTAAATAATAGGAATGCAAATAAATAAATAAATCAAACTTGCCTGATTGCTGGTTTCGCTGTTGAGGTGATTACGGAGTAATGACTGGTTTTGGAGGTCACGTTACAATCACAATTTTGTATTAACCCCAACTCTTGGATTCCCTTTTAATTGAAGAAGGAAAAAGCTCTCCCTTTGCCTGGGAATTTCTCATGCTGAATCTTTATTAAGAGGAGACTTTTTTTTTTTGCATGTGTAAAATTTGATATAAAGAAACTGCATTTTTACATTTACAATCAGTGTGCTGTACATCGGTTGCATATCTATACTTATTTTTTATATTTTTATCAAAATACACTGCATCTGGGTGCAAGCCTCCCCAGACGGGTCCACAGACTTGAGCTAGTGAGGCTTGTGCTAACGTTCTAAAAATAGCTGTGTGGAAATTGCACCTTGGGCTGGAGCTTGGGATCTGAAGCCTGGAGTGGTGGGCTTCAGAGCACAAACTGCCGTGTCAAAGTATCATCTACACAGCAATTTTTAGCACATTAGCGTGAGCCCTGCTAACAGAAGAAGAAATTTTGAACTGAAAACTTCTCTGTACTTTTTTTTTTTTAAATGACAATCGACACTTCAGGTCCACTTTAACCCATATTCTTGATCTATTGTATCTACATTTTGAAAGGGTCACCAGAACAATAGGACACCTTTCATAGCTACACAAGGTACCAAAAGCCCACAATGCATGCTGTAGGCACAGTACGATGTTAGATACAGATAGAGGTTCAAACTTAACTCAGAATTTTCTCGCTATTGTGGTTCAAGGTCAGAACCTTAACATTATCTGAATATAGTGTGTTTTGTGGTGTAATACAGACATGTTCAGGGCTAAAAGTCTGCCTGCTGAGTAAGTGAGCTATTTTTAAAAAAAGTTGTTCAACTTTAGGAGACTCCTGAGTTTAGCATGACTTTTACATAAGTAAAGTCACCATGGAAGAACGGTAAAGAATTTAAAAGCCCTGATCAGGACTTAACTCTTTTTTTTCTTGTTAACATACTTTTCCAGCCATTTCCTCCTATCAGAATACAGAGAAAACCAAACCACATGATAAAAAGAGATTCAGTTCTGGCTGGTGCATTAATAATAGACTTCCTAGCTAAATTCTGATTGTGGGCCCAAATTTTGGTCTCCGTTACATTTGGGCAAACCTTATTGAACACTGAGGGTGAAATTACACCATTGAAGGCTATGGAAATTTTGCCTTTGGCATCAGAGGCCAGGATTTCACCCTGAGAATGGAAACTGATCAAGTGGCTTGGTGTTCCTCTATTACTGATGGCAATACATGAGAAGGATAGAATCCATCTTAACACTCAGACCCAACGGTGCATTTTCTAAATGTTTAGCCCTGCAAGCTCATCATTTTGCAAGGGCAAGTTTGATCTGGAGTCACTCAGAGATGGCAACATGGAGCCCTGATATGCTGTTTTTGTAGTTGCCTTTTCAGAATAGAGCTGGACAGTGGATGATAGAGCTCAGGGTGATCAATCTCCATCCTCTGATAGTCTCCTCCCCAAACAAAATGGTGTATAAAGTAAGCCCCATCCATCCCATTTTCCCTGGCCTTTGAAAGATCACTGGGAGGAAATAAAGAACCCAATTCTGTCCCTGTTAATGGCAGAATCCTGTTGTAATAATCCTAAACACAGTAGCAGCAGCATAAAACTTTCAGTTTAAGACAAAATTTCAATGACATTCTGAATTATTAGCATATCTCCTCTGTGTATAGTAGAACAGAACAGTCAGTGCATCACATTCTGTAGATAAAGTTTAATAATGCATTACTCCTGATTCTCTAAAACCAGACTCTCACACTTTGAAGGCTTCATGCATGCAAGCTACAGACAGTGGCAAGATTTACCAGCATGCCACTGTCTGCACTGTTTTAATTTCCCTTAAAAGCAATCATAGCAGAGTGAAGTCCCTTCAGTCTTGAGATAAATTATGATTCAAGGTGAGAAATCCAAAGGGGACACACTCAATTTGAAAAGGATTACAAACCGAAAACAATCAAATCTAAATTATATGCGGGCTTATAGAGATGACTTGGAAGACCCAGTATGCAGAATGCTAGTGTAAATTCACGAGTCATGTGCATTAAGTGCCACAAAAGCTCCAAGGATGTTTATTTCAAAAAGACTTGTATTAACATGTCATCTCAATGTTTTAATGGAAATTCTATGGGTTTTTTAATGTAAAGAAAAGTCTCTGAAGGTGCTGGAGGAAAAAAGTGAGCTTCTAGGAGCGCCTGATCACTGAAGGGAATGTTTAATTTATTTGTTTTCTACAGCCAATTTCATATCCCTGGTGCTTTATAAAGTTTTACTGATGGCAATACTCAGAACAAAAAACAGACAATTCACTAAATTGCCATATAGTCCCCCTATATTCCAGTGTCCTGCGCATTTCCTCTTCTCTCTTCCCCCTCTTATTGCCTACCATAAAAGATGGCCTTTACAGTTTATCCAAAAGGTTTACACGATCCAGTTGCTGATAGAACAAGAAGGAAGCAAATTCTGAAGTTAAGAACCTCTCCTGGAAAACAGGCACCAGGAAAGGTGCCTTGTTTAAGGGCCTGATTCAGAGCCCACTTGAAGTCAGTGGAAAAAGATTAAATAAAATAGAGTGGTCAAGTGGTTTGGGTGCTGGGCTGAGATTTGGGAGACTGAGTAAAATTCCTGTGTGTCCTTGGGCAAGTCATTTAGTCTCTCTGCCTCAGTTTCTGATCAGTAAAATGGGGTCAATTGTACTTTTCTACCTCACAGGTATGTGATGAGGATAAATATATTAAAGATTATGAGGCGCTCAGATACTATTGAAGTGGGAGCCACATAAATACCTAAGACAGATACATTCTGTTTAACTTCAGTAGACTTTGGATCAGGGCTTGAACCAAGAGAGATCCAGCTTGAATTGCTTCCCTGATTATGAAACAAGGATAGAAGTGGCCTCTTTAGTAACCAGGGCTTTGTAGATTGACCAATGCCTTGAATTTCACCCAGAAACATATTTGCAGTGAGCAAAGGCTGTAAAGCATAGTATGATGTGGTTTCGATGTCAGCGGGTAGCTGCATTCTGAGCTGATTTTGGTTTCCAGATTTTTTCCCCTGCAGGAGACTAATCATGGCATCCACATAGAAAGGGGATTGGTAGGGTACACAGAGGGGAAATGTGGCCACATGGTGGCATTCCCTACACATGTAAATACCCTCATCCCATGTGTTATGCATGATCTGGGCTACTGTTGGCTGAGTATGAGGGAGAGAACATGATGAATAGGAGTTGAGGAACAGCAACTGTACAAAACAGGTTCATCACTCATTTCATCTTAAACTACCATCTAATAGGCATCATAACTTACTGCTACTCTGAACTGCATGGAGAGACCCTTCTTGGTCCTTTAAATAGCATGGAAGGTATTTTACTGGGCAACTGGCTGAGTCTCAGCCAATGGTAGCATGACTGAGCAGATAACTCTGGCACTTGGGGATAGTGTGTGATCTGAGATCCTTTTCTTTGTGAAGCAGATTCATCCACTGAGTCTAAAATCACCACCTACTATATTCCTCATACATTGCTGCCATTACACTCTTACCCTGCTCTGTATTTATAAAAAATGTGTAGTAGAGCTTTTTAAAATGTTACTCCACTTTCACAATACTCTCAGTAAACCCCCATAGTATGTTCTGTCACCTTCAAGTGTCTAGTCCGGGGGTAGGCAACCTATGGCACATGGCCCGAAGGTGGCACCAGAGCTGATTTTCAGCTGCACTCACACTGCCCGGGTCCTGGCTACTGGTCTGGGGGGCTCTGCATTTTTAATTTAATTTTAAATGAAGCTTCTTAAACAAACATTTTAAAAACCTTATTTACTTTACATACAACAGTAGTTTAGTTATATATTATAGACTTATAGAAAGAGACTTTCTAAAAACATTAAAATGTATTACTGGCACACAAAACCTTAAAGTAGAGTGAATAAATGAAGACTCGGCACAGCACTTCTGAAAGGTTGCCGATCCCTGGTCTAGTCAATGAATATAAATTATTATTCAAACCTCAATGACCAGTTAACAGTCTAAATATGACCACTTCACTGATCCTGTTGTAACTTTGGAATAACACATTATTTTCTATTTTCGGGCATGCTTCATAGAATCTTCTTCCCCTTTTCTCCTTGGTCCACAATTCTTGCCATTCCTTTTTAATCACCCTTTTAAAATCCTGCTCACTCAAAAGAATCTTTACATCAATTTTTCTGTTTTCAAGCATTTTTTTGACTGCTTTATCTGCCATTTCATTGCCAAGTATCCTGGCATGTGTTGGAATCTATGCTAGTATTATGTTCATGCCTGTGCATACTAACTCTGTCAGAAATAATACTTTATTACATCACTTCTGCTTTCTGAGGTATCACTTTTAATTGACAGTATACCTGATATGAATCAAAAAAGATAACAGCTATGGTAGGTTGTATGTCCCTTAACCAGTTTAATGCTACCATTATTTCCACGAGTTCAGCAGTCATAATGGCTACAAAATTGAATATTCTTTTAGATTTCTTAACTCCAGTCTCAGGGAATCAAAAGGCTGCTTTCACTCTACCTGTTCTTTCATCTTTTGATCCATCATTATAGAGACGGCTATGCTGACTGTATATACCACATATAAACTCAAACGTTATCTGGCATATAGGATGACTCTTTTCCTTTATTTTATTTTAGAATTCTATATCCATATCCAGAGAGATGATTTTTTCCAGGTATAATTTACTGCCCCATGACTATAAATTTCAATCTTTTCTAGTCCTTCCTTTTCACTTAACTTTTTAACCTACATTTTAACCCTAAGAGCACAAGGGAGTTTTTGGAGTTGAGCTACATTTCATTAGCTTAATTCCCAATATTCCTCATATATTTGTCCACTATTCTTATCAGTGCTATTTCTCCTGATTTTAGCCCAAAATGTCACTGTAATGCAGTGACGTTTAAAGAAATGCAGCACTTGCAGTATGGAGCCCTTGAGATTTAGTTGACCAGATCTTTAGAAGGTAGAATCTAGTTGCAGAACTAAATGCTTGAAGTGCATAATCTATTAGTGATTTTATTAATGCTCTATATAGTATCATCAGAACTTCCTTATCTGCTCTCCAATTAGTCCCAGCTATACTTTTATGTAGATTAATCCTACTTTTGCATTTGTTTGTAATAATTTCGGTGGCCATTACATTTTTATTATCAAACACCACCCAGAAATTTAAAGCTTAACCATATGCACCTGTTCTCTACAAAGACAAATTATACTCCTCTTTCATCTTTCTTCCAGTGAAAATCATTCCCTTTGTTTTAGCGATTGAAAATTTAAATCTGTAGACGTCCTCAGTCTGAGACCTCCCTGTGGACTTCATTGGTTCCCTCTCCAGCCCCTTTAATTCTAGCGTGTTTAACCCATATAACACAATCATCTGAAAATCAGGTAATACCTACTCCTGCCCTTACATTTTTTTGGGCAATCATTTATCACAATGCTAAACAAGGCAGGGCTGATGACACTCCCCTCTGGGGTGCCATTGGCAATACTATAGATACTGATAAGACTTTCCCTATTCTAACCTGTATAGTCCTATTACTCAAAAAAAAATTTATTTAACAGAAGATTCTTTGTTGGATGTGGCCAAAAATTTTAGTGGCTTATTGAACAAATACACACAAGCATAAGGATTGCCCCAGAAACTGTGTGCAATAGAAACCTCTCGGAAATAGCACTACACAATGGGAACTGTGTGACCCAGGTCACAGCAAAAAAGCTTTCCAGCAGGTGGATGGAAGGTATTGACAACATGAAAGGTCCTCACTCCCCCTACAACACACCTGAAAACCCCTGAGGAACAACGAGTGAACTGTGAGAAGTGATGGTCCCAGGCTAAGATCTTTAGCCTGTGTATGAAAACCTGGGAAAGCCAAGGAAACTAATGCCTTGAGGATCTGATCGTCTGTTTATCACTCAGAGTGAGAATTTAGTAATTTACATCCTACCTATCTAGTGTGTTAAAATCAGCTTGTGTTTATTTACTAAGGATATGTCTACACTACGAAATTAGGTCAATTTAATAGAAGTTGATATTTTAGAAATCGATACAGTCGATTGTGTGTGTCCCCACTAAGTGCATTATGTCAGTAGTGTGCCTCCACAGTACCGAGGTTAGCGTCGACTTTTGGAGCGTTGCACTGTGGTAGCTATCCCACAGTTCCCGCAGTCTCCACCACGCATTGGAATTCTAGGTTGAGCTTCCAATGCCTGATGGGGCAAAAACATTGTCGCGGGTGGTTCTGGGTACATGTCGTCTGGCCCCCCTCTCTCCATGAAAGCAATGGCAAAAAATCATTTCTCGCCTTTTCTCCTGGGTTACCCGTGCAGACACCATACCATGGCAAGCATGGAGCCCGCTCAGCTCACTGTCACTGTGTGTCTCCTGGGTGCTGCTGGCAGATGTGGTACTGCAGTGCTACACAGCAGCATCCCCTTGACTTGCCTTGCGGACGGCAGATGGTACAATACAACTGTTAGACGTTGTCGTCGTGCTGTGGGTGCTCCTGGTTGACTTCGGTTAGGTTGGTCAGGGGCACCTAGGCAGACATGGGTGCTCCTTGCTGGCTTCAGTGAGGTCGGTTGAGGGTGCCTGGACAAAAATGAGAATGACTGTAGGTCATTCTCTTCTGTAAGTTTCATCTAATGGAGATTCAGTCCTGCATGCCAGCTGGAGGCTCCTACCTCAGGCTGCTCTCCCAGTTGGCAGCACCACGCGGTTGCACCTACCCCAGCCTATCCCTTTGCTCCCATGGCTCATGAAGCCTGGACAGTAGTAAGGAGCAGTTCAACTGTAGACTGAGCAATTTTCCTCCAGGGCAGATTGGCAGAGGCCCTGGAGGTTTTTCACCTTCCTCTGCAGCATGGGGCACATGTCACTTGCTGGAGGTTTCTCTGCAGCTTGAGGTCTTCAAATCACAATTTGAGGACTTCAGTAACTCAGACATAGGTCAGGGGTTTGTTATAGAAGTGGATGGGTGAGATTGTGTGTCTTGCATGGTGCAGGAGGTCAAACTAGATGATCATAATGGTCCCTTCTGACCTTAAAGTCTATGAGTCTATGAGTTTATAAGTGCATAATGGTGGTAGAATGTGCCTTTGGACGTTTAAAAGCTCGCTGATGCAGTTTACTGACTTGGTTAGACCTCAGCAAAACCAATATTCCCATCATTATTACTGCTTGCTGTATGTGCCACAATATCTGTGAGAGTTTATGGCGGGGTGGGAGGTTGAGGCAAATCGTCTGGCCGTTGATTACGCACAGCCAGACACCAGGGCGGTTAGAAGAGCACAGCAGAGTGCGCTGTGCATCAGAGATGCTTTGAAAACCAGTTTCATACTGGCCAGACTATGGTATGAAAGTTCTGTTTGTTTCTACTTGATGAAAACCCGACCCTGGGTTCACTCTTCTTCCCTGTAAGCCAATCGCCCTCCTCTCCCCCCTTTGATCTTCGCTTGCAGAAGCAATAAAGTCATTGTTGTTTCAAATTCATGCATTCTTTATTAATTTGTCACCCAAGTGGGGGGATAAGTGCCAAGGTAGCCCAGGAGGGGTGGGGGAGAAGGGAAGCACAGGGGTGGGGTAGTTGTAGGGACACCCCCTAGAATGGCATGCAACTCATCGTAGAAGCAGCATATCTGGGGCTCTGGTTCTTTGGTAGTCTCCACACAGCACTGCTGCCAGCCTCTGTTATAACCTCTGTCCTTCATGGCCTTGGAGATTTTTTCAAATATTCCAGATTTCGTCTTTTGGAACAAAGCTCAGATAGCACGGATTCATCTCCCCATACAGCGATCAGATGCAGTACCTCCTGTTTGGTCCATACTGGAGCTCTTTTGCGATTCTGAGACTCTATGGTCACCTGTGCTGATGAGCTCTGCATGGTCACCTGTGCTGATCTGCTCACCATGCTGGCCAAACAGGAAATGATATTCAAATGTTTGCGGGGCCTTTCCTGTTTACCTGGCCAGTACATCTAAGTTGAGAGTGCTGTCCAGAGCGGTCATAATGGAGCACTCTGGGATAGGTCCCAGAGGCCAATACTGTCAAATTGCATCCACACTACCCCAAATTTGACCCAGCAGGGTCGATTTCAGCACTAAACCCCTCATCGGCGAGGAGTACAGAAATTGATTTTAAGAGCCCTTTAAGCCAATAAAAATGGCTTCCTTGTGTGGATGGGTGCAGGGTTAAATTGATCTAATGCTGCTAAATTTGACCTAAACTCATAGTGTAGACCAGGGCTAAGGTAATCTGCTTGGTTCTGTTTGCTATCCCTTTAATAACTTAAAATCTACCTTTTGTAGTTAATAAACTTATTTTGTTTATGTAATTTCTAACTGGGGAGGGAGGGCAAGAAGTTGTGTATATCTCTTTTCACATTGAGGAAGAGGGCAGATTTTTATAAGCTTGCGCGGTGAAGGTTTTTCTATATAGTGCAAGACAGTATTATTTTGGGTTTATCTCCTAAAAGGAGTGGGCACATGAGTGCTGGGGGAGCGCTCTCACACAGAGCTGGCTTCAGTCTGTGTCTGCAGCAGGGCATGGACCTAACTCTGTGTGTTCGCCACAAAAGGCCAGAGACCCTAATTCAGCAAAGCAAGGAGAGGGAACTCAGGCTGGTGGAGCAGGAGAGGCTCAGTGAAATCCCAGTACAGGTGGCATCCTGGACTGCGGGGGGGGGGGAGGGCCAGGGTCTTTCCATAACTTTTCCCTTTCATCTTGTGAGGATAAACTGGTTTCTAGGCATCAGTTCTCATAAATAGCTTGCGTGGCTTCCCTATTGGAATTATCATGGAATGCATCCATCCCACTGGTATTACTCCTTGTCCCAATATACTATTATACAATTTTAATAAAATCCTTCAACTTCCTTCAGGTAACTATTTAAGCAGCATCTTACATATACTATTGTTACTTGCTATTGATTTTTGGAATTATCTGTAGCTTTTTTCATTTCCTGCATCTGAAGGTTTCATTCAGTGATTTATCTTCATTTTCCCTACCATTTAGGCTCACAATTTTCTTCCAAAAATGTCCTCCTCCTCTCCCCCACCCCTGAAAATCTGTTCTATTCTCATTACTGCTAGCATTCTTGAACACTTTTGCTAGGATTTCTGCTTTTCCTTTGTTCGAACTTCTAACTTTATCCTCCTCAGTAAGAACAGGGAAAAAATTATTATTGCTCCATGTTCCATTCATTCTCCTAACATGCTTGTAACCTCCTGAAACCTTGGTATCTTATTTACCCTAAAAACTTCAACTCTTAGTCCTCTTAATAACTTTATTCAACTGCCTTAGTTCTTTAATATTTCATCAAATCTTCATTTTTCATTGTGATTTTATCTTTTCTATTTGTATGTATGTGTTATTTTTTTGGGGGGGAGGGGAGGTGGAATTGCAGCCTCACTGTCGTCATTTCACCGTGGAACCAGGTTTCTGATTTTAGGGCAAATTAGATGACTTATGAATAGCTACTTTGACTGCTGCCATAATTCCCTTTCTTACATTTTCACTAAATTCCTCTATAATATCATTTACACACTTGTTGATCAAGCACTCATCACACTTATTCCTGAAGAGCTCACAATGAGCCTTTTTAAAAGTCCAAGGAGGAGTTCCTCCAG
The DNA here is from genome assembly GCF_007399415.2 of Gopherus evgoodei. Taxonomy (NCBI): domain Eukaryota; kingdom Metazoa; phylum Chordata; order Testudines; family Testudinidae; genus Gopherus; species Gopherus evgoodei. The sequence goes on along the minus strand of NC_044322.1, from coordinate 200,666,393 downwards.
TGTCTTCAGCATCACTCTTTCCTTGGTACATAATCAGCTTAGGGAAACTATCACTTCCCACACCCTCTTCCTTGTAAATTTCCCAACGACATTTACTAACTGTATTGCTTGTTGCAATTCCCAGATCCAAACCGGAAAAGGAACCAATTGAGTTAAACCTAGTTGGTGTTCCGTTATTTAAAATTACCAGATCGTGCTTATCAATAAACAGTCCCAAAGACTTGCCATTACTATCAGATTTCATACTTCTGCATAACTCGTCATGGCTACTCAAATCTCTCTATATAATAGACGGGCTGTTTTTACATCTGTAATTAGCTCTTTTAATTCCGAGCTTGCCAGATCTTTACAGGGGTTATAAACATTATAGATTCTTAAAGAGGTATTTTCATTATGCTTTGGAATCTCAATAGCAGCATATCCAAACTCAGCTTCTTTATATTCATTTCAACATAATTTTAGATTTGCCTTTATAAATGTACAGCTCCCCCTTCCCCTCCCCCCCCCATACTTCCCCCTTTGTATTTCTGTCTTGTCTGACTCTATTTTATCCTTGAACTTTAAAAGACAGCTTTCCTAGTAACCACATTTCCTGTGCACAGATAACATCAGGTTTTACCTCTATTTCAAGTATAGTCTCCTTTAGTTCTTGATCCATGTGCTGTTAGGCTTGTGTATGCCATCAATTTTTTTTATCACCATATTGGTTAAACTGCAGTATTCAGGGGCGGCTCTAGGTATTTTGCCGCCCCAAGCACGTCAGGCAGGCTGCCTTCGGTGGCTTGCCTGCGGGAGGTCCCCAGTCCCACGGATTCAGTGGCATGCCTGAGAGAGATCTGCCGAAGCTGCGGGACCAGCGGACCCTCCATGGGCATGCCGCCGAAGGCAACCTGCCTGCCGCCCTCACAGCAACTGGCAGAGCACAGCCCGTGGCTTGCTGCCCCAGGCATGCACTTGGCGTGCTGGTGCCTGGAGCTGCCCCTGGCAGTATTATCTTCACTCGAAATTGCATGATTGCATTCTATTGCCACATTACTAATGTATACATACTTTATCCACTGCTTTTATCGTAATCTTCATTCTTTCTGTTCTCTTTCCTCTTTGTGAAGTGCTGTTTATTACTTCTACCCTAAATGCTATAGATTTCTTTCTCCGTAAAAAATACATCATCCCTTATTTCTCTTATTACATATCTTAGCCTTTGTAAAACTGTTATAGCAATGATACCTTCCCCTTACTGGTTTTTTCCTCTTTCCCCACATGTCACTTTGAATGCGTTTTTTAGTAGCTGCTGTATAAGATATCTGACTGATAACTCTTGTTCTCTCTAGGCTGTTTAGTTACATATCCTGCAGAAGTACTATCCTTATCACAGTTGCCACATTTTAGCACAGCTCCTTCCACACAGATTTCATACAAATGCTCCCCTCCACATTTTGCCACATCTTGTTTTTCCTTTAATAAGTTTAGACACATGGCAAATGTATGTAAACATCTTAAAAGGGGATGGCCTATATAGTTTAGTCCAAAACATCTGATATCCTAGTTTAACCCTATCAGCTAAGGCTCTTCCACTAAATGTTATTTGCACAACTGAGGATGGTTTATTCTCTCCCTCTCCCCTACTAAGTATTCACTTAATGAATAGCACCAGGTCCCAATTATCCTTTTTTTTTTAATTTAAATTTCATCCTCAACCATTTCCAGTGGGCCCCATCTATATTACCACCTATTGATTCCGTCATAAATTTGTGTGGTTGATAATCTACTTTTGTTTTTCCTAAATTCTAGTGGTAAGCAGTTTTTCTGCCTTTTCTTTACTGGTACACTCTACCAACAAATCTCTACCCCGTATAATCTTCTAGCTCTTGATATATTCCCCAATTTGTTTCCTGAACTATTCAGCTACTTTCAAGGAATTAATGTCTTCTGTCTTTACTTCCTTACTTGGTGATTTGACAGTTATAATATTCTGGTTTTGCACCCTACACTTTGGTCTCTATCTGCCTGCTTCTTCTCATTCTGATATTTCTATTCTTTTTTGTAATTTGCATCCATTCGTAATTCCTAGTTTCTTCTCCCTCACTTTCTAGAGTGAATTCTGTGCTATTAGTTCAACTTTTTGCTTCTAAGCCGAGCACCAGCCCTTGGCTAGTCAAGCTTCTCCAACCAGAGTCCGAGCTGAGAAACAGAAGTTTATTTTCCTTTCAGATCATTTAGTTCAATGAGAACAGGTGCATGCTCTCATGGCCTTTTCACTTAGCTGCTAGCCTTCAGCAGGAGTTAAGAAGGAGATTAGAAGTGGCTTTGCAGTTGCTGAACTTCTGAACTAACTACACCTATTTGATGCACAAAGGTAAGGTTATAGGTTACCTGAGTGAGTGTTAAATCACAGTGTCCTAGAAACCATCAGTGGGTGTTCTTCAAAGCACCAAGCCTACCACAGAAGCAGCATTAAGCAATCAAAGTGAGTAAGAATATTTTATATTTTGTGGAACTGAGTTTTAAAATGTAATATTACAAATCTGTCATGTGTTTTTGTTTGTTTGTTCATTTTTTTTTGGGGGGGGGGGATGTCAGACCTTGTAAGATTAACATAATTCCCCATGTCATCATGAATTAACCAACAAATGAGAGAGAACCACCCTCCAGGTAACCTGAGGCATGAGAAATATATTGAGGTCGGATAGAATCTTCTCAAATAATCTTCAAAATCCAATAACGGGTGAGTCAGTCAACAACATTTCTAATGTAAACAAAGGAAGGTAGAAGTGCTGAGTTTAATAGTCTTTACTACAAGGATTATACTTTCAAAAACAGTTATTGCTGCATGTATATTTATAAAAAGTATATAGAAGTGTTTATAAATCATTTGCATTGACAGCATTCAAGGGTACTTGAAGAATATTTCTAAATGTGTTAGATACTCTATGGTCCATTGTAATTTAATGAGGGTGAAATTCTCTCCTATGCAGAAGGCCAGCACAAGACCTAGATGCTGCTTAAGCTCCTGAAATAGGATTTAAATAGATCATAGGCCTCAGTGCCATGAATTTCACCCTGAATAGTGCTCTCTACGTGTAAACATCCACGTACCAGTATATTAAACACTTCTAAATACAGGGGCAAATACTCCTTTGTAAAAATGTACAGTAATTCCCCTACCCAACCCTGTGATGTTACTGTAGTGTAGTAATTCTCTTGGTTTGGACAATTAACATACTAGATGTTTTTCAAGGGCTGCCCCCAACTCAATCCAATGAACCCAGCTCCATAGTGAGTTCTGCAGAGGAGTAGTGGGGAAGAAATCCACCCTCAGGCTGTGTAAAGCTGCAGTGGCTCTAGTCTCTACAACAGGGTCGGGAAATTTTTTTGCCCAACAGCCGCATCTAGATGGAGAAATTGCATGCAGGGCCATGAATGTAGGGCTGAGGCAGAGGGTTGGGGTGTGGGAAGGAGTGTGGGATGTGGGACGGGGTGCACTACGCAGGAAGGAGCTCAGGGTAAGGGGTTGGGGCAGAGGAGGGGTGCAGGGTGTAAGAGGGGGCTCAGGGAAGGGGATTGGGGTGCTGGAGACCGTGTGGAGTACGGGAGGGGGCTCAGGGCAGGGATGCAGGAAGGAGTGCGGCAGGGGGCTCAAAGCAGGAGGTTGGGGTGTAGAAAAGGTGCAAGGTGCAGTAGGAGGCTCAGGGTGGGGGGTAGGGGTGCGGCAGCGGTTTGGGGTGTGACGGGGCACAGGGCAGGGGGTTGGGGCAGAGGGGATGCGAAGTGCTGGAGGAGCCTCAGGGCAAGGGTTTGGGGTGTGGGCTCCAGCCTGATGCTGATTACCTGGAGCAGCTCCGGGTGGTAGCAGTGTGCAGTGGGGCTAAGACAGGCTCCCTTCCTGCCCTGGCCCCGCACTGTGCCACTCCCAGAAGTAGCGGGCACCATGTCCCTGTGGCCCCTGGGGGAGAGAGGGCAGAGGGTTCCACGTGCTGCCCTCCCCTGTGGGTACCTCCCCCGATCCTCCCATTGGTCACCGTTCCCTGTTCCTGATCAATAGGAGCTGCAGGGGGGAGGAGTGGTGCCTGCAAGCGAGGCCCGCGCATGGAGCCCTCCCCCAGGGGCCGCAGGAACATGGTGCTTGCCGCTTCTGGGAGCGGTGCAGGGTCCGCGATGCCGCAAGGGGTGGCAGTCCTATGGGCCAGATCCAAAGACCTGATGGGCCACATCCAGCTTGTAGGCCATAGTTTGCGCACCCCAGTCTACAAGCTGCTGTGTTGTCTGTACCCGTGCTTTGTTGAAGGAGGTCGTCAGTGGATCTAGATAGGTATGAACCCATTGCATTTTTGCTAATCTTGCTCCCCTTCAACACTGGTGGTTACAGGAATGCTCTATAAAAGAGACATCTTTGTTCATAGTAAATAATTCACAGATAAAGTTCCTCTAGATGGCACTCAAACATATGCAAATCCACAGTTTTATAGGGCCCATAAAGCTTCTTGTTGATGTGCAGTATAAAAGGCTTCATGTGTACAGCTCTTACCAGTGGTGTGGGGTGAGCTCTTGTTGAGCTGGGCTCTGATGTGTGGGGTGTACACCCATGTTATCTCCAGGCTGCGCATACCTCTTCTCAGTCAGATCCTTTGTGCCCTCAGACTAGGTGTGGATAGGTTTGTAAGCTGTACTATATTCTGCTCTTCAAGAGCTGAGAGTTACAGGAGGAACTCCAACCAATATAGAAAACAGGCACTATTATTGTCATGTATGATTAGAATGGAGCATATAATTTATAACAAACTATTTATTGACTGAATTTAGCTTTGTTTTTTGCTCCAAAAATGTGCAGAAGCAGCCTGCAATTTCCTTGAATTTACTGCTTTGTACAAACTTTACACCATTATTTTCTATTTCTCTTAAAACTCTGTGGATTGATTGTCAACAGCTCGTTTTGACATTCAAAATTCGAGCTGCGTGCCCCTATTGATTATTCTTATCAGGAGGGGGCCGTTAATCAATCAGAAACTGGTAGGAGATAAACAGGACTAGCAAATTTTTAGAACATTTTCTACTATTATGTATGCTGCTTGAAACTGCTGTGCTTGCATGTATAAAGCCTTTTAAATTTCTGCTGAGAACACAGCCGTTTTGTTGCTGTAGCCTGATACAGAGGTGTCTTGTGTGTACACATGTGTTCACTCCTGGAAACTTTACTTTTGCTGTGGTTTTGTTTGTTTTTTCCCCCTTAAGCACAAAAGAAAAAGGAAAACATTTTAGATTCCCCACCCCCACCCCGCAGTGTATGAAAACAAATTGGCAACCCTATTGATAAATTCATGGAGGATAGGTCTATCAGTAGCTATTAGCCAGGATGGGCAGGGATTTTAAACCATGCTCTGACATATCCCTAGCCTCTGTTTGCTAGAAGCTGGGAATGGGTGACAGAGGATGAATCACTTGATGATTGCCTGTTCTGTTCATTCCCTCTGAAGCACCTGGCATTGGCCACTGTTGGAAGACAGGATACTGGGCTAGATCTGCCATTAGTCTGACCCAGTATGGCTGTTCTTATGTTCTCTTCTGAGCAGTAGCAGCTGTCACAACTTCACATGTTGGGTTTGTATTGTAGGAGAAATCAATGACATGGAGTTCAGGTATATCACACCTATGCCCAGTTCCCAGGGAGCAAGCCTGCCTGAGGAATTGGATCTAAATTATAGTGATGAATGCAACAGGTAAACTCTTTTACTGTTTAACACATTATCCCCTGAAGATTCTGCATCAGAAAAACACCACCACCACCATCAACAAAGCATTTCTTCCAAAACTGAAACCTTGCTGTCATGACAAGAAAAAGAACTTGAAAGACTTTGTGTAACAGCACTATACATATAACTCATTCTTTTTTTCTTTCTGGGCCACACAGGATTTATTAGTTATCATTTATAGAAAAATGATGTCACTGTGAGATTTACTGGGTAGGCACAGAACTTAAAAATCATCTAATCACTTTCATATAAGATAATTGTGTCCGCATGTGTAGACCTAGTTGCAAATGGTGCAGTCAGGCAGGGGTCTGACTAGGGTGCCCGGGCTCTGGCAAGGGGCTTTGGGAACACTGTTTCTCTCTACTGTGTTAAGCAGTCTTCTTTTATAGAAAACTAGCTATTTTGATGAGAAGGCACAAGCTTACATTTTATTTTCTGATAGCACTGTGTGCGAATACTTGTGAAATTCTCTGCTTCAGAATAGCGCTGTTTATTATTTATAGGCCAGATTTGGATGGAGAATCTGGCATTTGCCCTCACAGTCCCAATAACCAGAACTACATTTGATCTTTTGCACAGACCTTATCACTCTAAAGTCACATCCAAAAAATGTTCACTGTATTGGGTGCTCTGTTTATGCCTAAATTTATAGCTATGTTGCAGGGGAAGGAGAAAAAGCGTTCGTTATTATTTATTTATTTATTTATCGATTTATGTATTATTTTTATTAAAGAAGCAAGGCACAGTAAGTTACAGTCTGATTTGCGTGAAATTATGAATACAATCAGATCTTGATATGAACTAGGGAAAATCTTTTGTTTGAACTCTTTAGTCCATATATTCAATTTTTTAATTAACTTTTCTCTGTAATTCTCAATATGTTTCTACTGTAATTCTCAATATGTTTCTATGGCATTCAGGGAACAAAAGGAAATTTACTGTGGCTAATTTAACACCTGTAAATTCCCACATGATGATGAGCAAATAAAGACCTTGTAGCCTGTTGGGAGTGGTGGTGGAGAATATAAGCCTGATGCTGTAGAAGCAATGAGTTCAAATGCTTCCTAGATTGATTCTTTAATTATAACATGTAGTTTTTCTTGCCTGTCATTTAGGTAATGAACTGAAAACCCTTTCAAGATACATTTCAGGATCAATATAATAATAATAATAAAAAAGTTTTCAAAGCAATAAAATATCTGACCCAAAACATTTCACATTTGGTTAAAATAATAATAAAACCTTAAGTAGATTTAGGGATAAAGTACCAGAGTGTGAGCTGAGGAAGTCTGGATTATTTCCCAGTCTTTGCTATGGTCTTGTGTGACTGTCAGCAGGTCATTTAGGGTGCATCTACAGAGCAGCTGGAGATATAAGTTCCAGCTCAGGCAGACATACCTGAGCTAGCTCTGATTTACGTAGTGTGCTAAAAATAGCAGTGACAACATGATGGCGTGAGTGGAAAGATGAACTAACTGCCCTGCGTACAATCCTATCCTAAGCAAATAGGTGTGTCCTTGCGATGGCTAGCCCATCCTGCCACCAGGGCAACCCTGGCTATGCTGCAATTTTTAGCATGCTAGCTTGATCAATACTAGTGTGGATAGTGTCTGCCTGAGCTGACAAGTACACCTCCATCTCCCATGTAGGCATACCCTTAGGCAACTAAAAATTGGGGCCTCCAAAGTTACAAGCCAGTACTGAAAATTTAGACCTATCTAGAGGTATGTAAGACCTGCTTTTGGCACCTTTGAAAATCAGATTTAAGGCCCTCGTTCAGCAGGGTACATAAGGCCATGCCTAACTTTAAGCACGAGTAATACAATTAAAGTAGGCATGTGGTTTGGTTCTCCTGTGTGATGATACATTATTTAGGAACATACGAATGGCCATGCTGGGTCAGACCAATGATCCATCGAGCCCGGTATCCTGTCTTCCGACAGTGGTCAGGCAAGATGGTTCAGCAGGAATGAACAGAGAAATTGCTGAGTAATCCATCCCCTGTTGTCTAATCCCAGCTTCTGCTGGTCAGAGGTTTAGGGACACTCGAAGCATGGGGTTGCATCTTGAGCATTTGACTACTAGCCATTGATGTACCTATCCTCCATGAACTCTTCATGTTCTTTTTTGAACTTGTTTATACTCTTGGGCTTTACAACATCCTCTGGCAATGAGTTGCATAGGTTCACTGTGTGTTGTGCAAAGAAGTACTTCCTTCTGTTTGTTTGAACCAGCTGCCTATTTATTTAATTGGGTAACTCCTAATTCTTGTGGTATGTGAAAGGGTAAATTATACTTTCCTATTCACTTTCTCCATATCATTCATGATTATGTAGACCTCCAATATATTCCTCCTTAACTGTCTCTTTTCTAAGATGTACATTCCCAGTCGTTTTACTCTCTCCTCATATGAAAGCTGTTTCATACTCCTGAACATTTTTGTTGCCCTTCTCTGTACTTTTTCCAATTATAATATTTTTTGAGATGAGGTGCTCAGAACTGCACACTATTCAACTTGTGTGAATACTATGGGTTTATCTCATGGCATTATATTGTCTATCTTATCTATCCCTGTGGTGATGGTTCTGAACTTTGTTAGCCTTTTTGACCGCTGTTGCGCATGGAGCAGATGTTTTCAGAAAACTTTATTCAATGAATAGTGACCATTAACCATTTAGTTTGTTCCTTTGTCTTCAGCTGAGATCATTCCAGAATGTAGTTCATTTAACCTGAAAGCAAAATAATGTTAAGGGAGGAAGCAATTGTGTTACAGTGCCACTGGATGTTTGGTTCAGAGAAGCACTCTGAAGTTTGGTTATGTATTCAGAGCTGATCTGAACTATTCCAACCTTTTACATCTGCAAAACTGGGCCAGGCATCTCCCAGGAATCAGTTTTATCATGAGATTGGTGCCCCTCACTCGCTTTTACATTTCTGAATGAAAGGCAAGTCTAGGGCCCAGCACACTCTCAGAGTAACAGATTTTGTGCTAGGGGCTATCTTAGAATAATGATTCATCCACTGCAGATATTGTGAGAACAGGCTTCATTTTCATAGCATACATTAAAGCCAGGAAGTGCAGAGGCACATGAAAGTGAAAAGGGGTAGGTGTGTATGTGTGTAAGAAATTAGTTTTATGATCCTCCAGGTCATTCAGTGCTTGCTTTGAACTAAGGTTTAGGAAAGTTCATATTTCTTCTGAATCAATTTACCCAACCTTACTTAACTAACAAGAGGAGGGCTAGCTAGTGATTAAATTGGAGGAGTGGGAGTCTGTACTTCTGGGTTCTGTTCTTGGTTCTGCAAATTACTGATGTGGTTTTGGGATACTGTATATTTTAAATTTGATCTTTCTGTAATGCTGATTCCTCAATGCTGATTCCTCCTTGGAAAATCAGCCCAATTACCTCTAAGTGCACTAACTAAACGCAGCAAGAGGAGAATATTAACTTTATGTAAAGTGAGTGAGAATGCAAGCAGTGCTAGCGTTATGTTCCAGAACATTAGAGAGGCTTTAAGGTAGTGCCCTTTAAGATCGAAGGATGGATGAGCACCCTCTAAGTACTTTCACACTGTGTGATAAGTTAAATGTAAGTACAATAATAAACTGCTCAATGATGTATGTTATGCAAATGAAATATATTGGAAAGCCATATTTTCTCTGTCTTGCAAAGCAGTCATTGTGAATTACTTTTGTTTAATTATTGTAATAATCAAGTGTGGTTCAAGGTTATTTGGCAAGAATGTGAATGTTGGAAATGTCAATGGTGTTCTTACTCCACAAGCTCTACATATTAAAATAAACAGCCTTTGTGGCTCCAAGCCCTCCTGGGTTTTGCTGTTATGGATGCTATTGTGACTTCTTAGGAGTAAATGATGACTTCTTTTTTCCCTCTCTTTCTGTCCTATTCCTCAATAGCCCATTGTCTCACACAGAATGGGTCACTCTGGGTATGTGGAGGGCAATCTAAATCTGACTGTGGAATGACCAAGATAAGTCAGAAATCTTGTCAGTAAAACTGGTTAGCATTTTTCAAATGAAGTATCTTTCGAGTGAAAAATGGCCTTTTTTAACAAATAAACATATTTCAAATAATTTCTGACAGTACTGAAACTTAATTTTTCTCAACTTTTTAAAATCAAAATAGCTAAGATAATTGAAATTTTCTGGTTACCAATAAAAAAATCAGTAAATGAAAGATTTTGGTTATTATTTCAATTTAATAAATCATTTTTTTTGTGGGGGAGGGGGAATAGAAAAATGGGTCCAGTTAGACCTCTGTGGAACAAAACAATTTCAAAATGAAATATTTTTCATTTTTTGAGCAGCTTTACTCATAATCTTTCCCATGGAAGATGATCTTTCCTGGCCAATTTCTCCAGCAAATATATTGGACAGCCAGGGAGCCATTTAAAAGACCGAAATAGTCCAAAACCAACAAAGAGAGGCTAGTGGGGTCTGTAATGGACAGTCCAAATCCTCTTCAGAACTATTTTTTTTAAACCATTTGAAATTGGGGTCAACAAGCCCATTCACTAATAAATGGCTCAGCAGAAGAGTAACTGTAGCATAAACCTGATGTAAAAAAACTGTATTGCATTTGTCAAACTATCTGGGGTGGCTCTCAGTCTGCCCTGAAGTAGGCCCTCATGGTTGTCAGAAAACAGGGCAGATACTCCACGTTGGCGGTGTGTTCTGTAATTAGATTTCATCAAGCTAGTAACAAATGTGAACTGTTGAATCACTCTGCTGGTTGTACCATAGAGCCACATACAGTCTGCTTAGACTCTCCACCTAGGCAAACTGGATTTTTGTGATTAAAAAGTCACTTAAACTTCAAAATCACACCACACCAGGTTGCTCCCAGTCCCAAAGGACCAGCCACTTACCTCAGAACAATTGGTACTCCAGATCTTACACCAAAGATAATGCTGGCAGCCAGTTCTAGGGTAAACTAACTAAAGGTTTATTAGCTAAGAAAAGGAAGTGAGAGTTATTGGGAGGTTAAAGCAGGTACAATATATGTACAGGCAGGGATTTGGAGCAATCAAATTTTTGAATTGCTCCGCTCCAGCTCTGAGCATAAAACCTACTGGTCCACACTCCAGCTCCGAGCTCCACTCCAAAGCCCCGCGTACAGGTGAGTCACAGTTTGTAATTCCAAATGGTGGCAGTGATGTAATAAACTGCCAGTTTCCTAAAAGTTTTTTCAGGGTTCCCAGATTCTCTGGGGAACTCTGCTTTGCATCTGATACCCTTCCCTGTAAGAGTCCAAACAGTCCAGAGATAAAGGATCTTTCCCTGAATCCATACTTATAGCTTCTTCTCATGGAAAACAAGCTGACAGGGTCAGTATCTGCATGGACATTTCCTTTGATGCCAGACAGTGAGGAATGGATTTTGAGTCTTTGTCAAGGCTAATTCCGCATTCTGGTACTTCGAGTGCAGAAGGTGGGGGCCCACAAGGATTCTAAAAATTAATACTGGCCACTCCTGGCTTGTATTAAACTCCAGAGGTTACAGCGTTTCTCTGATCTTGGATTGGTAGATGCTGCCACCACCCAAGTTCAGAACCCCTTTAAAAGCCCAGGAAGGTGCATTTGGGAATACCTTCCTGTGGGGTACCCACAAGCCCTTTTACCCCTTCCCCACTTGGGGAAGATCTGAGAAAGAGGAAAAAAGAAACAAGAAAATCAGCTGTTGCCACCAGCCAATTAAACAACATGTGCACAAACCTTTTAAGACACAAAAATCCAATTCTGTTCTGAAAAATGGTAAATTTTATTATTATTATTAATAATAATAAGAAAATACATCTGAGAACTCAGGCTATTGCTAGATTTAAAAAAAAACAAACTACAAGAATTAAGCATCAAGAACAGTTTCCTTGAGGTCCAGCTTAAAGGTTACAAGCAAAACAAAAGCACCTGGGGTTACCACAGAGGAATAATGAAATAAAAGGGATAAGCCATAATGAAATAAAAGGGATATAACCTAATTACATCTTCCTAGACATTTCCTGATCTACTTACATATCTGGGATTTTAAATGAGTAGTTTCTAGGTATGATCCTAATGATTTTTCATACCTGGCCCAAGCTTCTTACAGCATAGCTGTAGCCCTGTCCACCTCTCCCCAGGACAACAGTCAAGGCAGTTATGCCCCCTATCCCATCCTATGTGGATTACTTCAGGATTACAAGTTAGGGTAGCTAACTACTATACTCTAATGGCAAAGTATGACTACACAAATTGCAGCACATTCTTTCATTTTACTGATTTTCCACAAGACCAGCAGGACCAATTTCAGCAGGACCATATGATTGCCAAAGTCTTTTTGCAAGACGCTTTGGACATGGCCAACACAGCCTCTCATTCTATGGCAAACACCATAGTTCTAAGTTGTGCTTTGTCCTTTGGACTGCCCAGGGAAGATCCTGCATTGTGTTCTGAACTTCCATTCAAAGGTCCTAAGCTCTTCAGCAATGCCACATTTAAATCCCTTCATTCATTAAAGGATTCTAGAGGCCTCTCCAATCCCTGAGCATCTACACCTCTGCAACCAATGGAGAATTTAGCCAGTTACAAACAACCCTTGGATCAGAGCTGGAGGATATATAGGGCGCAGGGCGCAGCGTGTTACATGTCCCCTCTCTGGGCCTGAGCCATCAAAATTGTGACTCTGTCACAGCCCCCACCTTGAGAGCCTGGTTCTTTAGCTCAAGCTATAGACACTCATGATTTTAGTTCTAGAGGTCCTATCTTCAATCCCTGGTGTGCTGGTTGTCACGTGAGTGGGGACTTGTCTGTGGTACACCTGAATTTAGTGGCCTGAGCCCAAATGACTGGGAGTCAAGAATCTCTGAGTTCTAATCTTAGCTCATACCCTGATTCTTAGTCCTCGGGCAACTCGTGTGCGACAGCTTGGGAATTTATCTGTACAAATGTATGCATTCTGGTTAATATTATGAAGTGTCCCTATGAAAACTGCCATATCATGAATGACTCTCTACGTGTATCCGTGGCAGACTGCAAGCTCCATTTTGAATGTGAGGCTCGTTGCCTTCTGTGTTGTCCTTTTAAGTCTGTTGGAAGGAAAGGGACATTGTTATTGTGTAACAATAGAGGGTTGTTTAACTTAAGGGCTCAACCACTGAAATTTAATTTCTCTAGGCAAGAGACTGGCTCCCAACCAGGAAAACTGATGTAGTGGGAAAGAAGTGCTCTTGACAGCCCTGATTTCTAGTTCCCTGGCAAAGCTGGCAATGAGGTCAACCGAAAGAGGAGACTGAAAGGTTATCAGAAAGGAAGAGCTGATCATTTGGGAGTCTCTATCCATTTTGTCTTTAGCTCAAGAGGAGTGAAAACAACCCAACATGTAGGGGCCTTCCTGAGCTCAGATGGTCTCCTAGAGAAAGGTGAACTATTTCATTTTGAATATTTGTTGTGTTCTGTATGATCTGTACTGTCTTGTGCTTTGTATGACTAAGTAAAAGGCCAGTTGGGTTATACTCTGGGCAAAGTGTGAGAGTGTGTTATCTGCTTCACAATTATGCAAGCCTCAAGAGAGAGTTAAACTGTGAGCCAGAGGGCTTGCATCTTTCAATAAGATTCTGTGCCAGGGTATATTTTAAGCAACTGGGGGTCAGCGCTGGTCCTGGAGGCCTATGGTGGCTGAGGAGCTCCATTTCCAAGGAGAGAGAACAGACTGAAAGTCGGCTTTCCAGGAAACTTTCAAGAAGGACCAAGGTAGGAAACATTGCTGTAGGCTGCTGAGACCCAGGGGGTCTTAAACCACCTAGGGAATCCAGGGACTTAGAACCTTGGATTCGCCTCACAGCTGTGCAGGGGATGTATGAGGGAAGCATGCCAACCAAATCTGGGACAATGGATTAACCTTTTTGCTTCAGATTCCCCATCTTTATAATGTGGTAATAATACTTAATTGCCTGCAGGGCTGGCTTTAGGCCTATTCCACCAATTCCTCCAAATTGGGCCCCACGCCTAAGAGGGCCCCTCACCCAGTGAGAATCCCTTCCCTGGCTAGAGGCGCCTTTTTAATTTTTACTCATCCGGCAGCGCTCTGGGTCTTCTGCGGCACTTCAGCGGCGGGTCCTTCACTTGCTCTGGGTCTTTGGCAGCACTTCGGCGGCAGGTCCTTCAGTGCCACCAAACACCCAGAGTGACTGAAGGATCCACCGCCGAAGTGGCACCGAAGACTCGGAGCACCGCCCGGTGAGTACAAGTCCCACGTGTTTTTTTAGGTGTTTTTTTTTAAAGTCATCCTTGCTCGAGCCCCGTCAAAACTGTTCGAATTGGGCCTTGCACTTCCTAAAGCCGGCCCTGATTGCCTGTCTCAGAAGTGTGCAACGAGGGTTCATATTTACAGAGTGTCTACCTGTTACTACAAGAGCAACCAAACTTATTACAGAGTGGCAGTGATATGTTTTGTTTTTACTTCTGGAGTGCCTTGACAACAGAGTAAATGATGATGCTTTTAATTTCTTACTGGGAGTTGGCTTCTTCCTGGTTGACTATTATTATAAATATTTATTTGAATGACCATAATGCCGCATGCCACAGTCAAGGCCCTATTATGCAAGGCACTGCACAAACAAGCTCACACAGTAAGAGATGTGCTAGGTTCCACTTCTGCATCTTAAATAAGAATTAGTGAGCCATCACCGTGTGCTCACACTCATTCATTACCGTCATAAAAATCTTGAGATTTATTTAGTAAGTGTTGATAGGCAGAATATTTTACTTTTATTTTACATGGTGTGATGTCCAGGCTTTTTCAGATCACATCTGTCTAAAACTTACTAGCTGTCAGCTTTAGAACAGTTTTTAAAATAACTTAAAGCATATTTGAGTTTTCATTGCTGCATTAAAACACTTTTTTATTGCGTAATAAAGTGTATAGGCAGTATTTACATTGTTATATATTTAACATATTTGGCAAAGTCTTTGCAAAAAGATGAGATCTAGGCATCACTCACTTCAGTAAGATTTTGCTTTAATAAGAACACAGTAGAGTGTTAATGCCTGATATTATGTAGAATGGTTCTTTGGAGTGCATCTTATGTGAGTCAAATGTCATTCTATGGGCCATTTTCAATAGTGTAGTTACCACATGTAGTAATTGCTCAGTGGCAGGGTTGGCCTAGTGAATAGGCTACGGAATTGGCAGCCACACGACTAGGGTTCTACTGACAATTCTGCCACTGTGGGTATGTCTATACTGCAATAAAACATACCTATGGCACTGAGGGCAAGTCTACACTACAATGCTACATCGGTGCAGCTGCGCAGCTGTAGCGTGTCTGGTGAAGATGCATTATGATTACAGGAGAGCATCTCATAGCGACAGTGTTTAGGTTGATGTAACTTATGTTGCTCATGGTAGTGTCTTTTACACCCCTGAACAACATAAGTTACATCCACTTAAGTGGTAGTGTGTAGACCAATCCTTAATCTCAGAGCCTGTGGAAAACTGACTCAGGTTTGCTGACCCAGGCTGTGGGGCTAAAAATAGCAGTGTAGATGTTTGGGCTTGGGCTGGACCCACCCCTTTCACAGTGTCTCAGAGCCCAGGCTGCAGCCCAAGCTAGAATGTCTGTGCTTCAATTTTATAGTACCACAGCCCGAGTCATCTGACCTAGGCCAGCTGCAGCTCTGCCACAGGTCTTTTATTGCAATGTAAACATACCGTGTGTAAATTGTGACTTAACCCTTCTATCTTAGTCTCCTTTTATGTAAAAACTGGGCTAAGGTATTTGAAATACCTACCTTTGTAAAAGTGCTTTGGTGTCTGTGGATGAAATGTACAATGTAAGTGTTTACTTTTATTCTACATAATCCGTAGCATCCATTGCAATGAAGAAGGCATTTTTGCCCATTGCTTTCAGTAAGAGATTGCTTAGTAAGAATAAATAGGGCTATGCTACCTAACACTGCATAGAAATCTAAGCCCTGGTCTACACTATGAGTTTAGGTTGAATTTAGCAGCGTTAGATCGATTTAACCCTGCACCCGTCCACATGACAAAGCCCATTTTTGTCGACTTAAAGGGCTCTTAAAATCAATTTTTGTACTCTTCCCTGACAAGGGGATTAGTGCTATTGCTATTTAGTGTTGTTGCTATTTAGAATCCATCCACACAGTTCATGAACCAGCAACATCTCAGCTCAACAGAACCTTTCAGGACCCTGTTGCACAAACTGATTTGCTTCCAGAACTAGTATCCTGAAAGAGGAAGTATACTTCAAAGGGCATATCACACTGTTAGTCACTAGAAATTCTTAAGGACTTTTAATTAACCTAGGGTCAACTCACTCTGTTCACATAAAGCCTGTATGGATTATATGTGCAGCTGTTAAGAGGGACAGCTGCAGTGAGGAAGCTTGCACTGGAGAGCTGGGTGAAGGCTGCATTAATAGGAATGTATATTCACATTTTTGGTCACTCTTTGTGACTATTCTAGTGCATGAGTTTATAATATCACCAAGCTCTTGTATGGCACTTTTCATCAGTACAGATGAGGAACCTGAGGCACAGAGAAGGAAGTGACTTGCCCAAAGTCACCCAGCCGGCCTGCGGTAGAGCCAGAAATATAACCTGAGTCCCGGTGCAGTGTTCTGTACACTAGGCAACACTGTCTCCCATAACTGCACACATGCTTGTGGGAACAGTGGGCTTTAATGGAGTATTGCAGAAATTCACAGAAGGCAAATTTTAAATGATTAATTTTGAGTGTTCCTAGTGATTCAAAGTTACTTTTATCCAGAAAAGGAATAGAAATATTCTATGGAATCTACATGCCAATCAAAACAGCTGGAATTTTGAATAATATATATTAAGTCCTCATGCACAAAGTACAGACAAATAATTATTCACCAGATAATTTGAACCAAATTTAGTCCAGAAAGTCATGGTCTGTTCATGGACCATACACTGACAGAAAAAGGGGGCAAAATATTGAATTACATTATGTATTAGAAGATATCCATAAAGGTCAACCTGAACTTATAAAACTTCCGCCATCTCTCTTCTCTAGATGGAAGACTTCCCTCTCCAGAGCTGTGCATCTGGAAGCCTGCAAGGCCGCTTCATTTAATTAAAAACAAATAATTAAAATCAGCTGTATACTTGTGACCTCCTCCATTTCATCAGCATTCAGTAGCAACTTTGCTTGTGTCAGTTTATTTTTTTTAATAGTGTATGAAGTGTCTTGGCAAACTTTTTCATGCAAAACCAAAATAGACTGGTATAGTAAATTATATAAAAAGGCAAGAGTTATTAGGAGCATTCTTAGTAAGCTGCTTCAAATAGCATTTTTGCAACAATAGGCTCTGATTTTTGTTTCAGGAATGAATTAGTAATGACTGTTGCTGTTCATCCTACTAGAAATTAGATGTGTTGTGAAAAAGATGGGTTATGTCCCTAAAGAGAAGGGGTGGCAGCTGCAATGCTATACAGCTGCTTGCTGCCAGTTCTAGGAATATCCTGGGCCTTTCTATAGCTACTATTGCACCTGGTCATAACCAGATCTAAGATGACTTCCTGGAGTGCAAAGGTAGTTGGCAAGAAAAGAAAAAATCAGATGTGCATGTATAAACATCTCCATTTAATTTTGGTCCCAATTGTCTTTCCGCTCCACTGAGTCGTGTGTGTGTTTGTGTGTTTGTGTGTTTGTGTGTTTGTGTGCGTAAGTAAAATTAACTGCATATGAACTTTGTGGCTTGGATTCATCTCTGATAATATCTATCTAGCTTTATAATGTTTATTTTTACTGCTATATAATACCTGTACTGATCCAGCAAATCACTTATACATGTGCTTAAAGTTAAGCATGTAGCTATAACCACTGAAGTTAGACTTTTGAGGATATGTCTGTGCTGAATTAAACACCTGCGGCTGGGTCAGCTGACTTGGCCTTGTGGGTACGTGGCTGCAGAACCATAAGACTAAGGTGTAGATGCTTGGGCCTGGGCTGGAGCCCATGCTTTGGAACCCATGAGGGGACGGTCCCAGAGCCCATGCTCAAGTCAGAGCCTTAATATCTACACCACAGTTTCACAGCCCTGCAGCCTGAAACCCCTGAGGCTGAGTCAGCTGACATGGGCCAGCCATGTGTTTAATTGCAGTTTAGACATATGCTCAGTTATGATTTACTATTACATATTAGATTTGTGTCAATAGCACTAATTGCTTGCTTAAAATTTATGCACCTGCTTAAGAGCTTTGGACCTGAACTCCCCAGAGCTTGGGATTATTTGCATCTTTGGGTTAATTCAAAATAGGTAGAGCACCATCATAACACACCAGAAATAAAAAATATTGTGTATATAAAGTGTAATCGGAAGTATATGAAACAGAAATGGTACTATTCAGAAAGCATGTGGTAGGAGTTAGGGAAATGGGGGAAGTTCTGGCATTGACCCTAAAATTCAGAACACTTGACTGCAATCACAACCCTGGGAAAAGAGTCAGAGCCTAGGATTCTTCTGGGCTAGCAGCATGACCTGAGACTGTTTATTTGTATTGTGATGCTAAGAAAAATAACAGTTTGGGTTTGGTTTGGCACGTTAGAAGGCAGCTAAGCTTTGGTGAGTTTGAATTCTGGCTGAAGCTATTTGCATAGACAGAGTGCTGCAGCACTGCTCAACCCCACCTACAATGCTGTCCTTCAACACTTCTCCTTCTATCCTCTTCCTGCTGGTGCCTGAGCATGGTCTCTTTGTCTACCTCCCATCTGGCTCTCCTGTAATGTATTTTTTGTGTCCCTCTTCTGATCATTAGGGCTTCTTTAGAATCATAGAAGATTAGGGTTGGAAGGGACCTCAGAAGGTCATCTAGTCCAACCCCCTGCTCAAAGCAGGACCAATCCCCAGACAGATTTTTATCCCCAGTTCCCTAAATGGCCCCCTCAAGGATTGAACTCTCAACCCTGGGTTTAGCAGGCCAATGCTCAAACCACTGAGCTATCCCTCCCCTTAACTTGGTCTAGATCTGGTTGAAGAGCGGGGAAAAATGATTTGTCATGCATTTGCCAATTGATAAAAAAATGGCAAGTAATTTAGCTGATTAATATTGCTCAGCCATTTATTTTCATCTCTATAAACATACTTATGGATACCTTTTACTTTATTTTAGATAAGACTTTTTTCTTTCATTTCACCACTGAAACTAGGAATATGACTTACTTTCCTGAAATCTAATCAATTTCTCTTATAAACTGCTTCTATTTCAAATCATTATCATTTAGAAGGATGGGTAAGTCATGGAGAAACACAAGTGCTTTTCAGGGATTTACAGGGCGCAGTTAAAACACTAATATCAGAGAGGAAGGATGTGAGACTAGCTCTGACAAAACCACTGGCCCCAAACGCTCCTTGATTTATTTTTAAACAGGGGAAGAGTGATGTGCCCCCTCCTAGAAAGGACTCATTTATTTTCGATGCTGATTTTCGGGACTCAGAAGCATCTCTCCAGAGCCCCAGCTTCTCTGAATGGTAATCTCATTCACACTAGTAGATATAAATACATTCTGGATGATCTCTGCTGGGAATCCCCCAGCTTGTGGAAAATTATGAATTCAGAGATCAAGATCTCAGCAGAGAGGAATTCAGTGCCTGAACCACAGAGCTTCACAGCCTTTTTTCCCATCAAAAATGAACTGGAGGACGGAAGGAGCTTTCTGGGAAACTGCAGGCAGGGCAAGTCTGGAGGAGATTGGGTTCTACAGGAATTCAGAGGTAGAGAGAATGGCAGCAAGTTGGGGAGCCTTTTGAAAAGGGGGTAGAGAGATGAAAGGTTCTTGAGTTACATCTGCACTGCAGCTGGGAGTGTGAATGGCAGCTCATGTAGACATACCTATGCTAGGTGTACTCTAGCTATCTTACTAAATATAGAACTGAGGACACTGGAGCAGATGTCAGCACAGGTTGCATAAGCCAACCTGACCCCTTGGGGTAGGTACTCGCTTCTGCAGCCACCACTGAAGCCATGGCACTACATTATTGCTTCTATTTTGAGTGAGCTAGCTAGAATACAGCCAGCGCAGGTATGGCTATGCAAGCTGCCGTTCACACTCCATGATTGCAGTATAGACCGACCCTAGAACAGAAGTGTTCTGGGCAGTTGAGGGGACAGAACCTCCAAAGGAGTTAAGGGGATGGAGATAGTGTGGGAAGAATGGAACCTACCATGGGAGGAAAGGGGGGTAGTAATAATAGGAGCCTAGGATAGATGGCAGATATTTGACAAGGATCATGGGCTACGGGTGTGTGGAAAAGGAACACTAAAAGGTCTGGTTAGTTCAAATAAGCATCCACATTCTTTGGTATTTATCCAAACTGAGCCGAGACAAACCAACCCTTCGGGACACATCCAGTTAGAATATGCCTCTGATGATGATGATGATGATGATGATGATGCTCAATTTACTGATCCTACATTATACATGTATAGACAAAGAAATCCATGTTGTAGCTCTGACACAGGACAAATGTCCAGTGAAGACAACAGGAAGCTTGCCTTCAAAAAGACTCCAGGATTGGGCTTGGAGAATGCAGACAACAGGACTGGATAGATACCTGTTAGGAAACAGCTACATGCACAATGGCTATTGATAGCAATTTGTAAAAACCTACCTTTTACAGGCTGGTAAGTAAGTACACAGCAACTGCACTTTGTACACCAACTGAGAATGCGGACCAGAACTGGTGTATAGCACCATTGAAGAATCTAGTCTATTATTTCAAGTTTTACCTGTTTCGGTGAAATACAGTAGGCAGCTGCTCTGTTCCCATGTTACTTGCGCTTCTCACAAATCTTTATGTATCAGACATTAACTTTTCAAATGTGGGTGCCTAATGTAAGGCACTTACATGGGGTCTGCACAGTACCTCTTAAAGTCAATCCACTTTTAAATGTCTAAATATGGACATAAATACCTAACTTTAGGTGTGCATATCTGAAAAATTTGGCCCATTTGTCTAAGCTTTTACAGCTCTGCTCCTTTTAGAGCCAATATCTGTGCATCTTTTATATATAATAATGCAACACAGGTATATTTTAAAATTCAGTTTTCTCAGTGATCATTAGCGGGGCTCAGCAGCAGTTTTTGACAATCCTCTTTTCTCAAATCTCTCATCAGCAAGTGCACACATGAACTGAACAGAGCTAGGAATTCACATGCCAAGTTGCTAGTATGCAGCTGTTGCTATTTTCACGGCTGCACGGGATTATTTAAAAAACACAAGTTCTTTCATAAACTGATCAGAGGATGTTGGCTAGGAAAAGTTCACTAGTTGCCTGGAAAGTTAAATCAAGTCCACTTCTCTACTTCATGCCCCTTTATCTTCATAAAAATATCCATATCTCTTAAAACTCATTATAGTATTTGCTTCAACAGCCTTATTTTTCACTTTTAATTCATATATTTGATTGAAATGTAACTCAAATAATTGACTGGACTAAAAATGGCTTGGATCAATCAATCACTGGTCTAGATATAGATCTCATTTCTTATTGAAATCACTTGTGCTTCCCACCTCATTGAGCTTGTGGTTTAACAGCAAAACTCCTGTTGTAAGTAACTTCCCTCCTTTTATTGAGCTCTCTCAGAATTTGGGCCATTTGACTGTTTCTGCTTCAGCCAGGGTGTGGGAGGTGCACTAGCACCTCTAGGCTTCAAGAGGTTTCCCTCTTATATACAGGTTACAGTTTTGTTCAGTGGCTCTCAGCCCCTAATATAAAATTTGTTCCAATGCCACAGCTCATCAGTTTCTATTATATGTAACTTCCTGCAACAGCAGGACAGACTTCTCATCAGAGTACATGGCTTGCACTCTCTCCCCTCCCCTCCTTTTGGCCCATGGCCCGACTTTGAGGCAACAGTTCTCTCCAAAGCCTGACCCCTTCTTTATAAGATGAAATGTACTTTTAAGAGTCTTCAGTTGGACCTCCATTTTCTCAGCCTTTTCCAGTTAAAGGGATAAAAGTTCTATGTATTTTCTAAATAAAAACTGAATCAAGGGGCAATTGCTGACCCAGGAGGTGAGCCAAGAGAGCCAGTTTGGACCTAAGTAGAGAGGAACTCAGACCAAAGCTCTGTAGCAGAAAGATGCCAGACTGCAGGGAGCAGGTGCAGTTCAGAAGGTTCAGATCTGAATTGCGAGGTTGGCCCCTATCTCTGATTCCAAATCCTACTCAGATCTCAACCCTCTGAGTCAGGGAGTTAAAAAATCTACCTGTGCAAGGTGCTCAGGGGCTTCCATTTCCATAGGTCCTGAGCACTCACAGTTTTCAACGTATTCATCCTAATAACACCTTTGAGAGCTAGGGCAGTGCTACTATCCCCACTTTAAACAGGGGGAACTGAGGCACAGAGAGACTGAGTGAGTTGTCCATGGTCACACAGCAAATCTGTAGTAGGTCTTCTGAATCCAAGGTTACCATCCTAGCCAGTGGAGCATCTTTTTTTCTCCTCTGAATGTGTCTTCAAATACGGTGGTTCTGGCGCAATTCTAATTTTAATCATCTTTGTTTCATTCATAAGACGCTTTTATATGTGTGTGATGGTTAGGTAAGTCCTAAAAACACTTCTGTGAGCCACAGTGTGGTGCTAAGGTTGAATAGTATGCTATTTCTTTTCAAGCCTTTGATTTAATAGGACCTGTGACTTGCTAGGGTTCTCTGGAAACATGGAATATTGCAATTCTGGCCATTAGGGACACTGGCCATTTAAAATTCATGAATTTGTGTATTCACTAATGTATCCACACAAACGTATGCTGGAGTAAACACTTGTACAGGGCCCTGGTTGAAAAATGCCACTAGGAAAGAGCTTGTGGTGGCACAAAGCAGCCTCTCCCTCAGTTGCACTTTGGAAGGAAGGTGGCTTGTTGATGGCCAATACTCTTCAAAAATTAGCTGCCAAAAATTTGCAGCTCATCCTCTCTGTCACCTCTGCCAGCAGGGCTTCTGTGGAGCCCCCAACACAATCTAAAGCTATCCCATTGCAACCTGGCCTGCTGAGAATAAACCCTTAGGGGGCTGGGAGGACACTCCAAGCAAAATGCTGAAAGGGGCTATGGTGGTCTCACATCTCATACTGGAAAATTATAGGATAGGGTGGGCCTCGTCCTTCAAAAGGCAACTGGGATGTGGGTAAATATAGCCTCAAGTGTCTCCCTATAGGCTTTTTGCCATTTGGGGAGAGAGTTTAAGGAGGAAAGTTCTGGTCATTTGTGCGGGCATCCAATAAACATCCAACACAACATAAACCAGTAGTGCTGTGCTTGCCAAACTCCATTGCAGCCATGCTCTAAGGGATCCATCAAACCTGATTCTCAGGCAGATTTTTACATCTATGCGTGTGTGTGTGGGTGTGTGTTTACCAGGGTGAGAGTGAGGTGGACAGGAAAATAAACCAGGTTAGCTTTACTTGGCTGAGATACTTCATGTAGCAGTGCAGCAAGTTGCCTGAAAAATGTATGTGACCACCTGTTAGAATAGGCACAAGTAGTTTAACTGGGTCCAAAGTAGAGTTGGTGGATTGCTTTGTTACAAATAATATTAGTGTTTTGACCCTAAGTGCCCCTGTATTCACACTGTATACACTATTGTAATCATCTTTATATAAAATATGTCTTGTGATGCATCATCTGAAAACTAATAACTCACTGATCATTAATATTATGTATGTACATATGAAGTGTGTATTATGATTAATGGATATATGCTAGAATGTGTTTAAATGAGGCATGTCGGGGGAGTTGGTAAGCAGGTCTGCCCTAGCCAAAAGAATGTTTTCGTTTCTCTGACCAGCAGCCGAGTTGCGAGGCAGAGACAAGGAAGGTACATTTACATGCCAGGTAAACAAAGATATCAAGCTAACAAGTGAGGGAGGAGACAGCATGGTGCCTATGCCTCAGCAGGAGAGAGAAGTTTGATCTGGATTTTACTTTCAAAGAATACCATGGAAAGGTTCACTGTAAAATGTGTTAGAGGGGGAGGGAGCTGAACCTCAGGTGATAAGCAGTTGTACCAAGTGACAGTAAACAATATAAATGTATTATGGAAGTGTATTGAGTGAGGTCTTTTCTAAAAGCTAATGATACACTGATGATTAATATCATTGTGAATTGTATATACTAACACAATATGAGGATATATGGATACTTAATGATATTATGCTTTAAAGTCTGTGGCCAAACAGGGAGAGACAAGTTTCCTCCCAGACATGAGAGAAGGCAGCTATCTACCTGTCTCCAATGTAAATTAAGCATGGGGGAAGCAAGAGTGGGGCTGTACACAGGCTGCTGGGGTCAGAGTTGTTCAACTAGGGTTGTCTAGCATACAGACGCACAGGGTCTGACCTGCATGCTTGTAGGCTGGCTGTAAGCCTCCCTGGCTGGGAGCAAAGCATTAAGGCACCCAGAGTGGCAGGGCAAGTGATGACACAACCCCTCCCTGGTCTGGATTGCTTCCTGAATCCCATGACAGAGTTTAGCCCCTGCTGTGGTCCACAGCTCGTTTGTGGACTGTGCCTGGTTTCTTGTAGCGAGTTCATTATTTGTAAGCATTCATTGAAGAGTTTGGATGAATATTTATCAGCCTGTGGATTGTATGCAAAGTATTTACTTCCATTATTTGTTGTTAGACTATGCACATTTACAAATGGTGAGCACTTTTCTCACACTAGTCCCATAGAAGTAAAAGGCATGAGTCCTGTCCATTGTGAATAAGCATTAGCAGTCTAGCCCTAAATGTGTCATGTGATTGGTCATCTAAGCAGAATGGTATTGTTCAGGCACCCTCACTGGATAAATGAAATATCCAAAACTGAGAAAATGACTAAAAGTAACTAGCAAATAATATACTTTGGGGATACATTTGGGATGAATAATCCTTTGTCCTAAAATTAATTAAAGCTTTAGGATAAACGCTGTGTGAAACCTGGAAATGCCAGACCACTGAATATTTTGACACTTTGAAATTTTCAGCACCTACATCTTGTGCTCCTAAAGTGAAATATGTCCCTCAGCATGGCAGTTTCACTCAGCAGCTGCTGGGGATTCTGGGATCTGTGGCAGCTCTACCATATGGACTACCCCAGGGCCAGGGACCCCTAGTCTTCCAAACTCACATGCCAGTTGGGTTCTGGGCTACCCCATCCATGCAGCCTGGGGAGCCAGCTGGATTAAGAGTCTTGCAAGCTTCCAGCTCAGAGACAAGAAGCCTGGAGAGCCTGATCTTGAGGTGGGGCTTCCAGTCTCTGAGCACTGCATCAGGGACTCTGGAAACACAGTCACTGACTCTGAGCCAGTCCATATGACAAGTCCATCCCAGAGCTGTGATCCCTGGAAGCCCAGTTCTTCGGCAACTTATCAGGTGAGCTGGCAGGGAACCAGGCAGGTTTCCTGGCAGGTAGGCTTCCATGCAGTGATGAGCTGCTAAAATATTAACAACCGGTTCCCTCCTCCTCACCCCATGAGAGGCTCATGCCCCCTCACCCCCCCCAGGACTCTTGCCCCATCCAACTCCCCATGTTTCTTGACAGCCCCCCCCCCGGGACCTCTGCCCCATCCACCTTCCCTTCCCTGTCCCCTGACTGCCCCCTGCTGCCCCATCTAACCCCTCCTCTCATTCCTGATGGCACCCCGTGACTTCTGCCCCATCCAACCACCCCTTCTCTCTGTTCCCTGACGGTCCCTGGAATCCCTACCCCTGACTGCCCCCTACCGCCTCATCCAACCCCTGCTCCTTCCTGATTGCCTTCCCAGGACCCTTGCCCCCATTCAATCCCCCTGTTCACTGCCCTCTGACTGCCCTGACACTAATCCACCCCCTAACTCCCCTGCCCCTTATCCAACACCCCTTCCTTGCCCCCTTACCATGCTGCCTGGAGGTGGGGGCCAGGCCCGGGGTTGGGACCAGAGCCTCTCGGCCGAGGTTGTGGCCGGGCTGGAGCCACGCCGCCCGGCCGAGGTCAGGGCCAGCTCGGGCCTGGGGACCAGGCCAGAGCTGCGCTGCCTGGCTGATGTCGGGGCCAATTCGGGCCTGGGGGCCAGATTGGAGCTGCGCCGCTGGCTGAGGTCAGGGCCGAGCAGAAGCTGCACTGCCCGGCGGGCTGCAGTCAGAGCTGGGGCTGGACACGCGCCGGCCGGGGTCAGGGTCAGGGGCCAGGGAGGAGCCATGCAGCGCCTGGAGCCCTCCTCCCACCCCCGCGTCCCAGCTCACCTGCAGGAAGCCGCTGCTTCCTTCTCAGCCCTCCCATGCTTCCCACGCGAACAGCTGATTCGCGGGAAGCCAGGGAGGGGGAGGAGAAGCTGGGGGTGCATTCAGGGGAGGAGGCAGAGGCGGAGTGAGGTGAGCTGGGGCCGGGGAACGGGGCAGGGATCTGCTGGAGATTTTGTTAAATTTAAAAGCCCTTTTCGAACCAGTTGTCCCTTGAGGGACAACCGATTCTAAAAGGGCTTCTAAATTTAACAACCAGTTCCCGTGAACCGGTGGAAACCGGCTCCAGCTCACCACTGGTTCCATGGGAACCTTGCCTGTGATTTGACAAAAAAGGTCAAACCTCAACATTTTGGAGTCAACAAATCAACATTTTTCAACGAAACCAACCAGCTCTATTTAGGATTCAGAAACACTTTTAAGAATACCTGGTGGAAGCCCAAACTCTCATGAATAACAAATAATATAATCCTCTGAATCACAGTGAACAGAACTTGGATTTTGTCCATGAAAATATTCACTCTTGTTTGCTGCTAAAACTCTAGTTTCAAAGATGGAGTTTTGCTAAAATGTGGAAAGGAAAAAATGCTATAAAAAGCAAGTTTGTGCGTCCTGGCTCTTCTATTGAATTGGGAGATTGTCCAGCTGTTGATAAATTGTAAACATTTTCAAGTCACCTTGACCCTTCAAATAATTTTTCAAGAGTTAAAAAAATAATCTGAAATAACCATGCTGAAGAACTAAGCAAACAGGCTGGATATTGCTTGATTTGTTGTGGTTTTTGTTTTATTTTCCTTTGCCCATATCTCTGTGTTATCTCGATATTATTTATCTGCAGTGGAATGGAAACCTGTAGGCGTACAGATCAGTCCCCTTCTGTTTCAATTTGTCTCTTTAATTTCATTTCCCAAGCTCATTTTTTTTAATAGGGAGCTCATTGGTAAGATGGACAGGACACCCTCAGGACTAGGGAATTAAGAGAAAATCTACAGAACTCTGCAGCTGTAGAGTTTTTCCTAATGGCAAGTGAAGAGATGGGAACAAGAAGAGAATCAGCAGCTGGACTACAGAAGCCAAGTAATTAATGCCTAGGAATGACTGTTGCTAGAAAAGTCTGCCTAAATATGTCTTTTTCTCCCAAGGTAAGGCTCATGCTAATCCTTTGCTTGTACATCATGTATTTCAGATGTATAATGATTTTGCAGCTAGAACAATTTGTGTGCACAAAATTTTAAAGTATTGTCAGTGGTGGTTTGTAAAACTAGGTTTTAAGCAAAATTTCTATTTTTTTTTAGAAATGTTTTTTACACTCATTCTGGAAAGCCACCCAGCCCTGTGGTTATGTACAGAGCATCTGTTAATACATGGCTTCCTACTTAGCAGTCTTGCCATTAGTCAGGGATGGAACCAAGGCATGCTTTTTGGATCCTTGAGATATGAATGCATTTAGATAGGGAAGAGTCCATAGGCAGAGTATTGAATGAGAGACAGAATAGCAGGAGTCTGACAGTTGCTTGCTTGGGTGAGATGGGCTATCTCTAACAGAAGGAAAATTATGGAATCAAGAACAGGGAGAAGACAGGAGTCCATCTTTGGATATAGGAAGCAGATTTCCTCTAGCAGGAAGCTTGAATCTATTCTGGGTGATGACTGGAGAGACTATTTGAAATTCTGGGGATTACTCAAAATTGTGATTGATGCAGACCATATTTAATCTTAATTTTAATCTAGCCCTGTTGAAACACCTATTGATATTCTTCACTCAGGCCATGATTTCAGCAAATCATTTAAACATGTGAGTAACATGAAGCAAATGCTTACACCTATCCTTTATTCAGCAAAACATTTAAGCATGAGCTTCACATTAAGTCTTACTTAAGTGCTTTGATGAATCAGGACCTTAGTCCGGAATGTCAGACGATAAGAGGTTACATTCCTGTATGCACATCTGTGGAGCTTTGATTGGTAACAAAAGGGGAGTATTTTAGCTTTATTATTTGGAATCTCAGTAAATTTAAGTTTGGATAATGAAACAAAAGAGATCCATAAAAAGTATCTATATACTTATATATACCATGTTCAGAGAATCTTTTTGTCACCATACACAGGCAGCAGACCCTGAGCCTGGGGCTTGAAACAAGTGTACCAGGATCACTATTTGTGGCCACTAGGGCTTCAGAGCTGTGAAGCACTCATTACTTGGCAAGAAAATCATGTAAGTAATCAGTGGGGTCTCAGAAGGTCACTCTCCTTCAATTACTGCCTAAAAGCCTTTTTTCTTTCCTCTATTTGAATTGATCCTATTTCAGTTGATACATGGCCCAGCCTGGTATATAAATCCTTGCAAAGTTTTCTGCCTTCACTCTAGCCATTTTTAATTCACTTTGTACTTTCTTGGTGTGCAAAATTCTTCAGAATCTGCAAGGATTTCCAGTTTGAGCATGAAAACTATAAATTAAAAGCACACACTGAAAGTGAAGCAATCAAATACAATTTCAGCCAACATTTTCCTAAAAGCAGCTTAAACCTGATTTCACTTGCATTTTGGAGCCAGATTTTCAAATGTGCCTAAGTGATTTAGGAGCACAATGTCCAAATGAATGTCAATGAGAATTGTACTCATAGGGTGACCAGATCGCAAGAGTGAAATATCAGGACACATTGGGCGAGTGGAGGGTGGGGAGGAGGGGAGATGATGATGATGATGATAAACACAGGTACAGCCCCGACCAGAGCCATGAGAGGGGGCACACAGCCCTAGGAAGCTGCAAGCCCATACCACAAGCCACAGGGCAAGGACTCATGGCCCCAGCTCCAGCCGCCAGTAGAAGCCATGGGGCTAGAGGCACAGGGCTCCGGCTCCAGCCCCGGATGAAGCTGCAGGACAGGGGTGAAGGATCCTGGTTGCAAAGTCAGATCCAGTTGCAGGGCAGGGGAGCAGTCACAGTGAGGAGGCTTCCAGTTTTGCCTTCAGCCCCAGCTTCAGCCACTGACAGCTGAAGCAAACTACATCACAGAGGTCTGGAATCAGTGAGTCTAAATTATAGACTTAGTCATAATACATATTTAAACATACATATTTATTTGTATACTAAACAAACAACAGGGGTAAAAGGCCGGGTTTTTTATTCTGTCAATAAATCAACTTCCCAATTTGCATATCTCTCAGATATGCTAGAAATCTAGTACTTCTTGGATGACTTTGCCATAGTCATGACTTGCTTCTGGGCAATCACAAAGCTGTAGAAGTCCTTGCAACTCATCTGGAAATTCATTTTGACAAGGGTCTCACTCCGCACCAAGTCTATGCTGCTTCAATTCTGGACATCAGTCCATGCACCTTTCATGATTGAAAATACATGCTCTGAGTATGCATTGCTTATGGATATACTGAGCACGTATGACACTAACTTTGCCATGTTCAGGAATTCAGTGCTACAGTCCTTGTTTCTCAGCACTTGAGACCAGAGTTCCCTAACTGAATAGTTTCCAGGCTCCAACTTGGAGTTGATGTCTTTGATGATACAGTATTCATCATAGAGCTGATCAAGATCCACTCTTTTCTGAAGGTTTACAGCTGTGACAGTTGCAGACAGATCCTTGTATTCGAATACCCTATTAACTTTGATGTTCAAGCACTGGGTATTGAACAAGTAGCCAGCAACTGAAAAATCAAACCATTTCTCCAGATATAGGATTGACATATTGCAAAATGTCATGAAGTCTTTCTGGAGACATGCAGCAGTGACAGGCAGCATCTCAGTTAATGCACTTTCAACTTTGGAGCCAAAGAATATGTCATTTTTCCGTTGCTGAAGTTTAATTCTCAGAGTATTCATTATGGCATACACTTCACATGCTGTCATACTCTCATTTTCCAAACAGAGCACAGTATCATTGAAGATTTTCAGGACATTCTGGAGGAAAAACAGATGAACCTCAACTTTGCTAGGCCCCTCACATTGTTCTCCGTTTTCCCTGTCTGAGAACAGCATCCATAGAAATTTTGGGCACTTCTCACTGCCTAGAGAAACAAAGTAGCACTTAACAGCCTGCCACATATTTACAAGCCTGTTTACAGCAGGGAAAAGACTCAACCAGCGCGTCGGAACATGGCGCAGTAAAGTGGCATACTCCATATCCACAAAGTCAAAGATATTCTTCAATGCTGCTACTCTCTTAGCAGAACTGCTGAAATGATTGAACATCTTAATCACCAGAGTCTCAATGTCAACTTCTAGGGTATTGCTAGCATGTTTCACGTCATTGTGCACAACATGGGCAGGGCAGTTTGCTGGCAAGATATTTTCATTTTGTTTTTTTAAATTCTGGTACACTGATTGTCGCTTTCCATAATTCACGTTTGCATTATCAGCACAGTAGGAAGACACTTTTTTTAGGTCTAGTTTGTGTGTCACAAGTTTTTCAGGTAACGTGTTGCTTATTGCCTCTGCAGTCTCTTCACTTTGCTCATAGAAGTCTAACAGTTTATCTTGGACCCCATGTTCATATGTCCAGTATGTCAGTGATAAGGGTAAAGTTTTCACATTGCCCTTGTTAGATGCACCTGTGGCAACTGAGAAATAGGGACCATCTGGTTTGCTGAGGTCTTTTAAAAATTATGTTGAGAGCGATGACAGCATATGTTTGATCAGAGCCTCCGCTTTAGTTGAGCCACAGCTGATGTGCTTCGCAATTGTTGAATCTGGATACAAGGTAGCTGCCAGTTTAAGTTCACAGTCACATGAGCGATAGGAGTGTGGATGGAATACTGTGTTGTAAACTTGAGTTAGCTCAGTAGCGATAACCTTGTTATTGAAGGATTCATTTGGCTGGCTGAAAATATGTGAGACCAGGGTATTGCTCTTGTGAGTCTGGGTGTTTTGTCCATGATTTTTTGATTCAGCATGACGCTTAACATCAGATTTACCGCCATGGCAAATGCTAAACTCCTTCCTGCATGCTTTACAAAAGGCTTTGTAGAATTTCCGAATCCAGGTGTAAGTGGATTCCCATTCTGTCCTGTATCTGCACTGTCTTTTTTGTTTTTTGGTAGTTGGCCCCTCGCTTGCCGTTGCCATTTCAGCTGGGGTTTTCGGCTGAAGACTGTTAGCTAGATGGCTAGCCACTGAAAAGAACTGCGCAGTCTTTGTGCTTCTTACGTGTTATTACGTGCCCACTGCAATTTGTCCTATGGTATGCACTGTAGTTCAGAACTGTAAACTACATATCCCTACCATTAATTTGTGTTACACCAGAAAACAACCTGAAAAACTAAAATTGCGCCCACCACAAGCACGAGCTCCGTGGCTGGTGGCTCCCATTGGCCGGGAAAGGTGCCAGTGGGAGCTGCTGGAGCTGCGGAGCAGGGCTTGCAGGTACCAGCAGCATGCTGAAGGTCTCCCCCATCCCCCAAGCCAGAGGAACCTGCCAGGGGGCGAGGTGAGTCCCAGTGGTGCTTACCTGGATCGGCTCCTAGGAAGCATCTGGCAGGCAGGTCCCTCTGGCTCCTAGGGCAGGTCAGATTGGGTTGGGTCAAGGGAGGTCAGGGGTGGGGGGCTCTCTGCCCACTGCCTGCGCCTGCAAGTCCCGCCCCTGCAGCACACAGCGGAGACCTCCTCGCTGCCTCTGTGCCTGGGGCTGCACTGCAGGCTCCTGCCAGCGGGCGGGTGCTGGGAGCTGCCTCAGGAAGAAGAGGTGAGTGGTGCCGGCGGCAGCTTGCAGTCCTCCACCAGACAGTCCTGATATCGGGACAAAGTGCGTCCCGACCTTACATCGGGACGTCTGGTCACCCTGTGTGCTCGTTGGTCACTTACACACTTCTGAAACTGCTGCCTCCAGTTTGTAATTGCTAAATTGTGTGAGGAACCAGCTAACCAATGGATAACCTGTGGAATTATGTAGATGATGTTTGCCATGTTGTATCTGTGTTGGTCCTAGGATGAAAGAGAGAGAGAGACAAGGTAGGTTAGGTAATATCTTTTATTGGACTAACTTCTGTTGGCAAAAGACAAGCTTTCGAGGTTACACAGAGCTCTTCTTCAAGACACCTGAAGCTGTGGACATCAAAAGCTTGTCTCTTTCACCAGGAGAAGTTGGTCCAATTAAAGATATTACCTGACCCACCTTGTCTCTTTTATATAAGATGATGATCTACACATGTTAATGTGATGTGCTATAAATGGTTCATTCAACTGCTAGGATGGCTGCTTTACCCATGAGTGCCGAAGCCACAGCTGAGTAATAGAGGTTTTGCCGAACACTTGCCATCTAACTATATGTTTGGCACCAACCACATTATATTCTGCACATGTCACATTTGTTATGTTTAAAGTATCTTGGTCATATATAAGAGCTTTTTAAAAATTACTTGTACAATTTTTATTACCCTATTTTCCATGTGCTGGGATATCTTGATTGCCATGAACCCAACTCTGTGGACTTCAGAAGAAGAGAAAAAAATAATAAAATTACCTAGACTTTCCTTTCCATACAGAACAATGTTGTGATATGATGGCCCAGTATCTTACAATCTACTGGGGCCAGAAACAGGAGTTTCTGGAGAAAGATGGAAACACTTTTCTTGGAGGATGATTTTATTTTTTTTTAAATGGCAGCCATTTGAAGCTACTTATAAATTTGGAATGTAAGATGTGGACCTGATGGAGATGGCTTAATGGGCAGAGTGCAGGTGATGTGGTCAAACGTGTATGATAAATACAGTTCATCACATGACTCTCTACACCACATATATGGTGTGTATGATGGTGTGTGTGTTTGTATATATATATATATATGTTTCAAAAGGGAATAATGATATAGAAGATTTCAAGGAATAATAATATATTTTAAATAAGACATTTTAGCCTAAAGTGATTTTATAAACTATAAGCATACTGGTTTCCTGGAACCATGCTGGGGATGCAGGCATATGGACAAGTGGAGAACAAGGAGATCAGAGTCTGGCCTAAGAACATTGGGCCAAATCTCTACATACTTAAAAGCAATATAATAATTTATTATCAACATAAAGTTGAGAGGACCTTTTATTTCAAGGTCATATCAGAAAGACATACTCTGATAGATATAGCATGTCCCTGCAATATCCTTGGAGATCTTATTGAATTAAGTTTAAGTATCTTTGGGGTCCATTGTATTAAATGCAAAGGACTATTTTGAACAATGTTGCAAACAAGAAATTACTTTCAGGACCACACATGTGAAGTGGATTTCCTGGGAAATAGTTAGGGGGAGGTGAAGGCAAATTCCTCCCCCTGCCTCCGGTTATGCAAAATATCAGCTTGTTGAAGCTACTTTCTGAGGAGAGGGTGATTGATGATTATCTGATCCCAGGGTCTCAAGATCAAAGGCCCAAACTGTGTAAAGGAGGGACTCTGATTCATGAGTTTACTTGTTCAGAGCTAACAGTTATGATGAAAAACCCTTTGGTGGGGTTTGAAAGACTGGTCACGTGTCAGAGCCCTCGCTGGAGTTGGGGTGATCTCTGGTAAGCTTATTAGTATCTATGTAGGTTCTTTTGGTGTTTCAATATGTTTTCTCTATAATGCTTTCTCATTAAATGTGCTTGCTTAGAAAGGCTTATGTGGTAACTTCTAACTGTGGGCAATTACCCGGTTTATATCCTTTGGGGAGAAAGCAAAGTACACCTGCTGAGTAAGTCTGACTTGACAGGGAGCTC
Source organism: Gopherus evgoodei (assembly GCF_007399415.2). Classification (NCBI taxonomy): domain Eukaryota; kingdom Metazoa; phylum Chordata; order Testudines; family Testudinidae; genus Gopherus; species Gopherus evgoodei. The sequence goes on along the minus strand of NC_044322.1, from coordinate 200,632,700 downwards.
ATAATGTAGGCAGGGAACTGTGCAGCTTGGAAATACCCTTGTCAGGAGCAAAAGAGTCCCGGGTCTCTTCCCAAGAGGGGTGATGGCCGAGGAGCCAGGGGGCTAAAATGGGTGCCCTCCCTGTACCACAAAGGGGGAATATTGATGCAGTTGCCCTGAACTAAGACAGAAGGGAACTTTTATTTCAAGGTCACATCAGAAAGACATACTGAGAGTAAACTGCATGTTGTTCAATTTTATCTGTCAGAAGGACTAAAGAGGGAGCTGCCCCTGTTAGAATTTGAACCTTGCTTGTTTTCAAATCTAGGTATTTCCAGCCTAATACTGAGACCACTTTGCCACTAGGTAGAACAGGTGTCAGTAAGATTCTGAGTTGTCTAGAGAGGAAAAAAACGTAAAGAGATAGTGAAGTGTAAGTGTAGGACTGGGACCCAGGAACCACTGATTTCTAATCCTCACTCTTTGTATGAGTCACTTATCCACTTAGTAGCTCAGTTGCCTCCTCTCTGAAATGGGGATTAAATATTTACCTCAAAGGACTGCGGTGAGGGTTAATTAGCTAATGGGATCTAAAGCACTCTGAAGACAAAAAACACTCTATAAATGCTTCATAGTAGTCGTGTTGTTGGGGAAAAAATAGCAAATAGGTTTTTGAGCACCTAGCATCTGAATTAGTGGGATAACTTGGGTGATAAATAGTGCATCTCCATAAGTCTTTCACAGTTATAGCATAGCATTAAGGGAACTATTGCAAAATATGTGCAGTGGCATTATGGCAATTCATTTTTTAACACCTACTTAAAAAACATTTCTTAATGTTTCTCTGTTACCATTCAGGAATCTGGATGCTCCATAAACTCTAATTATGAGTTTAGACTTTATGTGAGACAATCAAAATGTCTTTATTCCACTGATATTTCAAAACCAGTAACTTTCCCCACATCCCACCAAATGTGGCTATACCAATTATAGAAGGAGCCATATGCAACTTTTTAACAGTATAGATCCTGTTCAGAGGCCATCATTTCTTATCTGGGATTGAAAAATATATATAAACTTAGAAAGAAGAAACACCTCAGTTCTCTTTGGACGTGAGTTGCCTCTAGCTGGCTTGCTGTTCAAATGTACTTCCTTTCTATCTTTGTGAATGAAAGCTGAAATTTGTATCCAGTTCCAGAAACGAGTCCTTCTGTTTCATTTTTTTTTAAAAAAAAGAAGACTGATGGAGTCATAAATAATTTATGAACTTGGTATATTGATTTCTTTAAGCACTTATAGGAAATTATACATTTGTGGCTTCAAGAAATAGTTGGACCAATTTAATCACATAAAAATTATACTCCTTTATAATTCTTTTGAAATGGAACATTAATGATCACTGGGTCATATAGTGGGGTTGGGATGGAGAGGGGTAACTCCTCAGATTGAAGAGAGATAGAAGGGTCAAAAATCTGTAGGTTTCTCGTAAAGATGACTCCTGCTCCCCCACATGGCAAAGGTTTCAGATGAAATTGAGTTGACATCTGTGTGATTACAAACCAGCCTTTCCATAAGGAATTGATAGAGACTCTAATAACAATATTAAATAGCATAATGCAGACCAGAGGATTGTCAGCACTTTAGATAGACTTTTGCTCCATTGTAAATGTCAATATGTAGAAGGCTCCTGCTCCAACACAACTCAACCCCCAAATCCAGTAAAATATCTTGTTCTGGGTAACATTTTTTAAAAAAGGCAAAATAGAGGCCAGATATTCAGCTGGTGTAGATCAACCTAGACCCATTGACTTCAGTGGAGCTATGCCACTTCACACCAGCTGAAGATCTGGCTCTACGTGCTTTTCATTTTTTTTAAGTTTACATTCTGTAAGATGAAGTAAAATGAGCTTGCTTCCAGTCTCATTGAGGACACAGTTAAACAGCTCATTATGGCCAATGGTACAGGATTAGGGAAGGCAACATTGCCTATTCTTTGGGATTTCTGCCAAGAGGGATCAGCTTTAAGTGGCGGTTGGACAGGTCTGAAGGAGTAGTGTAGCAAGCTACCAGGACAGAACTGCAGTGGCTGCTCTGGGTATAATGTATCCATTTCTTGTTGTGACCCACAGTTTTCTGACTCAGGAACAATGAGAACAGCTGAGCCATAATGACCTTTTCCTTTGAACATTATATTCAAAATCTACAGTACTTGCTGAGAATTAATGCTGTAAATGTAAAATGTATATATATGCTACACTTCACCACACATTTTAATAATACCCAGCATTTATTTGATGATCATGCAATAACAATTTTATTACATATAAATGTAGGGGTCTGTTTTTTGTTTGATGCACATTTATGCTAATATCTTACATTAGCATTTTTATGAGTGAGATTTCAATGACAAACATATTAATATATCCCTGGGCAGTGTTCAATCTGATGGCACGAGTTCCTGTTCCATTTTATCTGAGGAGCTAATATATTTTCCCACTTGTCAAATATTAAATGATAAAAAGTTTAGGAACAAACTGAACCATTCAGTTCCTGTGACCTGCGGAGTGGTAATGGCAGATAGAGCCTTTGACCTTTTAAGTTGCTTGTTCAAAGCCAGTCCAAGTCAGTGGTCAGTAGTGACTGATCATCATTGCAGATGATGACTGACTGGTGGCTTATGGAAAAGAAGTAGGTGGCCTCTGTCTAGTTCCCAGTGGAAAAGTGTCCACTGAATAAAATCACCTCTTTAGTTGACCTCTTACTGCCAGGTTTACAGGAGAGGCTAAGGTCTGACTTGGCATGGAGAGTGGATCATCTCTTGGAGTGTGGGGGAAACATGCTGTCCAATGGGACTTCAGTTTCTAGGACTGTCATCTTTCACAGCAGTGTCCACTGACAACCTGGACATCATCTCAGAGGAGTGGGCATTAGAGCTTTCTGCTTGGTGTCCCCTTCTAGTTTCCTTTTCATTGTGACTGTGGTGCTTGCAAGCCAGGTGCCAGCTCTTGCCAAGGCCTTAGGCCTCAGCCAAGTATTGACCAATTCTTGCTGGAAACAAGTCAGTTTCCCCTGTGTGTTAGTATTGTTAAGATGGGTATTGAACTTATGACAATGCATTGAGTGTTTAGACTTTATGAAATGCTTGTAAGCTGCTGCATACATTAATCTCACATGCTATAAAATAATATTGAAGTTTTTGCTTTGTAACTGTAAAAAAATGTTTGCCCTGAAACTGTTGGCCTGTCATGAGGGATTGTCTTCTGCTCATTAAGAAGACTATCACATCTGAATGGGCCAATGTGGGAATCACAATACAAAGCCTTTGTTATTTACCTCTTCACAACTATGAAGACAATATGTGCAAAAGGGTGTGTCCCATCAGGTTGAATTCTGAAAGAAGGAATTTAAATTAGTAAACAAGAAAATTTTTTCATCTGTTTTGCTGTTTGGACTCTCACAGGGCTGGAGCTATTAAAGCAGAGATCCCCAGGGTCAACCAGATTAGCTCTAAAATTCAGTGCTACCAGATTGCTATGACTCTACAGTTCCAAAAGGTGACTATAATTTGTGTGTGCACGTTTACCTGCTCTAACCTGTAAATAACTGTCTCATTTCTTTTTCTGAATTAGTAAATCCTTAGTTAGTTTACTATAGGATTGGCTACAAGTGTCGTCTTTTGCTGTGATATCTGAGATACAAACTGACCTAGGGTAAGTGACTGGTCTCTTGGGACTGGAAGCAACTTGAATCTGTTGTGATTTTTGGTATATAGCAACCAACCGTCACTAAGTCCAGTTTGTCTGGGTGGCAAGATAGACTGGAATGCCCAATGGGACTGTCTGTGACTACATGGTGAGACTGTTATAGTGCTTCAGGAGTTCACATTTGTTAATAGGTTGGTGAAATCTTATTATAGGACATACAATCAGCTTGGGGTGTCTGCCCTACTTTTTAGCAGTCTGACCTGAGGCTGGCAGTCATGGTTGTGAACCACTCCAGACAGTGTGGCAATGACCTTGGCCTCACTCCTGTTCCTATGCTTTTTCCTTTGAATCCCAAATGTAGCAGACATTTGGTTTTGGGGCCCTTCTCTGTTATGGAGGGGGAGACCATTGTTGGTTTGGTGTGAATCTCTTTTTGGTGCTCCACCTCCTTACCAGCAATCAAATAGACACTCGTCACCAGCACTGTTGGCTGCTAATGTGTTCACCAACTCATTGAAAAACAATGAATTTATTAGGTTGGACGACATCTCCCACAGTGCACCGTGGCTAGGTACTCCTATGATGAATTGCCTCCCTTCTCCAAGAGGGGAGATTGTGGTGTGTCATGGGAGATCTTGTCCAATCAGGGACCCTGATTTATAGAGGAGAACGGGAGCTAGGAGCACCAAAACAGTCCCTTGAGGCAAAGCAGCAGCTTTTCCAAATCAAACTATTCTGTTGTTTGGCTGAAATTTTTTTTTGGTCAAAATATTTTGGTATTAATTTTTTTGCCAAAAGTCAACACTTTCCCTGAGGTAAACACATTTTTGTTGACCAGGTCTAGAAAATATCCTTCCAATACTGGATTTCCATGAATGAATTCAGATCGCAATGCACATGGTGACCTTTTTGTTTCCAAAGGATGGAGTGCTAGAGCTCAAAGTGAACTTGGTGGGAGCTGCATTGGTTCGAGCAATCTACAATCTTTAGGGAAACAGCTCGTGAACCACAAATGGGGCTAAATTCAGTGGAATAATTTGCTCACAGCAAACAAATGCTGTGTGGACACTACCATCAGATCCGTACATGGTGTGAAATAAAATAAATGTGAAGTACATAATCATTTTGTGTTTGTGGGAAGATTCAATCTGGGAATATGGATTGATGAAGGGATTATGGTAGACCCTCTAACTATGTAAAAGGAGTATCTAATTATTGAGGATATCCTAAATCTGATGCTGGTTGGCTAAGACCCTGATTCTACAAGCACTTGAGTATGTGAATAACCCCAACCCTATTCAGCACATGCTTAAATTCTATCTGCAATGTTTCAGTTATGCCCCAATGTATGTCTATCTGCCATGCTATTTCTCTTTAAGGGTGCATTAAAATAAGGGATCCTACCCATTGGAGAGAAACTAATGTTCATGTCTCAATTAGAAACATTGTTCTCTTTTGAGATAGCATTGTACTCTGGGAGGGTTATGTTATCAGTCACTGTCTAATCACAGACAAAGCAATCTGTTACTCAGATACAATAAGGATAGTGCGGATTCTGACTGTGACTCAGGACTGAAGTGGAGGAGTGTGCATACTGTGGGAGAAGTTAGCAAGGGGCTAAGCAAGTGAGAGCTGGGGGTTTAAGCTTTGAATAAGAGTATGAGAAAAGCATTATGATGAGCATCTAGTAGGAGGAAGAGGGAAGACTAGTGACAAAGGGCATATGCTGATCATATCTTAGCAAAGATAATTGGACCAGATTTGATTCCAAATAAAAGAAATGATGGACAGCTGTGAATTACAAGGTTATATAATGCTGCTGAGCAGCTTCTGGTGACATCTTGAACAGAAAAGCAATAAAGAGGATTAATGGGGCTGCTTTTTCAATCTCTCTGCAGAGCAACTCACCGAAAAATGCCTGGCCATTGCTTGCTAAAAAGCAGATCAAGGATCTGCATGCCAGATATGCACAGCTGAATGGCTGCTGTGCTAATGCTTGCTGCTTATGTTCTGCCTAGCAGTTAAGACTGTGTCCAGAACAGACTCACACACAGACCCTGTTTACAGCTTATTTTGGAAGATTTTCCTTTTTACCCATTGCTCACTTCTGATTTCGGCCTTGTTGTTAATTCCTGCTGTGGCCGCGCTGCTCTATGTTTAAGAGTTGGAGCTTAATCCAACAACAGGGTGACATTTTCCAGATGATATATTTGGGTATCAAGCTCCCAGTGCATATAGTACTTTTTTTTTTTTTTTTTTGAAACTGGCTAGCTGGGGGTATGAGGAGGAGAAATGACTGCTTGCCTGCTTCCTGCTCAACTCTGAATGCTGCAGGGAGTCTGCAGGGGGAGCACTGGCTCTGCCTGTGCTGAGGAGAGTACCTCAAACAGGATGACTCCCCCGCTACAGCCAGACTAGCCATGGAAGGGAAGAAAAAGGGAGCCAGAGAACCTGGAAAGAAGACTGCAGATATCCAGCGGGCCTGCAGCGGGAGGAAGAGGATGAAGTGACTAAGATGGAGGATCAATTGGACAAGGAGAGGCAGAAGATTAATTGTCTAGGGATGGCTGAGGGAAGTGGTAGGTTAATTAGATGTGGTGAGTCCACGGGCCAAGGCTAAACTCACTGGAAGCAGAGGAATGACTCTTGGGTTAGAGGACTAGATGATTGGTTGAGAGTACCTAAAGGGCAGAGAATGGATTGTGTGATTGATTAGTTGGTCTTTCAGAGAATGGCTGGAGTGGAAAGGAGGTAGGGATTGCATTGAATGGAATTCTAAGAATGGATTTGATTGGGACCCTTGAGGGCTAGCTTGAGAATCAGTTCATTAGGGAGCCTTGGGTAGAGAAGATTGATTGATAGATAGGGTGGATTGGTGGTCAGAAGAGGAATTGAAGGATCCTGGGGGGAAGGGATTGAAGAGGATGACTGATGGTGGCAAGGATGGGTTGGCAGTCTGAGAAGGGCAGAGGGTGCGGCAGGAGCTGAGCAGAAGAATGAGAACAAACTCTGGAACTGATAAGAGCCTGGGGAAGGAGAAAATCATTCCTGAATCTTGGGATGGGGGAGAAAATTGATTGGTGTGGCTGGGTTATGAGGTTTGATTAGAGTAGAGAATTGATTTAGGAACAATGTACCAGCAAGCAATGGCTCAGAGTGCTGTTGGCTGTGTTGAATTACCCAGTTGCTTTGTGCGTGTTGTGGCTGGAACTAATTTGGGGTAGCATTACAAGTTGGGTACACTATTTTCATCTCCTCTGCCTCTGAACCACCATCAGCTCCCTCTCCAGCGGAAGGAAACTTCAGCATAAATGTTTCTTCATTAACAAATCTAGTTATTTTTATAAAGCAGTGACATGCAAGGCTCTGGGTACCATGGGAAAGTGTTTTTTGAATTAATAGTACTTGGTTCATTTCTTTAACACATTTACTAATGTTATCCTCAAGTCCCTGTGCCTGCTGCTTAACTTGGCTTCTAGCTGCAGTGTTCGATTCAAAATAAATAATTATACAATAAAAGATGAAGACAAGTGGGTTTCATTTCAAAGTCAGCTGGTGTTTTGACATTGCCCTCTTCCCTACAGCACTGGTGAGGTACAACAGTGTACACAGGAAGAGTCATTCCGATGTCACAAAGTGATTTTAAATAATTTGCATGAATATTCATGTCATCTAGTATATGAGCTGCTATCATGATTCCATCAAGTATCAAGGGATGGTAATGTGGTGCTATTTTGATGACCTTCTGTCTTGTTACTCCTCCCAACAATCTCTATCAATCCCTTTGGGTCCAATCCTGGTGGCATAGACTCTACTGCATCTGATTACATTAATTTTAAACAAAATGGAAGGAGATACAATTCAGTGACATTTAAAAAAATCTGGGCATAATAATGTTTTATTATGTTGCCTGCATGAAAAATCACAAACCTATTGCAGTTATGTGTCTGTGCAGCAATGTCCTTGCTATAAACCAAGGTGATGTAATAACTTCAGGAGCAATATTTCAGTTTGGTTTGAGTCACTTTCATTTAGCGTGGCTTTGTGGGAACCAGAATCGTTAGCTATGTTTTGCTAACTTTAATTTGAGCAGACTGTTGTCAGTTTGCGAGGGTCAGCATTGTCCCCAGAGGAGCACTCCCAGAATCCATTCTGCAATAAACTGAAGGAGAATGAAAGAATAACTTTTACCAAAGTGAAAAGTACTGAGAACAGCGGTGCAGTTTGGACTCTTTGTTCCTAATTACAAGGATCACTAGAGGGAAGTTAGTTATAAATGAGTATAAAGACTAATCATTTATTTAGGCTACTGGATACAGATTGACCCTATAGTTCTCACTCTAATACAACCTATGCTGTTTGGTGTAATCCTGTTGGGTGTGTCTCAATCTTAGCCTTCATTAACCTGTCAGGTAAACAAATTAATGTCATGATCTGAAAGAGGGAAGAGGGTGGTAGCAGGTAGAGTGGGACGGAACATGCATCTTTCAAAATTGAAACTGAGTTGGAGTGGACTCTCTCAGAGGATTTCTGGCTTGTCTGGAGTCAGGAATAGTTATGGAAACAATAGGCCTCATGATATTTTGGCATTTTCCCTCTGGTACTGTCGGGTTTATTAGGAACTGGGGAACCTTTTGGGAAAGGAGGACTGGTACAGGTAGGATGGGGCTCAACCTAAACCAAAAGGGAGCCAGATTGCTGACATGTAAAATTACAAAGGTTGTAGGGGAGTTTTTAAACAAAAGGCTGGAGAAAAGCTGATTGGTGTTGAGGAGCACGTAGTTCAGACAGACACATCCCTTAGGCGATACTTTATATCTTAAAAAGGAGCAGATGACTGGGCAACAAAATGGCAGATGAAATTCAATGCTGGTAAATGCAAAGTAATGAACATTGGAAAACATAATCACAGCTATACTTGCAAAATGATGGCCATTACCACACAAGAAATCAATCTTGTTTTCAACGAACTAGCCACAATAACTACATGTGCTCAATGAGCAGCAGAAGTTAACAGCAGGTTAGAAACCATTAGGAAAGGGATAAAAAATAAGACTGAAAATATCAAAATGCCACTGTATAAATCCATGGTCCATCCACACCTTGAATATGCTATATAGTGCTGGTCACCCCATTTCAAAAAAGATATATTAGAATTAGAAAAGAACACAGAGAAGGACAACAAAAATGATTAAGGGTATGGAACAACTTCCATATGAGGAGAGATTTAAAAGACTGGGACTGTTCATCTTAGAAAAGGACAACTATGGGGGTGGTATGATAGAGGTCTATAAAATCATGACTGCTGTGGAGAAAGTGAATAAGGACGTGTTGTCTACTCCTTCACTTTCCACAGGAACTAAGGGTCATTCAATGAAATTAACGGGCAGCAGGTTTAAAACAAGCCAAAAATGGAAGTACTTCTTCACACAACCCACAGTCAACCTGTGGAACTTATTGCCAGATGATGTCGTGAAGGCCAAGAATATGAATGGGTTCAAAAGAGAATGAGAAGTTTTTGGAGGATAGGTCCATCAATTTCTATTAGCCTAAGTGATCGGGGATGCAACCCAGTGCTCTGACTGCCAGAAACTGGAATTGGACGGCAAGAGATGGATCACTTGATAGTTGCTCTGTTCTGTTTATTCCCTGTGAAGCATCTGGCACTGGCAACTGTTGGAAGGCAAGATACTGTGCAAGATGGACCCAGTATGGCCATTCTTATGGTCTTATCTGAGATGGGTCACATGCTTTAAATATCACTTTCTGCCACTGCTTTGAACGTGTACAGGCCTATCTAGGATGGGAATAAATAAAAGGGTCACTTTCGGATAGCAGTTAACACACACACATAGAAACCATAATGTGTCTCATTTCTAAAGCCCAAATAATTGTATCTGAAGTTTCTTCACAGTATTAATACTGGTGAGGTTGGCATGTTCTGGAAATACAAGGGACTGCATGCCCTCATAAGATAACTGAGGAGTCATTATTTTGAATTTGGCTCTGGTAGAGAAGGGCATATTCCTGGGATATTCAGCATTTCATTCCATCTCTGATGGAAATCTGAAATGGGTGCAAAAACTGTGAAGTTGGAGTATCTGTCAGTCAGTGGCTGGAAACGTGTTGAAGAACATGGACAGTGAAAACATTGCTCAGATACTTTGTTCTGTACAAAAAGACACAAAGGGATATAAAATAGCTTCCCTATCATCTGTGACAGTGCAGCACATGTTCATGATCAAGGCAGTGAATTTCTCTTAATCAGGTCAAACCTCCTTTTTTGGTACTAGACAGATGGAATTGTGCATTTTTATGGTGGTGTAGGAAAAAAACTCTACTTCTGTGTTGCTACACGATTGGAACATGACCATTGCTATCATTAATATTGCCACTATTAGACTATTGCAACAAATCTTATACAAAGTATATCATGTAAGGTGTCAGTGGAAAAGTTATGATTTGCTAAATAAAATAATCCTGTTTGTATGCATCTGTCACCTTCATCGTTGTATCTAAAGTTATGAATATTTACTATATACCTGTATTTCAAATGTGTTTGCTCCTCTGATGACACCCACAAGGTAATTTACATCCAGTCTGGCCAGCACATTGCAAATGAACTATTTGAGTTGTTGGTGCATTAAGGAACATGTAACTCTTACAATGTATCTTCTTACATAGAAGAAGCTCATCCCTGCCTAGTGAGCCTTCCTGCGGACTGTTTAGCCAGAATATAGGTAATGGCCGATCCTATGAGTCATCAACCAAGTAAGAGCATGTGACTTTCTCATGTGACCCTGGACTACATCTTGTGCCTGTAATTTTCCACAAACTAAGACTGAGCATCCCCTCCACATGGGAGAAGGTATAAAAGACCTTGGAAGTATCTCCATTTTGCCTCTTTCCTTCTCTGATCTCTGGACTATGGACTGACACTAAAAGGAATATTCCAACCAATGGACTAAGGACCTTCCAACCTTTTGGAAGTTACTAGAGACTTTACAAGAAAGCAATCTGTAACATCACTGCTTCAAACCTGCTACAAGAATTCTGCAAAGATTGTATGTATATGATTCCTTCGACTTAAGCTCTCTCCTCTTTCTTTTCTCTTATAAATAAACCTTTAGATATTAGATACTAAAGGATTGGCAACAGCCTGATTATTGGGTAAGATCTGAATTATATATTGACCCGGCTATGTGGCTGATCTCTTGGGATTAGAAACACCCTTTGTTTGATAAAATTGGTTTTAAATAACCAGTCATCATTAAGTCTAGTGTCTGGGTGGGGAAACAAGATCTGGAATGCTTAAGGAGACTGCAGTTTGGACTTCAGTGCAGTCAGAGAGAAGTTTATTTTTGTTACTGGCGTGGTATATCTTATGGAAGAATAACCACCAGTTTCAGGTGAGTCTACCCTATTTCTCAGCAGTTTGTCCTGAACATGGCATCCTCAGCTGTGACCCACTGAAGCACAGTAACAGCTTCATTTCATGCACTTATGTGATTGCCCAGTTCTTCTTTGAAATTTGATGTACCTAATGCCAGAAGGGGTGTTGAGTTCTACTGGCCAAATTCAACCATACAGTCCTATTGACTTCAGTAGAATTACATCCATTTACACCAGCATTGATTCTGCTTCAAGGATACTTTGAGGAACTCCAGGCCTTTCACTTCTCTAGTCACATCATGGTACAGTTCTGTTCTCTATAGGCTCTTATACCGTGCTCATCATCATAGTATATGGGTGCCCTGCCATATATCAAGTTGCCATAGCCCCTGAATTTTGATTTAGGAGTCAAAGTTATGGAGAAAGACTGAGTGTTAAAGATTAAAGATGTTGATAAATAAATGTACCCCTCACCCCCCAAAAAGCTGATTCCCCAAGTCTGCAAATCATTTAAACATGTATAACCTGAAGCACATGACTAGTCCCATTAAGCTCCATAGTACTGCTCACGTGCTTAGTTACAAACATGCTTAGGTGCCTTGTTGAATAGGGACTATGATGGTGGAGATTCTGTCTGCAGGTTATATCCATATAAATATGAAGTAACATTGAAATCAAGGGAGCAGAGGTTACTCTAGATCAGGGGTAGGCAATCTATGGCACGCGTGCCAAAGGTGGCACGCAAGCTGATTTTCAGTGGCACTCACACTGCCCGGTCCCGGCCACTGGTCTGGGGGGCTCTGCATTTTAATTTAATTTTAAATGAAACTTCTTAAATGTTTTAAAAACTTTATTTACTTTACATGCAACAACAGTTTAGTTATATATTATAGACTTATAGAAAGAGACCTTCTAAAAACGTTAAAATATATTACTGGCACGTGAAATCTTAAATTGGAGTGAATGAATGAAGACTCAGAACACCACATCTGAAAGGTTGCTGACCTCTGTTCTAGACTGATGTGGGTGTGACTGAGAGCAGAACTGGCCCCCTTGTTTCTAGGAATGAATACGTACTTTACTGCTGAACTTAAAGAGAAGTATTTATCAGGGGAACAATTTGTATAGTGGGGGTGAGGAGAGCCACTGTACCAAACTAGAAACCCTGTATACAAGGGAAACCACTTCAAGCCAAGAGGTGAGGCAACACCATCAGCACCCCTAGTTCCAGCACCTATGGTATTTACTCTCACCTGAGCTGAACACAATCAGTAGCAGGAAGCATCAAACATTCTGTGTGGGTGATGTTTCAAAAATGTAAAGCTTGACAAGGGATCAAACACAAGCCTTGATTCTTGATACTGCGGGCTAAAAGGATTAAATAACTTTTTAACCAATATCCCAGTAGTTCCTGCTGTATTTATAAATGAATGCCTCTAGATCTTTTAAACTGAATTTTAAATAAACCTTTTCTTTTCATTGGAAAAGACGCCAAGCACAGTGTTCACAGCAAAATGTGATTTACAGAGGTCATAGAATTCTCATTTCAACCTACTGCACAGAATCAAATGGCAGATGGAGACATATTCTCACTTTGATAGCTGGCTATTTTTGTATCTGTTATTTTTTAAAAAAGAGTAAATGAAATAGCAGATTTGGAAGGAGTGCAAGCAGCAAGGGTGGTGTGTACTCACTTAATATCAGTTTTATTTTCTTGCTGGGTGAAATTTTACAAATGTTCTGCTAATCAGAATCTTGACATTACCCTCAAGAAAATGAACCAGAGGAGGCGTAACCTTTGCAGTATTCCCTCTAAGCGTAAAATGGAATATGTCAGTCTGGCCACAAATGTTTTGTTTTTGAGATGAAGATATTTATATTGGAAAAAATATTATTACCACTTTGCACATCTATATTCGGGCCTGCCACCTGAGGACCTCAGCATAGCACTGACATTTGAGCTAGATTGCACAAAAGGAGAGGGCAACATGAGCCAGGAAGCCTTTTCTACTGTCGTGATCAGTCATAGCTCATATGCTTCCGCAAGCTCCAGGACCATTCTCTGTTGGTCACTAGCCAGCTCAAAGAGAATGGATAGGGAAGGAGAGGAGCAGGGCTGGTGCTTCCATTTAGGTGACCTAGGTTGTCACCTAGGGCGCTAGGATTGGGGGGGCAGCATTTTGCCACCGTCGGTGGCAATTTGGCGGCGGGTCCTTCACTCGCTCCAGGACCCACCGCCAAAGTGCCCCAAAGACTGCGAGCTGCGGAAGGACTCCGCCCGCCGCAGAATTGCCGCCAATGATCGGGAGCGGGGAAGGATCCCCGCCTACGGCACCAAAAACCCTGGCGCCGCTCCTGGAGAGAAGGTAGGGCCGAGGTCCTAGCCTCACCTCTCCACCTGTACACCCAGAGGAACATGCTGCATCTCATGGCCTCCATGAAGGCTAAAAGTAGAACTGTGTTTAAAAGAAGAATGTTATAAGTGTATGGAGGCTAAGCCCATCATCCATGGCTATTAGCCAAGATAGTCAGGGAAACAACCTCATGCTGTCCCTAAACCTCCAACTGTCAGAAGCTGGGACTGGATGATGGGATGGATCACTGAATATTTGCTCTGTTCTGTTCCTTCCCTCTGACGCATCTGGCACTAGCCACTGTTGTAAGACAGGATACTGGGCTAGATGGATCATTAGTTTGATGCAGTGTGACTCTTCTTACCTTAATAGCAGAGGACATGCTCCCGCCAAAGGCTTGGGAAGTTCAGGAGTGATTATGCCTCCTGATGCTCTCGCTCAGATAGGGCAGTTCTGCACAGCCACTTACTTGTGGCTGTGCCTCTCAGGCACATCTGAGCCTTGACTGATTGAGATTCACAACTCCCTTCTGATGCAGGTATTAAGATACCCATTTTATAGAAAGGCAGGCTAATGCCAAGTTCAGTCTTGGAATAGACAGTTTCTTGACTAGACATTCTACTGCCTTCAATGGGAGCTGTTCCACTCCTTTGAAACCCGAATTCAAACCAGTGAGTCAAGAACAGATTTGGGTCCTGGCTCTGAGTCCCTTGCTTTCATGTTCCATTCCTGTAAGTGGTGATATGTTACACCAAGCCTATGAAAAAAAAATGGATGTTACATTTTGCATGTGCACATCTGCAAGCGCAGAAAATCCACATCCTGGATTTAAACAGTCCTGTTGCAACTCCTGTTCTGAAGATACGGGGAAACTATGAAAGTAGGTTAATTTTAAAATCTAAGAACCCTGACACTGTAGCTTTAAAGCAACATAAAAAATGCCTTTGAGCCATCTGGACTATATTGTTGGGGAGCAGATCTGTATGTAAGGAAAATACGAGTCCTGGTCACTAGCATAGTCTGAAGTAGGAATGGATAAAGCACTGGATTCTGGTCAGGGGCTAAAATCTGGCTCAGCTTCAGGAAAGTCTGTTGAAATATTTAAAGTCAATATCCCCTATAGGAACTTCTAGTCAGAGAGAGTTCAAATGTCTGATCAATGAAGATTCAAAATAAAAGAGGGGTTGTCCTTTTATGTTATGGGGTGGATGTTCTCAGAGCTGTGGTGGAGACGAAATGTCTCGCAAGTATAGCCGGTTGAAATTTTTTTCACAAAAATTAGAAAATATATAAATATTTCCAATTTTGAGTGTTCAAAACAGTATTTTTCCATTTTACAAAATTTTTTATGGCTTCCAAAAATGTTACAAACCTCAGAGACCCTTGTGTGAGTAAAAATGGGAGTGAGTGCATCCAGTCAAGGAGCAAGGAAAATGCAGCATGTCATAACCTATATCCGGTCAAAAGCTACACAATGCTAAACAGGAAAAAAATAAAACTAAAAGTTCTCTATAAGATCTGGTCATTACTGTTAATAAAAACCAAAGATGGGGCCTTACGTGTGTCCCAGAGCTCAGATATTAGATCCCCTAACACCTTGGCCTGCATTGGGCTCCTTTGCACCCATTTCTAATGAAAGTGACAACAACAAAAACAAAGCGGTTAACCTGATGTTCAGTCTAAAATGACTTGAAATCAGCATTTGTTTAAAGGATAAAATTATCTCTGCTAGACATGGAACATGCTGAGAGTCCCACATGGTGAGAGAGATTTTTAAATAATAAATTCTGCCTGTTATCAGTTCTAATTAGCAAATTGGATTGTCTGCTGTCACATGTGTGCCTCTGTTCTTCTCAGGCCTTACTTTTCCCTAAAGTGGTGTGTCTGAGGCAACCACACACCTGTAGGGAGAAGGGCATGGGTTTTTTTTTTGTTTTTTTTTTTTCTTTAAGCAATTAAAGGCAGGTGGGACTAGATGCTGTAGTGACAGACAAGAAAGAAAACTCTGATGTCTTTGTTAAGACAGACGGGTTTAGCTTCAAGGGCATTTCTGAAAATTTAGTCTTTTAAGAAAGGAACTAGAAGCTTTGGGACTTGGCACTTTCAGGCAACAGGGATAAGAATGAGATCTAGTTGATCCATCCTCATCTTCTTCCTTTTTGTCTCTTTCTAGCCAGCTTGCAGATAGTTCTTCCAGGGATAAGTTATAGGAAAAAGGAGCTGGAGGCAAGCCAATTGAACTAAAGTTTAAAGTTTGTATCTCTCTCTCTCCACTCCGCTGGTCAGGAAAGAGTGACTGTAAAAATGCCCTACTGGGCTTCTGTATTTATTCATTCTCTGTGGCTTACAAGTCCTGGCTGGAATGATTTAGTTGGGAATTGGCCCAGCTTTGAGCAGGGGGTTGGACTAGATGACCCCCTGAGGTCCCTTCCAACCCTGATATTCTATGATTCTACGATTCTATGGCTTTTCTTGCCACCAGCCCTGCAGTCTCAACCTGGTTTCTGAAAAATGAAGGTGTATCCTCTCTTCCTTTTACGTCACCAATACAAATGATTCTCTGGTTACCACGTACCACAATTCTGATGATGCTAGAGGCAGAAGAGAATCCATCTTTTTCTCCCAGAACTGTTGTGGCTCTACAGGGATAGTAAAACTTTGGCTTTGTTGTTGAAGTAAGTCAACATGACTTACAGATACACAAGGAACAGCTTTGTTGAATGAGACTGCGCCATCTTTGCATTTAGCAGTTTATTTCCTGACTGCAATGCTTTCTATTCTCTCTCCCACAACCAAAGGTGAAGCTGATTGGAAACTTGTGCCACAGCCTGCCACCTAATGATAAATCCACGACAAAGATCTTGATTATAATGATTTATAGCACAAGGGAGGGAAACAGAATACATCACAGAAACCAAAAATAGATTCAGCTCTCAGCTGTTCCTGTGCTCATTCAATTGACCGAACATAAAACTCTGGCTACAACCAAGAATTCCTCATTTAACCTCAGATAAAATTATTTTTTTATCATGAGAGCCTCTGCAGCTTTTATTGAAAGATACCTAAAATATAATGTAGGGCTCAATCCTGAATGGACAGGGATGGGATAGATGACCTAATAGGAACTTGCCATTTCTATCTATTATGTGATTGCATTATAGTGCTCTTATTGAACTACACTAGAATAGCTATAAAATTAGCATCACCCCAGAAATCTGTAATGGACAGTAAGCACTAAGGAGCCAGGTTTGGCAGCAAAGATGGCAAAGAACTATTATTAATTGCACCAGGTCACAGTTTAGATCAAGTTAGCTCAGGCATTTGGGAACATCAAGTTCACAATGATTATTACACAGGCATTAGAATAATCATTTCATTCATAGACATATGGCGCCTATCTTTATAATATCTGGCTGCTGAATCTGAATTTGCCTTTTTCTTGAAAGTGTCGTTTATCAATTGGTGCCAACTTTTAGCTCAGTTAGAAAATCAACAAGAAAAACTCATAAAATCTTGACATCTCAAAAATAAACAAAATTAAAAGTAATAGTGTTTTAGTCATTGGAATGGGTTCTTTCTCTCATCACCACAAAGAAAAGCTGGGTGGGGAAATCTTTGTCCCAAACCATGAGAATTTGAGATTTAACTTTTTTTTTCCATCCTAAATTATAACAAAAAGTTGAAATATCAGAAATGTTCATGAAAATAATAATATCAGATTGGGTCAATCAAAACATTTTGTTTCAATAATTTTCAAATGTTTGGTTTCCATTTTGACCTTTTAAATTTTTCCATGTTTTTACTATAAATGTAAATCTCAAAACAAAAAAGTCATTTTGACCCAAAACCCAGAAAATTTTAATTAAGAAAAAATTGAAACAATTCCAAAACTTTTCAAATTTTTGTTTAAATAGGAAATTTGACAACACTGACTCTTTCCCACAAACATTTTCAGTTGGGTGAATCTGCATTTCCCAACAAAAGAAAACAAATTGCAGTCAAATTCCTGAGCAGGTATAGTAGTTGACATTGTTTGTTACAACTAGTCTGTTGTAACTGACACTTGGGGATGGATAGCGGTCTGTCCAGCCCTAGAATATGGGGTGCTCAGTGGTGGATTACAGTCATCTTGGCTTCCTCCCCCCCTCCTCCCCCCGCAACCTCTGCCAAAAGCACAGGAACAGAATACCTATGAATCAGGCCTACTAAGTACTGAACTAACTTTCTCCCGCTATGCACACACTTTTAATGGTAGAAAAATAGAATCTTCCACCCATAACCCCTTGCCTCCTCCATATTCACGGCTCTCTAAAACTGGACATGTTGCATATTAACATCCATAATTCTCCACATACAAAACTTCATCTTGAAAAATCTCTTCATCTTAGGCAAGTTTGTGTAAGATCCTGCAGGGCTAGAAGCTGGAACTATAGGGGTTCTGAGTTACCAGCACTTCCATGTAGCCATCAGAAGCTTAAGTCAGGTTTCTGCTGAAGGATGCTGTGAAGTTAGCAAATGCAGGACGTACTACCTAGCAGGGCCTGAGTGGTAGCTTCCCCCGCGCCCCTCAGTCTGCTGATTGTCTTGTGCTGGTATATAAACCAGGAAGCCGGCATGGGCACGGGGAGGTGTCTTAGCAATGATGCAGACTGCCTGCTTCTGCTTCGACCTTGGCTGACGATGGATTCTAGACCCTGGCTTCTGACCCTGCTTCCTTCCTAAATCTGTTAGTTGTCTGGCGTCTGACCTTGACTTCCTGGTATCCTGACCTCGCTTGACCCTGATCCTGCTACTTGTCTCCTGACTGCAACCTCATAATTGACTGGTGCACATACCCCAGCCCTGACAGTGTGTTTGTATATGTAGGCTTCATTACACACCATCCTTCAATATTTTCAGTGGTTTCCTGTTCATCCCTGAATCCAAATCAAGGATTTAGGATGTCTAAACTCTTTATGGATTCTTCTCACCATACCTCTTTGACCTCATTCTCCTGTTCCATCACCTACTCACTTCAGTCCTCCAGTTGTTGCGTTCTTCATGCTTACTCTCTAGGATGCTTTACTTTTGGAGGTAATTTAGCTGTGGTGACTAATTTAAGGAATCTACGCCCAATGTGTTAGCTTTGTGTTTTCTTCATGCCAACTATTTAAATATTTAATCCTTTCCCTCTCCCCACATAGTGATCTGTATGTAGATGAACTGTTTTTTCCTGGGCCATGAAATGTGTTGCAACAGATCAATTCCATTGTACTATATTTTGTGCTAGTCTAGGTTCAACATAGGGAACCTAGAGTGAAAAGCTCTGTATCCTATTATCTGTCCCCTGCGGCACCTGCAAGCCACAGTATTTTTTTGGCCATTGCTGACTTACAGACCTTTCTGTCTGACGTCAGTGCTGAAAATCTGAACTCTAGAAATAGAATTATTTTATTTAAAACTTGTCTTAAAAGTCATTTATGTCTAAGCAAGACTTTTAGAAGTTCCCATATACTGTAGATTGAGTTCAAATGATAGTTACTTATATTCTATATTTTAATATAGAATACAAGAAAAAAAATTGACTGCTATATTTTCCCCAAAGCAAGACACTAACTATTAACATATAAAATTAATCTTTCTTATATTTTGTAATTTCACAAGCAGTAGAATATTAATTGGAACTCGGGAGATCCTACATTTGAAGGGGGGAAATAATAAATTCAGTCACTTTTCTTCTTTCTCACTGAATGCCACTGCAATACCGCATTATGATTCAGCACACACCATCCACACTAAAAAGCTCATATTCTGGGGTTCAGAGCTTTTCATCAAAGACCCACATAGTGCATCATAACCCTTTGAAAACGTGCAGTTGGTAGGCTGGTGGTATTCCAAATGCTGGCAGATGTACTCACACAAATATGAGATGCTAACGCTTTTCTTTTCTCTATTTTCAGCCAGCCACAAGTTAACAGCATTCCAGCTTACACACCTTCTGTTAATGAAGGGAAAGGAGCGATGATACACTGCCAGGAAGTGAGTCTGAAAAGGGAAGTGTGTTTTAATGGGATCAGTCAGCATGGCCTCTTCTGGATCATTTTGTCCACCTAATCCTGATGAGCTGCTTTGGATGGTTAAAGGTGACCATCCCAATCCTGTCTGCTCGCAGAAAGAGGAACTCAAGGTGAATCCAAAGGAACTGTACTGATTTGAGAATGTAAAAATGGAGGGGGAAATGAAGGCAAAAGAACAAACTGTTGAAGTCACAGCTGAAATTAAAGGTGAAGGGCTAATAAAAATGCCTTCCTCTTCCTTCTCTGTCTAAAGGACGTTTGCACAAGAGGAAATTTCTGAGAAAACTATGATTATTAATACAGTTGGTCTTTGTTAACTGTGTTGGCTTTTATTTTCATTATCACACAAGGGGTCATCTAGTCGGCAAAAGAGGACACCTCAGAAGCAGTAGTAGGGTTTCTTTGCCCCTAGCAGGTGTGGGGAGAAGGATGAAAGTCTCTGAAAGGCCACATATACATTCCTAATAGGACATAGATGTCTGAAGACCAGCTCTTCTTTCCTCCCCAATGCAATTAGCTGTGGCAAGATTGGGAGCCAAGGATTCCTCATTACCCCTCTCTCCATGAAACATCGGGGAACATTTTCAGAAGTGCTCAAGTCTCATTCTCAAAAACACCAAAGTAATTTAGGTGCTTTTGAAAATTTTACCTATTGGCAACTTCTTCCCCCTGCCCGCCCCAACTCTTTTCTGTTCAGCAAGAGCAGAGGAGGAGAAGGTCATGATGCCCTTGGATGACAGCACTTATCTCCCTGAAAGCAAATGCCAAAGAGACCTCCTTTTGACACTGAATTTCAGTATAAGTTGAGTGAAATTTCATTACAAGGAATATTGAAAGTCTGTTAAAATACACGTAAGCTACTCAAGACTTTCACTGTACTCGAAGGATTAGTCTGCAAACACGTTATACCACTTGAACTATACTAGTACAGTTAAGATGGTACAACCAACGTAGAGTGGCTGCAGTTATATTAGTATAGAGGGGCTTATACCAATATATATTATTCTCCTTCCCTGACAGCAATAAGCTATACTCCTATAAAGCACCATTATGCCAGTAGAGATGTATTAACACTAGTGGTTGTACGGATTTAAAATATTCTGATGACAAAATCATACCCCCTAACTGAAAGAGTTAAATTGGTACAAAAACTGTATGTAGACCAAGGGTTTCACTGTGACCTGACCAATACTATTAGGCCATGATCCTGCACCATTAAAGTCTATGGAAGCTTTGCCATTAACTTCAGTAATATGGGATCACACCCTAGAATTGCTATTTATTCCTTAGCAGCTGTGTGCTTCCCCCCTCCCTCCCCTGAATTGTGCCAGATCCAAACTAGAGAGAGTCATAAGTACTGTTTGCACTGTGGCATCTAATCCAGCTCAGAACAGGGTTAGGTGACACCCTGGCGTAAAATTGCCTGGACCTAGTCAATACAGAGCTTGCACTGCTGGCAACATCATTGCAAAATACGGCCACAAAATTTCCTAGTGCAGAAACATCTTATAGATGGGTTCCACTGTATTTGGAAACAAGAAATTAAAATGTCAGTTCTCGGACACAATAGCAATATTGTTAATAATAAAAGAATACTGTATGGAAATGCACTACTAGTTTTTACCTGCATGTAATAAAACATGTCAGGTTAGTTCAACCAGTTACCTGGTACTTTTGCAGAGTTTTTTTATTTTTTTAAGGAAATTTAAAAGTTTCCAAAAGTTTTGACCACCCTATAAGCTGGGTTTAAATAAAATCAGAATTTTTTTGGTCAAAATTTCCGGAATTAAACGTTTTGAACAGTTCTAGCAGAGGTGGCAGCATCATATACTTAGGAGAATCTCTCTCCATGGGGCCGCAGAGTTTGGATAGTGAGGAAGTGGTGACAAGCTACAGCTCTGAAAAGAAACTTCGACCTTCATTGTTTCCACTTATTAAATCCCAGCCAACTGATCCATGTAATTGCATGAACAGGATGTCTGACATTAGATACAATGATCCTAAATCCAAAGCACATTGGAGTCCCTAGACTCCCACTGACTTCAATGAGCTTTGGAGTAGACACTAAAATCCATATTTAAACACCAAAGCATATATTTAGCTGGATAAATCTGGATTTTAGTTCCTAACTTTTGGCTCTCAAAATCTGAGAATTGTAGCCCATGCATTTAGCACCCAAATTTATTGCACAAGATCTAGTAGCAGGAGTGAAGCTAACAAATTGGGAAATGCTGTTTTGGCATAGGACTTTGAACAGAAAAGGTTAAAAGGGCTGTAGAAAACCATATTTTTGTTGTGATTTACAACAGTAATCTATCTTATCTGTATCACTATGATGAAAGAGAAAAATGAGAAAAGCAGCAGGAATAGATCATTGTAATAACAACAACAATGTTCTCTATCATTTTGGACTTGTCACTCTAGAAATGATTAGATCCTTGTCTCATCCAATGTATAGCAAGTAACTGGCATGCTTCCAAAATGAATTAGTAACAATCATATGTAGCCTGGATTTTTCTGTGTAGGACAGAGTTTGCCAGAACCCATGGGGTTATTTTTAGGGGCCTACTATAAGCTTAGTATTTGATCTAAAATCCATTGGAGTCAATGAGACTCTGTCTATTTACTTCAACAAGCTTTGGATTTGGCTCTTAGTTCACATGTGATTTCCATATCGTAACATTGACTGGGCATGCGCCTTTTTTCCACTTATTGTGCAGTTTGGGGACAAGAAGAGATTCATAAGAATAAAAGCTTCTCTTTCTCTTTCTTGTTTTCTAATTCCTCACCAGCTTGTGCCTTTACGTTACTTGGGAGAATGCTAATGGCTGAAATGGATGAAAACCTGTTTAAAAATTGATAGTCCAGCTCTCAACTTTGCTGAACCTCGCTGAAATCAGTCTGGGTGTTTATCTTTTAATATCTGGCGTCTACCAATGTTGGCTCTTCTCTCTTGGTCTGAGAGCCATATACTCTTGTGAGCAAGTGCCTATCCCAATGTATTTTAGAACATGGTACACATGCTTAATCAAGCCCCCTTCCTGGTCTTTGGCTTTATTAACAAATTTTGAATTAGCAATTTAACAATTTTCAGCTCAAACTTGTTCCCAGGCTTGGTTACTCTTAAAATTCTTCCTCGAGGCTGCTCAGCTCACAGCCTAGATCTCTTCCCATCTCCCTTTCTTCTGGATAGAGGGTAACAAGCCACCTGCCTCAATGAGTTAGCAAAACTGAGTTGATCATTCTTCAGAAGGACCAACACCTGCAAACAGCGTGAATTGTTTTAGGTAAGTACAGCCAGGTTGAGTTTAACAGATACTTTTCATGTTTTAAAACCTTTGTTAATATCATCCTTTGGAGTTATATAGCAGGAAGACAACAGTGCCGTTCTGTCAGAGTTAGGAGCCTTTAGCTGGTAGAATGTTCATTCTGCCTTCCTAGAGCTTTATGGCCTGATTTTCAGAGCTGTTGAGCATCCATAATTTCCACTAAAGTCAAAGGGGGCTCAATGCTTCTGAAAATCAGGCTGTTAATATCTGGTAACTAGAGGTCATGAAGTTTGTTTTTTAATCAAACTTTTCTCTCACAGCTCTCTGCTTCTCTGAGGTGTGTAACCTGGAGGCACGGATGTACTGCTCAGTCTGGAGCATCTTCCAGATTCACTGTGGAGGGAAGCAAGGCTCGCTTTGGCTGCATAGTGCCATCACCTCTACATAGCAGTCCTGAGTAACAGGGATTTATATAGGAAAAACACCCACCACTTTCCCATGAAATAAAATGTATTCCTGCGAACTGATCTATACTGATAATTGTGCAAATATACTCCCCTGAGATAGAGGCAGATTAAGTTCGTAGTGCCTTTCTAATCGAGTTTTATACATAAAGGTTCATGAAATGCTTTCCCTGAATTGCTCCTATCAGTGTTCCATTAAGAACAATATGAAGGTTCTGAACTATTTATTTGGTCACTTTTCCACTCTGTCATGTTACCCTGGGAACTTGGCTAGATGTACAAGTTCTGCACTAGGAGAAGGAGGATAATTGGCCTGCTTCCTGCAGCACTGTATTTATAAGAATACCTTTCAATGATCTATGTTTGTACTGTCTGGGAGTATGATTTCAATTCTGCCCTTGAAACACACATCCAGCAATGCTGCCAATCCATATTATTCCCTGTCAAACATTTCACTGACTCAGGAGTCTGTGCACGATTTAAAAAGCTACGTCCTCTGCCGGGGTTACTGCAGCACTGTTGTCTTCAGCAGCAAATTCGGTTAACCTTTTGGGAAGGAAGGGCTGCAGTTCAGACACCTATCTGTCTGTTTCTATAGAACATGATTTTCACCTTTTAGTCGCTATTCTGAAAGGGCCCGATTTACATCTCATAATTGTGTTGTCACTGGTGGGTATTCAATGATCAACAAATTGAGTTGTCTTGGTGTGGGAGGTGTTGGGGGACAGACAGTCCCATCCCCATCCAGCATGTTCAGATTGCTTTTATATATGCCTAGCTTCTCGGCCACTCATCTTCTGCTTTTCCTTTATGGCCCTTTTTCATGTAAATTGTTCTTTCCTCTCTAAGTGACAGTTCAACAACAAAGCTCTGGGCCTCTCTGCTCAAAACTGATATGTATATCACTGAGTGAAAATATATGTATCTATATGTCAAACATACATACTGGCTTTTAATGTAAACAACAGCTGCCACTTTCCTTATAGCTGAGGATTACTTTCTTCTTCTAATTGGTGGAACCTTTGGAGATGTGACAGTATTTAACAGCACATTTCCATGTCTATAATTTGAAAGCAAGCCAAGATTTTGGTAGCTTTTGCGTATGGATTGTCCTCAGTAGCGCTAGTGTCCTTCTTCCCCAAATATACTCCCGAAAGGTTACTCTTTTCTCTCTCCAACCCAACTCTTTTTCTTTACTGTATTTCAAAACATACCAGCAGACCCCTCAAGCCCTCGAAAGGTTGAGCATTTACATTTGCATCCACCCTCTGGCTCTGAGTGTTTGAGTCTGGAGTGGAAATAAATTTGCTGAAATGATGTAGGTAAAAATCCCGAACTGTTCAATGTTTCTACACTCGTGTGTGTGCACACTGCCTGCATGCTCCCTGGTTTGTTTTTATTTTAAACAATTTTGTATAGGCCCAGATCCATGGCTGTGTCTGATGAAAACAGACTGTAGCTTGGGGAAGGGCTTTGCAAATGTACT
This sequence comes from Gopherus evgoodei, assembly GCF_007399415.2. Taxonomy (NCBI): domain Eukaryota; kingdom Metazoa; phylum Chordata; order Testudines; family Testudinidae; genus Gopherus; species Gopherus evgoodei. Next base: position 200,607,996 of record NC_044322.1, on the reverse strand, counting down.
AGAGCCAGTGAGCAATTGGTCTATCCATAGGCATAGCTTGGAGCTGCCACCATCTGCCTCTGACCCTAGGGAGCAGTTTTGGCAGCCAGGAATTTTTACAGAGAAGCCCTGGCCACATTCCCTTTCCCCATTATGCCTCTTATGTTGGTGGCTGAGGTGGTGCAGTTTAGAAATTGCTACAGCAGTTCTACATGGGTAGAGAATCCCCTTATGCGGGGGGGATCTTGAACAGGGTAAAGCCATAGGGTTTGTCTGTTTTTAGTGCAAACACACCACTGAATTGCAGCCACGTTTTAATGTTCACTCTGAATTTTATGCAGTAGTCCCAGAAGAATAGAGAAGCTTAAGTAGCAGAATTTGAAATAACAGCCATAGCATAGCAGTGGTACAGACAAAAGTACTGTGTGGTATTCTTACAACTCACTAATAGGAATTTTGAACAGTAGTGAGAAGCATGACAATGTGGAATTCTCGCAGAAATTGGCAGCTTTTAACATCCAAGCCTAGATTTCCAAAAGTGATTAGTGGCATCAATATTTAGGTACCAAATCTGAGACCCCTTTAAAGGGCCCAGATTTTCAGAAAGCAGAACTTTGGCACTTTGTAAACATCATGCATCTTCAAGTGATCTCAAGTTGGGCTCCCAAAAATTGTGGCACTGAACAGCACTAGTGGCTTTTGAGAACTTAAGCTCAGAAAGGGTTAACATGACTCAGAAAGGGCTAAAAAAACCTGACAGGTCACACCTGAGGGTGAGTTAGTCTTGATAGGCAATCCTTGATTGAGGGCACAGCCTAGCTAAGCAGGAGCAGGCAGGGCTGAGATAAGACCAAGCAGTGAAGGCAGCTGAAGATTGTCTTGTGGAAGCCAAAGAGGAAAGGAGAAGCCCTGGAATTGCAACCTAGAGGGAAAGGTGGGCCTAGAGAGGTGGTGGAGAAGGAAATTTGATAGAGGTGGAGTAGGAAAAGGCTCAGGAAACATCAGCAAGGTTTGGGATGGTACAGGTCTTGGCTTCTGGTTTGAAGGTTCCTGAGCTGGAACTCAGAGCAATGGCTGGGCCCAGATTCTTCTACAAGCCACTGGGGAAGTGGTAAAGTCTATCTGGGTAATGAATTGGAAGAGTGCCTCAGGCAGGTCATATGCAAAGACTCTGATACCCTATGTGTTTTCCCCTTTGGGTATGTTTACTCTGCAATTAAACACCCATGGGTAGCCCATGTCAGCTGACTTAAGCTTGCAAGTCTCAAGCTATGGGACTGTTTAACTGTGGTGTAAAGATATGGACCTGGCCTAAAGCCTGGACTCTAGAACTCTCCTGCATCTCAGTGTAGATGTACCCATAGTGATCTAGCTGGAGGGCCAAGGCATGAAGAGGGAGCAGCCTGACTAAAAAAGATAAAGCACTGTAACTCCTGGAGAGTGAGAGGATCCACAGCATGAGCAAGAGAAAGAAGGGAGTGTCAGACCAGGCATAGCTCTTCCCCAGATGCAGCCATAAGGAGGTGCTCTAGCAGGAGGTCTTTTTTTTTTTTTTTTTTTTAAGAAATCACATATCTTATTCAGATACACTTTATATAGCACCTGAAATAGTTTTACATGAGAGAGCAGACATTTACACTGAGAGGGAGTAGGATTTTTCCTGATAAGCTTAAATCAGTACTAAATGAACAAACACTCTCTCCTTTGCAAGACAAAAGGAAATTGGGATGTATATCATATCAGTTCTTGCTACTGGGTCATAAAGAAGCATTCTCCTTGTATGTGCCATGCTTATAGCCACTTTGTCAATCCCTGCAATAAAGACTCAGGCAACATCTGCTGCATTCACTTAGCTAGTAAAAACACTCATTTAAAAAAGTGAGGGGGAGGAGAGGGAAGAAAATGGAAAAGAATGATATATAATTTTTTTTCTGGGTTTTTTTTTTTTTCCATTTGGTACCAAGGAGGTTGCTTGAGTTGCATAGATATCCTGCTTCTTAACACTAACCTGCTGTGTTGTACCTTAAAGCCATCCCAGTGAATCTGGACTGAGGGCCATCCCTTCTCATCAGCAGTCTAAGCAACAGCACAATGGGCTGAACTTTGCTTTAACGCCAGTTTGGAGCAAGGGAACCTGGCATGTGGGCTGGCTGTTAAGGATTCCAGACCTAGAGGTTAGAGAATAGCTTTTGCATAGAGGTGGTTTATAATACTTTCTAAGGATATGTCCACGCTGCAATAAAAAACCCTGCAGTATCAAGTCTTGGAGCCTGGGTGAATTGACATGGCTTCGCAGGGCTCAGGCTCCAGTCTGAGTCTGAACATCTACACTGCAGCTTTTAGCCCTCCAGCCTGAGCTCTGTGAGCCTGTCAGTTGACCTGGTCAGCTGCAACCATGTTACAGGTCTTTTATTGCAATGTAGATATACGCTAGGGCTCAGTGACAGTCTCACCCTTATGTGGCTATGAATGGGAGTAAGCAGTGGGAGGGGAAGGGTTAATTCACTCCTCCCTCTGTAATTATGCAGGACTTAGCAGACAGGAAGCACAGGCCCAGCGTGAAAGCAGGCTCCACACAGCTGCTACACCCCATCATGAGCAAGTAGGTTTGGGTATTGGCAGAGGCTTGGGTCAGCTCCTCACCATATCCTGGCTGGCAAAGCAGAGAGTGAGTGGAGAAGTCAGCTATGTCCTGTATAGCACAGCAGGAAACCACTTTCCTCCTGGAGGAAAGGGCTTGTGCCTCTGAGTTACTATGCATTCGACTCTGACTGAGGTGGCACTGCTATGCATTGCCCTAAAAGCAGGGTTTAGAGCTAAGACTCAGTGTAGCCCTGGCTGGGTTTAGACATATTGATAGCATAACAGAAGCAAACTTCAACAGTGAAGGCCCTCTTCTAAGCATGCCTTATCCCTGGTAAACTGAAACCATGAAATACAAGCAAAACTCTATATTAGCACTATGATTCAGTTCATGGCCAGATCCAGTGCAATTCAAATCAATGAGTTAAATTCTGTACTTATTTAGTCTAGTATCAGCCTGAAGTAAACTTGTTGATTTAAGTGTAGCTATTTCAGATTTGTACTGATGTAAGGCCTGGTGTGATGGAGTGGACCAGGACTGGAGACCTTGAAGCTTAGCCATGCCTCACTGCAGAAGGGGGCAGCAGAGAGTTCCTCCAAGCTGCCTAGAGTGGCTATGTGGGAAGCAGCCAATCAGAGAGGCTGCAGGCTAATATAAAAAGAGCTACAGGACAGAGGGCAATCAGTTTTCTGCTGGAGTTGGAAGAGTGTGGATGGTGTGCCTGGCTGGTTGAGGGAGCTCTGGGCCCCTGCACAAAGCAGTGCTGGCAGAGGCTGGGGGAATGCTGGGACTCAATCAGGACAAGACACTGAGGTAAGGGCAAAGAACGAGCTGGGGCTATGGGGAAGTGGCTCAGGGAATCATAGCAGCAACACAGTTTATTCAAAGGGATTTGGTGGATAGCTGCCAGTTATAGGATTCCTCAGCTGGGATCTGGAGTAGAGGGTGGGCCTAGATCCCCACTCTACCAGTCAGTGGGAAAGTGGCATGGACTTTGATGTGCCCTAGAAAGAGAACTGAACTATTTTAGTGGCCTACCTGATGATCTGGGGCCAGAAAGGCCCAGAGAGGCAAAGAGTCTTCAGGGAGGGAGCTCTGGCGAACATGGTCCTACACCAGGGCTGGGACTGTTAAATTGTCCTGGCTCTTTGAGAGAGCCCGGAAGGGGTTGAGAAAGTTTGAAACAGCGTACTGTGATAGGTCCTGCTGGGATGATTGAAGAATGCAGCCCTATCTCTGGGCTCAGATTGAGAGACTTTACAGACGAGGCTGAGAGGCCCCCTGTTGGACGTATATTCCAGAAGGCGGTTCTGGTGTGAGGGTTTTTTGTTTTGTTTTTTTCTGAGTCACCAAAGACCCACCACAAACAGTGTGTGCGCGCGTGTGTGCAGGTACCATGCACTTAGATGGGGAGGGGGAACAAGGAAGCTTGCGAGAGGTCAGTGTATCCCATTACACCTGGTCTAAACTTAAAACTTTTGTGAGTATAGCTATGTTGATTAGGAGTGTGATTGTTTTGTTTTTTTCCCTCCCTTACCTTATGACTGACATAGTTCTGCCAGCAACAACCCTAGTGTAGCTATAGTTGTCATGCTGTCTGGCGTGGCTCATGATTATAAGTGCCTACCTCAGGGCAGACTGTCAAAAACAGAGCAGACACCCCCAAACTGATGGTCACTATAACAGTCTTACTGTGAAGTCACAGACTGTCCCCTTAGACTCTGCTTGTCACCCAGACAAACTGAACTCAGTGATAAATGGTCATTTACACCAAAACTCCCACCATGTTCATGTTCCTTCCAGTCCCAAGAGAGCGGTCACTTACCCCAGATGAATTGGTATCCTAAAGACAGCAATTTTAGCCAATCCTGTAATAAGCTATCTAAAGACTTTTTAACTAGGAAAAAGAAATGAGTTATTTACAAGTTAAAGCAAGCAAACATATAAACACAAATGAGTTACCATCTAGATCCTCAGTGTGACAGAGTTGTAATGATCTCTCAACTCAAAACATCTTTCAGGATGGACCCAGGAGGCAGCCCCTGGGGATCTCTGGCTTCAGTTTGGTGGCTCTGGCCCTGTGAGAGTTCAAACAGCAAAGAGATGGATGTTGAATGAAGAAAATAAAACCAAGTCACAGGAAAATCTTCCAAGTCCACAGGACATGCTTCCTTGCACGTAGCATTTCCAAGGTGGGATGGGGCAATTAACTGATCGTTTGTATTGAGGTATTCCTTGATGGCCCATCTGATTTTATAGCCCTTCTGGGTGAGTGGAGATGGGGGAATGATTCCCATGCCTAGGCTCACAAGTTCAGAGCCAACATTTTCAAAGTTATAAAGCAAACCTTACATATATGCTTACAGCTTGGACTATAGACATTACCAGTGAAATTGATACATGCAGCAACTTAAAAGTATTTCACAGAATCTAAACACTAAATACATTCTTATAAGACCTGATGCCTATCTTGAGGAAAAACTAACATATTAGGGGACCTGATTTGGTTTCCAGTGAGAGCTTCAGTTCTTACCCAAGCCTGCAACCTGGGCAAGAGCTGGCATGTGGCTTACCAGCATCACAGTAGTTCTACCAACAAAACAGTCCTCTTGTCAGGGTAGCTTATTTTGTTTGGAGAACTAGTATAAAGTATACCGGCAAAAGCACCCTTTGCTGCATGTGCTTTAGGAGGTCTTCCTGATAGCTATATCAGCACATTTTTTCTAGTATACACAAGGTCTTCATGAGTGTCCTGAATTTCACAGCACTACATGGAATTACTCCTGGCTACCTGGGAGGCAATCTCTTTCCTTCCACAGGAGTGACGAAAGCTCTTGTAAAAGTGCAGGATAGGGTGGGGCCCATGGGCACCTGAACTGTGGCCCTGAACCCTCATGCTGCCCTTTTCCCCAGAGTCCATGCCCTCATGCTGCCTTTTCTCCTACCCCCAAGACCCTGCCTCCCACTCCCTTCTCTCCACCCACTTCCTGCTGTCACTTGCCCTTATGGCTGATAAAAAGTGGGAGGCCTCCCACTTTTAAAAGTGATGGTACCATGGCCCACTAGCCCCGTGTTCTGGTGCCCTGACCATGACCCCTCCTAATAGCTGCCCTCCATTGACTGTTGTGGTGTGACTGTTGATCATTAGGGTGTGAGCTTGTGGTCCTGGAAGACAGAACCCTTACAGGACTCTGTAGGGTTACCAGGCATCTGTTGTTTTTTTTTATTGGAATGCCTGGTTGACAAGGGACCCTAGAGGCTTCAGTCAGTACTGACAACCGGCCATTAAAAGCCCAGTTAGCAGCGCAATGGGGCCAAGGCAGGCTCCGTGGCTCCCAGAAATGGCAACATGTCCTCTGGCTCCTAAGTGCAGGTGTGGCTAGGAGGCTCTGTGCATTGCTCCTGCCCTGAGTACCGGCTCGGCAGCTCCCACTGGCTGGGAACTACGGCCAGTGGAAGCAGTGGGGGTGGTGCCTGTGGCATAAAGGCAGTGTGTTGAGCCTCCATGGCCGCCCCTGTGCCTAGGAGCCAAAGGACATGCTGCCATTTCCGGGAGCTGCCTCAGGTAAGCGCTGCCTGGAGCATGCCCTAAACCCCCTCCCCCAGTCCTGAGCCCCCTCCAGCACCCCAACCCCCTGCCCCAGCTGGGTGAAAATAAGCAAGGGTGGTGGAGAGCAAGTGACAGAGGGAGGGGGATGGAATGAGTGGGGCAAGGCCCTCAGAGAAGAGGCGAGGCAGGGGTCAGAGCAAGGATATTCTGTTTTGTGCTATTAGAAAGTTGGCAACCTTACACAGGAGCTGGATCAAGGATATCAAATTCACAGGCAGAAGAAATAAGAACAGTCACATATAGAGCCAAGTGTCAGACCCATGTATTTGCCTAGGCTTTCCACCTAGTAGATCCTTTTATTCTCTCAGATTAAGTCACTTAACTCAACCCCCCACCCCACGCCTGATTTTTGGGGCAGGAGGTGGGGACAGGGAGGGAATTAAAAAGAAAACACTGACATTTTTCATGTAATGGGTTAAGGGCCTAATAAGTAGGGTAAATAAGCTTGGGAAACCTGGGTCTTGCTTTTAACATAAGCAGTGAAATAATTGTTCATCCAGTTTGTACTTAGCTCTCCTTTGGATTGGATTTGTTGCAGGATCAAGTGGTGAGGTTACATTTATTAATACAAAATTAGTTTTAGAACATTTTTTTGAAAGTGCTCTTGCAGAAGGGAGATGAACACTACTAATCTTATTTTACAGCATGAAAGGCACAGCCATTGCTTCTTTGTTTACACTATTTCTTGTATCTGTTGCTTCACCTAAATTGCAATAATAACACAAACAGTATATTATGCTGAAAAGTGCTAATGGCTGCCAGAAGGAGGATCTCTTATCTAAAGCCTCTTTCAGTCTCCACAGAAAAACAATTTTTGATTGATCTATGTAGTAAAAAACATCTCAGGCTACTGGCCGAGGCAGTGGGCAGCAGGTCAGAGATCTAAGCTATGTAGACTGAGGGGTTTCCCTGGATGCAGAAGCTGGGGTAGGATATTTATTACAGCTAGCAGGCTGTGGAGTTTGAGAAATCCAGGGGAATGAGTAGTGAGTGTCTCCATGAGAGAAAATGGAGGGACAATTTCTTGAGTACAGAGCTTGCTGGAATGAAATGCAAAATAATGCACATTGGAAAACATCATCCCAACTGTACATATAAAATGATGGGGTCTAAATTAGCTGTTACATCTCAAGAAAGAGATCTTGGAGTCATTGCGGATAGTTCTCTGAAAACATCCACTCTATGTGCAGCGGCAGTCAAAAACGTGAACAATGTTGGAAAAGGGATAGATAATAAGACAGAAAATATCTTATTACCTCTATATAAACCCATGGTACGCCCACATCTTGAATACCGCATGCAGATGTGGTTGCCCCATCTCAAAAAAAGGCAACAAAAGTGATTAGAGGTGTCAAGGCTGATTCCCCACTCTGGCACTTTGAGTGCAGAAGGTGGGGTCCTGCAAGGATTTTAAAAAATGAATACTTGCCACTCCAGGTTTGTATTGAACTCCCAAGGTTACAGCTTTTCTCTGACCTTGGATTGGTAAATGCCGCCACCACGCAAATGCAGACCCCCTTTTTTGGAACCCAGGAAGCCCTTTCACCCTCATCCCCACCCCAGGGAAGAGCTGAGAAAGAAAACAAAGGAAATTAGCTGTTGCCACCAGCTAATTAAACACATGCACAAACCTCTTTGGATACCAAAAATCCAATTCTGTTCTTAAAGGTAAAATTTTATTAAAAACTAAAAGAAAATACATCTGGAACTTAGGCTTTTGCTAAATTTTACAAGAGCAATTCCAAAAATTAAGCACCCAAAATAGCTTTCTTGGGGGTTCAGCTTAAAGGTTACAAGCAAACAAAACATCTAGGGTTAGCACAGAGATTTCACAAGACAATAAGAAATAACCCTAATTGCATCTTCCTAGACGTTCCCTGATTACTTACATATTTGGGGGTTTAGATAAGTAGGGTTGAGAGATGTTTTGATGATTCCCCCCCCACACACACACACACTTGGTTTTAAAGCTGTTTACAGCATTGCTGCTCTTAGTCTCCCTCTTTCCTGGAGAACCAGAACACACAGACACAGGGATGTTTTTTCCCAATTTTAAAAAGTTCTAGCCCTCCCATTGGCTCTTTTGGTCAGGTGCCCACTCCTTTTCATTTACTTGGAGGACTTTAACCCTTTACAGGTAAAACAAGAAGAGAACAGCCACCAAGAGATACACGCTGGGTGTCCATAAAAGGGAGCTACGCCCTCCTTCATTTATTGCAAGTGGTATGGAACAGCGTCCATATGAGGAGAGATTAATAGGACTGGGACTTGTCAGCTTAGAAAAGAGACAACTAAAAGAGTATATGATTGAGGTCTATAAAATCATGACTGGCATGGAGAAAGTAGATAAGGAAGTGTTTACTCCTTCTAACACAAGAACTAGGGGTCACCCAATGAAATTAATAGGCAGCAGGTTTAAAACAAACAAAATGAAGTATTTCTTCACATAATGCACAGTCAGTGTGTGGAACTCCTTGCCAGAGGATGTTGTGAAGGCCAAGACTGTAACAGGGTTCAAAAAAGAACTAGAGAAGTTCGTGGAAGATAGGTCCATCAATGGCTATTAGCCAGGATGCTAAACTATGCTCTGAAGTGTCCCTAGCCTCTGTTTGCCAGAAGCTGGGAATAGGCAACAGGGGATGGATCTCTTGATGACTACCTGTTCTGTTCATTCCCTTTGGGGCACTGGCCACTATTAGAAGACAGGATACTGGGCTAGATGGACCATTGGTCTTAACCCAGCATGGCTGTTCTTATGAAAGTCTTGAGGATATTTGAGCAAGGAAATTGCCCGTTTGTGGTGGTTTTGTTACTGTGTTCAGGGAAACATATCTTTGCCTACATTATTGTATACAAACAAGTTTACACCAAGAATATCCTAGTCTGATGTTACTGATTTGTCCTGTTCATGGAAACAACCCTGCAAGGCCCCAAATATTGGCTAATCTCTAAGGCCAACACTAATAATTACTCTCCCACAGAGGAACAGTTTCTTTTTAGAAATTCCCAATAGTCTCCTTCCTAATTTTAAACAGTCTCCATGTGAATATTCCCCTACAAGTGTTGCAACATTTGGTGGCAGCAACCGCATCATTATTAACATCTATCTTGGAGATTTTAGCCTTCAGAGAGGCTTTGGCAATGTCCTTAGTAGGCTGACTGCCTTTTCAAAATACAAAACTGGGACACATGCAGGAGCCCTACTTCTCCCTCCTACTTCTTCCCCCTCCCCCTCATGGCCCTGCTCCTCCTCTTCTACCTAAAGCCCTGTCCCCGAGGCAGACTGGAAGCCAGAGCCAGGCAGTGGGAAAGAGCTGTCCAGGCTGCTGTGGGGATCTTCCACCTGCACTGGGCAAAGGGCCAGGGGAGCTGAAGAATAGTCCCCAGCCCCTGGGGCACATCACCCAGGGCAGGTGTAGGGTCCAGGCTCCCCACACTGGAGTAACTAACTTGGTCACTCGCCTGGGCTGTACACTGCACAGATGCTTGGGAAGCAGCTCAGCCACTTGCCTCTCCTGGATAACTGTTTTCCCGCCCTCCCCTTACCCAGCCCATGAGGGGGGAAACTGACCTGCTAGCAGAGAACACCTGGCTGTTGTCTCCACTTAGCCCCTGCCTGGACATGCCTCTGTGCCCTCCTAGGGGCCTGGGCAGGAAGAGGGGGTGAGCAGTAACTCCAGGTGCTCTGTGCTTGCTGGTCGGTTTCTTAATGTGAGCTGTGCAGTTAGTGAACAGGAGCAGCTCTCCTGCTGACTTCCCCTTACACGGACCATGTGGGGAAAACTGTCCAGCCGGCACAGAGTTCCTGGCGTCACCATTCCCCACCCCCAACTTCTTCTGAAGGGAGGAAGCAGGACTAAGGGAGAAATCTGGGTGCTGCCCCCACATGTCACCTATGTGACATATCTAGTTTTTGCTCTGTCAACTTTTGCTTATGCTGGGATGTTCTCTAGTCTTGTTATAGTGAGAGAACCAGTGTAAAGAGGTGGGACTAACATCACTGTTCAAGTTGACTAGTTTTAGACACATTGCACATTGAATTTCAAGAACTCTTCCACAGAATCCTTTGGCTCTGGTAGAAGGTTAATTTAGGCAACTTGGTGCTTGCCTCTTTGTGATGCACAGTGGTTGTTATAACAGGAAGTCTCTGCACCCTGTCTCTGCATGTTTGCTTAGTATCAAGGCATTTCGTATCATTAAAATTTGTGTGTGATTGTGAACACACTTACCCAAACATAATTTCAAAGTAACTCAAAGTCAATGGAGCCTTGGGATTGGACCAGATAGTAGCAGAAGTCTTATCCCTGTGTAGTTCTGGAATATATAGAACCTCTTGCCTAAGGATTTTTACCCTGTAGTTGAGTTTTGGGGATTCTGAATGCTTCTACCTGAGGGGCATGTTCCTGTGTAGAGGAAGCCATCTGGGAAAATCTCTGGCATATTTAGCTCACCATATGTCTTCAGAAATTTCTGCTTTTGGAATGAACATTCTTAAAAACAGCCACAGTAAAAGATTGTCATTCATTCATTGTGATGTTGAGACCTATGATGCACTCAGATGAAAGGCAGTAAGCAGGGGGGACAGAAGGAGGGAACTTGACTGAAAGGAGAAAAAAACAACTTCATTTTCATATTACTATGTGCCATTCCTATTTGTTACATATGTACACTCTTATATTCATGTGTACATAAATGTTTTTTCTATGTGTATATATTCTAGGCAGGGCAGGTAGCATCATGTGTAAGGTTGCTCATCGCTTTCTATTATAAGACCCTGTTTTTCATGTGTTGATGATCAAACTTTGCCAAGATTTAACTGTTTGGGTAAACTTTTCTATGCAGAGTGGCTGTTTCATACTACTGCCAAAAATGAGGCTATGGAAGAATAAGCTTTGCTCACTTTTTAAAAAATTCTTGAGGCTACTTTATTTTGAACTTTGGAGCAGGGACTTGAAATTTGTCAGGGGTTGCCTTTATACCAGGGATGGGTCTTTTCCTGTCCCAGTGAAAATCCACTCTGATTTGGCCAAGTCACGAGCTTGCCAAAAATGGCAGTTTGCACTTGCTCAGTAGAGACTTGGAGTTGAATAAGAGACTTTAATCTTTAAAGTTTCCATCCACATAGAGCATGATCCATTCCTTGTTAGATCCTAATGATGACCAGATAGCATTTGCACTCACCCCACAGAGTAACTGAGCATGCTCCAGCCCAGGTCCATAGGGGTGAAGCTGGGCTTTCCCTGTAACTGCCACCCAGATTTGGGCACTGGAATTGAGACCAGGGAGTCTGTCTGTGTGTCTCTCCTGTGCTCTCAATGACATCCCCTGGGACAGTCTGGGAAAGGAAGCTGAGACTGGAATGAGATGCCTGTGTAGTGGGGACTGGGAGGCAAAGGGTTTCCGGGGGGCAGAGAATGAGCCAGACATCAGGGTTTCTGCAGCAGTAGATTTCCCTTTCTGCAGAGCTCTATACCAGACTGACATCGATAATTTGGGGAACAGAGGCAGGTGTCAGGGTCTTAATAGCATCAGCAGAGCATTGCTCGCTGCAGGGCTAGATAGCAGCCTGGCATTGATAATCTGGGGGAAGGAGCTAGGTCTCAGGATTTCTGCTGGAGTGGTACCAAAAAGAACAGCAGTGTCTCTCTCTGATGTTGTTGTCCCTTTAGCCTCCTGGCAATGATGGTATTCTGGGCTGGCACTCACACCCTGCTTTGCGTGGCCTGGTGTTAGCAGCAGCAGTGGGGAGGAAATGGTATGAGGTACATGGCAGGAGAAGACTTGCGGAGGCGTTGATGTTCCAGCACATGGAGCTGTAGCAGAACCTGAGATATTAGAGGTAGAAGTGAATCATAACTACTCTGAGGACCTAGGCCAGCAATGCAGCATGTGAAAATCTGAAACTCCATGATGTCAGTTCCCTCTGGGAGGGTGTGAACTAATTTTTGAGAATTTGGTTCACTGAAAGATGCCAAGAAACACTAAGTCTATGCTTGGTGCATGGCCTCACTATACAATTAAGACCTATGTATAGCAATGTTTGTGAACCCTGATTAGATTAGATTTTTAAAGACTCTCATTCTTCTCCCCCCCCGCCACCCGCCCCGGTATAACTCACTGCAGGGCAGAGTTAAGGTTTTCTGGGAACTCCAATTAGGTGTTTCCAGACTTTAACATGTTTGGGGGTGTCATGGTATAATTCCCCACTCTGAACCTTAGCGTCCAAAAGATGGGGTACCAGCATGAATTCCTCTAAGCTTGATTACCAGCTTAGAACCTGTAGCGCTGCCACCAACCAGGAATTCCAGTGCCTGGTACACTCTGGTCCTCCCAAGACCTTGCTCGGGGAACCCCAAGACCCAGACCCTCTGGATCTTACCACAAGGAAAGTAAACCCTTTCCCTCATCATTGCCTCTCCCAGGCTTCCCCTCCCTGGGTTACCATGGAAGATCACTGTGATTCAAACTCCTTGAATCTTAAAAGAGAGAGGAAAATGCACCTTCCCCCCTCCTCCTTTCTCCCCCTCCCAGACTCTCCCTGAGAGAGACAGTAATCCTAACACAGAGAGAAATTAGCCTTTCTCTCCCCCTTCCCGCCTTTCTCCCCACCAGTTCCCTGGTGAATCCAGACCCTGTCACCTGGGGTCTCACACCAGAATAAAAAAAAACAATTAGGTTCTTAAACAAGAAACTTTTTAATTAATTTTTACTGTTTTTCTCTCTTTATCTTTGTAAATTTAAGATGGAATATGCCACAGGGTCTTTCAGCTATAGACACTGGGAATACCCTCCCAGCCTAAGTATACAAGTACAAATTAAAATCCTTTCAGCCAAATACACATTTGAACTCCTCCCAGCCAAATACCCATTTGCAAATAAAGAAAACAAACATAAGCCTAACTCGCCTTATCTATCTAGTACTCACTATTCTGAACTTATAAGAGCCTGTATCGGAGAGATTGGAGAGAAACCTGGTTGCACATCTGGTCCCTCTGAGCCCCCAGAGTGAACAACAACCAAAAACTAACAGCACACACACACACACTTCCCTCCCTCAAGATTTGAAAGTATCCTGTCTGCTGATTGGTCCTCTGGTCAGGTGACAGCCAGGCTCACTGACCTTGTTAACCCTTTACAGGCAAAAGAGACATGAAATACTTCTGTGCTACTAACTCTTACTTATCTGTTTATGACAGGGGGTGTGTGCAGGTTTGTGGGGGTCTGTATATAATTTTTATTTTAAGTTGACAAACCCTGCAAGGACAGAGTTAATGTTTTTTTGGAGAGAATTGCAGCATCTCTGTAACATTTGTTTTTCTTCCTAAAATGCTGATCTGTTCCCTTGACATTCAGTGTTTCTCTGGCAAACATAAACTAGAGACTATGTTTCAACCCCAGTAACTTCACAAACCCTATAATAGAAAATGCAGTAACAATTCACCAAAATCAAGGCAAAGACTTCTAGAGTTACAAATAAGCAGCTTGTTGGTGTCCCACTAGATGAATGGGGAGGAGTAGCCCCAAATGTGGCTTTCCCGGTGGGTGCAGGATGTTCGGGGGAGGGGAGGGCAGGGAACACCATTCTCTTCTGCCCTGAAGCTCTGCAAGCAGCAGAGGCAAGTGGGCAGTTCCAGCAGTGACTGCTCAGTGTTCTAAAGCAGGAAATGGGATAATTAGCAGCAATGGTACAGCCTGCTCAGCAGCCATACATCGCTTCCAGGGATGGGACCAGGCTGATGCTCTGGGGTCTGCAGAATAAAATTGGCAGCAGCAGACGGCTTCCCTCCCTGCAAGTCTGTGTAGGAGCCCAGCAATTAGATCCATTCCACTGGTAGAGCCAGATCTCAAGAAATTTCCAGCAGAAGAATATGCTGCTATGTAGGACTAGAGAAGAGTTGGGCTATAATGTTAATACTGGGGTGGAACCATGCCTTCAGGTCTCTGTGGATAGAGCTGGTAGTGCTACAGCGGAGTGTCCTTCCCTGCAGGGCTATATTGCATTGTGGAGTGACTGAATTCTGGATTTGGATGCCAGACATGCCGCCTGGCTATAGAACACAAGAAGGGGTGGAGCCAGGCTTCCTATTCTCCTCCAGAAACAGCAGTTCATCCTTCCATACAAGCTATATAGGAGCCTGGCACCAGTGTCAACAGAGGCTGGAACCAGGCCCTAGTGTTTCCTAAGCAGTAATCAGAGCATGATTCAGTGCTATACAGGAGCCCAGCCATTAGGTCAATTTCTTATGTAGGGTCAGGCCTCAACAGCAGGTGAACATCGTTCCAGGGCTCTGCAGGAGTGCATGATGATGATATTTGGGTTGGAAGCAGGCCTCGAGTTCTTCATTGCAGTGGCATCTCTACCTGCAGGGCTCTATTGCTGCATGGCAAGGAGCAAATTATAGGGGAGGAATCTCAGACTCCCCCTCCAACGGCATATCTAGCTTTAGGACACTTATTGCCTGCATCAGGTTCTCCACAACCACAGCATGCAGTCTCCCTCTATGGCTATATGGAGCTCACTAACAAGGTCCAGGTCAGGGCTGAAACCAGAACCTCTTGGTACCTGGTGGCAGGAGGCCTTGCACTGCACCTTCATTGCAGTTGTACAGGGGCAGATCTTCCTGCAGCCTCTGCACAAGTGGCAGGGACCTAGCCAGTGCTGGCTCCCCAGGAGGAGGTCCAGGAGCTGGTGGGATCTCTGCACCTGCAAGGGGAGACAAAACACAAATGGGGACTGGAGAGAAGCAGGGCAAGTTCTGATTAACATGCTTCACTTTTGTGTTAGTAATTGTCATGTCATTGGGCAATAAAAGTATCTGTGGCCTTGTGGGTAGTTCTAGTGCCCTATTTGTAGCCCCACCCTGGGGCCTTGTGGGTAGCTGTGATTTCCCACCTCTGTTCCTTGGCATTGTAGGTGGCTATGATCACTCATAACAGTGCAGATGAAATGACTTTTGTTAATCCTCCTAAAAAGGGGGCAAATAGGATCAACTGTGTAATTCACCCAGATCAACTCTGAACTCCAGGTCCCCCACTGCTCTTTGTGCATTGAACAACTTATCTGTTTTACTAAACTGGGGCAGGCTTCCCCATTCTCTCCTCGTTTCTGAAATGTCAAAATGATTCCTTTTGAAAATGGCTTAAAAAACCCCCGAACTTTTGGACATCTTAGTTTTGAATTAATAATTTTGTAATATATGATCAAAACAACATTTTTCTAAACAATGTAGAATTGAATCAACACTTCTAATTTTCTACTCAAATTAATTTTTTTAGTTCTTTATTTTGGTGGTGGGGAAAACTCTAAAAGAAAATTCAATTAGTTTCTAAAGAAACTAACCTCCCCTCATCTTTTCCTTTGATAACCAAACAGAAAAATCAATTATGCACTCAGCTCTACTACAGACCAAGAATTATTTCTATAAATTGAGGAAGTGTTTTGGAAGAACTCTTCCTGTCAAGAGCATCATAAACTGCTCACAATTCATGGGGAAACGGCAGCAAAATTGATCAGATCAGTGATTTGTTATGAATTAGTTGCTTGGTATTAAAGGAGAACAATGACCAGAGTCTCCTCCCTGTTACCTCGATAATACCGCCATTCTTGGCCAACCAAAGTGGAGAATTTCAGGGACCAGAGGCTGAGCATTCTCACCAGAGGTAAGGACAGCTCTTGTCATTGGAGGGGATCATTGAGTAAAATTCCAGCCCCTCCCCTTTATGAGGTCCTCCCACAATAAGAGCTGAAAGCAGCCCTACCCTCCTCATGGAGGAAGGGAAGCTGAGAGAAAGGTGGGGGGAGAGTGAACAAGAGAAAAGAAGGGTGTGGGGGAGTGAAGGAGAAGCATCCCCTGCATAGCTGACGGCCAGTCCTCTGTGGAAGTTTTTGTTTGCCATGGATCACCCCACTCACACATGGTTGATTCAGAGATCAAACAGGCTATACAGTAAAATAGCAGAACCTGCTTGTCTTGCCACAGTGAGTTTGTCATGAAGTTGTACATTCTAAGGCTAGAAAGGATTATTAGATCAACTGGTCTAACCTCCTCTGTATCACAATCATTAAATTTCAGCCAGTTGCGTGTGTGAATCACATCTTCCAGAAAGGCATCCAATCATGATTTGATGATCTCAAGAGATGGAAAAGCCACCACTTCCATTGGGAGTGTGTTTCACGCATTAGTCATTCTTGCTATTGAGAAATAAGGCACAATTTTTTTTATTTGAATTTGTCTGGCTCAGGCTCTAGCTCTAGCTAGTGTGGGAGTGGGGCTGATGGTTGTGGTTAACTTTTCCTTGTAACTAAATTACTTATTCCCATAATACAAGAACTAGGGGTCACCAAATGAAATGAATAGGCAGCAGATTTAAAACAAATAAAAGCGCACAGTCAACTTGTGGAACTCCTTACCTGAGGAGGTTGTGAAGGCTAGGACTATAACAGTGTTTAAAAGAGAACTGGATAAATTCATGGTGGTTAAGTCCATAAGTGACTATGAGCCAGGATTGGTAACGAATGGTTACCTCTGTGTGTCAGAGGATGGAGATGGATGGCAGGAGAGAGGTCACTTGATCATTGCCTGTTAGGTTCACTCTCTCTGGGGCACCTGGCATTGGCCGCTGTCGGTAGACAGATACTGGGCTAAATGGACCTTTGGTCTGACCCGGTACGGCTGTTCTTATGTTAAGTCTTTCTCTGCTAGGTTACAGAGCCTTTTACTACCATGTGTATTTTCTCCCCATGAAGGTACTTGTACATCATAATCAAGTCACCTCAATTTTTTTTTTAAAAGATAAAGACATTGAGCTCTTTAAATGCCTCACTATAAGGCATTTTCTCCAGACCTCAAATTATTTTTATGGCTCTTTTCTTTACTCCAGTTCTTCAGCATTCTTTTTGGAATGGGGAAAGCAGACATGAATATAGTATTCCAGGTATCACTAATGCCCTATAAAAATGTAAGATCACCTACTCACTGTTTCCCTCTCCTATAGTTAAGGATGGCATTAGATGCCTTTTCTGCAGCAGCACAGTAGGAGCTCATGTCGAGTTGCTCATCCACTATGACCCTGAAATCTGTCTGTCACCTTTTTCCAGGGTACCTGCCCTGTTCTATAGTCTGATCTGTATTCGTTGGTCCTAGATTTAGGACCTTGCATTTGGCTGTATTTAAAATTTATTTTGGTTGGTAAGCTTAGGCCCATTCAAATGATCCAGATTACTTCACATGATAGGCCTGGCCTCATGATTTAATGCTCCACCAATCTTTGTGTCCTCCACAAATATCGGCAGTGATTTCATATTTAATTGCATATTTCATATTTAATTCCAGATGAATGATCAAAAAGCTGAAAAGAGCTGTTGAGTTTGTTCAGTCCCCAGCATGGCGAGAAAAGTATTTCCAGCCTTGCTGTGACCTGTGATCAAAATACAGGACATACATGCTTAAGAATCATGTCAGCCATGGGGTGTTAAATCATGTGTGGGGGTGTGATAGGGTGTCTACCCTACACAGGTGTAGAAGGTGTTAATCATACCCTGACCTGGAAGGAGCAATGGAGGTGAGTCCTCCAAGCAGCCCACAGAGACTATGTAAAGTACAGCCAATCAGGGAGCAACCAATCCAGTCCCAGCAGGCTCAAACAAAAGGAAGCTGCAGGGCAGAGTAGATCAGTTGCTGCTAGGAGCAGAGGGAGTAAGGACTGTGGACTGAGAGAAGTTCCTTGGACAGATCCGATGCTAGCAGGGACCGGGGATCAAGAGCAAGTGCCTGGATAGTTGCAGGAATGAGCAGCTGGGGGCTGTGAGGTGAGGGCAAAGAAAGTGCTGGGGCCAGGAGGAAGTGGCCTAGGGAATTATAGCAGTTACAGAGAAGCAGTGGAGGGCTACTACATACAGGATTCCTGGGCTTGGGCCCAGAGTAGTGAGTAGGCCTGGATCTCCCTCCCTGCCCCTCTCCACTGCCCCCCCCCACCACACTCGAAACTGGAGAAGGGGCTGGACTGTTGTACAGAGAGATTCCCTCCCCCACAGAAGAGGGGGAAGACCTGGCTGGAGGGCTGAGGCAGAGTACACTGGAATTCTGGGAGCTTAGAGAGAAACCATAGGTGGGAGCAGAGACAGTGCCAGTGTGCAGACCGTGGACATGAGTATCAGCCTTGCACTTTATGGTCATTCTGGGGATTAGCTCAAGTCTGGTGATGAGGGCTGCACCACATGACAGGAGTCACCTGCTCCAAACCTACTACAGATCTGTAATATAAACAGCGCCCAAATCTGTCTGTTTCCCACCCTGTAAAATGGGGGGTCATAAACTCACCCTTGATGATATCCATTATATAGATGGAGGCGGAACCAAGGCACAGAGAGAATAAATGACTTGCTCATGGTCACTCAGTGGCAAAGCCAGGAATAGAAAAATGCAGGTCTTCAGTTTCGTGGTTCTGTGCCATATCTCTTCTAGGTCAGTTACAGCTCAACTAGAAGTTTTCCCTTTACCCAGTTGGCTCTAAGGCATGTGAATGTGTGTCCAAAAGATGTGCTTTTGCACAATCAGAAATTATGGGCTTGATGGAGGATGTACTCTGTGAAATTCTACATACTGTGTGATGCAGGAGCTCAGACTAGTATCGTAGTGGCTCCTTCTACCCTTGATATCTAAGAAATTTTCTTCTGCTATTGAGAGAAATCTGTGTGTGTGTGTATTTATCATTCACGTTCAGTTGGAATTATTTAAACATAGTAAAAACAGTTTATTCTTCAATTATGTCTTCAACACCTTTAATAGCTAACAAGGAATGTTAGACCAAAGGTTACCATCTGAGATTGGAAACAGAAGGAATTTGTTTTTTATGGGAGATTGGGGGCTCAGCTGCAATTCTACCAGGTCTTGTTTCCCTCACCAAGTGAAGGGAATGAGCACAGGGGTCAAGTGACAAAGGGAAACATGTGACTAGGGACCAGACCTGCAAGGAGCTATAAGAGCAGCTGTGATCAATGGAGGTGGTGGTGAGGGGGAGAGCACACAAAGGTAAGGTCAAATGGGAGTCCAGGAGCAAAGCCAGGAAAGGATTTGCCTGAGCATGTAGGAAGAGGAAACATAGGGTGGGTTAGGTTATGGGGTAGCTAGCACAATTGCTTTAGAGTCTAAGGGGCAGAAAGCTGCAGCTGGCAGGGCCAGCACTAGCGCAGGAAGCAGGTGCTTGGGGCGGCATGTCCAGGTCTTCGGTGGTGGGTCCTTTCGTCCCTCTCGGAGGGAACGACTGGCTGCCGAATTGCTGCCGAAGAATGAAGTGGCGCAGTAGAGCTGCTGCCAATCGCAGCTTCTTTTTTCTGTTTGGGGCACCAAAAAAGCTGGATCTGGCCCTGGTAGCTGGGGTGCTCATCTCCTGCTTCCCCAGGGTAGAGGAGAATACTGTGGTACAGCACGTAGATGTAACTCATTCTCAAAGCCACATAGTGGCAGAACTGGAAGTAGCATGCAGGTATCCTGACTCCCTGTCCCCTTACTCCTAACTTCCTGAACTAATGCCTCTGTGCTGTTGCCATTTTCCCTTTCTATTTAAGGTCTTTTTGTGTTTCTGCATCTCCATGAAATGCTGTTCCCTTACTGGTTGGCTATTCTTCTGCCCATTGTCTTCTGAGCCCTTTCTATTGTTGCTGATTGTCTATTTTCACATGAACTGGATGTTGTAAGGAGAAACGTGACATTTGAAATCAGGGTTAGTTTTCAGTGCCGATTGTAAAAAGGGACTCCTGTTCAGAGGACAGAGAGGTGCCTTCATGTCTCAATAACAGCATTTCAGTTGTTTCTTTCCCCTGTGTGTGTGGGCGTTTGGGAGGTTGTGCTGGTGCTTGGCATGCAGTCAGGTATGTGCAGGAACATAGCTTTACCACTTTTGGAGGGGCATGTTAAAGGCACCCAAAGGAAAGGGTCACATGGCCCCTCTCAGGTTTCTCAGGACACCTTTGGTGGGGATGCCCAGCAGCAAGGAGGCGTGGCACTGGCCATGTCCCTGCAGTTCCTTCTCTCTTTCCCCCACTCCTGTAGCTGCTGCTTCTCTACCCTGCTGCTGGAGTCCCCCACCTGTTGTGCAAACTGCCCACTGAGATGAGTCAGGGGCTGGGGGCAGAGGCAATGTATGAGACTCCACCTGCAGGGAAGGAAAAATAGCAGGGGTCAGGGGAGGAGGAGCTCTGCCAGCCACCTTGCTACTTCCTCCCTCTCCAAGCAGCAGGGACACATGGAGACTTTGCAGGCGGGGAGCATGCCTCTGATTTCCTCCCCCTCCCCTCATCCTGTGTACACCCCTGCACATAGTGGATGATCAACCCCCTTTCAGCCTTATGTGCTCTATTTAGTTTGACCAGACATCAAGTGTGGAAAAATCGGGACAGAGGGTGGGGAGTAATAGGAGCCTATATAAGAAAAAGCCCCGTATATCGGGACTGACCCTATAAAATCAGGACATCTGGTCACCATAAATCTATTAGACTGCAGAATAGTCTCTCCAAGGGAAGGTATAAAAGCCTCTTTGCTTGGACACATCATCTAGACCTGACCATGCCCATCGGAATAGGTTCTAGGGATCATTAGAGCTTCTCAAAGAAGAGGTTTCCAGAATTATTTAATGGGGCAAAACAATGCATTTCCCTTGTCTCATTTTAAGAAACCCACCATGGAAAGCTTTTAGCCCAAACAGTTAAATTTTGACGAATGTCTAAATAACTGAAAACAAGGTCTCACAGCTGGATGTACTGGGCAATCTTAATGATGCTTCCAGCCCTACATATAACAACATAAACTATGACAACAGGTGTTAATGCCCTGCATTTTTTGAATCTTTGACATATAAGGACTCAGGATGGAACTGTCTCTGGAAAAAGTTAAAGTAACTGTGTGGTAGTTGCATCCATATAATCATTAAGGGATTGTATAGATTAAAGGACTTTTTCACTGGTCCTCAGACAAAAAAAATCTTTTCTGAGGTTCCTTTGTGTTGCAGAGCAAGGACCTCATCCCACTGTGACTATACTTCTATTTTTTAGCATATTACCCATAATAGTTGTGAATGAGGTATGTCTACTTGAGCTGGAAATTTGCACCTTCCAACTTTAGGGTAGACATGTCCTCCCACTTCCCCACGCCCCCTGCAAGCTAACATGCCTCAACTATGCCTGGATATGAACACTGATCCCAACTGACATACGATCCTCCAGCATTCACTCCTACCCCCACCCAACTGACACAACTGTCAGCTTGTCCCCCTCAGTGTTGGAAAACTCTGCACAAAGATCAAAATAATAAATAACTAGAAGATGGTTGGTAATATTTTCTCAATGGTTGAAATTATTCAACAACAAAAAAGAGACATGTTTGTTGCAAAAGCTCTTAGAAAAACTTCAGTCCATGTTTTGACCAGGTGCCGAGGAGGTATAACCCCTCCTTCTTTCAAAATTTTTGATGGGGGGGGCAGGAATAATTTCTTTGGTGGGAAACATTCCTCTTTCCTCATCAGCTGTAATCTCTTAAAGAAAGACCTCATATGCTCCTATTAATTTGTAATTTTTAATCTTTGTTTTTTAACAAACACAGGCCCTAATCCTGATTTTGTTTTAAAAGTAAACAAGTGCATTTTTTTAAGTATGTAAGTAGTTCCTTGGACTTCAAGTTAGGCATGTGAGTAAGTCTCTCTGTCGAATTGGAATCTTAAGGTGACAAAGTGAAGGTTGGGTGGGCAGAGTAGAGTTATCACTCATTCCCTCCCCACCTAAAGACTGCCTGGCAGTGTGGAGGAGGCTGTTTCTCAGAAGTGTTCATTTTCCAAAAAATCTGAAGTCATTTTTTTTTCAGGTGTAGGATGCTCATAAAGTAAATAATATAAAACAATTATTAGCTGAAGTCCAGTAAAACCCACTTTAACCTTAACATTTAATCAAAGCTTTCTGTATGTGAATTTCCCAGTTTTTGGAAAGATCTTCAACATTTTATACCATATGACGATATTTCAGGAAGACTGGATTAAATTTATCATGTACATCAGTGAGACTGAGGGTAGAATAAAATTCTGTACTTCCAGAAAGATGGAGCTGGTTGGAAATTCAGCTAATAACAGAAAACTACTTTCAACCTTAACTGTGCAGTGGCTCCTGCAACTCTATTATAATAACCTGTCAGGAATCCTTGCTTCTTGTAGTTAGAAATGTTTGCAGACTTTTTAGTAGAGCAAAAATTTTTAAGAAAGTAAGTTTATCTGATTTATTCTTTTATGTGTAAGCAGAGTATGATATGTGTGGGTTTTGTAATTTTGAGTCTGTGGGGGGTTGGAAGATAACACATTTATGTTTTTTGAGAATGCTAGTTGACAGGATAAGAAATAAAATACTCAAGTAATCTTGCATCAGAAAACAAAGCTGGAAACAGAGCAGATGTCATTTTGCAAATGGAGGGTAAAAAGGTTTTTGTTTGTCAGTATGCACAGATTAGAATAATTTCATTGCATCAGGAGTCAAGGTTTAAATTTATTCTGAAGTGGCTGGTAAATGGGAGCAATACAATTACATGCATTAAAGCTTTTGCTTTTTTTGGGGGGGGGGGCAGGTTAAATTATTGATGTAAAGTTATAACAGACATTGCAGTACATTATGTATTATAAAGCAGACATCCTCCCTTCTTCTCCCCCCAGCCCCTCACCTGCCAGGTGGAACTAGATTCCACGTTTGGTCAAAGAAATCAGTCAGTATTTTTCAAAGTGCACTGGTATTTGATCTGTAGAAGACTGGCAGATGCAAATATTATTTAAATTAGTATTTCCAGCTCAGTGCAGCTTTAGGCTTGATATAAAAGGGCTAAAAAATGAAGCCATTGAACGTAAGGCATGGTTATTTTGTTTACTAGAGGATGTAGTTTTAATCCCCCCATTCCACCTAAATTTCAGGGGCATTCAGAGTCTAATCCGCAGGTCCAAACCACTCTGACTTTGAGTTTTAGCTGGATCTGAAACTGGTAGAGAATTTCCCCCCCGCCCCAGTTGTGACCCAAGGGAGCAGAAATACTTCAAGACTGGGTGATTTGGGGCTGAAATATTTGGAGACCAGTTTGGGAGAATTTGGTGCCATTGAACCCGAACTTCAAATCCCACTTTAAATCTAATCAGACTACTAGAGTGAACACTGCTTTTTTGGGTCATCTCTAACTGTAATTACTGATTAAAGGCATGATATAATTAGCAGTCAAACAGACACATTTATTTTCAGATTTAAGTGTTTAGCTTTGAGCTGCTGTCACACCATGGGATCTCGTTAATACAATAGATTCTTCTCTCACTATATGTACTGGATATCTGTCCATATGTGCTCCATCCACCATATTTCTTGCTACCTTATTTAGCCTTAAGTACTTTTAAGTGACCTATTCTCTGACTTCTCAGTTGGTGTCAATCAACTGCAGAGAGATCTTCTTCTGTTATACTGCTGCCCGTAGGCTCTTGTTGTCTTGAGTCCTAGGAACGCTTGGTCACCCCGTATATTAATATTCCAGGTATAAATAGTTAATAAAATGATGAACGGATGTTATGATCATGTTACAGATATGAGTAGTATGTGTTAAGTGCATCAGTTACAAATAGATATTAACCTATGGTAATTGACTAGGTCTGGTCAGAAAACAAGTGTTCTGATATGTGGAAAAAATTTGAGGTTTTGGTATTGTTCCAAATTGGGGACAAAACCAAAAGCATTTTTCTTTCGTGAAAAAAGAGCAAGGCATCTCAGTGATTAGGATACTCACCTCAGATGTGGGAGACCCAGATTTGAGCAGTATGTTGCCTGCTTTGGTGCCCTCACTACCTGGCTCAGTTAGTCTTTCTCTGGCCCACTGTATATTTAGTTATCCAAAGTGGAACAGCTCCAACAGGAGAGATTGAGACAGGCAGAACACCAGTTTGAACCTGTCTCTTCCCCAGTGCACATAAAGGCCTTTAGCTAAAGGTTACTGGCTATTGCATGTTGTCTCAGTTTCAGCAAATTGTTATTTCAGGGAGAAACCATTTCATCAAAAAATTCCCATCCAGCTCTAAAAGCAACCTGTCCATCTGTTAGACTCTAACAACTGATTAGCTATGTATTAAGATATTATTTAATGATTATGACCATATATATAAATGAAACCTTCATATAAATTGTGTACAAATGTAATGGACCACACACTGTATGTGCTGGGGATCTGGCTTTGTGCTGCTTAGTGATGGAATTTTACCAGGGTCTTAATGGAAGATGGGTTGCAACAGGGAAGTAGGACACACTTTTTGGAGAATGAAAGTGGAATTGCCTCTTCCATGACTGCTAAAATGCGTGAGGCTTGGTGGCAGATTCAACTTTTTCTGAATACCTTCCTATATATCCATATGAAATTCATTCAGAAGTTTCTGCATTCACTATGTATGTAATACATACTACATTTTCCAAAGAACTGCTTTTTGTCCTTTCATCCTACAGAGTAATGGGTTATTATCCCAGAATAACAACATTATCTGTTTTGGTGGCATTTCACAATTATTTCTCCTTTTTTATTCTGAATATTAAATAGCAAGACTTTTTAGATTATTTCTCACAGTTTATCTGTAATATTTATACAGCACCAGCTACCATAATCTAGGTGCTGAAAACACTCCTGGTCTATTGCATGACAGGTGGAAGCACATACAACAGCTCTAATGAAAAGGGTGTTTGTCTACGCTGGAATTCCCTAGAAAGTGCTCACTCTTACTTACTACACCTTTAAAGGAAGCATGTGGGTAATTAAACATTGATTTCATTCCCTCACCTGTACTCTTGGTTACACTGTACCCCATGTAGCCCCAAATTCATTACTTTTATATTGTCATATGTTGTACAAAATATGCCTTGTGGGGATGGTTATTTGAAAAGTCATAATTGCTGAATATCATTGTTCCATTAAAATGTGTGTATCAGCATTGTATATGGAGTTATGAGATTTTGGTGTGTTACTCTGTTTATTACTGAAACATGTTGTGATTCTGGTATAACAATGGACTGTAAACAAAGACCTTGAATATCTTCTCTAACAGAAGGGGTGAGCAAGAAATTTACAATTCACCTGAGATGCTTCAAATATCTCACATGTCTCAAACTGATTGTCTGTCTGCACCCTAGCGGGGGTGGGGTTGTCCTCCGAGGAAGAGGGTATAAAATAAAACACAATGGTTTCCCCATTACCTCTCCTCCCCTGGTAGTAAAGTAATTGGAAAGACACAGAACTATCACTGAACTGGGAGGAGTAGTCCTAACTGGAAGGCTTTCTAATTAGCATGGACTGCTGAAAATTTTTGGGTCAGATACCTTTTTGCTTTCAAATCTTGTTTAGCTTGGTACGGTTTAGGAATTATAAAAGACATAACTGAATTCTTTGGTAACTAATTCTGACTTTTATGCCTTAATTACTTAGTCTTTCACTAGTTTAATAAACGTATTTAATTTTTTTTATTGAAACCAGTGTGGTTTTGTTTGGAGTGTCTGGGGAATCGCTACTCAGATTAACAAAGGCTGTTCCATATTCATTACCCTTGGAAGGAATGACAAACTTTTAATAAGTTTGGGGAAGGGGCCTTGAATGGCATAATACATACATCTCTAGGGTACAAGTCTGGGGCTAGAGAACAGGCCAGGGTCACCCGGCTGCAGAGTTCATCAATGGCTTGTCAGAGCATTCATGTGGTCAAGCTGGGAGTGATTTTTTGCATGCTGATGGCTGTGAGTGAATAAGCCAGGCATGGCCTGTTCCCACAGTAAAGCAGCAAAAAGCTGTCATAAACAGATAGCTAAGGGTTAATGTCTCTTACACCTGGAAAGAAGTAACCTGAAACACCTGACCAGAGGACCAATCAGGAAACCTGACTTTTTCAGGTCTGGGTGGAGGGAAGTTGTGTCTGAGTTCTTTGTCTTATGCCTGTCTCTCTCGGCTATGGGAGGATTTCTGTCTCTTGCTTTCTAATCTTCTGTTTCCCAGTTGTAAGTACAAAAGATCAGATAGTGATTTAAATGTTTTTTTGTATTTTACATGTGTGTAGTTGCTGGAGTGCTTTGAATTGTATTCTTTTTGAGTAAGGCTGTTTATTCATATTTCTTTTAAGCAATTGACCCTGTATTTGTCACCTTAATACAGAGAGACCATTTTTATGTATTTTTCTTTCTTTTTACATAAAGCTTTCTTTTTAAGACCTGTTGGAGTTTTCTTTAGTGGGGAACTCCAGGGAATTGAGTCTGTGCTCACCAGGGAATTGGTGGGAGGAAGAAGTCAGGGGGAAAACTGTGTGTGTTAGATTTACTAGCCTGACTTTGCATTCCCTCTGGGTGAGCGGGGGGAAGAGAGATTAGCTCTCGGTACTTCTGTTTTCCAAGGCTGGAAACGGGGAGAGTGGAATCCCTCTGTTTAAATTCACGGAGCTTGCTTCTGTGCATCTCTCCAGGAACACCTGGAGGGGGGGAAGGGAAAAGGTTTATTTCCCTTTGTTGTGAGACTCAAGGGATTTGGGTCTTGGGGTCCCCAGGGAAGGTTTGGGGGGACCAGAGTGCCCCAAAACACTCTAATTTTTGGGTGGTGGCAGCTTTACCAGGTCCAAGCTGGTAACTAAGCTTGGAGGTTTTCATGCTAACCCCCATATTTTGGATGCTGAGGTCCAAATCTGGGACTAGGTTATGACAAAAGCACCTTGGGCTGGAGAGTTTAAAGGACATAGTGTGAAGTTATTGACATGAACTGTGACTGTATAGATCATTGGTGCAACCAAGGTCCCCTAGTTGCACCAAACCTTGTACAAAAGAGGTCAAATAAGGTGTCTATGGAAAGGTTGTAATTTGCTGGTTATGATTATGCTGTTGGTATATGTATCATTTTTGTATTTGAAGTTATGAATATTGGCTATGTACTTGTATCTCAATGTGTTTTGATTCTAAGTAGCATCAGTGAAGGATTTGGTAAGCTTCTTGAGAATGGGCACTTAGGACTATTCTGAGTATCAAGAAACACTTAACTGACAATGGACTTTGAGAGATGCTAATCCACATCTGAGCTTTCTGGGGAACATTCAAACTAACATGTAAACAATGGAATCAGCCTGAAAAAAACTGAATCATTCATGGATGTATGATTTGCCCAGGTGGCTACAAACTCCATCTTCTTGCTGTGATTTTGCGCAGAAGAACAAAGGGGTTTCCACCCACAAGAGAGACTATAAAACGCCCTGGAAGCCTCTCCATTTTGTCTTCTGCTGGCTCAAGAGGTGGCGTCTCCACCCCCCAAGGATACCTGTAAGAAACGGGAACAAAGGACTGTAACTACAGGGGTGTGTGATTTCTGGACCCAGGCTATAAACCACAACGTTAACCTGAAAAGGGTTGAGCCAAGACTACGAAGGCATCTAGTCTGTGAAAGAAGCTTATTGGGATGAGAGTGAGATTTTACCTGTATGCAGTTTCCTACTGTACTAGACTTTAGACTTGTGTGTTTTTTGTTTTGCTTGGTAACTTTTTTGTTCTGTCTGTTTGAAACCACTTAAATCCTACTTTTATCCTTAATAGAATCACTTTTTGCTTATTAATTAACCCAGAATAAGTAATACCTGGGGGAGCAAACAGCTCTGCATATCGCTCTATTGGACTTATAGACAGCAGACAATTTATGAGTTTACCCTGTATAAGCTTTATACAGAGTTAAACAGATTCACTTGAGGTTTAGGATCCCAGAAAGACTGGGTGTTGGGGAAAGTCCCTGTTAACTGAGAAGCGAATCTTGGTTTCTGTGAAGTGCAGGGGTGTGTGGCCAAATCTCTTGGTCTGTGCTGTGGCAGGCTGGAGTGTCTAGCTCAGCAGAACAGGAGTTGAGGGAAGCCTTCTCCTGCAGGGAGGGTTTGTTCTCAGTGGTATTTTAGCATATCTATTGATAGTCTTAAGGGCGTTTCTGTGATCCAACCCATCACACATAGCACTTCAACAATCCAGATTATGCTTGGTGGGATGTCAAACTCATGTTTCCTTTCCAAGGCATTGCCAGCAATGGTGAAACATTACATAGAGTGGTGCTCACATTCTCCATTCCATCAGCTAACCTGTAGTAACACCAAATGAGCCAGCATCACTGAGAGGAGAACAGGGCTATGTATTTACAGAAGTTTGGCATGTAACTATCAGAAACATTGCCTTTTTTGAATGGGATGGGTTCTGGAGGTGACTATTTAATGTGAATGGGAGAAATATCATTTTAGGGGAAAATGGATAATAGTCATCTACTGAAATAACAGTTGCCCCCATATTTGTAACATTTCTCGACTTGGTCCCATCACACTTACTGATTCAATTTGGCTTGTGCATATACTGGTGTGAGCCCAAAGAAACAGCCTTTGAAGTCAATGACTTTTCCACTCAGGTTTTTCTCACGATATTTATTTATCCTAGACATGATGAAGAAAACAAATACTTGTGCAGATATAACATAGGAAAATTGAAGCCATCTTCCTAAGTGTGTTCAATTTAAACATAAAAATCTTAACAAAAGTTGACTGTACATGTAGTGGCATTGAGGTAAGAGTTTAAACAACCATCAAGATTTATATGTGTAAACTGGAAATTTCTATTTCTATTTTCCCTCACTTTTTTTCCCTCTGTTCTCTCCATGGGTAGGGCTCCTTCTTACGGGGTGTGACAGCCATGATATAATTTTACTAGTGCCTGGTGAGCTTAAATTGATACAAAGAATTAATGCAGATTGCATTCCTTTTGTTTGTAACCACAGTTTAACTGTTTTACCATGGGTTATACCTTTTGGGCATATCGCATCCGAGCAATTACTTCTCACAGTCATAGTCCTTCTCTGACATTGACAGCTCAGAGTCCAATTACCATGTAACCTCTTTTTTACTACTCCTGCTTTCTACCAGTTCTCTCCTCCCCTTCCCCCAAGGCACAGTGCAGTATATTTTCATGTTGTAACTCCGGGGTATAAATATAACAATTACTTAGTGTAAAATTTGCTTTAAAGGGGAAGCAATCTGATAGCTACATTTCACCAATCTGAGTTTTGCAAAACTCTCATAGCAGAACCTAGAAGTACGTCTTGAGAGTTGTGGGGCTCTGTTACAAACACAGATCATGTGGTGAGGTCGGTTGAAGGGTGTGAACATTTCATCTCTCCTCTGCCAAATTTGGGTGGAATTTCAAGACAGCTTGTACTTTATTTATGAATTCAGTTTATGGGATGTTCAGATCTGAACCAGATAAAAAATTGATGGTTTTAGCTGAGTTTATTTGGGATTCATTCAAACATGAAAGTCGGGAACATGAATCCACCCAAAATTACTGAGTTCTGTACAGTGCCACGCCTGACTCCTCTTTTTGGTAGGGGCTACCTACACAAGCTACTCATTAAAAAACAAATGAGTTAATAGAGGAAAAACTAGAGCAAACGTAAACTGGTATTTTGCCATTTCCACTTCCATGGGAGCGTGTGAGTCCACATTTCTGCTACTGTGTGGTGGTGCCTAAGGCTATAAATGAGCAGCCTTCACAGGCCTTGTCACATGATTCAAAATGGCATCATCCTCCAGCAAACACTTCTGGGCTTTTCCTAGATCCCAAGGAAACCCAAAACTGTAAGAAAATATTCCTCTTAGGTGAATTCAGGTTTTCAAAATAGCAGGCAGGAGAATGGAGAACACTTACAATGCAATGTGAAATTTCAAGTGTTGTTTCTTTCTGTGTTTTCCTGTGGGATTATGTATTTATGGTGACTAATCTGCAAACTGGAAAGTCTGGACATCTTCTCTTTTGGGGTGAGGTTTGGGCAGCAAGTATGCATAAAATAGCTTGGGCAGTGGTGTAGTAGAAGACTACAGGTGCCAACTCCCATTTCCCATCCACCTCAACTCAGCCAGGACCCTTCCTCCCTATTCTTGGAATGAAAAATGAGATTATACTGTTTACCATTCTGCCCTATAAAGTAAAACATTCCTTTTACTACCAACTTCCTCTTTGCATCGCTATCTAACCCTGCTCTGAATCCTATCTTATAATTTGTTTTTTCACCTTCTCTGTCTCTGCTCTCACTCCTGTACCTTCACAGTGGGGTTTCTTGTATCTCCAATGCCTTGTATCTTTTTTTTTTCCCCACCCCCTTTCTCTTCTGCTTATTCTCTGATCCCATGTGACCGGGGTCCTAGTGGGGAGCCAGCTATGGGGCAGACAATCCCCAAAAAGCTGGTGGATATTCCAATACTTAAACTTACCAAGCCAGCATAAAACAGCTTCTTTATTACCTTACTGGATACTCAGTTCGAATATGATTAAAAGAGTATGGTTTTTAAAAATATATACACAGAGACAGGAGCTCAATTAACTGAGGTCCAGATTCATAGTAGAGATGGTGAGCTTTGTAATTGCAAAGAGTTGTTTCAGAAATAATGGATTATAGTCCAATGTCCAAATATCTCATTCAGGGTGTACCAACATAACTGGGACCTCAGTCTTACACTTCAAACTTCCTATGATGAAGCATAAGCAGGTCTGAGATGACAGAATCAGGACCCAAGGATCTTTTATATAATTTCATGTCTTTTTGACAAGTTGTGAGTTCAAAAGGTAATTAGCATGATTTTGAAGGAGGTCCATCACTGGTACTTAGCTGTAGAATTTAATATAAGGCAATTTGCTTGTTCCTCCACCGTTCACAGATTATTTCCTATACATTTCAAAGAGATGAATATAGAGCTATTCCATGTCTACAATTCATTTAAATGCTAGGATGTTCTTTTGACCTCTGAATTATTATAATACAGCATAGAAAGGGACTGATTACATTGCCCACCCTACTCATACATATGTAAATACACAAACATTATCTCCCCTCACGTCTTTTGAGGGTTATTTTTCAAGGTGTTTAACCCTTTCTGGCCATGCGTCACACCCCATGTGGCCCTGATTCTGCATGATGGGAGGTGGAGGAAGACTTTGTGCAGGGAGGAATAAGGATAGCATTGGATAAGGATAAAAGCCCCATTGGGCGGAGGGGGACAAGTAGGTGATGCCTGAACCACTCTGCCACCCCTGTCAATGGTTTCTTCAGATGACCAAGTCAATGAGGGCTTACAAGACCAGGAGAAAAAAGTTATGTTGTCCAGTAGCAATCATTCCTTCTTTGTCAGTGAAAACATCCATCAACATGTGTGCTAGTTTAATCCATTCTGTAACAAGTAAGCTATATTGCTTGACTTTTCCAAATGAGCCATTTTAATGTGTCTAAAAGCTTCATGTAAAACATATCAGGTAAGGGAGGGGTGTGTGTATAGGAAGGTGGTCTTTTGCCTGGATGACCACCTGTAGGTAAGGGATGGGCTGATCTCCATGAAACTTAATATGATTTAGGACAGAGGAAAGGTCTTTGAGGAAAGTGTGTGTGTGTGTGACAGAGGAGGGGGCAAGTTTGTGAGGGGATTAATGTAGGCAATGGAGTAGGACACAAAACCTGGAACAACTCTGGTATTCTTTTTTTTTTTCTTTATGTGGTCCCTCTGAGAATTAACAGCAGGTTAAGTTACTCTAAATACAAGTATAAAACGAGATACAACAGGAGCAATGTAGAGAGCACTTCTCTGAAATATTGACAGTAGTCTTATGGCATTTGTGTTTCCCCTCCTCTTTCCCCTGTTCATCTGACAGGATAAAATGGCTTGCATTGATCCCTGCAGGAGCCATAATTCATGGACATTCATCGTTGCCAGCAGTGTTGAAATTTTATACAAAGGCAGAGCCATACAGGTCATTTAACAAAGGAGCCTTTGGAATTTTAGGAAGTCAAGCTAAATGAAAGTTTGGTCCCCTGCTTCCACTTCTGGTAGCTGATTTCCAACACTGGGTTGAAGCATTAGCTGTGTAGTACAACGATCTTAATTGATTCTTGGGTTTTTCGGTTTCTTTCTGATACTCAGTTACCCAGAACTGAACATTGTATGCTAGATGCATTTTCATGAGGCCTACAGAGAGGAACAATTAGTAGGAAACAGCTACTATGTGAGCTCAGATAAGGCAGCCAGATTTAAGTGGGATAGGACTGGCTTAGTAACTGGATGCCAAGGTTTCTAGTTCTTTGTGATGCTCTGTTTGTTTTTAGGAGAACTCCTATCAGCCCTGGTGCCCCTGGTTGTTTACACTACTGATTCTTACTGTTGAGATAAGAGGCTAGTAGTCCAGTCCATGACCTTCAATACTTGTATATGTGGAATGATTTGACTTCGGGAGTAGTCAGTGTTGACAGTTTGACTAGAAAAGAATGAAAATGGAACATCATATTTGAATGGTGTAAATACTGGGTTGAAAATATCTAGCATGGGACATGAATGGATGTAAAAGGAGTAATTGGATGATATTCAACTTAAATTTTATATTGGCAGAAAACATTTCCTAATAGCAAGTTGCATTCAGATGTAAAACTGTTTCCTAAGGGAAGTGTTGGAAACTTCATTTCTTGCAGCTTTTCAAATTTGAGCAAAATACTAGAGAGTATTCTGCAGGGAATAGTACAGGATTGGTAGATGACATTTAACTTTGGTGGTTCCTATGTGATTTGCTATCCATTGTCACCTCTGTCTCCTAGTACAATATGGATGACGTTATTCTCTATAAAATACATTTATTTTCTCATAGGTATCTTCCAAGTTCCACAGGTACCTCTGATACCTTCCAAATTCTCAATGTCTTTCCCAATTGGATGTTTATGGTTCTATAAATTCATTAGCTAATTCTCTGAAGACACATGATCTTTCCACACTGCATTACATGCAAAAAAGCTATGTTAAAGTGTGGTGAGCTTGCAAAGTCAAGCACTCACGTTATGAAATACTCAAATTAAGTTTTCATCTTCAGCTATAATTTGGTCCCTTTGGGGGGTACAAATACCACCCATAATGTTCTTCTAGACATTTGCTTATTGATTACTATACAGGCAGTCCTCAGACTTATGACACAATTGGTTCCTTACAATTGCATTGTAAGTCTGAACGTTGTGACTTGGAACCGTAATCTACTCCATTGCGGGACCAAGCGTCGTAAACTCGAAACCTATAGTCATAAGTTGAATCAGGGTGTCAGTGTAGAAGTGCCATAAGTGCTATCTGTCGCAATGCAAACATTGTAAAGTCAAGGACTGCCTGTATTAACAACCATTATATCTTCATTAGTTACCTTACCATATAAGGTCTCAAATACTAGTCTTTTATCAATCCACATACAATGCTTAGTGATAAGTAATGCTTTCCTTGGACTCCTATCATTCTACATGGAGCTAATATCAGAACAGTATATGAGGCAGTATCACTAGTATATTTATTTATGATACTCCCCTTCTAGGGGTCTCTGTGCTCTGTGGTGAGGTTGTACTGAAAAGCTCAAGAATTCAGAGGTGTTTCCACCAGGCATGGATTGGACACTACCTCCCTTATGTACCTCAACTAGGCCAGGCCACAGGAGCCTGAAAAAGACAATCTCAGGAGAGGCTGCTGGATTCAGCTGAGAAAGACAGCCATTAGACATGACTTTTCTGTCACAGCTGGTGAATGTGTATCAGGAGAGCAAAGCTGGTGTTAGATATAATCACTTACAGGACAAAAGCTTGGCTCCACTGATGTCAGTGGCAAAACTCCCATTTATTTCAGTGGGAATGGGATTTGACAAATGATCCTTATCTAGTCAACTCTGGGATTTAGTTTTTCATTGTTAGGGCCACCTTCCTTCACCACTCTTATAGAACTTCAGGACAGATTAAATAAACAGTTTTGTAGCTCAGCCATTTAATAATCATTGTTTCCCTGTTTTATTTGTCAGGCCTCATACGTATGAGCCCTTTTTATTCCCCTATGACTAGCATTAACACACTTTGCTGTTATACTCCCTTATCTTCTACCTGTAACCAGGGCTTTGGAGCGGAGCCCGAAGCTGGAGCGTGGAGCAGCTCTGGAGCAGTGGAGCTGCAGGTTTTTGTGCAGAGCCGGAGCAGAGCTCCAAAGCCCTCCCTGTAACCATGAACAAACTATATATTTTAGTTTCCTTGTTTCCACCTTCTCCATTTACAGTACATGCCCATTTTTGCCTTCAGATTTTTGACTCTGTTCTTATGAAACTGCATTTGTCACAACTTGTGCGGGCCATTTTTCTCTGTTGATTTGCAGACTGTTATCATGATTTATAGCTCACAAAAGCCCTTTTCATACTAGCAAACACTGTATTTTTATATTGTACTTTTGCCTTGCTGTTTTGTGTGTTTGTGTATAAAAGATTTGTATCTCTATATAATATAGTAAAATATAGACTATGGTGAGCATTTGTCAGGAAAGCCTTCAGCTAAGTTGTTAAATATCCTTCACTGGGACTATGTCTAGAACATATTCATTACACTAGTTGGCTGCATGCTGTAGGTACCACTATCAGTGTCAGCTGCTATATGTGTACCAGGGTTGGCTCTCCAGGGAGAGGAGATGTGGAAGTTGAATAGACCTTTATGGAATTTGCCAAGTATCATATAAATGATGATAATACAGCAAATAGATAGAGCTGGCTTATTACTGAAATAGGTATTGGTGAGTGTTTTATGATGGTCGGAAGGGTATTAATATTAGACTAATTACACTTGGTCAGCTGTAGAAGCAAATACATAGGTAAAGTATATGTTGCCAAGTCTTTACTCCTAACAAGTAAAAATTCCTACAACAGGTTAGATTAGCCTATAGGGTATTTTCATAGTGCTGTACTCATCCTCCATGATATATTCTAAGTCCTAAAATCATAGTGGACAACTGAGACCCCTAAAAGGCGATTTTTGACAGTGTCTAGAAGTGTGGAGAACTACTTTTTAAATAACTATTGGGGGGGAGGTTGTTTTTTGTGTGTATGCCTAAAATAGAGGCTTTATACTTCAAACATGAACACTTCCTTGTTCATTAAGGCCAGTTAGAACTCATTGTGGCAGGATGTCACTGAGGCCCAGAAATTGGCAAGATACAAGAAGGATTGGACAATTGTGTAGCTAGCAAGAATATCCAAAATTATAATTGTAAGCCTAACAACATTTTTGGAAGGCCGATTAAACCTTATGCTTCAGGATTTAACCAATTTCCAACCATAAAGGTTAGGATGAGACCTTTCTAGGGGTTTATTTCACTGTCTTATGAAGACACTGGATACCCTTGGAAAGAGGATACTAGACCAGGTGGCCTATTGGTCAAGCACCTGCATTCATAATTATCATGTATTTTTTATTTATATTTTTGGTACATAATGATATTGCGAACAATCTTTATGGTTGTCTTATTATAAGTATGCTACAAAAGTTGAATAAGCATCCTTAGTTATAAGGCTAGATTTCACTGGAATTAGGACTTGCTCTGCAGTGTGCATGGATTTGTCTGTTAAATCTTTCTTCTAGGTCTTCTGTGACCCTTCCCTTGCATTCACTGCTGTTCCCTTGAGCCTTAAAAGCTTCACTGCTGAGCTTGGTTTTCTCATTTTCCTGGTGTCTTTAGGGGCTTTCAGATTTTCATATTAAAGTGTCCAAGAGGCATGCCATCTGTCTGGAATGCATACAGTTGTACAGATATTATGCCCTTGCTCTGCTAGGTCCTTTTTACATTATAATCAAAGCCTGTTTTTCTGGGACACAAGAAACAGGAGTCTGAATATAACCGAGGAATCAACATCTTTTCTTTATTTTGAAGAAAAGAACCAATTATGAGCTGTGTCTCAGCGATATATGCCAGCCCATGCCCTTGGGCCAGCTCAGAGAATGTTCCAAGGATGTCTTTCCGAGAAATTTGATTCTCATGTGGAAGGCCTTGAGCACTTAGATGTCTTTATAATTACCTTTGCCATATACTAGAGTGATTTACAGTCTTAAAGATCCCTTTTTACTCAATAGCTATTTTGTACCCATTTTGTGGGTGTATGGCAGTCACTGAAGTAACATAGTAGTGCTGAGCTGACAAAATAGGGATTATAAAGAAGCATTTACCAGTTTATTGAAGATAAGGGGAAAATATTGACATCATTTTGTCTGATCACCCACCTGAACCTATTAGTGTTTTTTGTTTTTTATCTAATGGCCTCATTCAAAATGCTTTAGAAAAACATAGGAAAAACACCCTGATAGTTGCCAAGGATGGGAATGTACTCTATGCCAGGCAATTTAATGATATAATATTCTGGTCTATGCTGCTATGAATGGGATGCTGTGTTGGAGCATTAAACATTCCCATGGTGTGAATTCCAATAAGTTCCTGTAAAAAGACATTCCCTTCCTGTGGGACAGGTGGAAATATGTGATAGGTCAGTAGCTATATTATTCAAAGGGGAAACATGACTATGATGCTAGAACTGTGGAAAAATGGAACTTTGAAGAATACAGAAGGGCTGAATAGTGGTTTAAGATCTAAAGAGTCTTAGTTCATTATTTTAAAAAAAATGTACTGGCTTTTACTGCTTCTTAAGTGATCATAATCTTTTAATTTTGCAATTTCTACTTTATTCAGCTAGGTGCAAAGCAGCCTTTTGAGGATTTCCTCCCTAGGAACAACAGTGCTATATGATTTAACACCCTTCTGCAGAAACACCCAAGTCAATTAAACTGAACAGCATTTGTATCTCCCTCCAGGTTAACTAATTATTTCCTAGAAGTCTCCCAATCATCAAGCTACTTAGGCAGTTCTAACATCATAGCAACAATACAAGCAAATCAAAGCTTTGGTTATAGCATTATACTTTCCAGTATTTGTACCGTGTAAGTGGTGGTGTATGTCTGAACTAGAGCTATTTGAAGCAAACAATTTACTCAGTATTTTTAGTTCTTTATTCTGATCATGAATTATTTGTGAAAAGACTCTTGTCCATGAGTGTACTTGTTACTTGTCACGAAGTTACCGGGCGATGCTCTGGAACAGCTCTCCACAAAGCCAGGCAGGACTTTGGGGAGCCTCCTCTCCCTTGGAGCAGACTTGTTCAGGGCAAGAAGCTCACACATCTTCACCTCTGGGTCTCTCCTTGGAGCATTCAGCATCCTCTGCCCCTCCATGCGCTTTCCACAGCGAGCCCGCCCCAGCGGGGTCCTGGGGAAGTCAGAGGGTCCTGCACCCCCACTTTGCAGTCAGACGTGACTCTCAGCCAGCCAGTAAAACAGAAGTTTGTTCGATGACAGGAACAGGGTCTAAAACAGAGCCTGTAGGTACAGCGAACCGGACCCTTCGGCTGGATCCATTCTGGGGGGCAGTGAGCCAGACCCCCCACGTCTGCACTTCACTCCTCGTCCCCAGCCAGCTCTAGATTAACAACCCCTTCCAGCCCCTCCTCTCTGCTCAGCCCCTTTCCTGGGCCAGGAGGTCACCTGACCTCTTTGTCTCCAACACCTTGAGCTGGCACCTTTGCAGAGGAGGGGCCCAGGCCATCAGTTGCTAGGAGACAGAGTGTCAGGCATTTAGGTGCACTGGCCCTTTGCTCTGCAGCTATCACACACCCTTATCCCACCACCTAGATATTAAGAACTGTATAGGGGACATTGAGGCACCAAAATACTATTTAGAGCAAACATTAAGAACAGTCCCAGTTAGTCACATTACTTGAAAATTATTCTGAGTGGTTTATTGTGAATTGGGCATGAGCTAATCCCTGTGACTATTCCTTCGAGTAGCCGCTATTCCTAATTTGCTGTGTGACTGGTCACCCAGATCATGGGGTAGTGTTTCTGCTCCCTGATTGGATGACTTCCAAACCCACAAAAGAGATACCAAGTATTTAACATTTCCCTTCTGTGACTGCTCTTACAAACAAGAATGGAACTGTACCATTGCTGGTTATAATTAGGGGAAGCCTTTTTATTTAGATGGGGAACATGAATAGATTCCTTTGTTCATGACCGCTTCTCATTGTAGAGCATACATGCCTGGGATATAGGAAACTACCAAATAACGTTATTTGGAACACCTTATTAAAATATTGGCTTCCCATCACTGGCTGTATTTGACTGTGA
Organism: Gopherus evgoodei; assembly: GCF_007399415.2. NCBI lineage: Eukaryota > Metazoa > Chordata > Testudines > Testudinidae > Gopherus > Gopherus evgoodei. Next base: position 200,569,751 of record NC_044322.1, on the reverse strand, counting down.
AACACAACACGTTTTTCTGCAGTGTTCTGAGGCCTTGATTTTAATGTGTGTAAATTTCCCAGCAAAAACTGGCAAAACCTACATGCAGGTGAAGCAGAAGAAATAGGATCTGTTTAATCAGTGTCCCTGAGTATTAGTGTCTTTGTCTTCTATATTTCTTATAGCCATGTAGCTACCATATTCCTGCTTCTAGTGTTTTTCTATCCATTGTTGTGGTTGTTGCATGCTGGTAACATCTTTTTCGCATGGAGCAGCCCTTCTGTGCAGTATGTAACTGAATCTTGCACAGTGTTACAGACGTCCTTGTTTTCACCTTTCTAATGCCTGTCTACTTACTTGCTCAACCGAAACTGCGATCAAACCTATCATCCAGTCATCCAATTATTTTTCACGCATCCAGCACTATATTCTGTGGTTACTTTACATCTCTCTGATTCTTCCCCCCACCCTCTTCCCCCCCCCCCAAACTCTTACAATTACTGAATTGGTTGTAATGAGACAAGATGTGAGACTGGCAGCACTGTACACATTGAAACACCCTGTCTAATGACCTCAGATGTAAAACACAGAAGCTGTTTCTGATAATTCTGCATTTTCCTAATATTAGCACATAAGGTGAATCTGTTGATGGGTGATGTGACCCTGTAGCGAGGCGGTGTAGCTCCCCTCCCCCTCAGGGAGGGTCGAGCCCCGTCAGTCATCCACGGGGGCAGGGCCGCTGAGCGGAAGTCCCGCCCCTCAAAGGGTCAGGTGGCGGCCCGGAAGAATAAAAGCCGGGTCTCAGCCTTCAGTTGCGGCTCGGCCACCGGCAGGAGCAGACGTGCCTGCCGCTGCTCGTGACTGGGAGGCTGCCCGAGCCAGAGGCCGAGACCAGGAGCTGCCAGAGCTGCCTTGCCCCTACTACAGCCCTGAGGAGCCCCCCAAACCAGGCGTGGCCCGACTTCCCCAAAACCCTACCGGACCTGCCACCCAGCCCGGATTGGGAGGAATCGATGTTCCTGGATGTCTCCGGAACAGAGTCCCCGGACCAGGTAGGAATAGAGTGGGAATTAGGAAGTAGCCCGGAGGCAGCTGACTCCAGTCAGGCTGCAGAGCTACCGTTGCCTATGTCAGTGTGTTGCGGTCAGGACCCCACTGACCAGCAGTAGCGGTGACAACCGCTACCAGGGCCCCGGGCTGGAACGCAGAGGAGTGGGTGGGCCTGCGTTCCCCTTGCCACCGGGTGGCAGATTCCCCCTCTCCCCAGTCGGAGAGGCCTGTAACTGTTTAACTGTGTTTGGTGCCCCGCCCGAACCAAGGGCCGGGCCCCGCTGACTTTGCCACTGCCCTGCCCTGCCCCAAGGGACAGAGCTACTTGTAACTGCGTGTTTGGCGCTCTGCCCTGCTCCAAAGGGCCAGAGCTACTTAGAACTGTGTTTGGTGCCCCGCCGGTACCAAGGGCTGGGCCCACTTTGACTTTGTCACTGCTCTGACCTGCCGAAAGGCCAGAGCAGACTGTAATTGCAGGGAAGACATCGAGGCCGGTGTGGCTCCCCTCCCCCTCAGGGAGGGTCGAGCCCTGGCGGAACCCGTCTACAGACCCATTATAAAATCTCTTGTATTCCCAATACTAAAACTATCACTCCAAACACTGCAGTGTCACAGTTTTGTCAGCTATAGTGTTTTGGACCATTGCTGTACAATTAGTAAACAAAACCATATTTATTACACCTTCATCTAATCTGTTTCTTAACGCTCAGAAAATGGATAGTTTTCCATAGAACATGTCTTGTATTTGACAAACTCAAAAGGATGAAAGCCAGGAAATGAACAACTACAGTTTTGCAGCCACTCTCATTCCAAATGTTTCTTTCTGACTTAAAATGTGCATGCTGTGATTTTATTAGAAGGCAAGGTTACGTTTGGGAGGATACTGTGTGTTGGATGGGGTGAGAGTGTATGACAACAGGTTATATAGCAGCAGTGAGAGCGGGCTAGATCTTTGACTGGTCATTTCCAGACACTTGTTGTGCTAAACTGAATCCACATTTAGGGTAGCCCTGCTCTAATAGCTCTTATGAGGCCCATCAAAGAAAGGCTCCCTTCCTGTGGATGTTAGCAAGTCCATAGGAGATATATGGAGTATATGGAGATAATGGGGGTTGTAAACATGAATGGAAAAGGAGATGGGGAAGCTTTGATCCAGATGAGAAAACACTGAGCGCTCTACACATGCACTTAGATGCCTCACTTAGTGCCCTGCACCAACCTTCTATGTCCTCTATCTATTGCTCCTTGTCCACTTTACTCCCATTGTCATTGCACCATGATATTCTGGTACTTAACAATGGTGGCTTTTGCATATTTAAAGAGTACTGTTTACATCCATGCAATGTGGAAAAGCCACCAGCACTCTATAGTTTCCCAGGGATCATTACATACAGAACTTTGGAAATAAAATACCTGCCTAACTTTTTAAATGCATTTGACTGTAATTTGTAAAACAATTTCTTAAGCTCTTCTCAGTAGAAAAAAATTGTTCAAGTTTTATATTTCTTATGTCCCTTAACCAATATAAAAGCACTGGTTAGGAGATAATTTAAGTGGTACTAACATTTAATAGCAGGCTGCCCATAAAGGTGAAAAATAGACCTTGTAATAGACAGAAGAGAGTCATTGTAACATTAGCCTTAACCAACAGGATGACTAGGAAACCATAAATAGAAAGGGTCAAAGAGACCACAAAAGCAAATTAAAAGCCAGACTCTAAGATTATCAGTTAACATTTCTATTGTGTTAACTAAGAACGGTAAAATCTTAATAGATGTCAGTTTGAGTTTGTAAGCAATAACACCTGAAGTTCTTGTCTCTCATACTGCTCTGGTTTATAAATCTGTTTGTTGTGGGGTGAGAGTCAGGGCAGAACTGTTCCTGGTAAATCCGTCTGAAGCTTATTCAAACACCTTAATTTGCAAAATCAATCTGGAAAATTTGCAAGAATCGCTCTTTTTGTGAATTCCAGTATTTCTGAGTTCCAATAAATGCTGTGGAAACAGCCTTTCTTGTGGTATTTCTATTCCCATCTGATCTACTTCTGTTGTTGATCCAAGCTCAAACCTAGAAGTGTAGAGGTGCATGGAAGTGAGAAATTATGTAGATTAAAAAATTATATCGGATTCAAGTTTTGGACAAACCTGTGGGCCAGTTCTAACTCTACCTAGATTGGTTTGCCCTTTCCTAATTGTTGCAAATTACCACTGCAGTTACAATTTTTAGCAGATGATTTTGATACTATGGTATTATATTTCTGAAACAGATGTTTGGATATTGTTTTCCATTAATGCAGTTTTACATTGGAATTATTTTCTTGGTATGGTAATGAAGGGGAAAATGATGGCTTTAGTAGTAGTCTTTTTGAAGGCATACAATATATGTGTGTGTCTGTATAATTCTTAAAGTTTTTAATAGATTCAAAAGGCCAGAAGAGACCAGCATAATGATCTAGGTTATCTAGGATAATGCAAACCACAGAATTTCACCTGGTAATTTCTGCATCGCACCCATAACTTCTGGTTGAGATAAAGGAATATTATAAGGAGTCAGTGTCTCTAGCCATTCATTCTCCTGTCTAACTGATCAGTTCATATAAAACCCAGGTTAGAAATTTCTGAAAATCATCTCTACATGGCTGTTTATCCTGTGTGAAATCAGTTGCTGGCTTCTGACCAGTTTTTAATAGAATTCAGGTAGTAAAAACCAGCATCAAGATTGTCCTTGTTTATGTTTTAGCTGCTGCTGGGGGGTGCTCAACAATGCGTATGGTATGCATGGCCCTTACCCCAAGGAGTGTCGGCCAGTTCCTTTCTATTGGCAGTTTCAGAAGTGATGCCAAGGGTCTCAACTGAAGCTGAATTAGCCTTTCAGTTCCTCGAAAAGGTTTGAGGCACATGAATAGGGTGATGCAGAGAAGCTTTCACTGCCACAACTGGGTCTAATCTGGAGATAAATAGAGGCCTACAACCTCCATGAACGTGTGTCTAGCATTTTTCATATACACTAAATTCACTACAAAATTAAAATCTAGACAAGAAAGAAAAATCTATGTAAAAAAGGCCATTAAGTTAACGATACATTTAAATCCACAAAACATTAGAATGCAGATTTAAGGGCATATAAAGCCTGGCTGACACCGCATTCTTCATCTTACGTGGTTGTGCCTGGGTATGTCACCTGGGACTGAGTGAGAACTCTGTAGTGCACTAACAGCAAAAATAATGGAGGTCAATTTATCGGTCTTAAATTAAATTTTCATTCCAAATACAGCCATTTTGATATAAACACTTTTGCCTGTGGCTTCCCTCTTAGCTCAGCCTTGCAGAAGGAAGGTTGTCTCCAGCTAAGAGCAGCATTAAAGTAGCAAACGCTTGCTTTTCTTTATGTAAAGTTGTTTTATTGTCCTTTTTTTAAATTAGTGTTGCCAAGCCCAAGTATTCAAAAATTGAGTCAAGCTGCCCCGTGTCCATGAGGTTGGCTTAAAAATGATTTTTAAAAAAAATGTTGATATTTGTCTTTTAGTTTTTTGAATCTTTATGGTGCATGCTCTCAAGTTTTTTCTCCTCAACCGCAAGAGCTAGGAATTTAAGGCTGCTTGACACAATTAGTCTGCTGCAAGCTGGGGCGTGACTCTGTCTTGCATTAGGCTGCCACCATCTGTCTGTCCATCCTGCTGATGTGTCATTAGAGCAATCTAGTTAGAGCACTTTGATCTAGTCCCCTTTGAAAGGGGCTAACTCAGTGTGCATTCTCGGCTCCTCGGAGCTAAGATCAAGTGAACTGTTAACATGGGTCAGCTGCATGTACACAAACAATTAGACTGCAGTGGGCTAGTGTGAGGTTGATTTTAAAGCCTAGCGTGTGGTGGTCTGACAAGCCCTTAGTGTATTTCTAATAAAACCTATGATTTTCCTATAATAAGACTCCAAGGACTGAGGTTTTGAAATAAAACATCGAATATTGCAAGAGTTATGATAAAATAATGAGTTGACAACACTTTAACAGAAGTGAATTTTGGATATGAAAAAAATAGTGGGGCTTTCCATCACTTTTGCTGCTTTCTGTATATATGCTGGGAATTTAAGAGCTGGCCATTAATCTTTTAAATAAAGGCTTAGACTTTAAGGCCAAAAGGGGCCATCATGATTATCTAGTCTGACCTCCTGCAAGTTGCAGGCCACAGAACCTTGCCCACCTACTATATTATGTTATGGGTAGCAGGCCTATAACCTCTGGTCGAGCTACTGAAGTCTTCAAATCTTGATTTAAAGACTTCAGTAAATGGTGGATTCTCTATAACATGCAGTTTAAACCAGAAGTGACCCAGGACCCATGCTGCAGAGGAAGATGAAACCCCCTACAAGGTATCTACCAACTGACTTGGGGGGGCAGGAATTCCTTCCCAGCCCCAAATATAGCGATCAGTTAGACCCTGAGCATGTGAGTGAGATCCACCTGGGAAAGAATTGTATACAGAAATTCAGAAACTCCTTATCTTTCAAATGCCTATTACTGTAACAAATGACATTGGGAGACAACCCACTTGAGTAAAGTTACTCACTTACAAGTTTGCTGTCTTAGGAGCTAAATTTCTCTGTTGCCCAAATACAGTCATCACACTATAAACAATTGTGCTTCTGCTACCCTGTTAACTCAGACTTGCGCAAGCTTGTCTCCAGCTAACAGCAGCTTCCATGCTGTGAACTCCTGCCTCCCCTGCTGCATTCACTTCAATAAGATGTGAACTCCAGAGCCTAATTAGGTGGTTTGAAATACTGAGGATTGGATTTAGTGCATCGCCCTGCATAGAGGACTTTGTGGAGCTGCACTGCTACACAGGAGGAACACTAGCAAAAATTGTGCCTGAGAAAATACAGCATCTCCCAGTGCTGTTTGGTGCCCATAATGGGTGCACAGTCTGCAGCTTCCTGTAGAATGAAAGCAGATTGTTCCTTTTAGTGCCTTGCCCCTATCTCCCTAGGCTGATGTTGAAAGAATGACCCAGCCATAACTATGATTGGATGATATGTCTTGTGCAGCTTCCACTGTGAGCCTGAAAAGAGCTACATACAATCTAATCATAATAGTGATACACATGTTTAATTTTTGTGTTGGAAGAAAAATATTATTAAATATTTATATATAATCTCTAGTGTGTATGTGATATAGATTATATTGCACTATTATGGCCACACAGTTAAAACCACAAAAAGCTAGAAAGAGCAAAAGTTTAAAGGGAGGCAGTGCTACCTAGTGCAGTGGTTTTCAGTGTATGGTCCATGAACTCTCGGGGGTCTGCAGACTACATTGAAGATTTTCAAAGGGATCTGCACTGCTGTCCAACACTTTTTAGGGGGCCACAAATGAAAAAAGGTTGACAACCACTGGCTTAGTGCATAGGGCACCTGGAGTGGAACTCAGGAAATCTATTCCTCCCCCTATCCCTACCCTCCAGCATACCTACCTCTACCTCTTCCCCCCATCTTAGTGTCATCCGCAAAATTGCTGAGGGTGCAATCCATCCCATCATCCAGATCATTAATGAAGATTTTGAATAAAACTAGCCCCAAGACAGACCCCTGAGGCACTCCGCTTGATACCAGCTGCCAACTAAACATCGAACTGTTGATCACTACCCATTTGGCCCGACGATCTACCCAGCTTTCTTTCCACCTGATAGTCCATTCATCCAATCCATACTCTTTTAATTTTCTGGCAAGAATACTGTGGGAGACAGTAGCAAAAGCTTTGCTAAAGTCAAGATATATCACATCCACTGCTTTTTCCCATATCCATAGAGCCAGTTACCTCATCATAGAAGGTAATCAGGTTGGTCAGGCATGACTTGCCCTTGGTGAATTTTACTGTTCCTGATCACCTTCCTCTCTTCCAAGTGCTTCAGAATGGATTCCTTGAGGACCTGCTCCATGATTTTTTCCAGGGACTGAGGTGAGGCTAACTGATCTGTAGTTCCCCATATTCTCATTCTTCCCTTTTTTAAAGATGGGCACTATATTTGCCTTTTTCCAGTCTTCCAGGACCTCTCCCGATCACCACGTGTTTTCAAAGATAATGGCAATGGCTCTGCAATCACATCAGCCACTTCCCTCAGCTCCCTTGGATGCTTTAGATCCGGACCCATGGACTTGCGCATGTCCAGCTTTTCTAGATAGTCCTTAACCTGTTCTTTCACTACTGAGGGCTGCTCACCACCTCCACATACTGTGCTGCCCAGTGCAGCAGTTTGGTAGCTGACCTTGTCAGGGACGTCTGATGCAAAAAAAACATTGAGTTCATTGTCTGTCACTAGTTTGCCTCCCCCATTCAGTCAGGCTCCCACACTTTCCCTGACCACCACCTTGTTGCTAGCATACCTGTAGAAACCCATCTTGCAATCCTTCCCATCCCTTGCTAACTGCAACTTCAATTGTGCTTTGGCCTTCCTAATTATACCCCTGCATGCTCAAACAATATTTTTATACTTCTCCCTAGTCATCTGTCCAAGTTTCCACTTCCTTTTTGTGTTTAAACTCAGCAAAGATTTCTCTGTTAAGCCAAGCTGGTCACCTGTCACATTTGCTATTCTTTCTGCAGATTGGGATGGTTTGTTCCTGTGCCCTCAATAACGCTTCTCTAAAATACAGCCAGCTCTCATGGACTTCTTTCCCCCTCATATTCGCCTCCAGGGGATCCTGCCCATCCCCAGGAGAGTCAAAGTCTGCTTTTCTGAAGTCCAGGGTCTGTATTCTGCTGCTCTCCTTTCTTCTTTTTGCCAGGATCCTGAACTTGGCCATCTCATAGTCACTGCTGCCCAGGTTGCCACCCACTTCTACATCCCCTACCAATTCTTCCCTGTTTGTGAGTGGCAGGTCAAGAGGAGCATGGCCCCTGGTTAGTTCCTCCAGAATTTGCACCAGGAAGTTGTCCCCAACACTCTCCAAAAACTTCCTGGATTGTTGGTGCACTGCTACTTTTTTAGATCTACTTTCTTACAGGAGTCTAATGGGAAAACATACATTTTCTTACAAATAAAAGGCTTGTATGCACTGAAATGAAAATGACACCGTTTCTATTTCCTTCACTGAAGGACCTACTCTACAGTCTGACCGCTACAAAGAAGGGAAAAAAACAGAAGTGCATTGGGATGTTGGTGAATGAAAACCTTATCTGCATTCAAAAGCAAAAAATTCTTTGTCAGTAATTTTGGTGAAAAACATATATTTCAAAATATCCAGAGAATATTATTAGTGTTGGGCAAATTTCCCAAGTTTCAAGATCAATTTGGGTATGCATCAAAAAACTAAGAGGCCTGATTCAATATTCATTGCATTACCAAAAGTCCCATTAAACTTAATGGGAACTTGCAGGATCTAGACCCCAGACTTTATCTGAATTATCCAAATCTCTCTCTGTCAGGTTTGCAAAGCATGTCATGCCTCCTCTATTGGTTAACGTAGGATAACACCCTATTACTAACTAGAACTAGTGACATCTGAGGAAGTTTATCCTTTTGCTCCTAGGGAGTCTGTGCTTTGTTGTTGAAAGTCCCATGTTCAAATTAAAAAAGCAATTTTGGATCAAAACTCTCAGGCTTTAGTATTTTTTCTTTCAGTATTTGCAGCATCAATTGGTTGGATTTGGTAGAAAACTAATGAGCATCTAGGATATTGCTCCTATAGTCACTTAAAATTTTGCTTCCCTTGCTGAACACTAAGATATACCTGTTGTAGCCTCTTGTTGATTGTGATTTTGTTGACGCCAATTTGCAGTGTTATTGACTTTAAATGGAGCAGAATCAGAGTTTTAACTGATCTGCAGAGACAGGACATAAATATTTTATTTTGAAAGGGCTGAGTACTTTGAAGAGATAATTTGTGGGATTCCATCCAATAGAGAGAATGGTAAGATTACTCAAGATCTATGGATCCTTGATCAATAAAGTCCAAAACTGACTGAAGGGATCTCACTAAATTAGATGACTAGGCAAGAAAAGAGCAAATGAAATTCAGACTTGATAAGTGCAAAGTAGTGCACATTGTAAAACCATAATCCTGCCTATCCATACAAAACGATGGGGTCTAAATTAGCAGTTTTCACTTAAGAAAGAGATCTTGGAGTCGCTGTGGATAGTACTCTGAAAAGATCTGCTCAAAGTGCAGTAGCAGTCAAAAAAAGATAACAGTAATAGGAACCATTAGGAGAGGGATCGATAATAAAGCAGGAAATATAATGCCACTATATAAATCTATGGTATGCCCACACCTTGAATACTGAATGCAGTTGTGGTTGCCCCATGTCAAAAAAATGATATATTGGAATTGGAAAAAGTATGGAGAAGGGCAACACACATGAGTATGGAGAGCTTCCATATGGGGAGAGATTAAAAAAACTAGGACTGATTTGATAGACATCTATAAAATCATGAATGGTGTGGAGAATAGGGAAGTGTTGTTTACCCTCATCAAGAACCATGGATCACCCAATGAAATGAATAGGTAGCAGGTTTAAAACAGAAGTCAACACAACACAGTCAACCCGTGGAACTCGTCTCCAGGGAATGTTGTGAAGGCCAGAAATAGATTTGGGTTTAAAAAAAAACAAACAAAAAAAAGTTCCTGGAGGATCAGTGGCTAATACCAACGTAGTCAGGGATGCAACCCCATGCTCTGGGTGTCTCTAAACCTCTGACTGCCAGAAACTGAGACTGGATAACTGGGGATGGATCACTCAATAAATTGTCCTGTTGTGTTCATTCCCTCTGAAGCACCTGGCACCAGTCACTGTTGGAGGACAGGATACTGAGCTAGATGGACCATTGGTCTGATCCATCAAAGCCGTTCTTATCCTTGCCCAAGATTGAGAACTGATTGCCTTAGAATTGTGAGATGAAAGAGTAAGATACTGACCTCGGGGCCTCACTAGTAAGGCTGTGTAGTGGTGTGTGTGTGTGTGTGTGTGTGTTTCTGATGTTCGGAGAGGAAAGTCCCACCCTTGGTTGTGGGTGATATAAGAACTATTGCACAGCCTCTACCCCAGCTTAATGGTTGGGGTGGCTTTTGTGACCCTGGTTCCTGGCTCCCAGCTAGTTTGAAAATCTGACACTAAGAGCTCAAGGCCACATCTTTGCTCAACATGCTGAGGCCCTTTTCCAAATCTTCCCATTTATTTTGGAGTCTAAACGGGAGCTGAACACTTACAAAGTTGTGGCCCTACTTATGGGAGCTAAACCCTTTTGAAAATCTAGCCCACAGCCAGGATCCATCCACATCCTGGCTCCAAAGAACCTCTTAATGTAGTTACTGGCAGTCCCCACAGCTCAGTAAACATGCCACAGAAAATCCTGCTTCACTCCTGTTGCCTGAGCTTTCAGGCAAGGTGGAAGTAGTGTGGGCTGGCGATGGGTTTTGTGGCAAGATATGGTCCTATAGAAAACTCATATGCTCTGGCAGCAACTTGCATGTATTTTGTCTCCAGTTAAATGGCTGGATGGCATGTGGCCCTCACACATGGCATTCTGCATGGTTTCTGAGGATTGCTTGGTGGTTCAAATAATGAATGACAAAAGCTGGCAAAAGGATTGTTATGTGCAAAGTGTCTCATTACCCTAGATGTTGGACAGTGATTAAATATAGTTACACAAAAATGTCCAAAATAATAATCTATGTTCAAGAAGACAGAATTGATGTACCAATCATTATATTTGTATCAACTATGGGTGTTGGGTGTGACCTTGGGCTACCGGTGTGGTAGGGGATATGTGGTTATCCCCATTTTAGAAATGGGCAGTTGTGGGCATTGAGAGATTAAGTGGCTTGTACAATGTCACATCGCTTGTTGCAGAAATGGGAACGGATCCCACGTCTCCTGACTCCCTTTATTATACCTTAATTGCAAAACCATATTTCTGTCCTACTGTATATTGCTGTTATCTCAGTATGGTGATATAAATGTGTGTTGATAGTTGTTCTTTTTCCTTATATAAATAGTAAGCATATTATTTTGATACAATCATTTACATATCTATCTAGATACTCAGATACTGTAGCATCTGAGTCTGTCACAGTCACTGAAGGATTTTATCCTCACAATACCCTTGTGAATTAATGATTGTATTATTCCCGTTTTAAAGGTTAGCTTAAGTGACTTGCCCAAGGTCACATGAGAAGTTTGTTGCTGAGCTGGGAATTGAATGTAAGTCTCTGGGGTTCAAAACCAGCACCCTAACCACTCCACCATCCTTCCTCCAATAATTGTATTATTCCAAAATTATATGTAGAATATAAGATGGTGCAGCATGGGGTATTTCCCTTACATGGGACTTGATGGTCCCATTACTTACAAGGGGCCCAGCCTCAGGAAGCGTGACATAGTTGTCACTTTGTTTTTTTAGGAAGTTCTATTTTTTTTTTTTTTTTAAATAAAGTTTCTCCCTTCTCTTGACAAACAGATCAATGTAGAATGTACCTTCTTAAAATGACCTTGGGGATTAGGGTGTGTAAGACTGAATCCTTGGCCAGTGTAATGTTTTCTATTTATTTGTATATATTAATGTATATATCAGTTTATTTACATATTTGTTCAGTCTTTCTATACATAATTATATATAACATTAATATTGAATGAAACACAAGGAATTTTAAAGTACAGTAGCTATAGCTTGAAGTTTGAGTGTATTTGGATTTTTAAATATTTTCTGTTACAGTGAATGTTGTACCCAACTTTGACCATAAAATGAATTTATGTGAATAAAGAAGTAATAACTGCTTCCTTTTAACATGAGCTGAGCCTAGCTTCAAAATGCAGTCATTTCAGAAATTTGATAGAAATGCACTTTTGTTGTGGGGGGAGAAGGGAAATGCCTTTGGCAGTCACTGTGCGGCTATCATTTCTAGTTCTATCATTATCACCCTTCTACTGTCATCCTTTTCTTTGTTTTTTAAAAATCTGCTCAGGTTGATTTGGTCAAATAAAATTAAGTTAACTTATTAATGCAAAGTATTAACTGAATAGGGGATCGGGAATAGCTTAGCCAATGGTAATGATTTTGGCCACTCCAGATTGGGGGGCATGTGTGTTTATGGTCCCAATTCACTGAAGCACTTAAACACATGCTTAATTTAAGCATTTGCTTTGGTGCCAGGTACTTCAGTGGGGCCATTTATGTATTTAAAGTTCAACTCGTGCTCATGTGCTTTGCTGACTAGGGATACAATCAGTCAGTGGTGTGTAAAGTTAAGCATCTGTGTAAATGAGGTGCTGAATTAGGACCTAAGTCCCTTAGTCCATGGATGACATGCATCAGAGTATTGGAATCTGTGGGCTCACCTCTCAGATTGCCTCAGGTGGGAATCTAAAGAGGCATAGGCCCATCTTTGCACTGGCGTCCGGCTTGGTTTCTTGTCATCTCCTGCACCCCTTCCCATAGGTCCCAGAACCTCCATTGCCTATGTAAGGGGGTACCATAGTATGCTTTGTTTGTTTTTTGCTTCCATGGAAAGGATTAACATATGCTAATTATCTCAACAAGAGCGGTGAGGAAAGGGGACACAATGCTGCAAGAGAATGGCCATTCAGCCTGCCTACCCACCCTACTGTAGACCATGATCCTCAAGCAGCTCCTGTTTAGGGGCTTTTCTGGGGTTTGCAGGGATGCTGCAATGGAGGCTGTGCTTCTCCCATGTCAGAACTCGGCAACCTTTTCATTCCTTCTACTCCCAGAGTTTTATGGGATGATTTGGCCCTTAAGTCCTTATTCTGTATTGCCTCTTATCTATATTCAAATCCATGGATGTCAATGGGAGTTGCAAGCATGGATTAAGATCAGTATATAGTAATTCTGGGGGGAGGATCAAGGGAAGGAATTAGAAAAGTGGTCTAGGCACAGCTGCCTTTAGTCTTGATGGGCTGGAGAGAAATGAAAATAAAACAGTTGCAGATCTAAGCAAATTGCACTGTAGTAAGTGATTCTCATGACACCTCTTTCCTGGTTAAAACTATTTTGAGATTTTACAAACTAGACATCAGTAAATAAATGAAAACACAAATACATAAAAGGTAGTGTGTAGGCCCATCCGCTGAAGAGGTGTTTGTAAATGAAGTTTCCACAAACCTACAGAAGAAATCACTTTACATTCCATGCTTTGCAGCAACTCTCTTGGGATGTCTTTCTTACTGAAATGAGATCATGTAAGTTTGTGCTGCCAAGAGTGTGAGGAGAGGATGAATGGTTTTTGTTTTTGTTTTGTTTGTTTTTTTTTGTCTTGCAGCACTGAGAATTCTCCGTCTACCCCAATCTCATTCTACAGGAAGATGGGACGTTCCATGACCTTTCCATGTGGCTCAGGGATTGCCTCTGTGTTAAAAACAAAAGTGTTGCGATGTTTGCCTCATCAAACAACTTTCTTGGATGATCATCTCTAGGTGATTTATGAGGAACAGCGATATTACCAATAACACAAAATAAGTTATTTCCTTGGCATTTTCCTTTACTTAATTTTTCAAACGTTTCCCCCCTTGCATGCAACAGAAACCAAGAGTCTGGACAGACAATGCACTTTTGCCACTTTTCTGTGCTTAGAAGTTAGGTAACGTTTTTTTGTAACAGAAATTTAAAACCCAGCAGGGCATAACTATCCAAGCAAGGGAAAGTATTTAAATACAACCACAGTGAGTTGAGGAGAGTAAATAGTTTTTCCTCTCTTCACCTCAAATCTTATTCTCTCCATCTTTGTCCCGTTCCTCCTCTTCCTCCTTACTTTGAGGGGTGAGTAGGCAGCGTTTTTTTCATTTCTTCCTCATTATTCCACAATTGCCCACCTTTAGTGTTGTTGTACCTTCTTTTGAAGCAAATGTGGATACCATGCCACTTGGTCTAACCTCTGATTTCTTCTCTGTTGCTCTAGTGGAGGGCCTAAGGCTTTCAATGGGAGTTAGGCACCTACCTGCTTGGGCACTTTTAAAAATCCCACTAGATGCCTGTCTGCAGTTAGGGCCTGATTTAGAACAGTATTTACCTCTGTGGGAGCCAAAGTCAGGGTGTAAAAGTCTGTCCCATCTTCCTCTCTCTGCAGGCATCTTTTCTGTTGGGCACCATTGAGCATCATGCAGCCCAAATGTGACCCAGAATGCAAGTCTCTGCCCAATCATCCCAATTGCTCTCTCAGATCAATCGTTAGTTTGCAGGCTGATACAATCATCTGAACACACATTGAGAAAGCTTTTGCGATTTGCATTTCAGCTTTAATTGAGCTCTGGTTTTACTGGTTCAAATAACTGTACAGTAGGTGGTGCCCATGGCCCTCACATCTCACTTCAGTTCTGAAGGATAGTAGGAGTTAAAATTATGCCTAATTTGAGAAATCTGTCTAGGGCTAATTATAAACCAAGTTAAAAGCAGATTGATGAGGACCCTGCCAGATGGAAACAGTTTTCACATTTCTTCCTAGGGGTTGTGGGTGTAGTTAAAAGGAATATCCTCCCCCGACTAGTCTATCTCCATCAGCTATTACCTCTCATAACAGTATTTTTCTTTCTCCCTAAACAATGAGGGGGCAGTGTAAACTTTCAGGTTTCAAAATAAGATGGCCAAGCTCAAAGCCTGCTTGCTGATGAATCTAAAGATAAATGCATTGTGCAATTTAAAATTTCATTTTTTGGCAGCACTGTGTACTGAACATTTTATTCCTGGCTGGTTGAGACAGCAATTCACATATTTCATCCCTCTTACTTCAATGCAGAACTTATCTGCTGGACTTGAGGGCAAAGTGTTCCACTTATAGTACTGCATTATGTTGTTTTTGCTTATCTTCTGCTAGGCTGCAGGATTGTATATCTAAGAAGTAGGGCCGTCCAGTCTTGAAGTAAAACATGCTAATATCTGGAAGTCTAGCACCCTCGCAAATGCTGAACTAGTCTTCCAAAGTAGGGAGAGAGCTCCATTTTTTGCACATTTAAAAATTCTTGCAGCGGTTTTCAAACTGTGGGTCTGCAGGACTGGCTTAGATTTGCTGAGGCCCAAGGAAGAAGCCTGAGCTCCACTTCCTAGAGCTGAAGCTGAAGCCTGAGGACTTCAGCCCTGGGTAGCCGTGCTTGGGTTACAGACCCCCTGTAACCCAAGCACCCCGGAGGCAGTGGGGTTCGAGCTTTGGCTTTGGCCCTTCCCAGCCAAGGTGGAAGAGCTCAGGCATCAGTCTCCCATCCTGGGATCGTGTAGTGTTTTTTTGTTGTTGTCAGAAGGGGGTCGCAGTGCAATGAAGTTTGAGAAGCACTGAATTAGTGTAAATAAAGCACCCAAGAATACAGCAGACAGAAGAATCTTGTACTTGGCAGAGGAATGGACTTAGATGACCTGATGTTGATATTTGTCTATAATGTCTGTACTACTTTAAGTGAGGGATTTCCTGCCTCGATGGAACAAGGGACACACTTCTCAGCACCTTTTCTGGCTGCTTTGTGCTGCCATGCAAAGCAGTCCAAAAGCTGTCCTCATGGAGCAGTCAAGAATTCCTTCTGACACAGGAGCATTGCAAAGACAGGGTAACTAACTCTGTGCTACCTATCCTTCACCTCTGCCTAGGGGCATGTTGGGGCCTGAGAGAGCTAGAAATAGGGCATGCCTGGTGTGGGGCAGAGCACCTGTCTCTTCACCAGATCCAGATGGCGCAGCAGCTGGCTGCAGCCAGTTTCACTTAGCACAGACCTGAAGCTACTGTAAGAGATGCCTGCGGCAGTTTCAACCTCTTGCTGACCTAAAATTGAGTGAGTGGAAAGATGATTTTGGTATCTTCTCCCTTTTTTCTTCAACTGCACCAAGTGTAAACTCAGTACACCTCAGGATAGAGCCCAATGGCTACAGTATTAAGGCTATCTATTTACTGTTTAATGTTTTTTCAAATCCTGTCACCAAAAGCCAACCATGATAAAGTACCAGGAATGGGTATTTTTGAGTGCTTCTAGATCAAGGATTTGTATCTAACAGAGACTGCCTAGCCTATCCTGGTCTGACTTATTGATGCCTGTTACCTCCCTGGAAACACATTTCCTTTTTAATATAAGAATGGGAAAAAGTTTAGATCCAAGTTTGATCAATATTAAAACAAAACCTGTCTAGCTGCTGGCTAAGTAGCACAAAGTACTTCCTAGTTCTAGTAAGCCCAGATGTTTAGGGATGGACCCACACCAAAATCTTTGAACTGAATAATCTCCCCTGATTCTGTTCTCACTTATTCAATGGAATTACTTCTGATTTAAACTAAAATGTAGTGGAATTAAGAATATGAAACCAGGATGAGAACAGAATTGAGCCCAAAATCTTTACAGCAGTGTAATTAGCATTTTGTTATCTGACTGTTCTAGTAACAGTTTAAAAATATTATTACTACAGGCAAATACAATGCAATTAACATAACTGGGGAACAGGAGAGACTTGTGGGATATAGTTTACGTATCTGACAGTGGGAAAGAGTGTGCAGAAAAGAGTTTCTCTTTCCTATATTCCTGCACACTCTTTCCCATTGTCAGATACATATATCGGAGGCTGAGGCTACAAACAGAATGTCTCTCCTGCCACTTTAGGGCCTTTTTCTTTCATGATATTCTACTCCTTTGGGGCAGACTATGAGCCAAGCCTCTGCTATTCTGTAAGTTTAACTACGTGATACATTAAAAATAGAAATGCTTATTTAGGAAGCATAAAGAATGCCATTAGTAACTAGACTTGTGGGAGGGGGGTGGCTGCTGCCCAAAGTCTTTTTTTTTTTTTTTCTTCCTCCTCCTACTTTTGTTTTACTCATTTTTTTTTCTCAGTATCATCTCTTCATCCAGTATCAGCCTGGATGTTTTCTTGCCTCCAGCCAGTAGATGGATTTGAATAATCTATACCAAACTATCTGTAGATGAGGTGGTAAAGGGGCCGTAGAGGAAGCAGTATGGCCACCTCCATAAACTCAGACTGTCGGTTCAGAGCCTAGCAGAGCTGTGCTCAGCTGGAACTCTCAAAGCAACATGGCCCAAAGCCCTGAGAAATCACATTTTCCTATGCAACTTAGTGAAGCTATGATGACAAGCCCAAGTGTGGGATTATGGCAGCTCTGTTGTACTGTATCCCCTTTCTGTGCTTCTGAAACTTTAAAAACTGCTCAAAGCGGCTTTCAAGAAGTTGAGCCTCATAATTTAAACACCCTCCACCCCCTGCTCTGTTCAATGTTTTGATGAAGTCACATACTGGGGGGCTCATTACAAAGAACTGTGCACCAATCCCATTAATGAAGAGGGACACCAGCAGTACACTTACAAGGGATGCAGCATGTAGATTCAACATCCTGTAGAGCATGGCAGTGCAGTAAAACTGCATATGTACAAAAAGTACACTTATATGGCCATTCATTACCTAATTTGAATTTTAATAGATAAACTCTTACAACAGTGGCAGGCTGGAAAGAAACAATGATTTGAAAAAGGCCAAAGATGATATTACTGGATAATTATCTCTCAATTTAAAATGCATTTTGTCTTACTCCTGTATAGTATTTTATTAGCCTATCATAGCATGTTGGAAGGTTATGGCTGAAAGCCATGGTAAGAAGCAGATCCCCCATTAATAGTGGTGTCCCCTGCCACCCCCACTCCAGCAGGTGCAATGGTGCATTGGGTTGTAAATGGAAAGGTACCCTGGATGACCATCTCATATCAGCAAAACAAAATTCATTTGCACATCAAGCAAACAATCATCAGAGCTTTGGGAAACTACAGCCATACAAACACTGGCATTACACGGGGAGCGAGAGAGAGAGATGAAATATTTTAAAAAATTGTGACTACTGTGGCTTCAGTAAGTATCCTCAGCTTCATAAAGCTGAGGATATAACATTTAGAAAGCTTTTAAGTGCTTTGTGCAAATGGTGGGCATGTTCCCACTGGAAAAACCTCTCAGCGCTGAGGCAGCAATGCACAAAGAGAGATTGAATTTCACTGTGGTCATGTGTTGTGTTTAGTGTCTCTCTCCCTTGCCCCTTAACTTTTTGGTAGATATTTGCAGCTGCTCAGCAGGTACAATAACATTTCATTGTCACACTGAACAGCGGATGAGGCAAAGCTGATGGCATCTACTTGATAAAAGGAAAACGGGGGGGGGGGGGGGAGGAATCCTTTCTCTTTTCTAAAAGAAAGGCAGTGTATAATCACCGAAGCTGTGATTAAAAACACCTGTTGACTATAGAATTGATTTTTGGTCTCTGCCTTACAGGATTCACTACATGATTAAAGCATTTCAGGCTTCACTTGAGAGAAGGGACTGGCTTACCTATATCTTTAATATCTCTGGCCAGGCTCTCTTTGCTGCCCTTCTAGCAGATGTCTGGCTTGATTGCTTCTCAGATCTTTTGGTAGAAACCTGCAGAAAAGGATATTTTGCAAGTCTTTGTTGCATTGTTACTCTTTTTTTTTTTAAAGAGCTCTGAAGAGGAGGTGCCAATAATGCATTGGTATACATGGTTCAGTGCTTTCTTTTAGCTTTCACCCATCCACTGTAGAGAGAAAAATAGATGAAAAGAGATCCTGAAGATATATCTGCAATGTTTAGGGGATGCCATTTTTTTTTATTGCTCTTAAAATATGCTGGACCATTCCTGTAGATGCGGGGGGGGGGAGCCACAGGTTTCATATCATAGGTCTTGATTATTGTATATATTCACCAAAGCTATCCCTTGTCAGTAGGGAACTGGAGAGCATCTACTATGCACAGAGAGTTGGAGCTGATGGCTTATGGGTTATACTGAAAATTGAATCACATTGGCTGTATGGCCTTTGTGCAAGAAGTTTGGTCTCAGTTCAGTTCCTAGTGCACATGATGATCAAACCACATGCACCACCACCTTGCTATACCTGCTTACAATGGGAAATAGAAGAGCTGGATACTTTAATCTTATCCTGCAATGAATTCAGACAATGGTGGGTCTCCTGACGCTAGAGTTACCTTTTGGGACAGGGCTCAACTTTCTATAACATCTTGGGACTTTGTAATCTCAACGAGGCCCTGTGACTAGTGGCCACCCTAAATAGTGGCTCAAAGTTCAGAATGCTATATAAATCAGTCCTTGCCACTAAGTCTTAAAGTTATGGAAGCTGAGCTGTGGGCCTGAGAATTTCTGCCTCTTCTGCCCACGAAGCCTGAGTCCATAGGCTAAAAGCCAGAGGTGACAGGTATGCTACCATCATTAAGTGTGTGTCTTCACTGGAGAGAAGAAAAAGTGTTCTTGAATTGGATTAGTTAACTTGGGTTAAAAAAGCAGTGAAGACACAGCAACTCTGCTTGAACTATTGGATCTATAGGGGAGACTGGAGTTGAACTTGAGCTGCTAACCCAACTTAAAAGCAAACTTGCTGTGTTTTCACTGCTGTTTCAACTCAAGATAACTAATGTGGGTTAGCTAAACTCACTCAGTTAAGAATACTTTTTTTTTTTTACAGTAAATATTTTGGTTAGAGGTGTGATTGTTTTACTGATATATAGTGACATTGGAACTCCCTTAATGTGCACAGAGTTGTATAGGTGGAAAGGCCCCTTCTATCTTGTCAAAGGGGGGCTTAGTCCATTCTAGAGAGAGCAGAGCTAAGTCCTCTGTAACCAGCAGCCTGGTCATGTCAAGGGGTTAATTAAGCCTGGTGAGATACCAGCAGTAGTTAGGTGATACCAGTCCTGCCTGGGATGGATGGAGAGCATTGGTTAAAAGAGGAGGGTTGTATAGGAGGAGGAGTTCTGCAGGCACTTTGGTTGAGAAAGGAAGGTTGCTTGGGAATGGAGGTCCAAGCAGTAACAATTAAAGGGGAGGGAGTTGTGAGCCAGACCTGTCTGGAAAGGGTTGCAGGCAGGGCGTGACAAACACATTGCCAGGAAACAATTTGCTGATGATGTACTTGTATTTCTTGTTCCCCTTCCCATACAGGAATAAACTCTTTTGATATAGCTGTGTCTGTAGAACAGGGTTGTACCGCTTTATCAATGCTGGGATAGTTAAAGTGGTACAAATTTCTGGCACAGACAACGAGGTGGTCTCATTGCTACAAGCAGCCTCTCCAGAGCTAGTTTAAGAGGTGGTGAGTCAGTGCTAGGAAGTTTGAACTGCCGTTCCCTATGCTACATTTGTTGAAGAGGATAAACGTACTCCTTTGATAGCCAGAGCTATCAATCTCCATCTTTTAGCAAGGAGGAAATTCCCTTCATTTTATTTCAAATTAACTTTTTATTTCCTTTACATTTGAAACCGCATGCAAGAAAAGTGTTGTTGGGATTTTTTATATATATGTGTACACACACATTTCCTCTTAATGAATGCTTATCATTCATTTGGTTTAAAGAAAAAAAAACTAGATGCTTTTTGTAGCTGCACCTACACTAAGGCTTTTGCTAGCACCACGGGCGGCTCCAGGCCCCAGCATGCCAAGCGCGTGCTTGGGGCGGCATGCCGCGGTGGGTTCTCTGCCGAGACCTGCAGAGGGTCTGCTGGTCCCGCGGTGTCCGGTGGACGCCTGCGAGAGGTCCACTGGAGCTGCGGGACTGGCGACTGGCAGAGCGCCCCCTGCGGCATGCCGCCGTGCTTGGGGTGGCGAAATGTCTAGAGCTGCCCCTGGCTGGCACGCAAAATTTACATGCAGGCAACATTGCTACACTGCAAATGTTTCTAGTATAGACCCGGCCTAAGCATTCTTGGCTAAAAATTTGCTGTTGAAATTTTTTTTCCCTGGAATTTTGTCCCAAAACAAACAAACAAAAAAGCAAAAAAAAAAAATGCGCACACATTTTAACAGAAAATGTCTGGATTTTTTTAACAATTCTTTTTCTGTTAGGAAACCAACACTTCCCCCCCATATATTTGAAAAATTTTAGGCTCAACTGAACATTTCAGTTTCCAACACTTCCCCCCCAAAAAAAAATAGTTTTTGACCCAAAAATTATTTTTTTTTTCTCAGGGGGAGAAGAAGAATTCCTACTAGCTCAAGAAATACATCCACAGAAGCTAGCCCTAAGTAAGTCCTTTCCTTGGTCCTATTTGTTAAAATGACATTTTGCTTTTGCCTCTTTCAAAGAAGGAAGCTTTTCTTTATGAATCTGCAGTTGCTGAATTTGCTAAAAAGAAACAAATATGTAAAATACAAAAGAAATAAGCAGTTCCTGCATTGGTATCTGCTAGTGTGGACTCCTTGTGTCTACGTAGATTCCTACTGAAGTCAGTGGAAACCTGTATAATGCCAGAATCTGTCCCAATGGAGCCCAGCACAAGGTCAGGGTCTAACCATATATCCACTGTGTCATGTTGCTCTTCTCTGTTAACTTACCTGGCAAATGTATTTGAATGTTTGGTCTCTGTTACATTTAGCTGTTTGAAATTTGTGCTGCTTTGTACTTTTTCATGGGGTGTAATGGTAAAACATGAATGGCTTTTATATCGGCTGCTGGCAGAAACTACACAGCCCCTTATTTCATGAGTTTAAAAGCCTCTGCATTAGGCATCCTTAAGTTTCCTTGCATTGGCAAGATTCTTTGTGGCAAGACTGTGAACAATGTGAATTCAGAGGCATTTTTTCAAAGCCATACTTACTCCACAGAAGTTGCATCTAAAAGCAAAATATTTGATGCTAGATGCACAGGAACTGTGTTCAAACTTGTGCAGCTTTGAGTTTTATTGGGATTTAGCATCAGTCGGTTTAAGCAAAGATTTACTAAATATTTGCAAACTTTTTCTATTGGTTTAGTTTGAACTGTCTGAAAATGTGTTGCCTTATTTCACCTATTTCTCTGTTAAAACAAATCAATACATGACCCAGAAAATTTAAAAGAACGAGAAAACAATAAACAGTCTGCTCAGAAACAGAATTGGCCATAGCTGTTTTAACCGATTGATGATATCTGTGGTGTTTTTTTTATTATTTGACCAGTTTTATATGTGGCTTGATAATATTCATTATATAAAGTCTTTGCAGTCCCCCCTCCCCCCATCAGTTGCTGAATAAATTACTTGTGAATATATTTTTTTCATCATCCAACCAAATCTATGCAGCATAGGGATGTTCACATCCAGCTGTTGCCATATGGCCCATTTTATGACTGATGGATCCAGAGCAGAATGTTCCCAGGTTTTGGTTCAGGCTTATCTCGAAGTGCAGAAAGAATAGCAAATATGGCAGGCTACCAGTTTGGCTTAACAGTGAAATCTTTGGTGAGCTTACACTCAAAAAGGAAGGTTACAAGAAGTGGAAATTTGGACAGATGGCTAGCAATATTTTTATACTCCTCCCTAGAACATGCAGGGATGTAATCAGGAAGGCCAAGGCACAATCAGAGTTGCAGCTAGAAAGAGATGTGAAGAGTAGCCAGAAGGGTTTCTACAACCCTTAGCAACAAGAAGAAGGTCAGGGAAAGTGTGGGACCCTTACTAAATGGGGGAGGCAATATAGTGACAGGTGATGTGGAAAAAGATGAAGTACTCAATGCTTTTTTTGCCTCGGTCTTCACAGACAAGGTCAGCTCCCAGACTGCTGCACTGGGTAACACTAGTATGGGGAGGAGGCAAGCAGCCCTCAGTTGTGAAAGAACAGGTTAAGGACTATTTAGAAAAGCTGGACATGCACAAGTCCATGGGTCCGGATCTAATGCATCGAAGAGTGCTGAGGGAGTTGGCTGATGTGATTGCAGAGCCATTGGCCGTTTATCTTTTTGAAAATTCGTGGCGACCGGTGGAAGTCCTGAACAATTGGAAAAAGGCAAATATAGTGCCCATAGTTGAAAAAAAAGGAAGAAGGAAAATCTGGGGAACTACAGAGCGGTCAACCTCACTTGAGTCCCCTGCAAAATCATGGAGCAGGTCCTCAAGGAATCAATTTTGAAGCACTTGGAAAAGGTGGTGATCAGGAACAGTTAACATGGATGCACCAAGGGCAAGTCATGCCTGACCAACCTGATTGCCTTCTATTATGAGATAACTGGCTCTGTGGATTATGGGGAAAATGGTGGATGTGATATATCTTGACTTTAGCAAAGCTTTTGATACAGTCTCCCACAGTATTCTTGCCAGCAAGTTAAAGTATGGATTGGATGAATGGTGGATAGAAAGCTGAGTAGATTTGTTTGTTTGTTTGTTTGATCACTACCCATTGAGCCGATGTCTAGTTGGTTACCGCTATCAAGCGAAGTGCCCCGAGGTTGATTCTGGGGCCGGTTCAACATCTTTATCAATGATCTGGATAATGAGATTAATTGCACCCTCAGCAAGTTTGCAGATGACACTAAGCTGGGGGGAGAGGTAGATACTCTGGAGGGTAGGGATAGGGTCCAGAACGATCTAGACAAATTGGATGATTGGGCCAAAAGAAATCTGAGGTTCAACAAGGACAACTGCAGAGTCCTCCTCTTAGGAAGGAAGAATCCCGTGCACCGCTACAGGCTGTGGACAACTGGCTAAGCAGCAGTTCTGCAGAAAGGACCTGGGGGTTACAGTGGATGAGAAGCTGGATATGAGTCAGCAGTGTGCCCCATTGCTAATGGCATATTGGTCTGCATTTATAGGACCACTGTCAGCAGATAGAGGGAAGTGATTATTTCCCCCCCTATTCAGCACTGGTGAGGCCACACCTGGAGTAGTGTGTCCAGTTTTGGTCCCCCCACTACAGAAGGGATGTGAACAAATTGGAGAGAGTCCAGCGGAAGGCAATGAAAATGATTAGGAGGCTGGGGTACATGACTTACGAGGAGAGGGTAAGGGAACTGGGCTTATTTAGTCTGCAGAGGAAAAGTGAGGGGGCAAAGAGCAGTGCTCTCAAGTTGCAGTGGAAGAGGTCTAGGTTGGATATCAGGAAACACTATTTCACTAGGATGGTTCAGTTAGTGTTGGTCTAGATGACCTCCTGAGGTCTCTTCCAACCCTAATATTCTATGATTATCTTTACTAATATATAGCTAGGCTTGTCAGAAAGATTTTAATTTTTTTATAATTTTGACAGATGTTTATTAAGCATTTAATTTAAATTTTCAGAATTGTGCAAAGTTATGGGTTTTGAGCATTTTGTGTTAGAATTTTATCAATTTAAAATTTCACAGCTGTGGGGAATGACTTGGGAGAGGTTAGACAATAATTATTTAATGAAAACTGATGTTGAGATTGAAAAAGTTAAATATTCGTTAAATATTCGTAACACATTCTCTGCGTTATGTGGCAAAGTATACAAAGAGCCACATATAATTCTGTGAGGTCCTGAGAGTAGCTCAAAGTTGCTCTGTTTCATAGTTACTCTGCCTGATGGCACATGTCGAGTGGCTGGAATTGTAGTAGAATTTATCAGAAAGCAGTTCTGGGAGTGAATCAGAGACCCATGTGTGACAGAAATCTATTGGGATGTGCTGGTATGAAGAGTGTGCTCCCAAATCCCATTCTCACCAGTGATGTTCAGTGGTTGCAGCCCTCTACCTCATAGTTTCTCCCTCCTTCACTGTTTCCTTGTGGCAGCTGGCAGGAAACTACAGATGCCTCAGTATGGGTGGGACACCAAGGCTAGTTGCTTCTTCCTGGCCTGCTCACCCAGCTGGTGGTTCTCTCTACATTGAGGTCTCCATTCCAATGCACAAGGGAACAGAAAAATATGTTAACACAGGTCATTAGAGCACAAAGAACAGGCTGGGGCAGGAGCCTCGGAGAGCTGTGGAACTGTTGAGGAAATTCCCCTGGCTCCAGCAGTAGAGGGGAGGAGGATGGCTGCTCTTCATCACCTCCAGCCTCAGCAAGAGAAGTAACTGATGGATGGGGCTAGAAGCAGAAAGCCTCTCAACAACTGCTTCTTAAACCCAGTGAGAGGACAAGAGAGTAGAAAGAAACCCCTTTTCCATCTTTCTGCCACTGATAAGGGATATAAACTTCATGGCACAAGTCAACCTGTATTTAATTGTGGTTAGGAATCTGCCCCTATGGATAGATTATTCCATAAATGTCCTTTTTGGAGTTTCTTGCACTGACCTCAGAAGCACTGGTGCTAGCCACTGTCTGAGACAAGATGGACCACTACTGGAATTCATTATGGCAATTCCTATATACTTGATGGTCAGAATTACTCACCAAATAATTCCTGTGACTAGTATATACATTGTCTGTGGACAATCAGCAAATGGGAAGAGAAGTGATATTCCCTTAATAAACTATTTATGAATTATTTGTCCATTTCTACTTTCTAAGCCTGAATCAAATATAACCAAAGAAGATTTTTCTCAGCTACTGTACCTTGGTTCTGGAGTTTCATTGTAAGGTGACTATTTCTAATCATTTCCCCAATTCAATTCCTATGACAATGCTCAAATTTGATTTTTTTCTTTCATTTCTGACTTTGGATAGACTTGAGTTAGAATTCAGCTTCCACGTCCACTTCCCCCCTGCCCCCAGCTAAGGTGTTAAATTTTAATCATGAACTATAAAGGGGAAAAATATCAGTGTCTTTTTAGAAAATCCTGTTCTAAAGGGTTACAAATTCAAAAATCTCAACAATGAGAACTCCCAACATCTTTTAAAACTGCATACTTGAAAACAATATTTGGTTTCTGAGTGCAATAATATGAAAACTTATAGTGGTGGACTGATAAAAGTACTTTCAAAGAAATGTCACTTAACAAAAGAAATACATTAGCCATAGCTTTTGTGAAACCTGCATTATAACATTTGACAAAATGGGCTTTGAGGCATAACACATACTCTGTCAATGGTCAGGAGTCTGAATAAACTGTAAAGGATTTAAGAAGCCCTGGTGAATGAATATATAAAACAAGTTTTTAGCCTTTCACTATTCCAGTATGTGATATTCAGAAATTACTCCCTTATAACTAATAAAAAAAAAATCCTTAGTGAAATTTTGTAGAATTGCACAGGGGAGAGTATGTATTGCTAACTTGATATTTGCATCTTCTGTGCCTATATATAATTTCTGTCTTAAAGGGCTTTGGGTATTGTACCAAAAACCTGAGTGATGGCTGTATTTCTGGGTAATATGGCAGCATATTATTTATGTCTTCAAAACAGCCATTTTTATTTTATAAAGCAAACATTTTATGTGATGTATTTAGGATACTGTATATTGCATCACAATATGCCAGCAGTCCATATCCCATTCAAGGTCAAAAGGAGGAGGTCTTCTTGGGCTGTTAGTTCAGACCTGGTTCATCTATCCTTAGGAAGCCTATATCTTTATCTAAGTGGAATATCGTGACCTTAAAAACGCACAGGAGTAAAGCTCAGGTGGTTTGTTCATGTCATCAGAATTCCAAGATAAATGTCATAACAGCGCAGACATCATGCATTATATATCCATAGGCAGTGCACAGTTTTTTTTTCTGATTCTGCTTCAGGACTGAAACTTCTTTAGATGACAGTTATGGAAAATCTGAAGTGCCTTGATTGGGCAAAAATAGAAAGTTCCAAATGCTGTTGTTAAAAGTTTAATGTGTGAGTCACGTCAGCATAGAAATAACTAGTGATAGGTGAAACCCATAGCTGCAGCAGTTCAGTATCAGAACTTTTTAAAGATGTCTTTTCCTGTCTGCATATGGACTTCCCATCATTTTCCCATGCCTCCCTCAACAGTCATATTCTTCAGCCTGACTCAGTCTTTCCATTCTCCTGATTCACAAATGAATCTGCTCCATCCTCAGCTGGAGGTGCCAACTCTCCAGGATTGTCCCAGAGTCTCCAGGAATTGTATGTCATGTGATGAAACCTTCAGGATATGTCCAACCAAAATTGGCAACCCTATCCTTAGCAGGTCCCCTGTGCCATGAACCCCAGCTTTCAATGCTTAATACACCCTGTATCTGATAACTTATTTGGGGGGCGGAATGTGTCTGAGTGCCATTTTTACTGCTGAGTTTTTGGCCCCATGCTGTTTACAAATCTCATGCACTCTTGACTTTCTCATAATGCATCACCATATTTCTGACACAACTACAGAGATGCTCACAAGATCAGAAGATCTCAGCCTAACACAACAGATGTTGGTCAACCAGGTGGGGCCCAAATATGGATTTCAGCAAAGAAAGTAAAGAGGCTGGAGAGGGGTGCTTTTCTTAAATGAAATTACCCTTTTTTCCCCCTCCCTCCCATAAAAGTTTGAGTTGGGTTTTATATAATTTTTTTTTAAATCCTTCTGTACAGCTGGTGTCATTAAAACTCAGCATTTGCAACTCAACAATGATTATGGAATCACAGGTGTCTCCCACATGTAGGAAGATCCATCTGTTATTGCTACAGATCCCTGGGGTGGTG